>NC_135783.1:32533946-33161196 GCF_051106095.1 Pogona vitticeps
GTCATCTGAAGATCAGGATGGCTGAGAGGCCACACAGTAGGCTCTCACCTTGTGCATGTCCCTTATCTTCCAAGCAAAAGACTGGAATTCCACAAATCTATCATCTATCCCTTGTAGCTAGAAACAAGGCCTGATTATATTATATATATAATAGGCATATTAATTATGATTGTTCATCTGGACCTGGCTTGTTTTTAGTTGATATAAGTCTTTTTGATAATGTGACTCAGAAATGGCAGGTATTTATTTATTTATAGAAGATTTTGATGCTGCTTTTCAGCATGAACTCCCCTAAGTAGCTTACATATCAATAATACTAATAATACTAATAATACTAATAATACTAATACTAATACTAATAATAATAATAATAATAATACTAATACTACAATACTACTAATACTACTAATACTACTACTAATACTACTACTACTACTACTAATACTAATACTACTACTACTACTTTTCTTTGGGTAGTAATAGTAATAGTAATAATAATAGTAATAATAGTAATAATAGTAATAATAGTAGTAAAAACTAGCAGAATTAAAATCTTCAATCATATACTAAAAACTATGTGGAATTAAAAAAATTTTGTTGCTAACATAAATTCTACTAGTGGAGGAGCCAGTGCCAATTCCTTTGGGAGGAAATTCTATAACTGGGGTGTCACAGAACAGTAAATAAATTTCTATATGGGATGCAGTTTCATACAAATTAATCACATAACTGGATTGTTCATGCTGAAGCCAACTGGAAACATGGACTGATTTTACTGGGTCTGGATTATGTTCTGCGTTGAAGACCTTTTCACATTTCACAGATTTTTAAAATAAAAATAAAAAGAACCCTTATGTTCAGTTTCCACCATCATATTTGTAAAAAAATTTCAGTATATACCTAAAATTCTTTGTTCACACATAGATTTCTCGACGGTTAAGTTCCAGAAAGGTAGTACAATAGCACCTCACTGTTCTTCATACTTATCTTAGTCTTAACGACTAGCCAGACAACTGACTCCAGAGTCCTGGCTTATCGACAGGATTTCATCACATGTACCCGACAGAGGGCAAGAAAAGCATTATATAACAATACCACAGAGCTAATTAATATTTGAAGCTTTGTAGTCAAATACTGATAGGAAACCATTTTTATGGTACCCAGTTCCACTTGCTAAATTTGATAGTACGTGAACAAAAAATATACTTGTTATGTATTTAGCTGCAACACTGTTTTATTTCTAAAAGATCAAAAGACTTCTTTTTGCTACATTTTCACCCCTGCTATCAAAAACAATCCTTGATCAACAGCATTTGATATGGAATGATTATTTAGAAAATGCAGTTATAAGAAATCAAAGGCAGAAGGCTCTTAAGCACTGAAATAAAGTCTACAGTGCCTCTCTCTTCATCTTGTACACACACAAAGATACACAAGTTCCTTACAAGTTAAAATTTCTTCAGTATAAAAAAAGGGAAAGACAATCCCAATTAGTGGGATGGAGAATTCTGTTTAAAAATACTAAGTAGCAACTATAGTTTACTTGCCCCCACGTCCACTTTAATTTCTACGCAAATAGTCATTTTATAAATCTTTAAAAATATAAAAACTTCCATTCTTGGAAACCAGCAATAGCTTCTAAGAATGGACTATTTTTCATGAATGGAATATGAATTGTATCTCACTCTCTGTATCCCATTCTTCTTGAAAAACAATAGGGTAATATTAAACAAGCCAAGAGAGAAATTCAGCAGAAAAAAAAGCAGCAAAGAAAACAAGCCTATGATCACAAGCTATTGCAATAGATCAAAATGGTTTAAAAATGGAGAGAGACGGGAGTTTCCCTGGACCAGTATGGCAATGGCTCATCTTTCCTTTTTAAGAGGACCTAGAAAGGGCTATGAGTTTCCTGGGAATTGTCATGTGGAGTTCCACAAGGCTTGGTTTTAGTTCAGTTGATCTTCAATATATACACGGGACCATGGTCAAGAAATAATCTGTGGCTTTGGAACAGGATGGCATCAATATGCTGAGGACACCCACCTATATCTTACATTACCAGAGGCAGCTGTGAGAGTGTTTAGTCTGGAGGCTATGGTCAAGTGGCTGAGATTCACTAAACTGAAACTGATTCCAGACAAGAATAGAGGGTTACCTGGCAACTGACAAATCCAGCTGTCACTTCTCTAATGACTGATGGAGAAAAAAATTTCCCCTAGTGAAGAAGCTAAGGAATTTCAGCATCTTATTAGACCTAATGCTGGTGAAAAAGGTAGGAATTGTGGCCAGCCAGGGTGGATAAAAATCAGTGATTTAAAAAAAAAAATCAGATTGATTTAAATCATGATTTGAATCACAATTTAGATTTTTAAAATTGATTTCTTAATTTAAATCATTTTTTAAAATCCAATTTTAGAACTAAAAACCATGATTTAAATCAATTTGATTTAAATCAAATCGACCCTGTCAGGTGAGTTTTTTATTATCTCCTCCTGATCTGGAAATTTTCTCTTTACTTAGAGAAGACGGACGTGGCCATAATGATCCATGTAACTGTAATTTGAGACCAGATTACAGGAATTCACTCTATATAGTGCTACCCTTGTAGGCAACATGGAAGTTACAACTGGTACAACACACAGTAGCCAGGCTATTAATGGGTACTTCCTATCACAATCATATGACACATATTCTGCACCTTCTTAATTGATTGCCAGTGGTTCAGTCCAAGGTGTTGATTACTACATTTATTAGTTCTACATGGCTAAGTCCCAAATGCCTACTTGACCCCCCATGCCAACTGAGGTCATCTGGAATTGCCTTTCTAAAGGTGCCAACCATCAAAGCAGTCCAGCCTGAATGTATTCAAGAAAGATATATTCATATTGTTGCCTCCATGCTTTGGAATTCTCTTCCCAAATCCCTGCAAACTATGAATCTCTTCAAGAATTCAGGAGTTGACATAAGACCTCTGGAAACAGCTACTCTATCACATATATAGCTAGCATTTTTATTTGTTAAAATTGTTTATGTCATTGCTAGATTTTATTGCATTCTATCATTTATATGGAGTATTTTATTGTTTGATATGTTACATGAATTGTTTCGTGTTGTGCACCATTCTGGAGAGAAGAAAAGCATATAAATGAAATCAATCAATCAGTCAGTCAGTCAGTCAGTCAGTCAGTCAGTCAGTCAGTCAGTCAGTCAATCAATCAATCAATCAATCAATCAATCAATCAATCAATCAATGTCAGCACAATGCTAAAAATAATCAAGCCAGCTCTGAATCCATAAAGGCCTCTTTAGATACCAAGTTCTTAACTCAGAAGTAAAATGGACTCAGTATAATAGTTATGAAGTTATCCCTAAAGGATGACATACCCGAAACCAAAAGTACTCCTTAAACACTTGTCATGCTCTTCAAATAACAACGCATCACAGCATCAGATGTAGAATGAGGCATCCTTGATACCAAGGTGAATTACTGAAGGCTTTAACAGGAAAATAGCAACCTTAAATCAGAAACGGCCAGGGCAGGTCTAGTAGCTCTGGATTAGTAAATATGTTCAAACCCATGTAATTCCAGACCATAGCCTGTTCTATTAATTGCAAGTTCCCAGATGTTTTGTTTTATATTTCTTTCTTTCTTTCTTTCTTTCTTTCTTTCTTTCTTTCTTTCTTTCTTTCTTTCTTTCTTTCTTTCTTTCTTTCCTTCTTTCTTTCTTTCTTTCCTTCCTTCCTTCCTTCCTTCCTTCCTTCCTTCCTTCCTTCCTTCCTTCCTTCCTTCCTTCCTTCCTTCCTTCCTTCCTTCCTTCCTTACTTACTTACTTACTTACTTACTTACTTACTTACTTACTTACTTACTTACTTACTTACTTACTTACTTACTTACTTACTTAACTTATATGCCGCCCACACTACCTGAAGGTCTCTGGGCGGCTTACAGCATTTAAAATAAAATAAAAGGGCAAAATAAAAGGGCAATTAAAATGCAATTAAAAGTTTAATAATTAAAATGCAATTAAAATATATATTCTAAAAATTGCCATCAGACTCACAGCTGATATTATTTTAGTTAAAAGCCTTCTGGAACAGGAAGGTTTTGACCTGGCGCCAAAATGTTATCAGTGTCAGCGCCAGACGAATCTCAGTCAGGAGGGTATTCCATAGTCTGGGGGCAGCTGCTGAAAAGGCCCTTTCTCTACAAGCCCTCTCTCTTATCTCCTTAAGAGACGGCTCTTTCAAAAGGCCCTCCTGGTTAGATCTTAACTGCCGGGTAGGTTCATATGGAAGGAGGCGGTCCTTTAGGTATCCAGGGCCCAAGCTGTTTAGGGCTTTATACGTCAAAACAAGCACTTTGAATTGGGCTCGGGCAGCAACTGGTAGCCGATGTAACTTAAACAGAATCAGCTTGATATGTTCCCTAGCAGCCCCACCACTCACCAGCCGCGCAGCTCGATTCTGGACCAGCTGCAGTCGCCGGACCGTCTTCAAAGGCATCCCCATGTAGAGCACATTGCGGTAATCTATGTGAGTGTAACTGTCATGAGACTCTGCTCGTCCAGATAGGGTTGTAGCTGGTATAATTTCCGCAGCTGAAGGAAGGCGCCTCTGGCCACCGAGTCCACCTGGGCTTCCAGTGTTAGACTGGGGTCCAGGAGCACCCCCAAGCTGCGGACCCTATCCCTTAGGGGGAGTGTAACCCCATTCAGGACAGGGAAATGGCCCTCCAACCTGTCCAGTGAAGCACCCACTAACAGCACTTCCGTCTTGTCTGGTTTGAGTTTTGTACTGTCAGAAACAGATAATGGATTGGATTTTCTTGCTGGTCATTCAATTCAACCTAACATTCCTACAGTATTTTTTTTTCCAGATTCTCACTCTCTTTTTTTAGGCAGATAAGCAATTGGAATGTAAAGAATACTTGCTAAATTCCTCATTCATATCTGTTTAGGAAATTACAATATGAGGAGACTCCACAATGAGGAATTTAAAATCCAGTGAGATTTCTTGCCTCCAGCTGAATGCAAAACAAAGAGCTCCTTTCTTTCTCCATCAAAATCTCTGTAATTTTGGTAAAATTACTCTAGCATCTTTTCTCTTTAAGAAGGCATGCACGTGCACGTGCACACACACACACACACACACACACACACACACACACACAGAGAGACACCGACACAGAGGAGACTGCATTACTGCTAAGAAAGATGTAACCAGCCTAATGCTCCAATTGCAAAATTTGTCAACACTACGAAGAACATCTTGACTGTCCTTTCCAATGAGGAAACGTGAGACACGTTTCCTCACCACTTTCTGTTTTAAAACTTCCTACCGCCATCTCTCCCCACTTCAAGTTCTGAAGCTGCCTAGGGATTCTTTTGACCTTGAGAAGCCTTTGGGACCATCAGGGTGGGATGGGGGGTCTTTAGTATTGGGAAATTGCAGCCAGGAGCCCAGGAACCTCAAGCTTTTGTAAAAAAAAAAAAAGAGGAATGTTTTTGTAAAACAAAAAACAAAAGTAGGAGACTTTAAAGCAAAAAACAAAGAAAAGTGTCCTTTTTATATACCATGTCTATAAATGCAATAAATAAATAAATAAATAAATAAATAAATAAATAAATAAATAAATAAATAAATAAATAAATAAATACCACCCCATAGCACTTAAAGCACCCTCTGGGCGGTTTATAATTTAATTATGCAGGTTACACATTTAAATGAAATGAGATGCAGGCTGGTGACATCATTGCTATTTATGCCCATGCAGTTGCTCAATAGGACTTTAGCTTCCATGTGATTAGATAGATAGATGGACAGACAGACAGACAGAGGATTCTGTAGCACAAAAAATGGAAAACTGAAACTAAACTTAAATTAAAAAGAGCCCTGTTAGGATTTGTGTCTGTGAGGTAGAGAGTAAATAGAAGTACAATCACTGTTACACTGCAGATCTCTGATGTAAAGAAAATAAAACTGAGACCAAAAAACCTTAAAAATAAATAAATAACATTCTAAGTTTGAATTTAGGCTACAATCCTGCACACTAATGTGTACATAACAGATACTTTTTAAAACTGGCATGTACTATGACTGGTGGCCGTGCAGCTTAACACTTCGAACCCCTCAGCTAATGACAAGGAAGTCTCACTGATTTCTAAGACAGACAGATTTTTTCAGTTGATTTGCTGGCTTTTGTCATTCACTTGTTCATGTGACCAACAGTATTTAGCATGAGTAGGAGACGTTCTGAAAAACCAGGTAAAATAACAAGCTATAAAAATACAGTCATGACCCTCCTTTCTCTACTCAGCATTTATATACATTCCTCTTGTTTTACAAAAGCAAAATAAAGTAAATGTATAGTTATATTTTTTTCTGTAGAATAGTATTTTTTTTTATATTTCTGACTTTAAACAGTACCAGGAAACAGTAAAAATTAATACAGCTTTGATATTATTCATAATCTATAAATTTTTTAAAATTCCCCCCCAAAAACTGTACACATAGAATTTTTTTTTACATGAATGGTCAATCAAATTCTTCTTCCTCTTGCACTCCATACAGGTTCTCCTAGTTTATCAGAGAAGCCTGAATAAGCGACATATGTTATTACCTCTGGTGCCATTACTTTGCTGAATATCACTAGAGTGTCGTCCATCAAAGTAACACCTCCTGAAGGACAGTATAGTGTCAGGGTTGACTGTCCACTGGAGAGAACATGCCATTTAATATAGAACATCAGCAAGTTAATTCTTTCTTCTGTGTCATTTCTCTGCTAAATACATTAGGGAAAGACCAACACAAGATGTACTGATAAAAAGAACATTCAAGTGGAAAAACATGTACAAGCAGTCTGGACCCGTTCACTTGTATGCCAGGCAGCCACCTTAAGCTGAAGGACATGTGAAGGACTTGATAGCAAGTTCAACTCAAGAAAGAACAAGAAAGCAAAAGCTCACATGGATAATGGCAAAGTCCCAGTGCTAATGTACAAATGGAAAGTTCTGATACGGTACACTTAGTGGAAGAATTTTTTTAAAAAATGGTTTCTTGCTACCATTTTAATCCCTCAGAATCAATTTAAATATTACAACTTCAATGTGGAAGCTACTTAAATGTGTTTGTGCTTGGTAATGGTGAAATAGCAACCATGATTGAGTTTGATCAGGATGAATAGAAGCTTAAAGTTCGCCCTGCTCCTTCCAAGGTCCCAATTTGGAACCTTGGGCTTGCACTGATTATTTATTTTTTTTAAAACATCCATATGTAACAGTTTGTGAGGGGGTTGTTGCTGCCAGTGCCCTGAACTGGCAATCTGATCTTGCCCTGGAAGGCCTTTTAAACATGGAGACAGCTGGGCCTCAGGCAGGCACTGGGACTGGTTGGTCTGTCTGGGGGGGGAAGCAGGTTCAAGGGATGAGGACCAGCACCTGGGGAAGGAGGAGGAGGAAGGAAGGGAACCACAGGCAGAAACGGAGGAGGTTGACACCTGGGGACTCAGAGCAGGAGGAGTATTGGGGTGGTGCTGTGAAGGGCATCTGTGTCCGTGTTCTTGGCCAAGGTCCTTTTCAAGCATGACCTTCATATGGACCTCTGGATGGGGGTCCTGGTCAAATTATGGATACCTAAGGGGATGGCAAGGGCTTGCACTGGCCAGAGATCCCAACAGCAACTGTCAGCACATCCAGCCCACTGCCAGTAGGCTCCCCTGCTACTTTTCCCATCGGTCCAGACTCCAACCCCTAGCCAGAAAGGGTGCTGGAGGTGCCAATATGCCTGCAGCATCTACAAGAGGCATTGATCTCAATTCACAGCAGGGAATAATGAGAAGTTACAAACCCTCCCTGAAAGTGGTAACAAGGCAAGGACATTTATGAGAACTGTTGGCAGCTCTATGATTCCAGTTGCACCTGGCCCAGTGAAGGCAACTGCTGGTCCAGAAGAGACTGAGACAAAGAGGAGACTAGTGATGGAAATTCGGCCCCCATGAGACTGGACTCAGGGGAGCGGGTTTCTATTGGGGAAATGTTGCTTGTAACCCCTAGTTCTGTCCCAATAAAGGCAAATTTCCAGTCTGGAGCCCATGGATATTTGCATGGAGTAGGGGTAACTATGCAAAGTCTAATTTGTATATTTAGTTTGCCTAGTGACTATAGAAGATTTAAATCCGAACAACCAATATACTGTTAAGGAATAACCTCCACAATATCTGAATAGGTCATGTGCAATAGATAGAATTTCCATATCTATCTTTTCACATCACTTTAAAAACCAGTGCTTTTCAGTCAGGCCAGCAAATGAGCACCAATCAACTGCAGAGAAATCAAATATTTACATGTCTGTCTGAACAGACCTAAATAGGCTTCAGTCCAAGTACTGCAGTATGCAACAGTTGTGGGCTGCCAGAAACCTCCTTCTTTAATGTACAAATAATTATCCTGATATCCCATGATAACAGTAAGAAGCTACACAGTTTATTCAAAGTGATTGAACCACTTTTCCAAATAACATCTGCATGTATTCTCTCCAACATATTGCCTATTGACTGACTGGCAGCTACAAGCCTAAACACCTGGGCACCAGATATGCACAGATGCAGGTTTGATGTTGCTGATCCATCTACACAATAGGCTAACTCAGACACAGTCTGAAGTATATCAAGAAGCATATTTTTTGTCTATAGCCTCCTATTTTTAGTCGATCATTAGTTCTAACCCCTTACACAGCTAGAAAAAGATGTCACTTGTGGCCCAGCTATGGAAAACTTCCCAACTGTTGACACACGAAAAGCATTCAGCAGCATATGCTAGTTGCCATTTTAGCTAATTGCCAGTAGCCTTGCACCAGACGAGGTTGAAGCTGAATTTTTCATTGTTTAAAAATATTTCGTTCACATTTCCATTTCAATCTTATGAAACAAGGATATTACATTTGAAAAGGATATTCCATAATTAGTTTAAGGGTTTGTAATCATTGGGTGCCCATACAACATATTGTGAGCAAACCTCTCTCATTCATCTGCTTCCTTTATTTCCTCCTGTCCTCCTTCTATTTTTTCCACACTCCCATTCTGCTCAATGGTTTCCCGATTACCTAGAGCAACTTTGGAATATATGGGGAAGTTTGAGGGAGAGGGAGAGAGAACTCTATGTCATGTATAGGTGGATCAACATGATTGTATTTTACCCCTTGGCCTGTGTCAGTTTGAGGAAATCAGGTACCACCCAACGAATCTGAAATTCCTGTCCCATTAATTCAAGTATTTGCATATAAGGTATACTGAAAAGTACTTTGTACTCCAACCACCAATAAGGAAACTTGATTTCCAAAAAGGTAATATAAAGACGGGGGGGGGGAGGTTCATTCAGAGACTACCTCATATTCTGGAGACTGAGTGGAAAGTTCCAACCAAACCGCACCAGGGTGAGTCATTTAAAAACACCCCCACCCCCCAAACAGGTTGAAACCAGCTTTCACCTCACCTTAAGCTACAACGTCTAGTGGATCTCTGCCATGACAATTTTGGGACATTCATTCATAATTTTTTTTACCCTATGCCCGAGGAAGTAAATTTATTTACAAAAGCTCAGATTAATGTTTGAATTTTAGTGGTCTAAATCAGTGGTTCTTAACCTGGGCAATATCATTTTTTAGGGGGCAATGGAATGAAAAGGGGCAACGTGGGGGCAAAGGAACAGAAGGGGGTGATATGGGGGTGATGGAGCGAGTCAAACCTGAGAAGGCGGCTGCAGCCACGGTACTGGCAGTGGATCTGGCAAGCAGATACAGAGCAGCTGGTGCTGGCTGCGGATCCGGTGCCGCCGCCACGGGGAGGGGGGGCGATGATTTCCTTCTCAAAGGCTCAAGGGGGTGTTTCTTTCAAAAAGAACCACTGGTCTAAATAAAGGTATCACTTTTTTATATTTGGAAGGTATGCAGAGACATTTGAAGGAAGCTTGTGTAGCAAGCTAAATGTACCGGTAGTTAACTTTACTCTGACAATGCCATCATTTGCCCCTGAAGTCCGAGCTGGCAGGAATTGCCACTGCCCTGTCCTGAATGGAAGATGAAGGGAAAATATTTACTCACAAAATCAATTATGATCATGCATGCAAAGAATTCTAGTAGAAGTGGATTATTTTTGCTAAATAATATTGAGCATAGCCTATGAACACTGCAAAGTTCTTCAAGCCAAACAACTTGCAAATTAGCAGCTGATTTAAAATAAAACTTGATCCTTCTCAGAAGCACAGATATTTGAGCATCCACAAGTAAAACTAATTTAACCTTTGAAAAGTTATCTCTGGAGAGAAGAATAGAAATCCCTTTATAAGATTTTTAAGCACCGCAATTATTGACAAGGACTGTATTACTTCACATTCTCTGATAAAAAAAAAGTGAAAAAGAAAGACAGAAAAAGAAGCAAAACCGCAGGAGACTTTAGCAGCTGTCAGGCTGTTTTCCAATTGCAGTGAAGTAGTTTACTGTGGGCTTGTGCCATCTTTCAAGAACCAGTTAAGAAGGCTTTTTAAAATGCCTTAAAAAGCCAATTCATACATTAATCAAGTTGAGCCCTCATCCATACTTACTGCAATACATCAATTACCATGTCTTTTTTATTTTAATAAATTCCAGTTGACAGCAGACACCTTATTAAGGGGTTGCTAAAATGATACAAGTAAAAGGCTATTAATATTGCTTTTTCCCCCTGCTGCTATTGTCTTGCCGCACTGGTCTGCAAACATATTCCGGCTGCATTACAATTAATGCCAGTGGAACTCCTTCTAACGACTTCCAGCTTGCTAATTTTTTACGCTAATAATAAAAAAAAGGCATTGCTATGCAAGAACAGCCCCCTTTTATCATGCTCACATGGCACGCTAGAGAGTTCCTGCCATTGTTCACATGAAAGACAATTAAACCCAGGAACATCAAACTCAAAAATGACAATCTGCTAACCAGCACTGGGTATTTTCTCTATTCTCTGAAATGATATAAAACAATTCTCCAAAGGGACTTTTTCTTGCATACACTCCATTTTAAAATATATATATATAGTAGTTGTTTTGAAAAAAACAAACCCCATTGCTGATTTATGCATTACTGCTCAGAATTTATTAACTGTCTAGGGCCAATTTCACACCAGCATTTCCATAGCCTCCAGGTTTGAATTCTGGACACATTTCAGGAAATGCACCAATAATATTGTCCATACTGTTTCATATTTAAAAATAAACATTAAAAAAAATCTGTGGTTCATGTTTTTCTGAAACGCAATATAAAATGCCCAAGGGAAAGGTGAAAGCCACTATTGCAACAAGTTTATTTCTCATAGATTCCTGGGAACTGAAACGGAGAAGAAAATCCTTATGCCTGATTGAAAATTAAAAATTAAGCACATTCAGAACGTGAATGTTGGCTACAATCAGTCCTGCAGTAAACCAGGTAGGTACTCAAAACCAGTGAAATAATAGTGCACATGTTTTACAGCTTTCTTCCTGACCATCTCGTTTAACAAAAACATTAAATGAGATGGTCAGGGAGCTGACAACTAAATTAGTGAGTTTATTATTATCGGAGCACTAGCAATGAAGACTGCTTGTAGCAATCAGATTGTTAGGACACAATTAGGTGTCATGCAGAGAATCTATGATGAGAATTGTCTACATTTAAAAAAGTTAACAGCAGCTACGTGTATCAGTTTGGAACTATGGAGGGGGGGGAAACAAGCCATTTCCACCAATTTCCTTTCCCAAGTTTGTCTCTGACAGCAAACAGGAAAAGGAATGGTTACATTAAAAAACACAGTGGGAGAAAGTTAATACTCCTTTCCAAACAAACAATATCCTGTCTGATTCTCCCCCACACAACTAGCAGCTACTCTTCCTTGTGTGTGTGTCTGTGTTTTAAACCATAGTTCTACCACATGGAACCACAAAGCAGCAATCCTCATTATTCAGGCTACGACCATAAGTTCACTCATTTAGAAATCACTGGAACTTTCTTTTCTTTAAACAAAGTGATCAGGGGGTTAAGCTGCAAAAACACACATCATTGTGCAAGCTATCTTAGAAATCTCCAGTATGTACCTATTTGCACAGAGGACTGCAGCCTAAATTCACACTTAATTGTAAAATTTTTAATCACCCTGTCTCCTTCATCTTTGTCTTCTTCAGACCACAGATCTCTTTTGTCATAGTAGTTACACCTTTACTTACTGTGTGCCTCATAGATGCATATCTCAATAGGGCCCTTTTGCATTTCAGTTTCTGTCTTCAAAATTTTGCATTGCAGAATCATCTATGTATGTATGTATGTATGTATGTATGTATGTATGTATGTATGTATGTGTGTGTGTGTGTGTGTGTGTGTGTGTGTGTGTGTGTGTGTGTGTGTGTGTGTGTGTGTGTATCTACAGTCAACCCTCGACTTACAAACGGTCCTAGTTACAAACATTTCGACTTACAAACCACTCTGATAGAAAAAATATTGACTCGACTTGCAAACTTAGATTCGAGTTACAAACTGAAAAACATTGTGCGGGAGGTGGGGAAAGCACGAAATTTGAACTTTCAGTTAACCATTGGCCAGTGAAGAGGGATCCTGTCTGCTTCCTTGCTCTTTGCAGCGTTTTGAGAGTGGATTTGGAGACAATCTTCAGACTACCTGGTATTGCCTGCTACAGTGCTGTACAGACTGTATTTTTATTTTTTCACTTTAATTTTTGATTTTTTGGATTTTTAAAACGTGTTCCCTTCCTCCTTTGTTGCCCCCTTTTCCCCCAAAAGGTGTTAGCATTGGCTTGTCTTGATTGAAAAAGTGCTTTTTAAGGTGATCTGTTGTCTGAAAGGTGCTTGGTTTTTCCCAGAAGGTATTTGTCTTGGCTGAAAAGGTGCTTTTCAAGGTGTTCTGTTTAAAAGGTGTCTGTTCCCTCCTTCCCTCCCTCTTTTCTTTCCTTTTTTTTAACCTAAGTCAAAAAAATTCTGCCCCTAGTGGTAGGAACGGATTAACTGGCTTTGCATTAGTTCCTATGGGAACCAATAATGATTTGAGTGACAAACCGCCCCTCGACCTAAGAACCAAAAACAGCCGGAACGGATTAATTGGTTTTCAGTGCATTCCTATGGGAAATGCTGATTCGAGTTACGAACTTTTCGACTTACAAACTTCCTTCCAGAATGGATTAAGTTTGTAAGTCGAGGGTTGACTGTATCTATCTATCTATCTATCTATCTATCTATCTATCTATCTATCTATCTATCTATCTATCTATCTATCTATCTATCTATCTATCTATCTATCCGTCTGTCCGCCCGCCCACCCGCCCGCCCGCCTGCCCACCTGCCATGGCCCATATACAACTTCTTGTGTACATGGCACACAGAACTGTATAGTAACAGAGAGCATATGCACACATATATTTTACAGCTGATACAAACAACACAATACTCCACCTACAAAGAGTACCAACTTTTTCAAGCTGTTAGTGGCGGAACTGGAGCTTACCATTCATCCATTCATATTGTATTTCTTTTTTGCATTTGATAAACAGTAGGTTGCAATAGTACCTTTTCAAAGATTAGTACCCTGCCAGTCCTTTAATTTGCAAATTATTTATTTATTTATTTATTTATTTATTTATTTGATTTATACCCCGCCTATCTGGTCCAAATTAGGTAACATCTGGGCCTTAGTTTGAACTAAACAAGAAGCCAGACTTTAAAAGTTTAAAAAAGTGAACTGGAAATTAACAAGATTTTCACCCTCATGCAAACAAATAATTGACTTATTCTCTGAAATCACATGCTGGCATTCATACAGCAACATTTTTAAACATTTTGTTGCTATTAGCTCCGTTATACTGATTTCATTCTATATTGTTCTAGTTTGTAGATTTTATGGTTAACTTTCATTTAATTGTTTTACTTCTATCTACCAAGAGAACTGTGGCTATTCAGTGTCATACAAAACCTTATGCAGTGATGTGTGCGCACAGAGAGAGAGAGAGACATGTTCACATATGCACATGCATAAATAAACAAATTCAGCAGTTGGCACACACAAAATGATCATAAATCTATGACAAGATTTTAATAAATGTCTCAGCTTCTTACAGTATGAAACATTTTGTTATTGGTATTTAGCTTCTAATGTCTATTGAAATGTTCCAAGAGTACATTGTTGTTGGTGAAAATACAAAAGACTTTTGTCAGCTGTCTTTCTCCTAATAGTGTTAATTAGGTCAAGAATTTGCAAAAGCCAAACGACTGGCATCTAGAGTTTTGTTTTATGAAGTTTTTAATGAAAATGAATACTGAATGCTCAGGAGCATTCTCTAGCTTTCTTGCCTTTTTTTTTT
Source organism: Pogona vitticeps (assembly GCF_051106095.1). Taxonomy (NCBI): domain Eukaryota; kingdom Metazoa; phylum Chordata; class Lepidosauria; order Squamata; family Agamidae; genus Pogona; species Pogona vitticeps. The sequence goes on from NC_135783.1 coordinate 32,548,312, forward strand.
AAAAAAAATAATGTTTATTGCACGTACATGGCAATTCACTTTTCTCTGCAATTGTCATGGCAGTCATTTTATCACCAATATTATTATCCCCTGAAGATGTTTTGTGGACAGGCTTGTCCTAACGTCCCCTGCTAGGCTGTCCCAGTTTTATAAACTGCAAATCTTGTCAGTGTACTCTACAGGGAAACTGGAGGAGGGGAAGGAGAGACACCCTCTTTTCAAAAGAAAGAAAATGGAGGGGAGAGACAGTGGATGGCACAACAGTCCATTTCATTTGGAGACATGGTGTCAAATACACTATGGGGTTGTTTACTGACCCTTGACAACAGCATCTCCATTCACTTCAATAAAAACTCCTGCTGTGACTTCACAAAAATAGCAAAACGAATTCCAACTCACTCACCTTAAGGATAACTTATCCTAGTAGGAACATTCTCTCTCACAGATGCATGCACGAATGCACACACATGCACATACCCTGCGGGATATAGCTGGATATAAAACGGGACTCCTGGCTTTGGCTACATTTTTGATTGCGTATAAAGCTGATTTGTGAATTAGGCATATAAATTAGGCATATAGTTCCATATAGAAAAAGTATTCCTGTTCAACATACTTTTAAAAACATTTAAAAAAAATTCATCTATGTTTTTCTTGCAGAAGGAAATGCACCAGTATTTGCAGTTGAACAGAGAGTTCCAATACAGTGGTGCCTTGCTAAATGCTGTTTAACAAAATCATTGTTTAGCGAAAAGCATTTCCCCATTGGAATGCATTGAAACCTGTTTAATGCGTTCCAATGGGGAAGAATCGTCGTTGTCTAGCGAAGATCAGCCATAGGAAAGCTGCTCTGCGAACTGCCGATCAGCTGTTTAAATAGCTGTCTTGCGAAGCTTAGGTCCTGAAAACACCCATTTTGCGAGCATGGAGGGAGCTGTCAAAATTGTTGTCTAGCAAAAATTGGTTTGCGAAGCAGGGACCAAACATTGTCCAGCGAAATTCCCCCTTAGGAATCACTGTTTTGCGAATCGCTATAGCGATCGCAAAAAGTCAATGTCTGGCAAAAAAACCTATCATGCGGGGTAACTGTCTAGCGAGGCACCACTGTATTTTAGTCTTAACCAAAGGGGCAGATTCAGGGAGCTGGAGAAAACGAGCATGCCACTGCTCCTCCACTGGTCTGAGCCCCTGACCTTGTGATGCAGCTATACCAGAATATGTGCCCCTTCCCTCCCAGCCACTCCTGCTCCAGGCTCCACCTTTGATAGACATTTGAAGGCCAGGCAAAAACATTGCTACATTTCTGGGGACTCACTACCAACTGAGAGCTTCACAACCGGTCCAGCTTCCTGCCATGATGCCAGCTGCTCCACAACAAGATCCACTGCTTTCTTGTACATTGCTTTCTCTTGTAGCTGAAGCACAACAGCTGCTATGCTTTAAACAAAATGGAAAGTAAGCCACAGCAGCTACCAAACAGCATCTGCCAGTATTTGCTTAGGGTGGTCAATAGTTGGAGGACCACCCTAGTCACCAGTCAGTTGTTATCACAGACTGAAACCAGGTAATGTGGTGAGAAAGAGAGAGCCTCCCCTAAGACTTTCTTGTCTTAGGAAAGGTTGGCCCACCCAACCCTGTGAGGGCCTCTCAGACTCAGCAATACTGCACAGGAGTTTTCTACAGATTTTACAAAGGTATGTAACAGAGGTGGAATCTTGAATACCTTCAAGTAGCTTGTATATACTGCTACTAGAATTTAGCTACTGGCAGTGAAGCCAATTGAGAAGAATTGGGGAAACAATACAGTTCTGTGTTTAAGCGATGAAACAGAATATTCTGACCCTCTGAGTGGATGATTGAGAATCTTGCTCAGACTCCCAGAAATCATTTACAGTCAGGTCACCAGATATCCAGAAGGGCTCCTGCCTGACTTGCAAGACTAAATGGAGAAGGAGAAAACCACTTCAGCAGAAACCTCCCTATTCAAGTGCTGTGCTTTGGGGGATATAGGCAAGAAAGGGTACAGGATTGTTCCTCTTGGGGGGAACATGCATCTCAGCATGGTACTATAGCACCACTGAGTTCATCTCTGTTCATACATTTGCCTACATGTGCACTAGAGACAAGAAACATTAGTCTTATAGGTTGTGGAGAACTCGGAAAAGGATCTTAACCCTGAACAAAGATAAGCAAATCACACTACCAACATTCTAACTGTGGATTTCTGAAAGCCAAATACAGTGGTGCCCTGCAAGACGATGTTAATTCATTCAACAAAAATCACTGTTTTGCGAAAACATTGTCTTGCGAAATGCAATTCCCCATTGGAATGCTTTGAAATCCATTTAATGCATTCCAATGGGGAAAAATCATCATTGTTTTGTGAAAATTGCCCATAGGAAAACCGTTTTGCGAAGTGAAGATCAGCTGTCAAAATCGCTATCTTGCGAAAAATGGTCCCGAAAACACCCGTTTTGCGAGTTGTGGACCTAGCTGTCAAAATCATCGTCTTCCGAAAAACAGTCCCAAAAAAACCATCTTGCGAAGCACGGACCGAAACATAATCCAGCGAAAATTGCCCATAGGAAATACTGTTTTGTGAAGCACTATAGCGATCGCAAAAACTCATCATCTAGCAATGGTGCGGCTGAAAAATATTGTAAATAAATAAATAAATAAATAAATAAATAAACCGTTTTGCGAGGTAATCATCTAGCGGGGTACCACTGTATAGTGACAAAACAGCAATAGTCACAGATAACAGAAGGTAGGAGGCTGTTCTTGGTAAACAGGAGAAATTCTAGCCCATACTTTCATAGTGAACCACATGGACAGCTTGTTGGAAGAAGTATAAGATTTTTCCTTAATGGGACTTGAGAGACTCTTTCCCTCCTAACAGAATAAGTACAGAAGCTGAGTCATCATAGTGACTGCCACCATTTTGTTGCATTATTTTCTGTTGGTGTCTTTCAAGTATGATGTTGTTGCAGGTGTCCTACTCACTGAAGCCTGGTCCATTACAGAGACATAAATGGAGCTCTGTTAGATACACTTCAATTTTGTTTTGTAGTATTTTGTCTATTTTACATGCACAAAAAACAGATAACCATACTTCACCAGTATTTACAGCCCATGCATGGTACTCCCTTATTCAGAAGGTTTCCACCTTCTTTTGTTGCCAACAAATAGCAGCCTGCTCTCCAATATTTGGTCATATGTTAATCATTTAGGGAAGAAACATACAAGATGGCTTCCTCACAATTATAAATGGAGCTACCTTAAGAAGTAGAGTGTCTGATTGCCCCCCAGTGTTGTTTCTTACTTTTGCAAGGGTGTGATCACTTAGGGAAACATGGCCGGAAGAATAAAGGAGAGAGGGTTACTTAGGCCAGTGGTTCTTAACCTTTGTTACTCAGATGTTTTTGAACTGCAACTCCCAGAAACCCCAGTCAGCACAGCTGGTGGTGAAGGCTTCTGGGAGTTGCAGTCCAAAACTCCTGAGTAACCTAAGGTTAAGAACCAGTGACTTAGGCCATCTTGTGTGATAAATTTTTATCACCCCAAACCTGGAAATCCCAAACTTTTCAATAATTAATTAATTTTTCTAATTAAAATTAATAGAAGGAGCTACATCAATTTAGGTATTCCCCCCTTTAAAAGAATATATGAGAGTATGGGCAACCTGTTCCTGAAAGATACTACCCCAATGCAGATAACTCATCTGGGCGGTGTATTCTCGACCAGGAGAAGGTAGCAAGGACAAAACTTCACTGTCTCCTCTGAGGACTGATAGTTCCTTCACACCACACCTTTTTCCCAGTAAGCATTTACACATTAGCAAAGCAGCACTTTTCAGGTGAAGTTGAACACAACCATCCATCTATTGGGTGCAAGAAAGCTACAAACGGATCAGCACTGAATTCTAATGGATCTCTATGTCCCCACCTGCCCATTCTCTCTTTCACTGCAGCCCTTTATGGGGGATAATTTGCCTTCACTTCCAACACTTCCTATAAAGAGGATGGTGAGCATTCTTAACCTTAAAAACAAGGCAAGGCTTACTTTCACTTTGGTGCATGTTTCATATTGTTAGAATCAACCTTTGTTCCTCATTTCACTTTAATGTATATGCTACTAACATGTTGCTCATAGTTATCGAGTATCAGTAATGAAAGACCCTGGTTGTTGCTTGTCACATTAATTGAATGGGGAAGGAAGGAAGAGATTTTTTTTTTAGTTTTTTAAAAGAAGACAAGAAAGATCTTAGAAGTGCTTCAAAGTAGATGTGTTTATACCGACTCAATCTAAATCAGTGTTATATGCTACTGGATATTAGCCGCCTAGAGTGGTCCATCGGTCCAGATAGGCGGGGTATAAATCAAATAAATAAATAAATAAATAAATAAATATTACATCTGGCAAATGAATGCTACAACAATATTCACTAGCATCTTAGTAAGGACTGAACATTCCGAAGTGACAATTTTAGATTATGAACAAAGCTGTGATCAGCAGCTAATTTTGAAATGAGTAAGGTATTACTGTTATTATTTTATACTCTTTCAGGTATTAGTGGGATGAATGTACAGTGATGCCCCACTTGACAATTACCTCGTTAGACGAGGAAATCGCTTAACGATGAGTATAGCGAGTATAGCAATCGCAAAACAATGTTTGTATGGGTTTTTTTCGTTTAACGACGATTGGTTCCCTGCTTCGGGAACCGATTTTTTGCTTAATGACGATCGAAACAGCTGATTGTCGGGTTTTCAAAATGGCCACCCACTGTGCAAAATGCCTTCCCGCTGTGTTTTAGGATGGATTCCTTGCTATACAGGCACCGGAAAATGGTTGCCCTATGGAGGATCTTCGCTGGACGCTGAGGTATTTCGCCCATTGGAATGCATTGAACTGGTTTTCAATGCATTTCAATGTTTTTTTACTTCCGCTTGATGATGATTTCGTTCTACAGTGATTTTGCTGGAACAGATTATCCTCGTCAAGCGAGGCACCACTGTATAACATTTAAAGGTGTTATGCATGACATATTGTATAGTAAATGAGTTTAAATATGGGGCAACCCTCCCTCTGCTAGTATGATGCGCATATATTTTATAGGCTGTACCTCAGCTGAAAATAGTTATTTGTACTTCATGAATCAAACAAATTGTCTTGGCAACCAATTTCTAAAATAAGCTTTGTTCACCATGACCTGCCATTTGCAAATTTATCCTCCTCCTCCTCCTCCGGTCATCTACATTTGGGAAGTGTAAATTAAAGAGCAAAACTTATTTATTTATTTATTTATTTAACTTATATGCCGCCCACACTACCCAAAGGTCTCTGGGTGGCTTACAAAACTTGTACAGTGGTTAAGAGGGAGGAAGAGGTCAGTCAACACAGAATGCTGTCTTGTACTGAATCCAATCACTGACTTACCTATTTCAGAATTGTATTCCTTGACAGACAGATAGTGCATCCCTAGAATTAGATAAGGGTCTTTTCCAGCTTGAGCTAAAGAAGACAGAGATTGAACCTGGGTTTTGCTTCACCTCTTATTCATTATCTTGCCCTAAGCTAGGAGGAAAAGGAGATAATGCAGCCTGCACACTCATACATGGTGAGGTATGGTCAGAAATTGAGCCCTGTGGAAATCCATCCATAGGAATAGCACCCATATTACAAAAGAATTACAATTTGACGTGTTCAGAGATTATTTTTGCCATATGGCTTCATTTGGACTATGAGAAGCAATAATAAGGACACAAACTTCATGTATAAGTCACCTCTACTATAAAATGGAAGAAGGTAGAATTTTACTGAATTTGCCTTTACAGAACCTGGCTTGTGACAGAGCAATTCTTCTCCCTTTCTTTCCATCCTCCATGTTCAAGAAGGGAAAGAAGAGCCTTCCAGAAAAGTGAAAGTTGCTTCCTGTGATGGTTGAGAATTGTACAACCAAGCCAATTCCTTTGGCCAATTCTGAGCTGGAGGCCTGATAAAGGGTTCAAAGGGCAAGCCAGCAAGCTTGTATTCTGGTTAGGTTTCTGCCACCTTGCCTGGTTCAGTGATGGATTCTCCTGTGATATATCATTCCTTCTTATTGAAGCATGAAATAAAAACCACCACACTTCTTCCTTCCACTTACAGAGACTCAAGAAACAGAGATATGAAAGTGATATTTTAGCTTGAAGAATCTGCAGGAATTTGAATTTTCATTTCTAGACCTTTAGTTGAAAGATACACATTTATTTATGCACACATGTGCATAACAGAGAACAGAAAAGACACTTTAAAAAATTAACGCACATTACATTAGGGTTAAAAATATACAATATGCAAAAACCACTTTAAGTATAATTTTTGAAAATGCCTTAGTAAATAAACTGACTAGACAACATTTATATAAGCAGAATGCAATATTATTACAATCCATGTTTAACTTTTAATTGCTTTAATAATTCATGCCTTGTATATAATTTAACATAAATGGGGGAGCACAGATAGAATGTGGACATGATATTTAAAGAATCCTATTGAGAGTCTGTGCAGTGCAATAGTTAGAGTGATAGACTGGGACTTAGGAGATAAAGGCTCTAGTCTCCATTCAGACATAACATGACATTCATTTGGTGACCTTGAGCTAATTATTTTCTCTCATCCTGACGTAGCTCAAAATATTGTTGTAAAGATAGAAGTAGGGAAGAGGAATCTATGTATGCCAAGAGCTCTTTGAAGGAAAAATGCATCAAATAAATTTATATACTAATAAGTAAATTACCAAATACTTGATGAATGGTGCCATATTTTTCAGTGTATAAAATGACACTTTGTCCTAAAACCATTAGAGGAAAAATTGAGGGTTGTTTTATACATGGAAGGAGGCAGAGGCGAAGGAGCCAGTTCCAGGCCTCACCTCCAGCTCATGTCGCCGCCTTGTCCCCTGCCCGAAGGGAGCCTGTGAGCCGGAGGAGGCGATCCACTGGCACCCGTAGCAGCAGTTAATGGGCAGCCGCGAGAGGTGGAGGCAGCTGTGCTTGGCCACCTCTTGCAATGGCCCATTGACTACTGCCACCGCCTCCAGATCACCTCATCCAGCACCACTCGCGGGTTCCCTTTAGGCAGGGCACAAGGCGGTGACATGAGCTGGAGGTGAGCCCCGACACTGGTGCTGAAAAGGCGATCGGACAGCGGGAGTCAATGGGTAGCTGCGAGGGGCGGCCCAGCGCAGCTGCTCCTCCACCTCTGCCTCCTGCTGCTGCCGTGATAGCCATCCAATCACCTCCTCCAGCTCACATCACCGCCTTGTCCCCTGCCTGAAGGGAGCCCACAAGTGGCACTGGAAGAGGTTATTCTTGCGGCAGCAACAGTCAATGGGCAGCTGTGAGAGGCAGCCGAGCATGGCTGCCTCCACTCTGCCTCTCACAGCTGCCCATTCATTGCCTGCTGTCACTGCCACCGTGTAATGAGTGCAGCTGAAGACCTGGAACCAGAAGGGTTAACTGAGGCTGAGGAGAATGCTGAGCAATCAGAAACACCTGAATTGCTTCCAGATTCTCCTTCCCCAGCAGGCAAGCTTCGGGCCAAGCTCCGGGGAAGACTTATGGCAAAAAGGTCCATTCAACTAGCCCTGAGTATTGACGGGATGGAAAGGTTTCCAGCAGCTCAAGGGGCTGTTTTACTATAAAAAGAGCTCCTAGTCAGCTAGAATTTCATGGAAGCAACAAGTCAAAACCTCTGACTTGCATCCACTCTCCTACAACCTTGAATCGTGTTTCCTGAACTCCTGACTCTGGACTTGGACTTTGGACTACGTTGTATGTTTGACTCTGGACTCTGACCTTGGACTATGTTCTGTGAGTTGGTTTGGTAATTGGATATCGGCTTTGCATTCCTAGTATTCCTGACTTTGGACTGGCTTATGGGATCTCGGCTGTTGTAACCCCTGGGAACGTGACACACCGCTGGATAGCCTCCTCCAGTCCCCCTTCGGGCAGGGGACAAGGCGGTGATGTGAGCTGGAGGAGGTGATTGGGTGGTGTTGGCAGCAGCAGGAGGAGGTGGAGGCACAGCCACATTGGGCTGCTCCTCACGGCTGCCCACTGACTGCTCCTCCACCTCCAGCAACGGTCCAAATTGGGATCATCTTATACATGGGGGGGGGGTGTTTCGTATGCATGGAAAAACACAGTAAGTGTGATTTTACCACTCCTGCTTATATTAAATTCATAGAAAGGGAGATATTTGTTCATTTATGTCAGTCTGGAGTAGGTTCAGTCTTATTTCTAAAAGCACTATCAGATTGTGAATGGTGGAAAAACTGTAATAACAAGTATTTTATTAGCCAGGTTAAACTGTAAGTAGCATGGCGTAAAACAAGGTATATATTATGTTGGACAGACTTAAGAATCTGATTTTGAGATGAATCATAAACCAATGAGATGGGCCAAGGAGAAGTTCATTGTCTGCCACGTTTGGCAGACTGTATATATATATATATTTTAAGTATTCTATAAAGGGATCACTAACGCTTTCATTTGCCAGATCTGGATTACCTTTCATCATGTCTTCCTGTTCACAACTGAACTCTCTGAAGGATAAGGTTACATTAAACATGTAAGCAGAACAACTGATTAATAGCTCTTCTCTCTCTCTCTCTCTCTCTCTCTCTCTCTCTCTCTCCCCACAACTAATATACTTCTCTAACAATAAAAGAAAGGATTCACTGGAATACTGCTGTCAATGCCATAGAATTCCATATAGTTATTGTGATAAATTTCTTTGTAAATGAGGATCAATGTCCAATACCACTTTAGAATAGTAATTTCTTAATTCTTATTCAGCTCTAGCATGAAAGATAATATAACTTTTTCTGAATTGGCCACGTGATACTGATGGCACCCCATTAATGGGCTGTTCACTTAATTTATGTAATTTTTAAAAATTAAGTAATCACATTTTAAATCCCACTGCAACACTTCATCTTGAAAGCACATGTTTTAAAGTTACGCCATCTTTATAAATCACTAAGGCCAAAAGCAGAAATTGTTGAATATGCTTTCCAAATGCTGCTCTTTACCTGATGTTTTCTCTGTCCCTTTCTCTCTTGATTAAACTGTGTTGTTATATTGATATAAAAATACATGCATACTTTCTTTCTCAGTTCTGTACAGCATGACTTAGAAACAGTATTAAGCTAAATAAAAAAAAGTTGCATTATGTTTTTATGTTGTAAGTATAAAGAGATACTTGCAATGAAATTTATGAATGGCATAAAATGCCATGTCTCTATGAAAGTTCATTTGTCTTACAATATTGGACATTATACAAATAAAAAGACTAACAAGATACATGGATTAGTTTCACTCTGAGATGCTAAAAGTTATGTTTACCACATGCTACAGTGTGCAACCACCATAAGTCCAAAGAAGGCCTACATGAGTGTAGATGTATGCACTCCTTTATGAAGACAGGAATCTTGGTCAATAACTCTCCCCAAAGAAGAAAATTTACATGCATACCATCTGTGGCACGTGACCACAGCAAAATTTCTCATTCATATTTTTGAGTGAGGTGCCCCTAAGCTCAGTTGATGAACTGACACTGCAGATGCCCCCTTTTGGGTTTATGCTGAGCCTCCGTGTTTCAAATATGACCATATCCATTGGTGTCTAGGGCTCAAGACTACCTATGTTCTAGTTTTGTCCAATACTATCTTTACACCAGTCCTGAATACTAGAACAGGTCTATGCTGAGGTCTGCAAGTCGCAGCAAAGATCTACCTCATGCTATTTGTTCCTGAGACCCAACAAATGTGGTCATCATTAGATGAAAGACCAAATTTAAGGATAGCAAATAAGAATCTGAGGGACCAGAAGCAGAATTCTAGTAGCAATGGGGTCAAAAATAAAATGCAGGAAATGCTGGGGTGAAAAGGTAACTAAAGGTGACTAAAGGTAAAGGAGTGAAAAAGACTGTGTGCACTAGAACCGCACAGCCTTGTTTGCCTTGTTCTGGCATGTGAGTATGAGGAACTGTAACAGTCTTTTCATGGCTGAGGACAGCAAGGAGGGATTTTCTGGGATTCTCCATAAAGCTGTATGAGAGAAAACATGTTCTCTCAACTTGGCCATTTTCATTGTGTGAATTGTACAAATTTTCCAAAACAAGGAGTACTCTTTTACCTATATACAGCACACTGTGCTTTCATCTTTCCGAACAATCACTCAGTTCCTCTTTGCATGCTGCTTGTTCATGTACTTGTGCACATGCTATGCTTCTCAAAGAGGAAGGACACTAGAGATGTTTTAACGCAAATTATGAAATCTTTTGGGGTAGGGGAATAAACTCTTTTGTTTTACTCTTGGTTGGAGGAATCTCATGGGATTTTCAAATTACTCATTGAGGTGTCTTATCCAGTCAAGACAGCCATAAATGAGAATGAGGAATTTAGCCAGTGTTCTCTCTATCCCTAGTCTGCAGTCATCAATAAGTCACCCGAGAAGACTTAATCTGAAGCTGAAGCTTTCTTTAGGTAGTCTGTGAGATCAGGAGAGAATATTCAGGCTGCTTTTGCAAGTCAGCCAATACTGACCCATAACCAACTGCTGGAGACCCCAGTTTGAGAGCACTGACCCCAAAGTGCATTATACACAGAAATCCAATTATTTTATTTTAAAGAATTCAAACTGCTTCATTATCTTAATCAAAAATGGGACTTCCAGGCTGCAAATTTGAGAATTCTTCTTAAATTATTTCTATGAATTATCTTGCAGCAACAACAGATGTCACTGGCACTGCAGCTGTTGCTAATTGTGAGAATTGGTCACCCAGTCCTACCGTACATCCTATCTCCTTACAATAGAAAAATACAGACATGCATGGATGAAGCCCAGGTTAAAGCAAGAGAAACATTATTTCAGGCTTCTGAAAGTATCCAACTGTCAAGAAACCTGAGCTGTTCCAAAATATCTGAATATGATATTCAGATGCATGTCAGAGAACAAACTGGAACCTGATCCACAAAAGACAAGCTGCATTCAGCTGTCATGCCTGAACGTGTATGGCTGATGGGAAAGTAGGGATTCATGTAGGCCCCTATTCCTGCATCATCTCCACACCCACCAGTAAGGCCAATCCTTCACATGTTCAATATGAAGGTCTGTGGAGGCACTATAAGTCCATTCAACAGAACATGCTTACAACATTCTCATGATCAGAAGTCCCAATAAGAAAGAACTCTTGATCAAAGGAGCACTGCGCATTCGGCTGAACATTCTTATAGTCAGCTCTGCAGAGCCTCATACTGAATAAATTATCTACCTTGCTTCAGGTTGAGGTGAAGACATGAAGGTGAGACTTACATACTTTCCAGTATCCATTACCATGGTTTGACCCCTTCGTGCTTTCAGACTTAACTCCTGAATAAAGCTAGAAACTGGACGGGGGAGTTAGCAGGTCTGGATAATGGTGAGAAACCAGTCATAGATGGCGTTGCATGTACATCAGCTGCAATCCCCTCTAGGACAGTCAGACCTCACCCTAATTATCCACGCAGCAATATCTTCTGAACTAGAAATACAATGTAGAGATGTACGTATCTGTCAATTTCTTACACATTCAGATTTTTTAAAAAGTTATTTCCATCACAAATACAAATATAAATTATAAATCTGCAAATTTCTGTAAATATTATCAAATCCAAACCAAAATGAACTTTGTCAAATTCAGTAGGTACAGCTACTGCTGGAATGGAGAGCACAATATTGCACCTATCTGCTGTACAGTTGCTAAAGATCCTGAATCTGATATTTTAAAAATGCCATCTTTAATTCAGCATTAACCCAGTATTGAATACCCAGTATTCAGATCTGATTTCAAGACCTAAGGACTCAAAGGCTGTTTCATTCCACAGTTATTTTTCTAAAGATCAGCAGTTGATTCCAGCCTGAATATGAAGACGTTCTTAGGTTTTGAGAAATTACTGTATTACCAAAACTAAAAACTAAAACCTGAGAAGTTTCTTCTAATCCGAGTACTATATGTTTATGCCAGGCTGCCATGGAGGACTGTCTGGAAGCAGCAGCTTGTACAATATAGTGCCTTCCCTGAATGTTGGTGTGTGGGACAGGAATTTTGAAATCATTAGCTGAATTCAAGGTTCCCTCTAAGGTGTGCAGCTGAGCAAGCACACATCACTCCCTCCACACAGCTTTCCTCCTCCATGCACTCACAGTGAGCATTTCTAGCCCTTTTGGTCATGATGGAACCCACATGGGGGTGGAGTCACATGTGGCAGCAGAGTTGCACAAGAGAGGGGCCAAGCCCCACCCAGTGGGTTGAAAATTAGGGGGTATATTGGCTGAATTTCCATCAGCTCCATTGGCTGTCAGTAACCTTCTAGGAATAATTGACCATTCAGGTTTTACCCTTGAAATCTCTTAATGGTTTTTAGTCATGTTATTTCAAGGACTGCCTTTGCCTATACAATTCTATCTTCATATTAAGACTCACAGAGGGATTTTTTTTCCCTTGAGTACTTACTGTTAAGATCAGTTAAAGTTAACCTGCATAAAAGACAGGGTCTTCTTGGTGGTGGCTTTATAACTCTGTTGTTATTTATGTTCATGAATTCAAGGAAACCTTGAAAATACCCTGTTCAATTCTGCCTTTTACTGAGTTCATAAATACCTCAATAAACAGCTTTTCTGTAATGTATTTCAGAAGAGTTTCTTAAGTGTATTCTGAATGTCTACTAATACCAACACCCCCTTGCGGGGAGAAAGGGCCAATTAGAATGGTCCACCAACAGAAGCTATTGGAGCCAACTGGTTTCCAAGATGCCTTGAGTGGGTTTCCAGATGAGCTGGTTGGCATGGGTGTCGAAGCCCAGGTTGCAGAATGGTATTCAGCCATGAATGGGGCACTTGACTCCATTGTACCTAAATGCCTTCCCTGTGCCAGGGCTTGCCCCTCCCCCTGGTTTTTGGAAGAGATGTGAGCCATGAAAGAAGTTAGGAGAAGGATAGAGAGCATTTGGAGAAAAGCTCCCTCTGATGCTAATCGGGCTGTGTCAAAAAAGATGTCTGGCAAATACTGTAACTCCATACAGGCTGCTAAGAAGACTTATAGCATCAGGTGTATTAGTGAGGCAGCTCAACATCAGGCGGAACTCTTTAGAATGTTCCAGAACCTAACTGGAGCCGGGCAACATCTGGGGCTTCAGTCAAATGTCACTACTTGTGAGCAGTTTGCAGTCCACTTCTGCACTAAGATTGAGGCCATCCATAGGGACTTGACTCCGTTAGTACAATAAGTCATGTTTAGATGTCCAACACACCATTTTGTCCAGTTTTATTGGATCAGTTTTAGCCTGGGTCACCTGATGACATGGACAAAGCACTTGCATGCTCTAAGGCCACCACCTCCCAATTAGACCCATGCCCTTCCTGGCTCTTAAAATCGGCCAGGGCGGTGACGGTTGAATGGGCCACTCAGATTGTAAACTCCTTTTTACAGGAGGGTATTTACCCCCTATCTTGAAAGAGACAATGATCCGGCCCATTCTGAAAAAAGTTAATTTGTCAACCAACGATTTAAACAACTATCATCTGGTTGCTAACATACCATTCATGGGGAAACTGACTGAAATTTTGGTGGCTGACCGGCTGCAAGTGTTCTTGGAGGATACCAATAGTTTGGATCTATTCCAGTCGGAGTTCAGGCTGCGTCATGGGACTGAGACACTTCTGGTCACCCTGCTAGATGACCTATTATGGGGAGGCTAACTGGGGGATTGTCACCCTGTTGGTCCTCCTACACCTCTCAGCTGCCTTCAATACTGTCGACCACAGTATCCTCCTGGATTGGTTATTGAGACTGGGGGTTGGAAGTCTAGCGTTATGATGGCTGTGTTCCTTCCTTGATGGCCGATGACAGAGAGTTCAGCTCAGGGAAGCTGTTTTGTCCCCATGGACACTATAATGTGGTGTTCCACAGGGGTTGATCATCTCCCTCTTGCTGTTTAACATGAGGCTGCCGGGAGAGGTCATTCGGAGATTCAGAGTTCGCTGTCATCAATACGCTGATGATACACAACTCTATTTCTCCTTTTTGTCTTCAGCAGGGGAAGCTGTATAGACCCTAGAACATTGCCTGGCTTATGGACTGGACGAGGGCAAATAGTCTGAAATTGAATCCTGACAAGCTGGAGATCGTGTTGTTGGGAGGGCATCCTGATTGTTTAGGGGGCATGTTACCTGATCTTGATGGGGTCACACTCCCCCTTGAAGGATCGGGTGAGAAATCTGGGTGTCCTTCTGGACCCAGCCCTCTTGATGTAGAAACAGATCCTGGCTGTGGCCAAATCTGCCTTTTTCCATCTGAGGCAGATTGCACATCTCTGTCCCCTTCTCAACAGGAGATCCCTAATAACACTAGTTCATGTGTTGGTAATATCAAGGATAGGCTATTGCAATGCTCTCTACATGGGGCTGTCCTTGAGGTGGTTCAGAAGTTGCAGCAGCCAGGCTGGTCACTGATACATCTAAATTTGACCTTTTTTCATCTGTCCTGGCTCACTTGCACTGGCTGCCAGTATGCTTCCAGGCCAAATTCAAGATAATGATGCTAACTCATAAAGCCCTTTACAGTCTAGGAACTTGCTACCTGTCAGAGCACCTCTCCCTCAGGTCATCTTCCTGTCCCACCCTCACTTCCCAGTGTTTAATGTTGTGGGTGTCCACTTCAAAAGAGGCCTGGAAGATATCAACCAGAAACCCGGCCTTTTCAGTAGTGGGCACTCTGCTCTGGGAACTCTCTTCCTGTGGAGGTGCAACTGGCCCCCACCCTCCTGAGTGTCCGTAAGCAAATTAAAACCTGGCTTTTTACCCAAGCCTTCCCAGGCACCACCCTTTCGTAGAATCATGCTGGCCCGTTGTCTGCCATCTTATGTCCCAGACTGGTGGGGGTTTTTTTTTGGGGGGGGATAGGGTTTTGTTTGTTTTCTTTTAATGTGTTGTATATGGTTTTACTATTTTTAGCTATAACCCTAAAATGTGACTTTAATTATTTAATAAATAACTACTGAATACATACTTTAAATACATTTATTTAATGATATTATAAATAAAATAGAAATTATACCACCCAATTCATGAAAGTTTTGAGCAGTAGAAGGAACCCTTTTTATCACCTTTAGGTACTTTACATCTCTCAGACTATTTGTTGTTTGTTTCAAATATTCAAAAGAAAGCCCTTAGTTGGCTATATGAAGAAAGGAACAGAAAGAGAGAGAGAGAGAGAATGAAAGACAAAGTGTGAAGTACTATTTTCTGTTCTTGTACTATTTCAATTATATGCATAGACTGGGTACGGATGTCTTAATGTGGTTTAAAATATATTTGATAAACAAAGATAACAGCATGAACCTGAGCTCTTTGCAAAGCACACACACAGTAACACCATAAGGATAATAGTATTTTTTTAAATCAGCAATCCCACTTCTACAGAACCCAGCTTTTTCAAACAATATTTGGTGCAGGACAGATTTATGATTAATTAAGTTCCATGACTGTTGTAGGTTTTCTGGGCTGTTTGGCTATGTTCTGGAGGTTTTTCTTCCTAACGTTTCGCCAGTCTCTGTGGCTGGCAAAACATTAGGAAGAAAAACCTCCAGAACATGGCCAAACAGTCCGGAAAACCTACAACAACCATTGGACCTCGGCCATGAAAGCCTTCGAGAATACAATTAAGTTCCACTTTGGGACAATGAAAGGCATATGTTTTAAGATGCTGCAAGACTATGGTTTTTCTGCAACAAAATAATCTGGTTTCCTCATTGGAAATACAGAAATTACAGTGCTCAAATGATATAAGGAAGGAATGCAGTCACACATTTTCCAATTTTTAAATTATACAGGCTACATGTTAACCTCTCAGCAAACTGGGTACTCATTTTACCAACTCTGGAAGGATGGAAGGCTGACTCAACCTCAAGCTAGCTGTCAGATCTGATGGTATAAATGCTGACTGTGAGCAGAGTTTTGGCTGCAATACTGCAGTTTAACCACTGCATCACGAGGCTCTTCCACTAAAAATTACCAAAGACGGGACCACAATTTAGGAGCAACATTTTAAAAAGTTTTTTAAGTTTCTTACAGGATGAAGATTGTCTCTGTTTGGAATGTGGGAAAATGTTTTCGACACAGATTATTTATTTTATTTTAATTATATTTATTTATCCATTTGACTTGTATGCCGTCTGCACTCTGCAAAAGTCTCAGCTCTTGATTAGTAACAATGTCACCAGAAAAGATTGTATTTGACTCCGTATGGAAGAATACATGGCCCCTGGCAGAACAGAAGATGGAAAGAAGATGCAACATGATTGCACTGGAGGAGCCATCCACAACATTCACTGCACTAAAGTATCAGTCAATAACAGCTGAGACAGGTAATCAGTATTTCTACTATGCTCCTACTATATATTACTCTCAAATCAAATACTGAATATATACTGCACCTGTACTGCACACTGTTTTCGCTTTGTGAGCCCCATAATCAAACCTCAAGTTAAAATTCAAGAAGTAATGCAGCAAGGTACACAAAGACTGCAGTCCAGCCTATAGGTCCCCAAGAGGTGGTTCTATGAAAATTCTATGTTTAGATTTTTCAGAAGTGTTCTGCTAATTCCGAATAAGCAAGTTCATTCTTCCTCTGAAAGAATATCCAGCATCCCAAACAGCAAGTGAGTGAATGGAAAGCCAGAAATAGAACCGGCAGATCAATAGATTTGACTGAGAGAGCGTTTGCATTCTCAGGGGTAGAGATCATTGTGTTTCTAAGTGGATCAGAGATATGATCCCCAGCCACTGTGAATGGAATGGAAACTGGATGCCATCAGAGGGAGATACAAGTACTTATGGGATGAGGCAATATGGTAAAGAATAGAACAGTGGAAGGAATGGAAGGCTGCCTAGAAAATCTTTAAATAAGTTGAGCCTAAAATTCTAATTCAAAACAGAGAAATTCAGCAATGGATGGAAGAAATACCATATCCCATCTAAAGATTGTTTGTAAACCTAGAACAATACTCAGCATTCCTTTCTTGCTGGCAAATGCTATTGCAGGATTTTAGAAAAATTCTCAACATGTTTTTATTCACAGATTGCAACAGCTGTGTGACTGAATATTATTTTCTAAATGAGAATCAAAAATATTGCCTTTTAATGTCATTTAGATGCAGATACTGATTGCACAGCTTAAGGAAAGAGGCTGAGGACCAATTACCTACAGCACAAACTATTATTTGGGGAAGGACATTAGTGCAAAGCTCATGAGATAACTTGTAGGGGCAGCTCACAAACTCTGATTATTGAGCTGGTGAGATTCCCAGACTTAATCACAGAAGATAGATCCAGCTCAGTTCTAAATGATTCACCTGACATTAGGGGAAAAAATTATTTGTGGTTCAAAAACTAATTAGACCAACTTCACCAATAAAGACAATTAAATTCCTGATAATTAGCCATATGTCACCCACGTGCCTATCTCTGTCACCCTATTTGTTTCATACCAAACATGTACAAGAGTTGTGGAGCGGATGCAGCATCACAACTGGGCAAATAAGTGAAGAGTCACATAATTTTTCTTTATTTTCTTTATTTATTATTTTACTTCTACCCCGCCCCTCTAGGCAGAGTCTACTCAGGGCGGCTTACAAACAGTTATAAAACATCATAAAGTATAATCATATAAAATCGTCATTGTAATTATCAAAACATGTCATAAAACAATCACATGATTAAATCAACAAATTAGAAGTTCAAGAAGGAGAAAAGAAAACTAAAGAGAAAAAAAGAATCAAGTGTTAACTGGAGGGAAGGCCTCCTAAAGAGACAAGTCTTTAAATGACTCTTAAAAACACCCAGCGAGGGTGCCATGGTGATTTCTGGTGGCAAGGTGTTCCATAGACAAGGGGCCACTGCCGAGAAGGCCTGGTTTCTTGTTCTTTCTTTCTAGGCCTCTCTCGGTGTTAGGCCCCTCAGCCGTCTTTCCTGGCTAAAATGGGTGACTCGGGTAGATCTAGGTGGGAGAGCCTACATTTACATCTTTTCTGTCTACATTTACATAAGTTCAATGGGCAGCCTTAAGGAAGCAACTCCCTCTCTCAGACTCAGCTTCCCCAAAAAATAATTTTTGTGGTGTAGAGATTGATAATAACTTACATAATAAAAAAAAGATTGTAAGTATTACAATGTGGCAATACATGTGCAGCACTTTCAACATTTGGAAGTGCTATACAAATGCTTAACATTATTGCTTTTTCATTATCTCACATAGGAGATTATTCACCATATAGAAATTCACAATATTTTCAGAAAGAAGTAGAAACTAAACTTCTTTTTATGTGGTAAGAAAAGGTGATATGAACTTAATAGTTCACTAGCTAAATATACATTTAATGTCACCCTTTATAAGAATTTATCCATAGATAAAAATATCAACACACACTGACACCAAAGCTCAGGAAATAGAAGAAAGCCTTCACCTTGCATACTGCTGACCACTGACAAAGGTTTGAAAACATGGCGAAAGCAAAGCTGAAATCTCAGAAGAAAATGTGGGTCTTGCACTACATTGTTAAAGTCTATTTCTCTCAAAATAAGATTTTACATCGTTTTAATCAGTTTGCATCTGTCTACGAGTCTTTGTTAAGGGGACATGGTGGCGCTGTGGGTTAAACCGTCGAAGCCTCTGTGCTGTAAGGTCTATAGATCTGCAGCTGTAAGATCAAATCCACTTGACGGAGTGAGCGCCTGTCGCTTGTCCCAGCTCCCGCCAACCTAGCAGTTCGAAAGCATGCAAATGCGAGTAGACAAATAGGGACCACCTCGGTGGGAAGGAAACAGCGCTCCATGTCTAAGTCGCACTGGCCATGTGACCATGGAAGATTGTCTTCGGACAAACGCTGGCTCTATGGCTTGAAAATGGAGATGAGTACCACCCCTTAGAATCAAACACGACTGGACAAAAATTGTCAAGGGGAACCTTTACCTTACGAGTCTTTGCAAATCAGTTCCTATTATTTCTGTTCGATTATTGCTGCTCTATAGATGTACTAGCCATGAAACAGAATTTATAGAAGAGCTGTGGTCCCATAGTAGAGCACATATTTTGCATGCAGAAGGAACGAATTTAATTCCTGGCATCTCCATGCAGAGATGAGAGAAGAAACTGTGGATAGTGACTGCCTGCATCAATTGGCAGTCATTTCTAATAGATAATGCTGAACTAGGTGAATCTTTGCTCAAACTTGTATAAAACAGCTTCCTATGATCTATATTAAAGCTTCTTAAACTATGGGTCACAACCCCATATGGTGTCTGTGGCATTTGTCTCCCTAAGTCTGGACCTGCCATTTGAGGAGGGGAGCTGGGAGTGGAGGAGAATAGGGGGCCGAGAGAGAATCTGGATTTCTTTGGCTCAAGGGCAGTTTGTCACTGTTTGTTCCTGTTTCTCCAAGGGGCAGTGGGGAGAGAACAGAGAGGAAAGGGGAGACTTGTTCAGTTGCCCGCCACCCTTGGAAGGCACTGCTTTCACTGAGGCTGTTCTCTCTCCCTCTCCCTCAAGAACGGGTTGGCCACTTCTGCCCCCTAGCCAAACATGAGCTTTCAGCAAAGTTGTATAGGGTTGTTCTTGTTGTTTGGTAAGCAAAAGTGTTGCGGGTGCTGGGGGAGTCCTCTCCCACCCCCCGCTGAGGCTACAGTCCAACCGCCTGGTTTTCCTTGCCTTCTCCTCGCCTTCTCTCTTCCCCACTCTCCTATGGGGCTGTGCAGCTGTCCTTAGATTGGCTAGGGGGCCAAAGTGGGAGCAAGCTAGACTTGGAGAGGGAAAGAGAAGAGCCTTGGTGAAGGCAGCATGATGCTCAGCCACCCTTCTCCCTCTGATGGTGAGGGGGCGGCATCTATCTCTGTTCAGGATTGCCATCTGCACATCCACAGTGAGGGCCAGCACTCACCTAGGGCCAGAGTTTGCATGGCTGCCTCCCTTGGGCTCTTCTCACCACTTATAGCAGCATTCAGTGCAGACCTGCCCTTGGGTCACGTAATAATTTCCCAGGCAAAAAGGAGTCACAAGTGGAAAAAGTTTAAGAATCCCTGATCTATATAACAAATTTTAGTTTGGGGTAGAACAATAGTTCTTTTCTCTTGAATTGACAAAATCACATTAGTCTATTGAGATGATAAATATTCCATCAGGACCAGGACCTATCACAAATAGTACTACAGATCTCACCTACTGAGCATCTAGTTGGCACTTTCCCTGATAGGCTATCTTCACCAATCCTAGGTGTTACAGGTGTAAGAAAATAGCTTGTAAGACTGTGATCACTGATGTTATGTATAATTATGTGGAACTAGATTCTGACTGGAAAGAACTTTAGGAAAACATTTTTGTCTTTGGGGAAAAGAAACAACTTTTTTTAAAAAATCCCTTAACATATGGGTATTGAGGCTTACAAACTGGGATTTTGTGACAAAACATATGGAAGAGCATAAGGAAAACAAGGTTTCCTTGCCAAAAGATGGTACTGAATTTTTATCCCTTGATAAGAACAGTACAAATCCAGCCTTTCACGGTACAACTTTGTTTGCCAATGGATTAGACTGTTATAAATTCACATGCAAATTTGACAAAATATTCCACTGTTATCATCTTTATTAGATTTACGAAGACAGTCCTGCTTATTTTCTTTTATTTTCTTAATCCCTTTCATCACTTAATAGCCTAGGAAGTAATGGATTTTCAGCAAAAAGAAGAGGCTTATTACAATAAATCCTGTTGCGCTGTTGTGTGTGTGTTCTCTCTCTCTCTCTCTCTTTCTCCTCAGTGTTTTTGAAACTTGTTTTTTCTCTAAAAATTCAACAGAAAATATTTTTCTAAGAGGAAAAATGTGCTTAATGCAGCAGTGACACGGAATACCTAAACTATATTTCCCCCCCTTTGGGTGGTCACCTAAAAATTTGCAAATCCATTAATCACACTGTAGTTAACAAAATTCTAATCTATAGTGTAATAAGAAGCTGTTAAACTTTGCTTACAAAGATATCCCATATTTCACTACAAAATAATAGGGTATATGATTATGAAGTCCACTGGTTTCCCTTTGCCCAAAAACTGGGATATGCAATAGGTTCAGCTATGCTACGAAGAGACACATTTCCTCATCATGTAATTGAAATGCCTAACAGCACATTAACCAAAAGGTGAAATTTATTGAACATGGTTTTAAAAAACCTCTGCTAAGAGGATATTTACATCAGGCAAAATCTAACTGACAGTCCCAGCTATACCCACTGAAACAACGGGTATATTGCAACATATATACAGTACTGTATACTGTATGTCCCATTGATTTCACGGGCACGCTCAAGCTAGGATGAAGAAATGGCTTCAGACCATTGTTTTATAACAAGGCTAGGCTCCATATTAGCAGATGGAGAGGAGTTGCCTTCTTTTTTGGTGTGGGTGCCTGCCTGTGTCTGCCCTGCTCTTCGTATCTCAAATGCAAATACAAAACGAACACTGCTCTGTTCCAAATTGTACCCATCACTATGCAATGGCTTGCCATTTTGTCTTTGCCATATTAATGTTCCCAGTCATCAGTACCTGCAATACCTTATACCTCCCCCCCCCCCAATTAAATGAGGCAGGAGGCCACTGGGAGTTTCGAGTAGTGTTGTCTAATTTGTGGAATATGCTTCACTGTATATTTGGCATGAGATTGCCAAAAAGGGCTAAATTTTCATTTTAGTCCAAACTGCAGACATCTTTTGAAATAAAAGGAACTCACATTAATGCTTGCTGACTAAGAAGTCCCATTTATATTAATGGGTCTATTCTAGTTGGGACTACAATTAGAATTTACCCTCAAGGGTGCTTCTAGATATGGCTTTTAGTGTGCAAACACTTTAACTCATTTATGGATTTTTTTTTCAAGGGTCCAGAATTATTCTTCAGTGTGAAAAGAACAGACAGACAGAGTTCTCACTTGTAGGAAACCAAGCTATTTTCTAACCATTTCAGCATGAGCTGCCGGGTTCTTTTTAAAGAGAAAAGTGAGATTAAAATATTTTTTAAATTAAATAAATAAATGACTGTGTGCTTGAAAAAACAGTTCTTATGCAAATAATGCACTAATACAGATTCCTCAAAACTATTACAGCTAAAGGCATCCACAGAAGTAATCTCAGTACTACAAATGATACCTATGGATTGCTGATCTGACTGTAATTTTTTCACTATTATAATATCATAACATGTACAGGATGTCTTTATCTTATAAAACTAGTGCAAAGAGCAGCTTTATTAGATCAGAACTATGCTTCTTGCTCACCCAGTCACCTCTCCTCAAAAACAAGGCAACAGGTTCTGGTCTCAGAGCTGAAGCCAGATATTCTATAATGGATCTCAATGATCTCAGTAATCACTTTATTGACACTTCTTCCCAATGTAGTTGGGAGAGTATGCGTGTTTGTTTAATGTACCTGCACACATTTACACAAGCATCAACTTTAAGATTCTGGAGGGGCAAGTACCGCCCCCCCCCACCGGGACAGCCATGACAATAGCAGCAGTTTTATTTCATGAACTCTGAAGAATTAGGAATGTTGGAAGGGTTGTTTGCATCTTTCTGAACAATCCTTTTGGTTTTGGTGCATGTGCACATTCCTTCCCATTTTGGAAGGGCATCAGTTTTGTGCTTAAATTGGAGACATTTATGAAAAAATAACTTTCTGTTCTGCTCTCAAACAGAAGGTGAGCAAACTCCTGAGGTTCTAAAACACTTATTTATGTTATCTCAGTTAGAATGGGAAATTTAGACAATCTTCTTGACATTCCAAGTTCAGATGGCATCTTCCACTCTCCCTTGTTTTCTCATTGCCTCCTCTGTTTCTTTTCCACAGAAATTCAGTGGAAAAAGACAAAAGGGAATAACTGCACAATGCCTTTGAATGAGTAGCACCAGGAATGTCCCAAGTTACAGGAGTTTTATTTTAAAAGCTTCCTTGTGACTATTTGAACATATATTTTATTGCATTTGTTACTTATATAGTTTTTGTGGTAATATTTTTTTTATTTTCGTTACGATAGCTTGCTTGCTTGCTTTGTTTATCTGTCTGTCTGTCTGTCTGCCAGCATGTCTTTTTTTTTTTGTTTGCCATCCTTATTTTACCACATGAATAGAATTTGGTTTTTTAAAAATTTGATCAAAAATTGCTGATCTTACCTGAGTGCCTGAGTAAGGCAACTGCAGCCAAGCTGCAGATCTGAGATATCATCAATAGGCAACAAACTGTCAGTTATTTTTTCTCATATTTTTACTACCATGAAGCAGGTGGTGAGATTTTACGCCCAGGTGCCAATATGGATTTTAGGAAACAAAATACCTTGACTTTGGACTTTAGAAGCAGATAAACTGGTCTAGCCAGTCAAGATACATGGCTGGTTAGTTAGATTCATCTAATAGAAGTAGTCATCTGGTCAAGTGACAGAATTTGAAAACTTCTCTGGATTTAATATATGCTTCCAGAAAAAAAATGCAAATCATTAACTAGTCATAAAGGACTAGCCATATAACCATAACAGAAACAAAAGACATTCAAGTAATGAACTAGTTATAAACAGCAACGCAAGGGCTCATAGGAGTCCATGGACTTACAGAGATAATCAGGAAAACAAAACATTGGAAGTCTTATAGTAGACAGAGATGTACTAGAATATGGTCCATTTCTGCCAGTATTTATTCATCTGATCAGCTTTATTCACTATTGACTCTGGCCTGCATTAAAAGCCAGAGAAGTAAATAAGGTTTTTTTTCCCCCGATTGACTTCATGAATGAAATTATCTTTGTGTTTGTGGAACTGGGCCCCAAGCCCACTGAATGAATTGTCGTGATAGATTGTTTGTAGAGATCTAACCAATGAACAAGGCAGCTGAGGATTCCACTCCAGAGCAGGCAAAAGAGGATTATCACTCAGGCGTGCGTGCTGTCCAATAAATGTTCCCAACTGATAGATTTGTATAAAGCTGACTTTGTGATTAGTCCAGAGATATGAATGCTTCCAGATGTAAGAACAAGATGGGAAAAACTAACTTTCACAAATTGAAATGCCATACTCAATTCAATTAAAACAAAATGCGGTGATTTGGAATTGACCCAAGGCTATACAATAATGCTATTTGTTTTATGCCAGGTTTAGTAGATGTTTTCTACAATGCCCATTCACTTGAGTTTTATGGAAAAAATGACCTTTTCACCCAGAACAGAAGCAAACTAATTTCATTAAAGTTGTTAGGGATTTTTTTCTTTTCTTTCCAGAATGTGGCTATGCCAGGTCTAGCATTTCAATCCTTCATTTTCATCTATATCTTGCTTGCATGGAAAAGCTGTTTTATGCAGTGTTACTTCCTGTTCTCTTGTTTCATACCAATTTGTCTTATTCCTCTGAAATGGAAATTATCCAGATGGCCATTTGCCCCATGATGGCTTTAGCACCTTAGTTGCTCAGCACAAATAAGGGGAAAATCACAGGACAAAGGGAGTAGCAAGCATGAAGGTTTGCTTGGCCATTTCTTCTCTTTCCATCCAGGTAAAATCCACATATGCCACAAGGAATAGCAGGATTCATCCATAGGGAATAATATAATCCCCACAGTTTGCAGCAGTCTAGAAGACAAGAATAGCATATGCAGCAAGTGCTATCTACTCTGTTCTGTAACTACTTCCTAGAATACTGAAGTATGCATCTCCCAATGTGGTAACTTACATCCCAGCTGTCTACAGAGTATTTTGATTGACGTACACAGGGTAGGTAAACCTTTCAACCTCAAAGGCTATATAAGTATATATGAACTTGAATGGCAAGTGCTAAAACAAACAGATCATCATCAACTCTAACAATAAATCAGGCACAATCAGTTATGAGAAAGAGTGGGACTGGAACATTTTTATAATTAGACCTCCCTGTTTTATTTTTAGTATTTCAGGTAATACAAGTTCTTTCTTTTATGTTTGAGAGAACATTTTCTATGGTTTGATGCTTCACAACAATTCCAAAAGACATTATTTTTAACTGAGTATCTTTTCAACCTACAGACCACATCCCATGCTGGGAATTTTTTTTTTTAAACTTGTATACCAGGGGAAGGTAATTGTGTAGGCAAGAGCTTTCTTAATAATGGTACCTCCTCTTTTCAATGTGATTGCTTTGTTGTTGCTTAGTTCTTAAGTCATGTCTGACTCTTTGTGACCCCATGCACCAGAGCACACCAGGCCCTCCTGTCTTCCACTGCCTCCCGGAGTTCGGTCAAATTCATTTTGGTCGCTTTGATGACACTGTCCAACCTTCTCTTCCTCTGTCGTCCCCTTCTCCTCTTGCCATCACACTTTCCCAACATGAGCATCTTTTCCAGGGAGTCTTCTCTTCTCATGAAATGACCAAAATATTGCAGTCTCAGCTTCAGGATCTGTCCTTCCAGTGAGCACTCAGGGTTGATTTACTTCAGAATTGATAGGTTTGTTCTCCTTGCAGTCCGGGGGACTCTCAAGGTTCTCCTCCAGCACCACAATTCAAAATTATCAACTCTTCGGCAGTCAGCCTTCTTTATAGTCCAGCTCTCACTTCCATACATCACTACTGGAAAAACCATAGCTTTGACTATGCGAACCTTTGTCGGCAAGGTGATGTCCCTGCTTTTTAAGATGCTGTCTAGGTTTGTCGTCACTTTCCTCCCAAGAAGCAGGCGACTTTTAATTTCATGGTTGCTGTCACCATCTGCAGTGATCATGGAGGTTAAATCTGAAGGTTAAATCTGTCACTGCCTCCATATCTTCCCCTTCTATTTGCCAGGAGGTGATGGGACCAGTGGCCATGATCTTAGTTTTTTTATGTTGAGCTTCAGACCATTTTTTACACTCTCCTCTTTCACCTTCATTAAGAGGTTCTTTAATTCCTCCTCACTTTCTGCCATCAGAGTGGTATCATCTGCACATCTGAGGTTGTTGATATTCCTTCCGGTAATCTTAATTCCGGTTTGGGATTCCTCCAGTCCAGCCTTTCTCATGATGTATTCTGCATATAAGTTAGATCAGCAGGGAGACAATATACAGCCTTGTCTTACTTCTTTCCTAATTTAGAAGCAATCAGTTGTTCCATATCCAGTTCTAACTGTTGCTTCCAATGTGACTGCTATACAACTTCAAATGGAGTCAATGAAAATGTATTTTAAATTTTAAATTCTACATGGGATGTAAACTTTGCTGTTCTATTGTTTTGCTATATTATTATGTGGTATGTTTTTGTCTTTTCATGTGTCTTCTGTTCTAGCTCAAACAGCCTAAAAGCTGAATGTAAAGTTCCCAAGGGGTCCAACTGTGACCTGCAGATCACATTTGGCCAGTCTTTCAACAACCCACTTAGGGGCAAACCTAAGTTTTGGCTATATAAATGGTATAGTTACCTGAGGTATTTCATACTCCTGTACAAAAGTGTGAGTGCCCATGGACCTTGCTATGGTATGGAATCAAATATATACTCCTGCCTGCCCCTTTTGAACATTAAGTGTCTGCTCTTGAATTCAGTAAATCAACAGCAACACAACAAGCCTTAAAAATAAATATATACACCGTATGATGCACTGGATGGCACATGGACTTTACTTGTTGTACTCTTGTCCAAAAGGTCATGCTGTATCACACTGACACAAGATAAGCCTAATTTTCTCTTTCATATGGGAATTCCCCATTGCCTTTCATCGGAGGTAGTGGCAGTGTTTGAGAGTTCTTCTTATGCCAATTCCATATATGCAGTGGTTCTTTTTCAGAAGCACCGACATTTAATTTCCTGATTTTTAAAAAGCTGTTTTGGGGTCCGACATCAGAGCACACAGCTCAAAACCAAACTACAGGAAAAGTATGTGCTGGCACCAGTTGCTTGTCTCTAACTTGGGCATCCCGTTGCTTTAATAAATCCTAGTGATAAAACTTTATATTGTATAGAAACAGGAAAAGCCTTAAAAGTTTCCCAAGGAAAGGATGAGGTGGGGTGACACTTTTAACCATTTTTCAGAGTCTGTTTATTTAAGAAAGAACTGCAGTTAATACTTGCCAAACCAGCACATGTTCATAGAGAAAATGCGGTCAAGTGGTCAGGAGCAGAGCTGATGTTAATTAGCAATGAAATGAGAAATGAACTAGCATTAGCCCTGAGACTAATCAATGGGAAAAATCACTCCAAGCAGGCAGCTTAATGAAGTACTTACAATACAGCTGTTTATTTTTAGTCTTTTTTAGCCTGGAAACAAAATCTCTATTAATTAAAAAATCTTTTAAAATGTTTTCAGAAGCATGTTATAGTTCTGATTTGGCCTCTCTGTTAACTGTTTTAGTCTCTATCACTAACTTGCAATCAGCATACTATGAAAAATCATGGCAAGTCAAACAAACACTAAACTATTCATACATATTACATTCTATTACCAGCCTTTACTAGATTTTCTTTTTGTTACTACAGCTATGACTACAGGCAATTAGCTTTTATATAGGGCCTTTGACCATCCAAACCACTTTGAATGTTGTAATGATGTAGTAATTCTTACAACAATCCTAAAAGGCAGATACAAAACTTAGCAAATAACAAGAATGCCTAAGATTACTTAGTGAGTTTATGTCCTGGAAGAAATCTGAACAGCGACTTGGTTAGAACATAACTCAAACTGTAATCCTCTCTATAGTTTCCTGGAGGTAATCCCTTTCCTAGAAGTGGCACTAACTTCGAAATTAAACATGATTAGTACTGCTGCGCAAGGATCTTGGAGACAACATGCCATTGATGCTTTTTTTTTAAATTGCAAGAAGTTATCAGGAGCAGAGTCATCCTTCCCATTAAGCAGATTAAGGGCTTGCTTCCATGGACAATATGAAGTGCTGTTTTACCACATTCTACTTAAAAATAAACAAAGAAACACCTTTTAAAAGGTGTCGCCATGATGTAAATGCAAGCCTGGATTATTTTTTCAAGGAAGATTTTTTTTATGGTTGGAAAGTGATCTAAAATACTGTTCTGCTAGAGGGTCATTTGAAATAGTACACACCCCTTTGTCACTGCAAATCATGCCTGTGGGTAACTAGTAAAGGTGGTGGGAGAGGTTGAAGGAAGGAAAGGAGGGAGAGACAGGTGCAAGGTCTGCTGGCAAATTTGTTTGTAGAATGTTTGACTGCCTCTGTCCCTTTAAGAATGCCTTTGCTGGTCTCTGGGAGCAGAGAGTAAAAAGTTGAACTTCATCCCTTTTGCAGCTCCAGCTGCTAAGAATCCTCTACCTCACCGAATAAAAGAGGGAAAAATGGAAGCCAAGCACTTTTCCGGAGCTCCTCAGCAAGGAGGAGTGTATGTGTGCACGCGTGTGAGTGTGTACATGCGCATGAGAGAGAGAGAGAGAAAGAGAGGAGAGAGAGAGAAGGGGAATAAAGGGAAGGGGTAGAGGGCGAAAAAGGTGGGGACGAAGCACAACCCAACCAGAATGCACCCTAGGACACACCTTGTTCCTACTGTAAAGACAGACAGTAGTGACATGAAGGGTGAGGAAGCTGACATGAGAGGCAAGTATTTATTACTGACCTGTATCTCTCACTCTCTCATGCTTTTTGTGTGTGCGCATGCGCGTGCATGCATGTGGGCGTGTGCGCATAGAAAGAGACCCAAACACATAACTTCACACAGGGACTGCTGTTGTCAGCTGCCTACCAAGTGAGAACGAAAGAAGAAACAGGCAGTGATTCATATAACACGTCATGTCACATGACTTTAAATCTCAACATATCGTTGGGTTAATCCGTAATGGCCTCTATATATGGGTGTAGAGGTTACCATCTTGTCTTTCACTTCAGGCAGCAAAATTTCTTCAGGCCACACATTCACAGATTAAATTCTTTACTGCTTTGTTAACTCATTCATCCACTGTTGTAGGTCAAAATGAAAACTGCCCATTTCCTTTGGCACTGTTAGCTCTAAGAGATAAGCTACCATTGGCACCTACTGAAGTCTCTCTCTTTGGACTTAATAGCAGATACAATGATTTTCACACTATAGAAACGGACAAATGATTCTGCCACTGACAAGGTCCTGCCTATAACTTCCACCTATCCACCTATCCCTTCTATTAAATCATTAAAAAAATATTCTGTAAGAAGTTTAGCCTTCTGCCACAGTGCAGCCCCAATTCTAAACCTATACTAGAGTGCAATCATTTAGCTGTGCTGTTTGATTGTATGCTAAACAATTAGCATGGATAATCTGTAGCTTTAATTTTTACCTAAGTGGTTATTACATGCAGCCTATGGTCTGTAGCACATCACCCTAAGATTCTAGAAAGCCTTGCAGTCCTTTAGAAACTAAAACGTTTCATTTAATATAAACTTTGTGGATTGTAGTTCACTTCAGTATGCATACATCTGATGGGGCAGGCTCCTGTTCCCAATAGTTTCTGCAAAGTAAAATGTGTTAACTCTGTAAAGTGCTAGAAGTTAGTGGCCAGGATCCTGATGTGTAGCTCTGCCTGCACAATGGGAGTGATGTCACCTAAAGTAGCAGATGGACTGTAATTAAAAAGTTCATTTTTTTATTTAATATGTGCAATTCAATGATATAAAGTCATACATATGTCATAATTGAAAAAGGAGCTCTTTAATTAGCATCAATCTTCTGCTGACAGTGTCATCACTCCTTTTGTGCAGGTGGAACAATGTAACGGGATACTGGCTTACTTATTAGTTCATTTATTTTCATTTGCATGCCACCTTTCTTGCAATTAACAATCCAAGGCAGCACAGAAGTTATCAAATACCAAACCAACTGAAACCACAATAAATTATAGTATCAAAAAATGAAAAATGTATCAATATTAAAACAGTTAAAACTGTTTAACCACCTCCACAAACATATTAAATCACACATTAAATAAAACACACAAGATCAAAAACTACTCAAATAGTTAAAAAGCCTAGTTTGTTCCCACGTTTGTCAGGAGAAAAGAGAGGGGGGCAATGTACCCACTTTGTTTTTGCTACAACAGATTAACATAACTCTCTACATCACAGAAACATCATAAGAGATTCAGACAAAAGCTTCTTGTACTTAGAAATGGTATAAAATTGTCTTTGTAAAAGAACTGTGGAAATAGTTTTGGCAAACATGAATGGAATATTTGGTCGGTATTTTATAGTAGCAGGAGTAATCTCCCTTGTCATCAAACAGTGACCCCCTAATTTTGTTCTATGGAGTGGAAATATACTGAGTCCAGTAAAATGATACAGTGAGGCAACTTAATAACATAATAACAAAACAGAAGTATATTAGCCCAGATGTACTGCTGTGCTTCTATCAGTATTAATTAAACTCATTCATAAAATAAGTTACTGGTCCATGCAATATTAAAGAACATATTTTTGAACTTGCAATATTGACGATTTCTTTCCTATTTGTTTGCTATACCCTTTATTAAGATACAAATGCCACTGTTCTGATAATACAGAAGCTTTTTCTCACCCAGTAACAACAGAACAAAATACAGGAACTTGTATTAAATCAGCAGCTGAAGTAGTCTTTAAGTTGATGTTATCAGAGACAATTTTTAAGTCAAGTTCACCTCTGGAAGATGAAAACATTACTGTGAATGTATTCATTAGGTCTCGACTGACAAACCTTAATTAAAATGTTCTATTTGCAAAGGAGGAGTAGAAGCTAAAGGGTGGGGGTGGAGAGAACAGGGCAGGTGCCCATATCACATATTATGTAGAATGTTAAAACATTATTATTCCTCTTATTAGTTTATTAAGTGAGTTAGAAGACAGACAACAGATAACATGAGATTGCATTTTCAAAAATTATAGACGTATATTTGTAGTTTAAAGCTACTTTCTGAAAAGTGATGAAGCACAAATATATTTTGAAGTAACTCACATCCATTTCAATACAATGTACTTCAAAGAAGAATGGTTTGGATCACAATCTCAGGAGAAATAATTTCAAAGATAGTGAAGATTTGAAAAGGGGTTATAGGTATCTATCACTCTGAAATCTATCTTTAAAATGTTGCATTGAAACAGAATATTCAAAACACATGACTTTAAATCAATGAAAGTAGGTCAGTAGATTGTAAATGCCTTCCATGCCAAGAAGACAAGGCTATAACACCCCTATTAACATTCTCTCTCTCTCTCTCTCTCTCTCTCTCTCTCTCTCTCTCTCACACACACACACACACACACACACACACACACACACACACACACAGAGAGAGAGAGAGAGAGAGAGAGAGAGAGAGAGAGAGAGAGAGAGGGAGGGAGGGAGGGAGAGGGAGGGACATATTTAAACATGAAACCTCCATCAGATCAATCCTAGGGGGAGTTCTCACAAACCGTAGCAGGAGACAGTGTTGGCTTTATCACTAGGAAAGGATGAAGTAGTTATGTGAACTCCATACAGGCTAAGCTGAAGGGCCTTGGAAACATTTTGAATCCAGCGGATTCCATGCTCTCTTCATCTTGCTGTGGAACATCTTGGAATCACCAGCACTTGGAATAGCTTTGTGCCATTGGAGGCTTCCCTGGATTGCCACTGGATTCCCTAGATTGCCACTTCCAGTCAGGATATACTCCCCTCCAATAAACTGAGTAGGAACTCCTATCCAATTAAAAGACTTGCTTACCCTATTTAACCCCAAACATTCAAAAGATCTGGAGCACAGGTTATTCTGTGTGGTCTGAATTCATGGATTTATTCTGAATGACCATACTAGCCTGTTGATAATTGAACTCTGACACATTAAAATGTTTGACTAATAACAAATACAACATTTGTGACTCACAAAAAGAATGTCAATTAGTTGAAAGAAGGTTGATCTAATTATGAAAGGAGTTTCCTGCAGTGCAGCAATAACCTGAAATTGCTTCTAGTGAAAGTGAAAGAAAGTGCAAAAGCAGGACAGTAGCTGAACATTAGCACTAAAATCATGATTACAGGAGAACTACATAACATTAATGTTGACAATGAGTAAACTGAAATTGTTAAAGATTTTATATACAGTATGTACCTTGGTTCAATCATCACTCCAAATGGAGAATGCAGCCAAGAAATCAGAAGACAGACATGGAAGAGCAACAGTTAAAGAATTAGAAAAAAAATCATCAAGTGTAAGTATGTGTCACTGGAGACTAAGACCAATATCATCTATACTCTTGTATTCCTGATCACTATGTACAGGTTTGAAAGCTGGACAGTAAAAAAAAGCTGACAGGAAAAAGAATCATTTGTTTGCAATATGGTGCTGGAGGAGAGCTTTGTGGATACCCTGGACTGCCAGAAAGACAGACAAGTGGGTCCTAGATCAAATCTAGCCCAAACTATATCTGGAGGCAAAAATGATGAAACTGAGGCTGTCATAATTTTGGCACATCATGAAAAGACAACATTTACTGGACAAGACAATAATGGTGGGAAATGTTGAAGGCATCAGAAAAAGAGGAAGACCAAGGATGAGATGGAGTGACTCTATAATGGAACCCACAATGTAACAAGAGCTGAGCTGTTGCAGACAAGATGTTTTGTTCATTTATAGGGTTGCCATAAATTGGAGGTGCTTTGATAACACATAGAGATGGCAAATTTGTAGGGTATTTTTGCATAAAATAAAATTCATGAAGAAAAGACGGGTCAGATTCAAGAAGAAAATAGATTTCACCTTCGGCTTTTCATTTTTCTTAATGCCTATTTCTTTTAATCAACTAGAGCAAGAAAGAAATATCCAAAACACTGAAAGCAATACAAGAAAAAAAAAAAAGTTATACATTTTTATCTAGACAATCCTACACTTTTTCCAACCTGCTCTCAGAGCTCATGGTGACCTAAACTTAAGATACAATTGCAACAGCTGTTTTGGAAATTGCTGCAGATTGTTAGGAGGCAATGTAAATGAGAGACAGACGTAGAGAATGCTGGAAATGATAGCATTTTCTGTAAATAAATAAATAAATAAATAAATAAATAAATAAATAAATAAATAAATAAATAAAGAAAGAAAGAAAGAAAGAAAGAAAGAAAGAAAGAAAGAAAGAAAGAATAAAGAGGAAAGACAAATTACCTCAAAGACCATATTCTTTAAATCATTGGAGCAGAACGTGTTTATTTGATTTGTTTGTATGCCTATTACAAAAATGCTACTTTGGGATTCAAGAAACCCAGCCTGTCAATTTTTCAGCCTCTGCACTTTCATGGTTGCTTAGAGCTGTTTAATGCAAATACAGTTCCAATAAGAGATTTCATGCCCTTAAATTACACCCAGTTAAAGGCGAATGAAAATGTAAGGTAAATAACTATAATCAGCCATATTATCTTTCTCTTGGCACCTCTCACTTTACAGACATATTTAAAGATATCTCTGGGGTCCTATCCTTTTTAACAAGCAGAAGAATAGTTCTAAGATATTACTTATGATGCTGTGCTGTGAACATGACACAGGTTAAAATGTCACCTAGAGATCTAAAAGAAAAGTAAAGCGGGGGGGGGGGAAAGTATCTGTTGAAGAGCTATGCTTGTTTTCTTGTTTAGAAATATCAGGAAAAAAGATGAAAGCAGCATCCTTCTCAACAAGGGGATAAAAATGAGACGAAGGAAGATTTAAGCTGGTCTTTCATGTGCAATGCTGCTGATCAACAATGATGCCAATCAGGGAATTATACAGCAATGCCAACAATCTAGCATACTTGCAGTGGTAGGCACACTATTATGACAACATCCAAATGTCTGGATCTCCATTCTGTTCGCAATAGCATAAATTGCCTGGTAGATCAGGCAATGAATTTTCTAATCTAGGAATCTGCATTGAATCCATAATTATTACTATGTAAGTAAGTTTTCCCCAATGTTCACTACCTGGAAATGGATGGCCACAATCCAAGTAGATTTTGTTTAAGGTTGCCTAACATGCTGCAATGAATTGTGGTTAATTTTTGAGCTGCTGTGGCCTATCTTGATCATGTAGCAAATGTACCACCAAGGGGGGACCTGGAAACTAATAAATTAGCCGCAGTAAGTAACAGAAGACTTACACAAATAATAATAGGATTCCAGTAGGCATGGACAATACCATTTGGTACTCAGAAATCCACAGAGTTAATAAAATGTGTACATTCTGAAATTGTACAGAAAAATACAAATACATTTTGGTCAGCAGATGGATACATAAAAATATGTTTTTCAGAAATATATTCCCACCCCAGGCTTTTAAACCTTCAGAAATGAGACATGGATGGATTTGAGGTGAGGAAAAGAGGAAAACTTGGGCATGGACTTGATAGAAACATACTTCTCTAATCTAATCTAACATTCTGTCACCAAAATGGCCAATCCAACCAAATAAAAATGAAAAATAACTAGTAGATTTGAATTATAAAACATTGTTGCTGTTATAAATCACTATCACATACAGTGGCTGTGCTACTTCTCCAGTAGCAAAGACAATGTCCTTCTAAGTATTGCTTGTTGGGGAACACAAATGAGAGCATACTATTACACTCCTGTCATGCTTGTGAGTTTTCCAAATGTCCATATGTTCCAATGTGAATGATGTGCCATTGACAGGATGACAGGTCTAAGAAATAACTGCCAGACAATTGGTTCCACATCAGTCTATTGCTGAGTGAAATGTAATGGCTTCTTAGTTTGTTTTTTCATTGTTACTCTATTTGTCTCAGAAATATCAGGTATTGTGGAGTTCTTTCAAGGCACACTTAATAGGCCACATAAGCAAGTGGAACCCCATTTGCAGTCTAAGAGATACACTAGATAAAGTACACATCTTGCCAAGAGCAATAACTAGAGTTTAGATGGGGCTGTAGACCAGTGGTAGAGAACATACGTTGTACTCTGAAGGTCCCAGGATCAGTCCCTAGCTTCTTCAGGTAAGACCCCAACCTGAAACTCTGGATAGCCAGTACCAACTTGTTTCAACAGTGGAATAAATGGTTCATTCAGTCCAAGATGGATTCGTATGTTCCAAAGATGTCATTTAATTTTAGATTTTTAAACTACATCTCTAATAAGTTTTAAAGGAAAATTGCTTATAATAAACAAAACTCATAAGAATGATTTTTTCTCTATCATATTTTTTATCAATAGTGATAAATAGTACACCAAAGTCAGCTTTTGCAAAATGTCTATTGAACATGAAAGTTGTTTAAAGAGTGGTCGACCAGACCAGATGAGCGGAATATAAATCAAATAAATAAATAAATAAATGTAACCATTTTTCTGTAGTCAAAGGGCAGCTGCTGTTACTTTAATGATTTTTGTTGTTTTTTTAGTGTTTTTGTCACAATGAAGATAAAAAGCTTTTAAAAAAACTTGCAGGAGTCTAGTATGTCAGGGAAAACCAAAACCAATTTAAAAAAATTATACACGGCCCCAAAACACAACCTATTGTTTCCTGGGCACAAGTAGCCGATGATGTGGCATTTCACAACTGGCAACAACCATTAAGACCTATGTTGATATTCAGTTCCCTTGAATAAACTGTATAACTATTTGCTATGCCATCATAGTCTCATGTCTGGAGAAGTGGACTTGTCCACCAAAGCTTACATACAGCAGTTAGTTTTTAAGGTGCCACAACATTTTTGTCTTCTTCATTTTTTTATTTTTGTGATGTTTTTGTCTGACATGCTAGCACAGACTAACACGGCCAACTCTTCTAAAACTATGGAAGGAATCTAATAGGTTCTGGTACCATGGATACTATTCAGGACTACAGTATTACGAGGATTTTGCATCTCTCACATTGAGATTTCTAATGTGACACTTTTATTTCTTGAGATTCTTTACAATGTATTACTTGCAAAAACACATGATTGGTACAAATAAAAAACTTAACTTGAAATTCAGAAATAAAACTCAATATAGTATGGCTCTTCCAATCTTTGATTGGATCATAATACTCTTTTATTTTGATTATACTACTTTGATTATACTACTTTGATCATACTACTCTTTTATTTTTGTATATGCTGACATTGGTAGTTCCTCTTAAATATTTTGTCCAAGAACTACTTGACAAAGTACAGTGGTGCCTCGCTTAGTGAGCGCACCGTATAACGACAAATCCGTATAGCGATCCCCTTTTTCGGGATCGCTATACGGAGCACCCAATCGCCGCACCTCGCTTTGCGACGATTGGGGCGTCCAGTGGCCATTTTGGAGCCTCCGATCAGCTGATCGGCGGCTCCAAAATGGGCGCTGGAGGACCCGAAATGGCCCCGCGCTGTGTTTTCGCGCCCTCGGCAAGCGAGGGGAGGGCGCGAAAACGCGGCGCGGGGCCATTTCGGGTCCGTTTTGAAGCCGCAAAACAGCTGTTTTGCGGCTTCAAAACGGCTGTGGACGACCCGAAATGGCCCCGCGCTGCGTTTTCGTGCCCTCCCCTCGCTTGCCAAGGGCGCGAAAACGCCGCGCGGGGCCATTTCGGGTCATTTTGAAGCCGCAAAACAGCTGTTTTGCGGCTTCAAAACGACCCGAAATGGCCCCCCACGGCGTTTTCGCGCCCTCGGCAAGCGAGGGGAGGGCGCGAAAATGGCTGCCCGGGGCCAGGAAACTTCTCTAAGTGGGAAGTTTAGGGCCAATTTGGAACGCATTAAATGAAGTTTAATGCGTTCCAATGGCTTTTTACTTCCCGCTTAGCGAAGATTTCATATAGCGAAGGTTAATCCGGAACGGATTAACCTCGCTATACGGGGCACCACTGTATATAAAATGCCTCCTCTGGTGATGCTTTACAGAAGTGGTCCCCAAAAGGCTTTTGGGGACCACGGACCGGTTGAGCCTCTGAGGAAAGCGGGGCAACCCCCATGCTAGCATGGGTGTGTGAGCACTCTTGGGCAGGTGTGTGAGCACTCTCGGGTGCATGCGCAAAGCAGTGGGGGAGTGCACATGCACCCACCAGCACCGGCATGAGTGCTCCCCCACCCCTTCACACTTGCACAAGAGCACCTGCACGTCCACCCACCCCTTGGCACAGGCGCTCAGGTGCTCGTGTGAAGGGGTGGGGGAGCACCCACACCAGTGCTGGCATGTGTATGCAAGGCAGCTGTGGGGAGGGGAGTGCATGTGGGCCCCCCTGGGAGGTCTGTCTCCACAGCCCAGTCCGGCTCAGGCCACGGCCTGCACCGGGCCACGGACCGAGAGTTGACAACCTCTGCTCTACAGCATAACATCTAGAAAATATCCTAAACCCAAGGAACACCACAGAGGGAGGAATATTACAGAGGTATTCTACACATGTATACATCAGCTAACAAGAGACAACAACAACAAAGTCAGGTAAACCACCAAAACACCTTTTTACAAAGATGTACAAGAGCTGGTCATTGCGGCATGATTATATTCTATTTAAAAAACTGATAGACTGGTGTATCTTTGCAGGATACACAAAACTTTTATTTGCAATGCAAAATAATTCCTGCATATTGCAATGCGAACATAAGAAATGAATTGTTTTAGAATTTGTATCAATTTCTCCATCTTTTTAATAATAAGGTTTGTATAGTTAAAAACTACTAATTAGTCTCAGTCAGCAAGAAACTGGGACCATTTGCCTTTGTGAGCTGGCCTAAATGTTACGCACTGCTAGGAAGACATATATTAAATTCTGATTTTCAAGTTAGTACTAAGTGCTCATCTAAACCATTTTTCACCTTGGGTGAAATGACTCCACATAAAAAGGAATTGAATTTTTCTATTTCAATTGAGAGACCTGAGCACTCGCATTGTCTTTTAAAAACCTCTGAAGCATCTGCTGAACAGCAGCCACTTAAGAAAAGTTTCAGCCCTTAATGATCAAGCAATCGCAGGAAGTGTCAGAAGACATAAACTTGTTTATCCCAAGTAATGCATCTGTATTTTTCTTGTCAGGAGTGGTAGATCTGAAGGGTTCAACCCTGTGTTATTAATATACAAAGACCACAGACGTCATAACCTCTCTAGCCGGGAGCTTTTCCTTTATATTCTTCAAATCCTCCTGGTCACTTTTCTTCCCAGTACCTAATCTAAAATAACCTCACATGCACTTAAATACAAAATGCTGATCTTAAGGTATATTTGACAAAAAAACAAAATCTATGGTAAACAAATAAACAAGCTCTTCTACAATCTAAACAAACTGGACTTAGAGATGGTGTGAGAAGAGGTCTGAGGAGGAAAAATCATGTGTATAGTAATCAAGTTACTACTCAAGGGCAAATATTTATTCTAGGATTATCCAGACAGCATCTATTGTTGTTAAAGTTTGGAACCGTGTATAGATAAAATATTGAACGTTTATGGCATATAATTATTGTAACCCTGGAAATGTAAGATGTGACCACAAAATAGAGGCTTGAATAGCAATGCACTGCCTGAGTTGTAGAAGGGGTAGCAGTGTTAGTCTGTGCAAGCATGATAGGTAAAAGCAAAATAGAAATAAAAAGTTAAAAAAAGACAAATATGTGGTGGCACCTTAAAGACTAACTTCTATATTTTTTTAATGCGAGCTTTTGTGTACCACCACATTTTTGTCTTTTTAAAACCTTTTATTTCTTTTTTGCTTTTACTTATCATGTCTGTTAGAGGTTACTTTATCAGGAATTTTATTCCAATAAGAGGGTTCGTGTAACGCAGGCTAGGAGCCAAGAAGAAAAAAGCAGGAAGAGGACACAGTAGCACACGTAGAGTTCATGGATTTCCCTCCATAGATGCAAGCTGTCACATGGCTGGCTTGGCTGGGTAATTTTCTTAAGTGTCTGGATATGCTAAAAGGCTAAGTAATATATTCCTATTTTTATAGATTTAAACTTTTTAAAGAAACATACTCTCTGCTTTTTGCCTGCAATTTAAGATTTGTTTCATACTTTGGATTGTTTCCTTATTTGCAACTTTCCGCAGCTGTTAAGTAACTACAGCTTTCTTCGTGGCTGTAAGAATGGTTTTACTTCTGACTTTTCAAAAATCGCATGCTTTATTTATTTCTAGATTTCATTTTATGTATATGGAACACAGAAACAATTAGATGAATAAAACTTGTAGAATTAGGCAAGTGAGTGTTTTCTGGAATCAGTTCTCCCTGCTTACTTCACCACGAGTGAAACAATGGTTCTGAGGGCTGTTTTTAGTGTCATATTTTTGAACTTGACATTTTTGGCAAGCCAGCCAGGTGGATCAGTTAATCAAATAAGAAGGTGCTCTGCTTATTCTTGGGAGACAAGCCCCATATAAGGCAATTGACCTCAGTTTATAAAGGGAGGTGGTCTGCTTATGTGAAATCTCTTTAAAGGGCTGAGTCCTGAACATTTAACTAGTTAAAGAATTCTGAGAAGTATTGCTGCTACTTTGTCAATGAAGCTTCTGAAAGATCGCCATCTATAAAAGAGTCCTGGATAAAAGAAGGTAAAAGAATTACTGCAGGACTCTGTTTAATACTTGACTGGTGGTAGAAAATAAGTTCATAGCCACAGAAGGCTACTAAAACAAATTGCAAAAATATATAAGCCAACAATAGTTTAACAGACTTATACTTTGATATTTAGATGAACTTTGATGATTGAAAAAGTTATCTAATTTCAATATCAGTGATAAATGTTAGCTGTGACAGACCACCACAGACTCAACCTGCCAACAGTGTTATAAATCTTATAGTGCTCTGAGGACTTTGTTCCAGTGTTCTACTTTTGACATTGACATTGCCTTTCCCAGTCCAAGGTAAGTTTATGGGACTGGAAGTCAAAGGAATGGGTGATGGGGAAGGGTACGTTTTGGGTATCTTTCACAAGTGCTTTAACTGAACTTTTACAAAAAACATCATGGGTAGAGTTTGCACTACTTGTATCTACCTCCTTCTCAAATACATCTCTTTCCTACAACCTTCATAGAAACCCAATCAACTGCCCTCTTCTTTCAGAAAATTTTCTATTACTATCTGTAGTTATAATAGTTTATGTGACCTGTTTAGCACATCTCAGGAATTGTCATTCTGTAATCCAAGACATTCGTATGATTAGAATTGCAGGTAAAGTGAAATGCATTTGGCAACTCTAACAGAACACCATATTGTTTTTGCATGCTCTTCCTTTTGTCATGTTGACATTTTCCACTTACATGCACAAAAAGTACAGGTGTGTGTATGTCCATGCAGAGTCATTTGTCAGAGATGACCTCAGTTGTATACTAGATCTTTTCAAATAAAAATTCTGTCTGCTTCTGATAAAGGATGTTGAGCCACAGAACAGAAGATGATGTCACATTAAAATATAGAACATTTGTCACTACATTGTTTTATACAACACTTTCACTTTACTGTATCTTAGTATTTGTGGAAAGAATTCAAAAAGAAGGAGAGAAGCGGAGATGCTCCACTACCTTTACTAACTCTGTGTTCATAAGAACATTAGAAAAGGCATTCTGCGACGTTCTATCTAATCCTGCATGATGTTCAGTTATAAATGTGACCACAGTTACAACAGATTTCAATTCTAATTCACTTCTTCTGAAATCGTGGTACCAATCTGGAATTTCAACAACTCATTTTGCTTTCTTTCTAGAATACCAAGACTGAGTTCTTCATTTCTACCATCCATTGCTAAATAGCCAGATAATCATGCATGCATCACAGTTCTTTATGACATATATCAGAAAGCAGCTTTTATTATGCTGGTGCCAAATTTGCATCCAAGATAGTCAACGTTGGCAGTACTGGTAATACTCATAAAGAGAATCACAGCTAAGAAACTCAGATTTAGTCCAGACAGCTTAGGCTGTGGATATAAGATTACTGTCAAGCTACAAAAGGACTACATTGTCTTTCACGTTAGGTTTAAATTGGATTAGACAAGAAGATTTATGGGTCAATGAAGCAGGCCATGTATATAGACGGTACCTAAATAATTTTTTTATTCCATGTGTGTGAATTTAGAGAGAATGGACCATTTCTTGAGTCCATGGTCCATATACAGTGGTGCCTTGACTTACAAACACCCTGACCTACGAACAATTTGACTTGCGAACAGCTCCGGCCGCAAAATTTTGCTTTGACTTGCGGCCAGAGCTTTGACTTGCGAACGAAAAAAGGCAGGGGAAAAAGGTGGGAAATTCAAACCGTTGGTGGCAAAGAGGCTGCTTCCTTGTAGCTCTTCCGCCCCAATGGTTAGAGCAGGCGGTTAGGGAACATTTTTACTCCTGGGGCGCAGGAGGAGGAAGGAATGGTGGTGCGGTGCGGGTCTACTTGTGAGTAAGTGCAGCCGAAGGCGCGGGTCAGAGGGGCTCCGTGATGGCACAGGAGTAGGAAGGAGAAGCGGTCGGGTGCTGGTGCTTTGGAAGCCCAGGAAGCCTCCGCAGAGGCTTCGGACTGGTAAGGTGCTACTTTTTCCTTTTAGAAAAGTTGTTCTGGGTGGGTTCTGGAGGGTAGGTTTGGGATGGGAGGGGTTTATGTTTCTGTGTTGTTTTGTTTTTTGGTGGTTTGTGTTTTTTTTTCGCAGTCCCAGTGTGGGACTTGCTTCAATGTTTATTTTTGGATTTGTTTGTTTTTTGTTTTTTTGCAGTCCCAGCGTGGGACTTCCAGTGTTTCAATTTTTTAATTTTTTGTATTTTTTTTCCTTCGGCCAGAACGGATTAATCGGTTTAAAATGCATTCCTATGGGAAA
The DNA here is from genome assembly GCF_051106095.1 of Pogona vitticeps. Lineage (NCBI taxonomy): Eukaryota > Metazoa > Chordata > Lepidosauria > Squamata > Agamidae > Pogona > Pogona vitticeps. The sequence continues at coordinate 32,590,089 of NC_135783.1, forward strand.
TGGTGCTTTGACTTACGAACATTTTGATTTACGACCACCATTCCAATACCGATTAAGTTCGTAAGTCAAGGCACCACTGTAGTTGGGCTAAATAAGAATAGTTAGGGAACCCGACATATGGTCAGATGTATGAATCCTGTTACATTTACTTACTTTATAGTTTGTGAAATGTGATTATTTCACTGCCCTTATGTTATCCAAGAGGGGACACAAATTAAATTAGTAGATTCACTGAAATCAAGGAAACATGTATTATTCTTTGAATATCTTTCATGGGTCACAGTTTTGTCAAATTTTACTTTATACACAAGTACTGGTTACAGAGATATAAAATGTGACTTGCACAACAAAAGGGTGTATGTGACTATAAAATAAAGTCACTCTTTAACTCCGGATAGAGAAAAGAAAGCTGTCTTGTATCCTGAAGATCCCATTTTTCCTCTGTTATCTCTTTTCAGCAGGGAACTGCTCAGCTTAACAAAGTAAACTTGGCTTTACTTATCAGAAGGAGCCCAGGAAGCTCTACAAGGAACAGAAGTCCAAACAAATCAGATGCAAACTAAGCATGAAACCCAGGAGATCGCTGAACACATATAATAAATGCCCCATGTCCTAGTTCCCATTTGGTTAAGAGATCTTCCATCAGTTAGGAAGCATGAACACAAATAGGTCAGCTAAATTGTATGTGAAGCAATTCATTAGCCTGCCAAACAAGAAGCCATTTATATAACTGTGAACATCATGGGACTCTAGAAGACTTTTTGATTCTAGATTTAAGCATGAAGCGGATATATAAATTAGAATAAAATCTGCACTCTTTAATTTTTGAAGTAACCACTTCATTCAAAACAAGGCAACTCCTACACAACACTAATGGGGAGTTATATCACATAAGACTTTCTTACTGTTCTGGATGGTGCCCTCCTAGATCAACCACACAAAAAAAATCAAAGGAGAGATGTAGTAGTAATGGGAGATTTATCTATTAGAAGTCTAAGTCAGCCAAAATTTAAAGGGCCAGTAAATTCACTTGCCTTGCCACTATTTTCCAAACTGCATTCTATTAAGGTCGGATTGAATCCTGAGTCTGTCTTTTGAAGTATAAGCCACCCCTCCCAGTTTGATGTCATCTGCAGATTTTATGAGCAATCCCCTCACAACACCAGAAGCTGGAAGAAGCAACAGGGAGACAAGCTTTTCTGGATCTTGTATTAACAGAGAAAAACTATTCAGCAAGTTGGAAATAGTGGGACTTTTACATTCAAGTGACATGCCCTTCTGGAATTTGGAATCCATACTCAGGAAACAGAAAATTGACAGAAGCATAACACACACTCTAGGCTTTTAGAAATTAACTTCAGTAAGCTCAAGGAAAACTTGTTGACTGAATTTTCATGGTCAGAAATCCTCAAAGAGAAAGGAATGCATGAAGGATGGGAATTTCAAAAATATGTCATGTCAGACTTGGTCAGTTTGATATCAATACAAAGAAAAGTTCAAAACAGATCCCAAAGAATCAATCTGTGGGAATTTGGAAATGAGCACAGTGATTACTGAGATCCATCACAGGTTTCTAAAAAATGACATGCAGACTAAGTTTATTACTTTTTAAAAAGATTCATAGGCTTAACAGAAGAAGGGAATACTATGGCTATAAACTGAAATCTTGTTAATGGTTCTATATGTGCATGGAGATGATGATGTCATCATCATCAGAATCACTGCTAATTAGTGGCAAATTGCCACTGATAAAAGGTAATTTCAGGTGTACATGACTTGTACACAATGCAACAAAGTCACATACACCCCAAAGGACATCTGATGTTAACATCTTTATAATGGACTTGGATGAGGTTATGAAAAGGATGTTCATCAAATTTATAGATGAGAAGGATATGAACAAGGTGGAATATGTTGGGGGGGGCAGGATGGTAAAGGCTTAGGAAACTATGCCCCATGAGGAATAGTCAAGGTAATTGAGTATATTTACCTTGGAAAAGAAAAGACTAGGAGGTGACAGAATATCCAGTTTTGAATACTGGAAAGGAAGTCATGGCTTATTTTCTAAGGTTTCAAAAATAGGACTCTGTTGTTGTTGTTACTGCTTCTGCTGCTACTGCTGTATCAATGCAAAGTGCATACATAACTCTTTTCATGGCATCCCAGTTATACTAGGGACAGTCTTCACAAAGTTTCCATTAAAAAATATTAATTATCTTCTTTGTTCTTGTCTATTGGTTATGTAATCAGAAGGCTCAAGCATCAATGTCGTGCTTGGCATTGATACTTGCCTTCATAGAGATCTGTCGTGATCATCCAATGTTCATTATTCAGACAATTTATCTTTGTTCACCAATTTTAGAAAGACTGCAATAACCTACAATAAGGACTATGCATATTTGATTAAAATAGATAGTCCTGTGTGCCTGTATTTTTTTTAACCACTCTGCATTTTGTAAACTGTATTCTCTTAGCAGTTTTTGTAATGGTAACGACATGGAGCTTTCTGTTGTGTCCTTTACCTAACTGTTGAATGTAAACTGCATTTATTTTATTTATGTATTTATTTATTGGATTTGTACCCTCCCATCTAGTGGCAAGCCACTACTCTGGGCAGCTACAAAAATATAAATGGACAAACAGAATTAAAACAATTAATATGCAGAAAAGAAGAACTCACCCTAAAAACCTCCCACCTATTATAATCCCGCTATTTCTGAAATTATGGAATAGCTATAATGTCTCTTATTGATTCCCCGCTGTGTCTCCTGGGAGAAGAGCTAGTCATGGGCAAGCTGGACAGTCCTAAGGTGCCCCCCTAGAAGAAGGGCAGGGTAAACCACTTTTGTTTGTTTTCTGAATTTATATGAACAATGTCACCGTAAAGATTCCATGGCTACATAATTACAGAACTGGACAAGGTTCCCATTACAATGACCTGGGCCTTTAGTGAATGCTTTCTGTACTTTTTGTGAGCATGCTCTTTGTATTAGATATCGATTGTACTGATTCTGGATACACAAATGAAAGACTGCATATGCTATCTGCATTGGGTCCCACCCCATTTTTTCCAGCCATCTCATTCACTAAGAACTTGTCTCATATCAATCCAGTCTTGTCTAAGACCTTGCTATACGTATGTAACATCCACCCTTAAACTTAAAAGAGTGGTTGCTACTTTACTTTAAAAACTCTGCTGCCACCAACTTATCCTTAAAAATCAAGCGAAGGACAAGTGTAACTTTGAAAAACAAAAACTGGTTTATTGATTACAGGAAATAAAAAATAGTAAATCACTGGTAAAGAATCAATAAGTCAATCACTGTACTTAAATCACTGGTTCACACAGACTATTTCTCACTGACAGGCTCTCTCACTCACTATAACTAACAATCACTTTCAACTCTCAGCTCAGACTCTCATCTCCAGTCTCCCCTCACACACTCTTCACCCCCCTTTTTATACTAGCTCCTCCCCTTAAGTTCCACCCTCCGTCACACCATTGGCTGATGACTCACTGCCCAGCTGTGACGGACAGGTGATGTTTTGGCTGCCCGTTACAACGTATTTACAAAATATCCAATAATGAGTATGGTACCCCCTTTCTTAGTTGCATGGCTCTGGGTGGCCAATGCTGAGCAGTGGTTTTTTTCTTCATTAAGGCCCTTCTTTATCAATATGGTTTTACTGAAAATAAGAACTTATGTGCTTGCTTTTCAAAGTGCAATATTTTGGGATATGCAACCCCATATCTGAGCCATGGGTTTTAATGTTGAAAATTAAAATTGAGTTTTTATTTCTCATTTGCATGTTTGGAGCAGAAAAATATCTCAGTGATATAAGCCACCCGCTTCTGAAAGGATTTTCAATGAGCTGCAACTGAAAACTGGGACAAAATAAAATCAGTTCAGCTCAATTTTTACTTGCCACCATAAAAAACAAAAACTAGAACACTAACATGACGGAGATGTTATCCATTGGATTGCTATGAATGTGATAAAAATCACACATTTCATGTGATGCAATTACATGTCTTAGTTCTACATCTGACTTTTATTTTTTATTATTGTTTTATTTAGAACGTTTATGTCTCACACTATGACAGAGAGTTCTAAATGCTTATGTTTCTACTAGGCTAGTTGTTTCAGGAGAATCTCCTCAGCTGGAACATTTTGAGCAGGTAGTGCTCCACGCTGCAAACTGCTCATGCAGCAGGACTGAGAAAAAGGCATATCCTGGCCACCGGCTGTTCCTGACTACAGGAAAATGAAAATACAGCATCTCTGCACCTGTTCACCTGATGGTGAAGGAAAGAAAAGCCATTACCAAGTGACAGGAGACAAAAAACCAAAATCCACTTCAGCAACTCATCCCAACGTTGGTGATTAATCTCATACTCCCACAGCCTGATGCACATTAACCAGATAATTAATAATTTCTTTGGGGACTATGGCTCGGCAACTGTTTTATCAACCTGCACAGCATAAACAAGGAGATGGTACACTTGTGATCAAACTGCTAGAAGTCAAAGGGATGGTGTCTGAAGGAATTGTGAAATATTTAAAAGCAATCTGGAAGTATTACAGGCATAAATCAAGTTTTTTTTAAAAGGTGAACAACAGGCTGATACAAAGTATATAGGAAAATAATTTTTAATTACATTTCTAATATCAAATCAAGAACCTTATCTACAATATATTTGCATCTTTTAAATGCCTTTTATAATATATTTGAAGAGAGGGGTTTGAGCAATTATATAATATTAAAAAGTCTTGAAGCCTATACTTAACCTTTTTCCATAGATAATATATCAGATTAGGCCCCAAAAGGTTGAAATTATGAGATACATAAATACCACATGAGATCATAGCATTTTAACCTAAATAATTTCAGGTAAGAATGTAGTATCATTTAGCATGCCAGAAACCTAATACTTTTCATGCACAGTTATTCTCTCTCTTTTAAAGAAACATGGCAGATTGAATGACTGGTTTTTCCTCATACTAAAATATAACTTTAATGGGTCTCACCTCCCCATAACAATTGTCAAACCCTATGTTAAATATATATTGCCCCATACCCGCTGAACACATCTCCTAATGATTAGTAGAACTTCATGAAAGATACAAGAGAGGTGCATTAGAAAGAAATTCAAGAAAACTAAGTACAGTTAGCCTATCTATGCGTGTGCAAGCTACCATCCCTTGACTGTTTCCAATTGTCATCTTGTTGTTCCCACCACATCCCCCTGTAATTTCTGAAAAGTCGCACCTAGAAAAGCCAGAACGCTGTTGTGAAAGACTCGAACAATCTTCCAAGAACCAGACAAATTGCTGGTGGGGGTGAGAGAGAAAGTATAATAAGATTGTTGTTATACTTCCCCTGTTTCCTAGAATGTGTCAATAACTCTGTGATATTGTGGCAGATTCTAAGTGATATCTTAAACTGTCTTAAGTGGCACAGCACTTAAACTGGTCTTAAATGGCACAGCACTTAAGTAGTTGCGTATATTTAGAAAAGTATTTCATATGGAAATGAAAAGATAATTATGAAACTTAAACAGTTGGAGTGGGAAAATCTATATAGACCTGGAATGCAAGTCATGATCTTACTCTGAACCATCTATGACCAGATCAAAGCTTTTCAGAGAAAACTGATAGTGACAGTATCTTCATTTGTATGCAATACAATGGATAACATCCAAACTGCTAGCTACTTTTTGAACTGTTCGTCAGGGGAAGAAGACTGTTATTTGCTTTTATATGTTGCTTTTAAGGACTTCTATTCATTTGGGGGTTTCTCCTATCCTCCCTCCATTAAATAACATCTCAACCCGTCTGTTCTTTTCCCTCGCCTTTTTTTAAAGCCTGGATTCAAACATTAACCTTTGATGTAACATTTTTGCTACACATCAGAATAGATATATTGAGCTTCAGAAAAGCAACTCAATTCAAAGAATGAAAAGATGACATACTTCAAACATGAACTACTCACAAATTATGTGTAAAATATTTCCCTCACATTCTCTCCACTACATTGCTTTACTTGGCTTGTGCTGGAAGTTCTTTATGGCCAAACTTAAAAATTCCCTAGCATATAGTAGTGATGCTACTAAAAGGTCATATGTGGAGGAAACAGTGTTCCTACAATCACGGCCTAGCTAAATGAGTAAGGGAAAAAAGAGATAAAAAGACTTTGGAGGCTTGCATCAATGGTACAATGGCTCTTCCAGTCAAGATTTGGTTCAGAAGTGTGGTGAATGTGCAAGTTAAAAAAAATTAAGAAGTAGCTGTGGAGGGGACAGAGTGTGCAGCTGCAATACCACAGGAAGTGAAGAAATCATGTTTTACTCTTTCCGGTGGCGCTATGGCAGGATTCCCTCTCAGTGAAAATAGAAGTTTCACAGAAGCAATTTTCATCAGCACCATTTAAAGATTAAACTCTCCTTCTTCAACTCCCATTTGTCTGCAGCTTGCTCCTATCCTATTCCTTAAAATTCATTACTTCAAAACGTCTCATTGCACATCATATCTCATGTAGCTGTCAGTTTACCAAAACAACTCCAAATCAAGGCTGGAGTGGGTCAGCGACTAGTACAAAATGAGAATAAATATCTGTTGTTGCTGCTGCTACTAGTTGAATTCTATTGTTTTATTAGATCCAAAGATCTTCTTGGAGAATCAGCGGCTTGGTCAGCATTTTATCACTTGTCCTTGGTTCAGAAATGCTCCAGCTACATAGAATGGACTGATGTGACCACAAAGATAGATGTCCTTGAAATGTTAACATTAGATTATTAAACATTTATAATTTGCTCTCTATGGAGGCCACCCTTGAAGAAAGCTTGGAAGAATCGGCGAGTACGGTACATGACGTGCTACTGATGCATATTTTCCTCTACAACCACATGGCAGCTATTTGTGCTTGTTACACAGGTTGCCAGTGGACGTCTGGGTTGAATTCAAGATTTATTTTATTTTATTAAAAAAATTTAGCTGCACCATTACCAATGGTCTCTGTTGTTGGTTATCACCTTCAAATTCTTAAACAGCTTGGTACCCATATTATCTTCCTTCATGCTGTCTTTATACCCATAGGAACGCCTGAGCCAATTGAAATAATTCAGAACTACACTTTCACAGATGCCAACTGATAACTAACTTGCATATGTCAGGAAGAGATCCTTTTGTGCTTTTCACCTATTCTCTGGAACCTCTTTTCTGAATTTTCAGTGAAAGATGAAACCTTTGTAGGAATTCAGAAGGGGATATAAGATGGACTTTTGGATGCTTCTGATTCGTTCTGTGTTTCCACTTTATATAATATTTACATTGGCCCAATTGTCCAATATTAATATCTCTTTATTTCACATTATTAACCAGAATATATGAATTACATGTTGAAAGGACAAATTCACCAGGAATTTGAACCTCAAGGCTTTTCAGAAATGGCTGTACTGGCAACAGTGTCCTATCTTGTGAAGAGATGCTGAGTTAATTTCTTTTTAGAATAAAAGAATAATCTCAATATTGACTGCACTGAATCTGTGTTAGACAGTGATCATCTCAAGAAGAGTTGCAGGTGTTGGGGATGTTCCTACTACTGATGACAGTTACAAGCAATGACTTTCCTAACCCAGCTGTAGTTTAAGGAACCTACTGATCTTCATAGCACCATGCAACTTTTGTCACACTTCGTGTGTCATACATTCTGCTTTTACCTAAAAGCCACTTTTATAAAATGTTCTGTTATCCATGTTCTTGATTGACATTTGGTTTATTTTATAATGGTCTCTGTAATCTACCTAGATATCATATGAAATCCTACCTCTAAGCTGAATTGTTTCAATCTGTTTATCAAACCCAAGTTGAAGTTATTTTAAATAGAGGGACTAGAGATTTAGATAAATATTCAAAGTAGACTATTCCCACCCCCAGTTTGTCTCTTCCCCAAAGCATAAAGTTTTGTTCTTTGCATCTGTGGCACAGTGAAGATGTACTGCTTACTACTAGGACAACTGTGTGCTCAAGATGTTAACAGATTAACAAGACTAGCTTGGAAAATTGGCATCTCTAAACCTTGAATAGCTTTATATGGAAGTAAGGGCTGTTTATTTTAAGGATCACAGTCTAAAGATGCCTCGTGACATTTTCTTTATTAGTGCTGCCTGCCATGCCAGTTCTCTGTGTACCAGAAAGAGTGATTCTGCAACGCACAGTGCCGGTCTTTGAAGTCCCCTCAAACATTACATGGAGTGTCACTGTTTATTAAAGATAACTAATGCCCTAAGTCTTTATTTACTTGTGTTTATTGCTGTTTTAGCAGGAGTCACCAGAGAATGGCTATGCTTCGCGTCCACCAGGGTTCTTTAATCACTGTGAGTAGGTAAAATCATCTGTGACAACTAATCCAAAAAGCAGATTATATTTATTTTGGCTACAGTGGCTTGCGATTCGTTAAAATCAACAAAGCCTTTTCATTAGCCCCCTGCTGATGTCCTAAAAACAGACGTTTCCAGGGTCTCAAAGCACAGAGGTTCACATATGCAGGGAAGCTGGGTCTTGACAGATTTCCACTGGCATTCTTATTGCAAAAATCTTATTAAAAGAAGGAGATCAAAACCTCTACTTCCATTCCACACAAAATCTTAGATAATGAGTCCAAAATTCCAGAATCAGAGTCATACAGGCAACATTGCTTAAACCCACTAGCATGAATATGAGTTCAACTTGTTTCCACTGGCAATGAATTATGCACATAGGTCTTATGCTTGCAAATCTAGGGATGAGATCACACATTCAGCAAGTGCCAATTTTTTGCCTGCTAAATTGTGAATATTCCTGCTTTCAGATAGATTGGCAGCTCTTTAAGTGCTAGTTTGCTGCTAGCTGCTGCTGATCACTCCCAATGACTTCAGTGAGAATAGTCTAGAATTCAGTGTGCATAGGCACGTTGACATGGTGTCATTATCCTGGATCTTGCCTTATGTCAGAGATTTTTAGATGAAATTTATTTGCCTTTGCTGAATAACTGACCAGGAAAACACATCTTCCCGATTTACCTACATTACTATAAAAGTATACTCACATAAAATGTTATATTTTAATTTTACAGTGATTCCAGACAGACAACAGTTAGCATTACTGATCGAACCAGTCCTGTATCATCAAAAATACAAGACAGATAAAATTCTGATAAATAAATAAATAAAAGTTTGTACCAGGAATCATTTCCTTCTAAGGAAGCAGTGGCAGGCATTTGAAAATAATTACCAAACCTGCAACAAGCTGACCAAAAAAGTATTATTATTATTATTTGTTTATTATGGTTGGATGACCAGCTCATAAAACATATTTATGGCTAAAATATACAAAATACAGTTTAAAAATATACAAATAATTCATAAAACATATTATGTGGCTAAAATATACAAAATGCAGTTTAAAAATGTATAACCAGTTCATAAAACATATTATGTGGTTAAAATATATCAGAAATGGCTTATAGAATGTATTTTGACTGGTCCTGAAATATCAGCTGGGAGATAGTCAAATGGGAGAAGATACAAAGGTGCATTTTATTCCCTTATCTGTTCAATCTGTACACAGAACATATCTCACAAAAAGCTGGTCTAGATTCAGATGAAGGAGGAATGAAAATTGGTGGAAGAAACATCAATAATTTAAGATACACAAATGATACCATCTTACTGGCAGAAAACACCAATGACTTGACATGGCTTTAAGGGAAACGTAAATAAAGTGACAAAGTAGGACTGTAACTGAACATGAAGAAGACAAAAAACATGACTACAGAAGAATTACATCACTTTAATGTTGACAATGAAGAAACTGAAACAGAGATTATGTATACCTTGGTCAAATTTTTTGATTAACTTAAAACATGATGCATGGAAGAGAGCTTTGTGAATACCCTGAACTGCCATAAAGCCGAACAAGTGGGTCCTAGATCAAACAAAGCCTGAACTATCTCTGGAGGCAAAAATGTTGAAGCCAATGCTATCTTATTTTGGGCACATAATGAGAAGGCAAGATTCTCTGGAAAAGATAATCATTACGGGAAAGGTTGATGGCAGAAGGAAAAGAGGAAGACCAAATATGACATAGATGGACTCTCTAAAAGAAGCTACAGGCTTGAGTTGAGGTTAGGACATTTTGGAAATTGTTCATTCATAGGATCGCCAAGAGTCAAGGGAGACTTGAGGGCACATAAGAACAGTTTATTCCAACTACCATGATTAATTGGCTGTCTTGCACCTATTGTAAGAAGCAAAAAACCCCAAAAAAACAAAAAACAGCACACATGACATTGATGGAAAATATAGTAAAAACAAAAACAAACAAAAAACCTCCATGACCACTAGCTGGAAATCTAGCAGTATAATTTATGCCACACAAGGCCGCTGGCATCATGAGCTGCAATTGCAAATGAAAAAAAAAATGTCAAATTACCCCCACGACAGTCTGGAGGCTAGCTGATGATCCTTTTCATCATGGGAGGGGGGGAAATGCTGTGGGCTGTGGGTTGGGGGAATCTTTTATTTTTGGAAATTCCTGCTGTTGGGATGATTTTACCAATCCCAGCAATTTTCTGAAATTAAAAATCCCCCCTGCTCACCATGCTGTCCCCAATGGCTTCTCCATGACAAAAGGGATCCCAAGACCTCCAGGATGCAATTGGAAATTTTTAATCTCCCAAAAACAAACAAACAAACAAAAACCAAAGAACCCTACACACACCGTGGCTGATGATGCCAGCAGTATTACATGACACACATTATGCTGCTAGCTTTCAGCCAATGTGTGGTAGTATTTACTTGTATTAACTTTACATCCAGGAGAGCAGTTATTAGATCATTACTGTCATTCATGTTTGGAAGCAGTCCTTTTGGATTGTCAACATAGCCTGTGTCCATTGCTGGATGGAATAAAATATGACTCAAATATTTGGCTGAAAAGGGTTGTTCCCATTCAAGATTCAGAAGAATATGTGTGTTACCCAGAGAGTTTTTGTGGTTGTTGCTGTCATTTTGTTTTCCAAATATTTATCTAAATCTTACCTATTAAATCAAATGGAAGGTGACTGTTCTTTTAAAAATTAAAATAGACCCATATTCCAATTAACTTCCATGTGGATGAATGTATTAACATCTCTGGAATGATAGGAAACATAAGCAAAATACAATTCATTAAAAAAAGAAGATGATTAAAATGGGCCTGTGTCAACTATAATTTATGTATATATACGTTGATCTGAATATGTAAAACCTGCTCCATTCCAAAATCTCAGGGCAGATACTATAAAAAATTAGAAGGCTGAAAATGAATGCCAGGAGGGAATAAACTTTACTTACATGTACTTCTACGTTTATGAAGACTTTGGATGTATCTTTCCCAAGACAGTACCAGCCAATCAAAATAAATAATACTAAGCATCATGAAGACTGTGCCCAAGAATCCCTCATGGTTACAACCAGCCATCCTGTTTATTAATCCCAGTAGTCTTCAGTAATCCTGTATGTGAACAATCTTTCAAAATTTTCCACCGTTCGTGGGCAGAGAAATTGGGGGGATAAATTCACAGAATTTTTAAAGGTAAGAAGAAATTCTCCAGCAATTTCTCAAGAGGTGAGGGTAATATTCAAGGGATTGTAGCAAACCTGTTGCTTTTGTTGTATGGTTTTTTTTTTGCACTGTCACTACAAACAGGAAAAAACCCCACTGTGTCAGGGGTCTGGGCACTATTTTGATTCCTACATAACTCCATCTAGCATAGTGAGCATGTCACAACCAGCATTTGCCAGCTAGTGACAAAGGGATAAATGAAGAGGAGTAAATGATCAATGGTTGTTGTGGGGTTTTCGGGCTCTTTGGCCGTGTTCTGAAGGTTGTTCTTCCTAACATTTCACCAGTCTCTGTGGTGGTATCTTCAGAGGACAGCAACCCAGGTTGCTGTCCTCTGAAGATACTGGCCATAGAGACTGGCGAAATGTTAGGAAGAACAACCTTTAGAACACGGCCAAAGAGCATGAAAAACCCAGAACAACCATTAGATCCCGGCCGTGAAAGCCTTCGCGAATATAGTAAATGATCACATTACTGGGTAACAACTACTTAATGGATTCATTACTGTGACCTGCACATTATTGTTCAGCTACTGTATCACTGTCTAAAAACAATGCCCAGACAAAAACTTTATTTCAAAGGCAGCCTCAAATTTTGCTAATGACTAGTAACATTTATCTACTACACGAGGTACACAGTGTGGTAAAGTGGACAGAGTGCTGGGCCAGGACTCTGGAGACAAGGGTTTCAATCCCCATTTGGCCACAGAAACTTACTGGGGGTGCTTGGAACTAGTAGAACTACTCCTTAAATACCTAACTTACCTTGAAAGCCATATTAGAGGCACTGTAAGTCAGTTCCAACTTGATGGCTCGTAACAAACTAACATGAAAAGCACATTAAATACAACCAAGTGATATCAAACTAGGGCACTAAAGCTGTTCAATTATTTCTAAGTTCAAATCATGCAAAAGAAATATTTAACAAAGCTTTGGTTACATGAATGCACACAGCATAACTTGCAGAACTGGCACTGGGAGTAATAAAACAAATGTGTACTTTGCTGAGACGTTTGCATTTAAACTGGTGACTCTGATGAACAATTAATCTCCCCCTTTCAATCCTCTCCACCCTTTTTAAGACTCATTAAACACAGTAGATCTGACTTCAATATACACACTATCAAGTCCACCATAAATAACTATTGTATACAGGACTCTTCAGTACTGATTTCAGGTTTTAGGGTCCCTTGGACATGTTCTCCTAGGGGGGAACTCCTTGTCTCTGTCTATTCACTTGTAGGTTTCTTCTCTGTCCAATCCATATGGCCTTCCAGGGAAAGATAAGCCATGGAAAGGCTGATTTTCTTCTTGCCTATCTCTTCCCTTGCTAACTAGGAAGACAGAGTATTTAATACAAAGTATTAAACAAACAAACAAATAACACTTAATATTTCTGTAAAACATCTCGTAAAAGTCAGTGAATTTTGTGTGTGTGTGTGTGTGTACACAAACATACATACATATATAAAATAAAATAAGTTTGTCTATTTCTGTACAACTAGCAATTACAGAAATTTTAAAATTTCAATAGGTACATAAACTTCTTAAATTTGCGGTTATAGTTAAAGGAGAAAGAGATGGAGAAAAATGCCATATTATTTACCTTGCATGAACTATGGGTAACAGAAAGCTATGAGCTCTTTATCACTGAGAAAAAAAGCTTTCACCTGGGAAACAGGTAACAGGATTACATCAAGGAAAGCTACATGGAGTCACAGAGCTAAAGCTCAGTACAAGGCAGCTGGACATATTCACTAGAGGATTACACAGTTTTCAGGAGGCAGAAGGTATATCCAACGAGCTACTTCAGGATTAGTGTTTGAAAAGAAATTCCTCCTTTTCATTACAACATTCATCTGTGTATGTGTGTGTGTGTGTGTGTGTGTGTGTGTGTGTGTGTGCACGTGTGCGCGCACACACACTCACACACACACACAAATTTTAGCCACTTTGTTCTAATACAATCAAATCATAGGATTTTCTACAACATAGGTGAGGGTTTCAACAAAATTTAGATATTTGCATATAGAATGCCTGACAGAAAATAAATCCCTCATAACTGAATGAATGACTTCAAAAGGTTAATATTTAAAAAGCACCTGCTTAATCATATGAGAATGAAGGAATGCCACCACTTACAGATCAGTGTAAAAACCTCTTTTCTGTATTTCCTTGCAGGCTAAATATTTACAGCCTAGGTTAGAAATTTAGCTTGAACAATCTGATGGAGCAAGCATTGAGGGAGAATAGCAAACTTTTTAAGTGTGAAAGAACATTAGAGCTGAGCTTCACTTACTCTGGAGCTTTAAAATGTTTTAGAATAAAAGGGAAAGTTCTACCAAGTGAAATGGCCCTGTAAAACAAGAGTTTGTGAGAAGGCACAATATTTAATTTAATGACCTGATCCATTTAAAAAAGAGGATACAAAGGAAAGTTAAAGATTTGAAAGAAAGGGTGTGGGGTATTCTTGGAAGAGGAAGAATAATTAAAATACTGGTGTGCTTGTTTCCCAGAAACAACATGCACAGTTCATGGCAAAACAGCTGACAGTTTCAGCCGCTACCAAGGAAACTTGCCTGTCCTTCTTTACAGCTGAGAGGTTAGAGCATGATGTGGCAGCTGATTTAAATACATAATCATAACTTCATTAGCAAGATCAGATTTCTTCATAAAGATCAGTAGTGCCAATAATATAGTTCACTGGCAGAGATAAAGTCACAACTGGCCAAGCTGAAAGACTGATACATGCCTAGAAAAATCATATAAGTGTATATGCATCAGCAGACGCTGCAAAAGAAGGCAAGGGGGCTGGCCAGACTACCTGACTGATTGATTGGTGAAGAAGATTCAGCCGACTGCTCTTCTGGCCGTCCCCCCACTATTCACTGCAGGTGAATCAAGCAAACGCTGCCTGAGACAGTGCCTCTCTGTGCTAAAGTGTTCCCTTGGCATCACACAGGTCAAGAGATGAGAGTAGTGAGTGTTCAACAGAACGTCCCTGCTAACTTTCTTTTATGTGCCTCTGGACAAATTGGTAACTTGGGCCTTTGGCTACTTGTGGAACGATGTGTTTTTATGGAAGGAGAATAATGGGGGTGGGGAGCCAGGGAGCAGCTGTCAGAATTGTTCAGGGAATGGGAAGATAAACTGGGGCAAGAAGCTTCTGCCTGATGTAAGAGGGGAGGGCAAGAAGGCACTGGCTGCCCCTAAGTTGTCCCCATATTTAAATTGTTTGGATAGCTTGGTGGCAGGACTGGAGCTGGTTAAAGGAATCACATAACCCTTTTGTTACAGCAGCTCCACTGGCAGCCAATATGTTTCTGGGCTGAATCCAAGGTGTTGGTTATAACGCATAAAGCCTTAAATAGCTTGGATCCAAGCCAAGGTTTCCTCTAAGTTGGGCATGGCCAACTCTGCCTCCTTCCACACAGCTCTTTTCCTCCTCCACACAGTGATTGCGTTCAACCCCTTTGGTTCCAGTCAGAACAGAACCCTGCGCACTGGGGGGGAGGAAAGCAGAATTGCATGTGCACGCAGGGGTGAGGCAGAGCGCCACCTAGCAGGACTGAAAATTAGAGGGTACATTTGTCCAAGCTATCTCAAAGACTGTGGTTCCCTTTATGAGCCTGCTCGGGTGTTAGGATCATCAGGAGAGACCATTCTCTCAGACCCACCACCTTCACAGATGTGTTTGGTGGGGACACAGGAGAGGGCCTTCCCTGTTGCTGAATCCAGATGCTGGAACTCCCTTCCGCAGGAAGCTAATCCAGCCCCATCTTTACTGTCCTTCCACAAGCAGGTGAAGAGCTTTATCTTCAGGTAAGCTTTCCCTTAGTGACTGGCTGCCTGAGTGAGGATTTTAAATGAAATGTTATACCTTACTAATTTGAATGTGTTTTGGTGTTGCTTTTGTTTACTGTTTTAGTATGGTATTTCTCTCCTCCTTTTAGTATTTGTATACTCAATGATTTTCACTTTAAATACTGTTTTTAATGATATAAGTTGCCTTGTGTCTTTTTAAAGATGAAAGGCAGCGTGAAAATATTTTAAATAAATAAATAATAGGTAAAGGTAACAGTAAAGGTTCCCCTTGACAATTTTTGTCCAGTTGTGTTCGACTCTAGGGGGCGGTGCTCATCCCCGTTTCCAAGCCATAGAGCCAGTGCGACTTAGACACGGAACGCTGTTACCTTCCCACCGAAGTGGTCCCTATTTATCTACTTGCATTTGCATGCTTTCGAACCATTAGGTTGGCGGGAGCTGGGACAAGCGACGGGAGCTCACTCCGTCACGTGGATTCGATCTTACGACTGCTTGGTCTTCTGACCCTGCAGCACAGGCTTCTGCGGTTTAGCCCGCAGCACCACCACGTCCCTTAAAATAATAGGTAGTGAAACAAATTAAAGGCTCGGATGCCCCATGACTGATAATGGAAATGTTCTTAATATTTTACTGCAAAATTATGAAGACTTCATTGTCAGTCAAAGAAAGAAAAAAATGACTGTTATGTTGCATTTCTACAGCATCTGACATCTAATCTTGTGTACCAGTTTGGGAGTTGTGAGAAGCATTGGCCTAAGCCCTGAGAGGCTCCTTTTCAATTAGCTGCAATAATTCCTTTTGCGCACCCATAAAATTCCAACAACATTCTGGTCATTTTGTTCATACTTACTACTTGTTAACATTAATGAATAGTTAAAGGAATACAATTTTTTTTTTAGAACTTCAAGAAATTATATATCAGTTGATTACTTTGCCCATGAATGACGGGTCAGAAAAATGTGATCTTTATCCAGGGAAGTCCCTAACTCTCACAAATACTATGTTGGGAGGGCATTCTTCCTCACCCTTACTGACAGATGATATCTGTTTTCACCTGTGAGTTTGCATTTAAGAGCCAGTGAAGCTCAGCAACAATATATACTGGCTCAAATGAGCTGAAAATTGCATTTGATTTGAATTTCAGTGGAGGGGAGAATGCCTACTAAGAAAGCAACTCTCCTTCTTACCAATTCCTAGTTCAGAGCAACTATTTTAACCAGCTACTTTAAGACCCAGTGTTTGATACTGAGAAAAGAGCATTGCTGGAAAGCAGCCAGTCTATCTTAAAATAAATGTCTAATTGTCAGGATCAGACAAAGCTGATTCTACTTTTATGCATATCAGGAACTACATTTTCAGGTGTTCAATGGGAAAAATCTCTTTAAATAAAGGAGATATTTCTTCCTAATCTGAAGAGGAACAAAAAATAAGTACTAGGACCTTAAGAAAATTTGCTATATTAACAAATGAGATGGAATTTTGCTAAAACAGGACAATGAACCCATATAGATCCAAATTAATTATATCCTGGTTATATTATATAGAGGATGAGTCAGAGAATTGTCTGCAATTTCTGATTGTTTTTCAGTACCGTATTTGCCGGCGTACAAGACTGGTCGTATAAGATGACCCCCCCCCCAACATTTCCACTCAAAATATAGAGTGGACGGCTCTGCTGTGGGGCTGGCGGCTGCCCAGGGCTCTACCTGGGCCCACCCTGGAAGTTTATGGCCGGCGAGGAGGAGGGCGAGGAGGAGGGGAAGCTCTGGTGGTGGGCTCTGGCCGCTAAGGCATGGCTGGCTCTGCTTCCCTCCCTCTGTCTGGATCGACCGCCTGCCTGGCCACCTGCCTTCCTCCCCGGTCGGCGCGGCCCCACATCACTCACTCAACGGCGGTGGCGGCTCCTTCCTGGCCCAACTGAAGTGCACCCGCCGTATAAGATGACCCCCCCACTTGGAGTCATGTATTTGGGGCCAAAAAAGTCATCTTATATGCCAGCAAATACGGTATTTCACAGCTTTCTATTTTCAACATGAAAACTGGTTTAATTATATTTAAAGACATAAATGCTTCATTTAATTTTAAAAATATTTTTATATTATAAAGCACCTTGCATCCTGGTTTCTGGGAGAAAGGCAGGATATTAATCAAATAAATAAAACAGTAAACGTATTACACAGTATCTGTGCTTGCCTATCTGTGAAAGCTGTGAAACCTTGAGAGTTTCAGATATTCATAACCTATGAATTCACACAGATGGATATCTCTGTGCCTACGCAGATGTTATTGGGAACATTCCAAAGCTTTGACCTCTCTTCCACAGCAATTATACCACTCCTTCTAATGGTTGTCCTTCAGTTCCCTCTGTCGGATGCCACAACGTAAGTGGATGTAGTGTGACAGACAGAGGGGAGGTTGGGTGGATTATGTGTACTCACAGATGACCATCTGAAGCACTGTTGCAGGTAAAGAACCTCTCCTTCATGGTCTCTGTGATTCACACGCATGAGTGACATGTGTGTGAATTTACCAGCTAATTTACCAGCTGGTGGAATGACACACAAGCATAGAAGACTGCACCACATGACTCAATGAAAGATTCAGTTTGGCTCTAACATCCAACCTATAATGGTCTGCAAAAGTCATAGGTTGGAACCAAGCTACAGACTTGTAAATGTCTTGTAACTGGACTCCTTTCAAAAATGCAGTTGATGCTACTATGGTCCAAATGTCCCTGTAAGGTAGTAGGTGAAGGGCATTTGGCTAATTCATAAGACAATGAGATTGCTTTCACTACCCATTTAGATAGCCTCAGAGATGACACTTTTTCACCTTTTTGGTTTCTCTGATAAAAACAAATAGTCTGTTAGTCTAAAAGAACTTGTTATATCTACACAGAATTCAAGGGTGTACCTGACATCCAGTGTGCAAAGTTTCTTTTACAGAGAAGACACAGGTGTTGGAAAAAATATAGGCAATACTGAGTTTGTTTGTACGAATATTTGACAGTACTTTACGTAAAAATGAAATGTCCATAAATAAGATCACCTTGTATTCATTAAATTAGAAGTAAGGATTGTCACAACACAGTGTAGCTAACTCATGTTCATGTCTAGCTACTGTTATGGCTACCAAAAATACAGTTTTGTAGGTCAGAAGGCTCATTAATAGATTTTGAAAATTCTTTAAATCTCCTCAGTTTATAATAATAACACTTCCTAGATTATCTTTTCCTAGACACCTTAGTACCTTTGCTATTGAGGAAGAATTCTCCACAATATTAGTTTTCACATCAGGGTGACAGATCTGATCATTGTGACATAGGATATCTGAAGTGACAGGCAATCTCAGACTGACCACTGCCATTAGTAGGAGGGTGAAGAACCACAATTGTTGTGGCCACCAAAGGGTTATTAGTATTGTATCTTTCCCCTCTTGCTTGACTTTCACAATTGTTCAATGAATTAATGGAAATGTCTATTGACACAAGGTAAGCATGTCTCTTGATACACCACCCTCAGAAGAAAGTTTTATTTATTTATTTATTTATTTATTTATTTATTTATTTATTTATTTATTTATTTATTTATTTATTTATATGCCACCTTTCTCCTTGAAACGGACCCAAGACAGCTTACAACAATGAAAGACAATATTTAAAGTTTAAAACAGTAAGTCTCTAACAGTGGTTAACATAATTAAAAAGTGATATTCAAAAATTATGAACAATGAAGAAGGAGGAAACTTAATAGGCAATATTAAAGCAAAGATCAATACGTATACAATTTTAAAAAAATAAATGTCACTCTGAGAGGAAAACACAAGTAGTACGAACAATCCAGTCAACGCAGTAATACATAACACTCTATCTAAAAGTCACACACAAGTAGCTGGTTATTGAGGGAAGGCTGATCTGAAGAGAAAGGTCTTTGCCTCCTTGTGGAAGGATAGTAAAGATGGGCCCAACCTGGCCTCCTGTGGGAGGGAGTTCCAAAGTCTAGGAGCAGCAGCAGAGAAGGCTCTCTCCCGTGTCCCCATCAGTCACACCTGTGAAGGTGGCAGGACTGAGAGAAAGCACTCTCCTGATTATTTTAACACCCAAGCTGGCTCATAATGGGAGAGATTATGTGGGATAGCATGGGCCCAAGTCATTTAGGCCTTTATGGGTTAAAACCAGCACTTTAAATTGTGCCTGGTAACTGATTGGCAGCCAGTGGAGCTGCAGTAACAACACATGTGTTCCCTGTAATCAGCCCCAGTCAACAATCTGGCTGCTGTATTTTGAATCCACTGAGGTTTAGAAATAAGAGAGCCATAGAGTGGGTTCTACCTTGTTGGTTTATATAATACATCACGGTGGAATTGTCTGTTATCACCTGTACTATTTTTCCCATCATCATTAGTTCAAAAGCTTTTAAGGCTTTGATAACAGCCAGCATTTCCATACACTGAGTCCTCTCTTGCAAAGACCAAAAGTGCATGAATTTTCTTTCCTTGGCAATAAGCTTCCCAGCCTGTGATGCTGGTGTCTTGTCATTACCACTACAGATCCTTGAGGAGATTTGAACAGCATGCTCATCGCTAGATTGCTTCATACTGCCACCATCACAGCTGAAAGGCCAGTTCTGCTCTTACTTGAAGCCCCCTCTGAATGCCATTTTCGTATTGTCAAAAAGAGTCAAAAATCATGGTTGCTTATTGGTTGTGGCAAATTCTGCAACTGGGAAGTGCCCAAATAGTAGACGCTTTAGCGGTCTACCCCCATTGTCACTGCAATGCCTCACGGGCTGCTCTGACCACAACAAACACCACAGCAAGAAAGCAGGCAGCCCATTTTTGAGACTAGGCCACTGGTCAGCTTTGAGAGTCACACCAGCTATTTTCCTGTTGTAGCAATGTTAGAATGGCGAAAGCATGCAGCTCTCCAAAGTCCCCTGGTTCGAAGTATCTTGCTTTAATAGAAGCTAATAACAAGTTGGAGCTGGTATAACTCAGTGGGTTGGAGTCCTATCTTTGGATCTAAGAGACAGCAGTTTGAATCTCTCTGCTGTTCCTCCAAGGAGATGGGCCAGCTGAGATCACTAGATGATGTGTACATGATGGAGTTACATGCCATGTTATCTGCGCAATCTTGGGCAACCTGCCCAATTCCAAGATTGTCACCAAAAGGAGGGTCTAATAAACCACTTCTGAGTACTTTATACCTCAAAAACCCTGGAAGGGTTACTATAAATCAGAAGTGACTTAATGGCACATAAGTATTTCAAGTTGTGTAGTTCAGTGGGTTGAAATGGCTGACTGCAGAATCATGGATTTGGCATTCAAATCCCTATTGTGTCTCCTAGATGATCAAACAATTGAAACCACATGGAATATGTATGGTTGATACAGCTACATGTTTTGACACGAGCACGGCATTGGGTAAACTGCACCATTCCAGAGGGCCAGTGGAAAAGAGGAATAAATAAATAATTTCTGAGTACTTTATAGTAGAAAACCACTGTAGGTTCACAACAAGTTGGAATTGACCTGATGACACATGATTATTATTAACAAGAAAGGTGTTATGGGTGTTTTTGGGATGGCTGTGCAGACTGTCTGTGACCTGGAGTAAAGGTGAACACTAGGACAGGAGCGTTACATCGAAGTGTTGAACTTAAGGATCATAGACGTTGCAAGTGATAGTGATCTGAAATGTACACTTTTTAACACTGGACTAGTACAGCATTTTGCCATTTCCCATTTCTGTCAATTTCAAGTAAGCATATTATATTGCTCATAAAAACAGAAAGACAAGTCCAACAGACAATTTGTGTTCTTCCAGAGAGTAGAAGTGAAACTTACAAAGACAGTCCTCAGCAAAAATGAATAGCCCATTTACAGAGTGACTGTCCACTCCAAGGTAAGGCTTGCAAACTTATTCATGCAAGGCAAAGATTCCTGCAGCATGCACTACATTTTTTTCAAGTTAACTTTGTTTACTGTGGCAACTAAAGACTGGTTTGCATAACAACAAAAGGAGCACCAACATTTGGCAGGCATGTCACACCTATCTAGGGCTTGCTGTTCAAACAGTGAGTGTCAGTATAATAGTATGCATTAATGTATGCATATATTTATATTTTAGAAAAGAAGAAGCTACAAATTGCAATCTCCTCCATGCAGTCCAGAACTCTTAAACTATTTTTTTTTAAAACTTTCTTATACTATTCCAATAATTCCTCTGTTTGCTGTCGGCCTAAAGCACAGGCAGAACTCCAGCTTCTTTCCTACTGGATTTGGGCTGAAAAGCAAGTAAACAGCCCTTGGCTACATCAAAAGCTAAAGAGAAAAGGGCCTTTACAGTAAAGAACAGGGTTGTTCAGAGTAGAATCAACAAAATGATCAAATTTCAGCAATATTTGTCCATTTTGGAAAGAACCAAGATAACAGATCATGCGTTAGAGACTTACTTGATTGGCCATTTAAAACCCTACCTCTAAAATGCTATCATTTGCCTCTCTTTTTTAACAGAAGGTGTGAGGTCAAACATGCATGTCTGAACTCAAAATGTCCATCTCTGGTTGGCACTGTGTTATAGCACATGGATGATGATTTATAAAGAGCTCTCAGTTGTATGAGACAGATTGTAATTAACAGCTTTCCTCTTTCTTAAATATAAAAATATGCAGAAATGAAATCAGATCTGCTAAGTGCTGTGAATGTACAAAACATGGATGAGATCATCTGCAACTGACAGTAGCCTACAGAACAGAATAAATATAGGGATGGGTAGTTGACAGTGGCGGAAAGGCAGGGCATTTACTCAATAAGCACCTATTTTCAGAATTTCCTGGGAGCTAGCTTGGACTTAGAGCTATCAATTATTTAAAAGAAGTAACAGGATGCTTCCTTTGTTGAGGCAAATCTGCAAGCAGACCCCAAGAGAGAATAAAAAATGAATTAGGCAGAATTTATTAGTGTGCTGGAAGACAGCAGAGATTTAGCCACGGAGTCTGACCATGGGTTTGAAAAACAGTATATACCTGCCCATGAAAGATAATTTCTATTTCACCTTCCACCCATTTCTTTCCATATGCATTCCCTCCCCTTTTTTCTTTTAAACAGGGCATAACAATGAAAGATACATCCATCATGCTTTAAACTACTTCTTTTAAAAAAAAAAACTAGGGTTGATATATTGTCTTCATTTAAATTACAAATATACTAATCTGCAGCACTGTTTACCAAGCAGCATATTAAATGAAAGATGCAAAAAAATCGCATCACTCACATTTTAAAAATGACTTTAGACTCAGGGACACATAAAAACAGGCAAATGGGTATTGCAGACTTGGCTGGTATATTGCAGTCCTAGAGCATGAGACTCAGTTACTGTATTTTTCTGCTTAGAACATTACTATTCTGGTGGTCAAAATAAAGAGAGCCAAAATTAGTGTAAGACCTAACTTTTGGCAGTCCATCACTGCTAAGAGTTTATATAATACAATGCCTGATACCCATAGCTGGCAAAGCAAACATTTCAACTCCTGAACTGGGATTAAAGGAGTGTGTCTTATTCTACAATAACATATTGGGATTTTAAAAAAACATATTTTGCAAAAGGAACCAGATCTTAGTTTCTATAGCATTTTCTTTTCAGTCTACTGTAGTTGCCATGCTAGTATACATCTTTAACTTTATCTAAAGTAACAATTTCTTACAGAAAAAAGGTTCTGTTGTCATTCTAGGAAAACCATATTTTAGTGTATGGGAAACAGCATATTTCCCATAGAGCAAATAAGAAGTATATACATGCCTATTCCCATGACATATTGTACAGTGGTATGTGTAACCATGTCTTCCTTTTCAGGTGACAGCCCTAGGACATTATTGCCAATTTTTAGAAAGTGCTTTCAGAAATAGCATCTGGCATTTTGGCAAAACAGCACTAAGCAGATTTAAAATTTGCCCAGGTCTGCCTTATGATCAGATTGCAGATGGAGTGCCTTGGCTGGTTCTATCTTTTCGGATGCCACCCTCCTTCAAAATACCTTGTTATACAAAATTGTTGTCAGGATGGTCTCAGAATATGAGAAGTATAAAACAGATATGAGACTACCATTTTATTTTACTAAACACTGATAGCAAACATAAAGTGAATGTCCTGGCTAAATCTCATGTCTCAAAATTGTTCACAACTAGGTCATTAAATATCTGATTGGGTGTGATACATTGGCATTAGTGAATAATCCCAGTCTTTATAGAGCTTAAAATAGCCACATGATTAACAAAGAGCTATGCGTTGACAATTAAAAACTTGCATACTTAAATTTCATACATTAGACAGAAAAAAAAGATGTTTCCAGTAATTTTTCTGAATGTTTCTCTAGATTATGGTATGGATGCATATGGAGAGCACATAGAGAACATATGAAAAGTCACACTGGATTGGACTAAAGGCTACTCTAGTCTAGCACTCTTTTCATAAATTGGCCGATCAGTTGTCTTTGAAAAGCTTGTCAGTAGGATACAAATGCAATTTCATCCTCCATCTCAGAGCCTGGAAATAATGTGTTAATTTTAACATGCTAACTTTAATTCTTTACTTTTTGTCAAACAGATATAGATATCTCAAGTTAATACTTCTTCCTGCTCATTAAAATCATTAGTTACATTGTATCATATACAGAAGACACTCTGTAAATGACCAGGGATTCTAGAAGTTGTACATCAAGGACACCAGACACCATAGCCAGCATAGATGATGCTGGAAGTTGCAGTCCAAGGACATCTGAGGTCCAAACTATAGTTTGTTGAGGCTGGTTTTGCTCCAAATGCAAACTACTAAAATAATGTCTCAGACTAAATTTTGTATGGGGAGATTGGAAGCTAGTAGTTTTTTTGTTGAGTAACTGGCCCACCGACAGAAAAGCTTTGTCCTGTTTAGATTTTTTTTTTTTGTAGCATTTTATATATTTTCCTTTCATATGCTGGCTTGTTAAGCACTTTAACTTGTCCTGAGTAGCGAGGATACAGTGAGACAACTACTAGAATGCATAATGTGCATAACTAAGGTTAAGACCTGATCTTGAAAATAGATAGTGGTTTTTAATTCTTGTGAATGAAATAACAACTGCGCCTTGATAAGATCTGCATAACTGAACAAACTGTTCTTCAGTAACAAGGAGCAAGATTGCAGCCTGAAGGCTGGTTCCAAAGGACTGTTTATACCCTCTGTTTTGAACAAATCTTCTTTCTTGGTTTCCCTTCAGAAGTGACCCATACAAAACTTGTCACTATGTCATCTGATCTTCCTAAAAACTCAAAGGCCACTTGCCAATTTGGCATATAAGGTACATCACTTATGTGCCACAGTATTCCTATACTACCTTGTCCCATTGTCCTCCAGTTTTCCTTTGAAACTGCCTCAATCTGTTCTTTCTAAACTCAATGAAGTCATGAAAGTGAAACCTTCAGAACACTGGGTGCAAACATATATACTTTCAGATTTCAGTGTAAACAATGCAAAGATTTCATGTGGCCTGGAAATCTTGTCTACCACAACATTTGTACATTCCTCCTTATGTATCTGTTAGGTTACATGTGGTTATGTGGCAGGGATGTTTGACAGGACATGCAACACCACAATTGCAGGAAGACATGAGAATTGAAAGAGGAGGAATTATAAGTTATGGATAGAGATGGAGGTATTCGTATTTGTATATGAATACCAGTACTCCCACACAGGTGGCGATAACGAGGGACTGGTCCCTTGGGGCCAGACTGTCCTTTCACAATTCCAACGCTGCTGCCGTCTCTGTGATCCTTCCTATCACTCCAGAGCTCGTGATCAGCTTGCAACTCCTGGCAGAAGGCAGGACAACAAGCCTCCCTGCCAGGTCAAATACTGGCTCGCCAATTGAGAACTCCGGAGTGATAGGAAGGATTGTGCAGCCGGCGGCAGCAACAGAATTGTGAGTGGATGATCTGGCCCTAGGGTGTCGGACCCTTGTTATTGCCACTTGTGCGGGAGTATTTGTATACAAATATGAATTATGGAATTACCTTAAATGCTGATTTTATTGGAATAAAATGCTGATTTATTGATGTATTCTTCAGGGAATTAACTGCATCCCCATTATTCTGTGCCCCATTATTCTGGCTGAGGATGACTGCTCAAAACACGTGATAGAGTCTTTGCTTGGAGGCCTTGCAGTCTCTAGTGTAGATGCAAGAAAAGGAAGATTTTCCCTTTTCTCTAGTGTAGATGCAAGATCAGGGTATATAAGCATGAGTCATGTATATAATATAACCAAAATCTATGTTTCAATGAGGATGAAAGTAGAGAATGATTTGCTTAGAACATGGATGTGGAGTCTTTTCATGTTTAAGGGCCCACGTTTCTTTGTTTAACTCTTAGCAAGACTATTCATGCATCTATTCCTGGAACCACAGCATTCGAATTCTACATTCTGGTGTTTTTGTAAAGAAACACAAGAAAACCATATTGCAAGTTATGAGTTTTTGTAATACAAGATGTTGTTACTCAGGGGTAAACTCAGAAACTGTTTAAGTGAAAATGGTGGTGATCATTGTATTTAATGCTTTTTATTTACTATTAGAAGGACTACTAAATCATTTCCCATTTTGCTTATTTAGGAGTAGATACATTTCCCCTGGAACACAGATGATTTTGCAAGTGTCAATACTGGTGTTACTATTTAGAGTACCATAACCAAGGTTTTCAGCAATATTGGTAAAGTTAAGCTTACACAGCATTTCTAGCTGTAATAGCTTTATATAGAAATATTGCTATAAACACAATTTGCAACATGGAACATAAACACAAATTTGGTGGACCTAATAAATCACTGCTGAGAAATATGCTGCCAAAGTATCAATTATGTACTAGAACACAATGGAGCTACATATATATATTTACATTTTCTATTTCTGAACTGCCATTTGAAGCTTTAAAAAAAAGCCTATTGATCCAGAATGGCTTGTGATAACACTTCTGCCACTTGGCTGAGCCATTTTTAGCTATTGCTTATTTGAAAATCTAAATGTGGATCCAGATGATGCAACTCCCCCCCTTCCCCACCCCCATTTAGAAGATGAAAGGTGGCTCTGATATCACAAGTTGGTCAGGTTTCAAGTTATTTCTTTAGATATCAACAAAAGTCCTCCATTTAATAATATGATTGCTGGGTACACCGACACAGTCTTGTAATTTTGACAGGTTGGTATCAAACCAATATTATGGCTCCAGTTTCCATCATTTCATAACATTATGGTAGACTACATCACAGTGCTTTTTTCTTGGACCATACTTAATGATGGGAAGGGGGTGTTGTACCACCAGGTTGTTTTCTATTTGTGGCAACCCTCATACTTTTAAAAATGTCTGTCAGATGTGTAAGAAGTAGGTTATCATTGCCACCCCCATCGGGTTTTCATGTCTGATCTCAAATCTGAACCCAGATCTCCTGGCACTTTATTCACTGCACCACACTGGCTCTTGCTAAAATATACAGGAAGCAAATAAATTACGTTACAGATTCTCCACCTATGTCTTCACTCTTTCTACAATCTTCAGTTATTAGTTTTGGAGAGAGATTAAGAACTGTGGGTTGTAACATCTAAGGAAACTTTCCTGAGCAAACTAATTGAAATTGATAGGACCTCTGCAAGAACACATCTTCCTAATCTCTTATGCTCTTGCATATATTTTATTCACTTAAATTGGGGGTTATGCAAGATTCAATCCAGACCCCTGAAAACTTCACCCCTAACAATAAACCTCATTCTTCACTTTAAGACTAGGAATATGCACGATGCTTAATGTGCAAAGACATAGCATCAACTTAATGTACAAAGATATAGCATCAACTTTACATGTGGAAGCTCATTGCTCATTAAAAAGGTGTTAAAATGTGAGTTTATAAAATAAGTACTTCTATTCCTACCTCACTGAACATTACAAAACACACACTGTTGTCCCCCTTCACCTTTCACTTATAGGAAGAATGGCTACAAATACAACAGCCGGCAAAAATAATCAGTAGAGCTGAATTACTGACATGATTGGCTGATTATTTAATCAGAACTGGGGGGGGGGCTCCCCCTCCCTTGCATCTCATTAGGGTTTTAGTGGCAAAAGGCATCAAGCAATTAATCAGGAAACTTTCAGGCCCAGAAAATCTTCCTCTGAAAAGCCTACACACTCTCTACAGATAATCCTTCTGATCAGGCATTCAGAACTCCGATGACAGGAAGCTCAACTTGCTGTGGTCTATTTGTGTTTGCTCTGAAATTCAAGGTACTGTGTTTAGTTGCTAGGGGCCCTCATAACTAATTGCCAGTATCGCAAAGGATTGCATAGAGGGTAAGCAGCAGCCACACAAGGCCATGCTTTATAATAAATATTCTTTTGATAAATGAGCAATTTGGTCATGGTCAGGGATCTTAGAGTGGTTCTGAACTTTATCATCTCTGATCCTTCAAGAGAACTTTGCTTTGAGAGGAGGAGGAGGATGGGGTCAATGTGAATTCTTTAGTACCTTTGAAGATCACTGTGAGTGTTTCCACCAGGATTTTTTTTTGTTGCATCATTAACGGGAACCTTCAATTATTTCACAAGAAGAAAGCAAAATATATGCAAAGACTGGACAAGGGGCAGAAAGCACCTTTTAAGCATTAAGAGAAACAAAAGCATAATTTATATTCAAAATAGGATCCTGCCATTAAATGCACTAGTTGCATGGATGCACATTTTTCTGCATTTCTATTTCTATAGCCCAAATTCTTCCTGCTTTATTCTTGTTTAGAAACGTCGTGATCCTATGTACAACTATGAAGCTGTAAAGTCAGCAGGATCTTATCAGCCTAGCTAGGCACAGAACTGTAGCCAGAAGCAGCACACTTTTAAGCATAGCTGCTTGTGCAGGGGTGATGGGGAATAAACAATAAACCATTGTGAACAACTCTTAAATTATTGAGACTAATTTCTTTTCTAAAATAACCTCTCCGGAGTTTTGATTACATACTTGACAATTTATCTTCACAATTATCTGTGCATGTTTGTTAGTATATTCACACATACATGCACACATTATTTACGGAGTTTCATATGATCTAGCAGAAATCAGGAAATGATGAATAGGCCGATTACAGTTTCCCTGACAGCAGGGTGCAATGGCAGCTAGGGTGACCAGGAGATGTCCTGGTTCCTCCTTGTGGAAAAGGTATTCAGTGCACGTAATAATTATCCATCCATCTCATTCACACTAAAGGCATTGGCAATGCAATTTTAGGCTGATAATCAAGACCATATGACAAAACCCAAGGCCATTAGGGACCAATTTCGAGTATTCTCTGCAAGACAATGATTTTCGAACTGCACTTACATATGCTGCATACTTACCTCTGCACGACTGCACCTGCTCTCATTTATGTAACACCCTCATTTCAAGGTTTTTCCCCTTGTAATGCAAAAAAGAAAAGTTTGAAAGCTTTCCTGTATTCTTCATGGGAAAAATCCCATGTAATGTATCAATTATATAAAAATGTTAAACTATGATATTCTAATATATAGAACATAATCAAACACATGTGTTGCCTTTTTACTGTCATTATTATAGCACTATATTTATTGAGTTGATGTTGTGAAAAGTGAGGAACTTCTAATGGTGTACATATTGTGAGCTTTGCCCTTTTTTGCTTCTTTTAAAAAGCTAGTTGCACTAGTACACTGGTTTCCAAACATGTTTTGAGTCACACACCCCTTTTATAATAGCCAAGTAACCTGCAATCCTTCCCACTGAATTTGCATAAAAATACATTTTTAATGGGATAAAGCCATCTCTTCTTGGAAAGTAGAAGCTTATTTCTCCCCCAAAGGGCCTGTTTCTCATACATACACATACATGCCAACTTTAATATCCAGCTCCAAAAGGTCAAGGAAGAAATTATTTCACAGAGACTACAACACATATAAATTGACCTGTGACATCCAGAAAACACTTTGCAATCCACTTGCGGGCCATGACCCCCAAGTTGGGAAATATTGCAGTAGTTAAGACTGAATGTGCGGTGTACATATGCACATCCATGCGCATGAATGCCTGTATTTTTGTGGTTAAGTTAGAACTTCATTTTACTGCACTTGTTGTGATGTGCTTTATAATTTTCAGCATTTCATTTTAAAAAGGATGATGAAGTTATAGTATATAATTCCTATATATGCCTCTTCTCAGGAATATAGTTTGCTCGACACTCCCACCATTAGTAGCTTCATGGGGGCTAGCTGAGCCCTCCAGTTCTCATTTAAACTCCTTTGCATTTCTATGCCGGGCCTGGAACTGGGGTGTCACTACCAAGAAGGCTGTTATACCGTGTTTCTCCGATAATAAGACACTGTCTTATTATCTTTTGGGGGAAAGAAAAGGGCAAAGGGCTTATTTTCGGGGGAGGGCTTATTTTAATGACCCGTCATTAAAATAAGCCCTCCCCCAAAAATGCGATCTGAAGAGAAACCAGAGCATTTTCCCCCGAAAGCTGGCGACAGCCGCACCAGCAGCAGCGGCGTTGGCGGCGGCGGCGGCTACTTGGGCTCGGCCAGGGAGGAGACGGAGGCTGGGGAAAGGCAGCGGCTGAGAAGAACTGGGCTTCTCCTTCCTGCTTTCCTGCTTGGCTCCTCTCGCTTTCTGGCTCTCTGCGAAGCCCTCACCGCTGGGGAAGCGAAACGAGGAGGAAGGGGAGCCAAAAAGGTGGGCTTTGCTGGGAAGGGGGAAAACAGCGAGCGAGCGTGCCCACTCGGCTTGCAGGCGATGCTCCTCGCTTTGCTGCCTTGGTCGCCTCCTCCCCTCCGCCTTGAAGCTTTTGTTCTCCTCCTCTCTGGTCCGGGGGCAGGAGCGCCCACGCGGCGCCCGCGGGGCTCGTGCCTCTCTCTCCCTCGCGCGCCGGGCAGGGGAGTTCCAGGTGGAGGAGGAGCTCGCGCGGCTGTTGGCTCCCGGGATCCCGTTTGGCGCGCCCTGAGACGAAAGCACTGCCATGAAGGGCGAAGCTCTGCTTTCTCCCTACTGCATTCTGCTCTGCTGAAGGGATGTTTTTTCGCGCCCTCGGTAAGCTTACCCAGGGCGCGAGTAGGGTAATAGGGCTTATTTTCGGGGGAGGGCTTACTTTAGAGGAATCCTACAAATTAAGGGGAGGGCTTACTTTCGGGATAGGTCTTATTATCGGAGAAACACGGTAGTTCCTATGATGGTGCATAGAGGGAATGGAGGGTTCCCCCTATCTTCTGATAACCCATTAATGCACCTCTGTCCAATTTTTGGTTGACTATTGCTACCAGGCAATTGATTACAAATATAACAACCTTACATTGAGAAGTGACGTAAATCAAGAACCAGTACAATGTCGTAGATTGAGTGTCAGACAAGGACTCAGGAAACTTGGTTTCAAATCCCCACTTCGACACTAATATTCACTTGGGAGAGTGGTAATGATAACCCACAACTTGAATGTCTCATACACCTTGAAAGACTTATAAGGTCACCATAACCCAAGCCATCTTAATGGCATGTAACAAAAATAGAATATATACTGTATTCAGTTCAGGCACTCTATTTGTATTTTAAAGAATATATGAAGAGGGGAAGCACAGTAGCCCTGCCACCTCTGCCCCGCTTCTGGTGCTCTCCTCATGTGGACAGCAACTTTCTAAGTAGGAAAGGCTCCATTGTATAGGGAGCAGAGTTTCCTTTCTGCTCTCCATTCTGTTCAGAACTCTGCCCACTATTCTAAATTTTTCTGCAGGCTAAATGAGAGAAATAGAAATGCATAGAAGAGGGCAGAAATAGCACACATCCCCTCCTCATAGGTTTACAAAAACCCACAAATGAAATGCCTGGATAATGCTATTGTGTTTACCCTACCCAGCTATGAACAAAGCTGCCAGCGACTGAAATACCACTGTGTCACTAATTCACTCTTACGCAAGCTAGGAGTGGTTATTTTCAGCCTACCCATCTATAACTTGGGATTAATAACAACAAATCGTTAGACTGATGATGCAGTGTACAAATCTCCAGTCTTCTGGATTGACTGTAGCAGACTTATTACACTGAGTTTAAACTTCTATTTTATCTCACCTTATATTGAGTTTTATCTTAATTTTTAAATACAGATGCCATTTGCTAGAGTAACTAGAACAAACCTTATTATGCATGTGTAGGACTTGATCACCAGTCATCCACTTAGATCAGCCACTTTCCCACTCCCTGGTGAAATTTGAAAGCTATGCAAAAATACATGAATGTGGCATGAATATCAGATCTTACTGTACATACAGTATGGGGAAATGGGTAAAAGTAAATGGGAACAAATAACAAGAGATGAAAAGACATAACCCTATGACCACAATTATTAGCTGAGGTGGAATTTCATCCTCTATACATTTCTTTGTACTACTACTCATCAGGTTTCCTAGAATGCATAGTATGATGCTACAGGTAAGCACACAGTTCTCTATAACTCACAGTATCACACCACAGGTGAAAAAAGCTTATACATGCAGCTTCCTCCTCTGCCACTATCTGTTCCAATCTGATGTTTTAACAATATTCATTTCTTCAAAAACCCTCCAGTTTATGAATGTGGAATATTGTGCTTTTGTACCCACAATGCAAAAATCAGGAAAAAGAATGCCAAGCTTTACATAGCAAAGGGCAGCCTGAATGTTGACAACACCAACGGTAGCAGTCAAGATGGTCTTCGGCAGCGTTCCCCAACCTTTTTAACACTGCAGACTGGTTGGGGAAGGCGGGACACCCCCCCTGCTATCGCATGCATGCGTCAAGATGTGGGCACTCGCTCACGCAAAGGGGCGGGGGTTGCTCACATGCTCGCGCAAAGGGGCAAAGGGGTGGGGGTGCTTGTGTGGGCATGCGCGTACTTGCATGCATGTGCGGAGGGGCTCTGCGTGGGAGATCAGTCTCCGCAACCCAGTCTGGTCCGGGTTGGGGAACGCTGGTCTACGAGATATCCTCTGTGCTCACTACCATTCACAAAGTGACACCAGACAGACAATACTGTAATCCCAAACCAGGCAGACTTCTCGCCCAAACACAAAGCAATTGTCAAGACTGCTTTTCAATAAGTATGAATGGTAGTGAGCAGAAAACAAAGCAGAAAATTGTAATTTTACAGTTTAAATGAGTGAGGTGCTGAGTATCTCTATTTTTAAAAATATCTTTTTAAATATTTTCACAGGAAAGATTTAAAAATGTTTGGACATGAAGGAGTTAAATGTTTTCTTTCACAGTCATAGTATGGTGTTGTGAGTAGCAGGGTCAAAAGTTCAGTCAGATTAAAATGTTGACAGGTTATAAAAGAAAGCCCAGAAACTCATAGATAATCTTGCTCTAAAGTCATTACTTTGAAACTGTCAATTGGAGCCACTAAAGACTGAATTAAAATTTTAAAAAAGTGGTAGACAGGGACCATTTTCTTTCCAGGCATTCAAATTTGGTCTTAACAATGTATTTGATCTGTTTTAAATTGGGTGGAGCTCCAGATTGCTTGCTTCTGCACAGGGTAAAACAGTGCTTTTAAAAAGAAAAAAATCATAACTCCAAAACCCTTTGACTAAACATCCCCAAATGTGGCATATAACAAGAGCAGACTCTCTGCTGTGGCTGTGTCAAATCTGGTGCTTATCCAAGGTCCAGTTTCATAGTTACAATTTTTTGTTTGCATAACCCCGGTTTTTTGTTAGCTTACAGAATGCTGAATCCGGCTGCCACACAATATCTACTGCTGCATGCTTGTGCAGCAATAATTTTGCCTTATTTCAAACTGGATTTGTCCACCATTTGAGCTGAACCAAAATGAAATAACTAGATTGGACCAGAATAGAACAAGTGAAATCTTTTCGATATTTAGGCTTATTGTTTCGTTACAAATTAAACTGGTCTTACCATCATAAGGTGGCGGTTTCTTTGGCTATGAATCAACTTTCTGTATTAGTCCGCTTTGATTTCCATAGTGGACATCAATATATCCCAGCTGCTCTCCAGGCAAAAATCACTCCAGCTCCTCTTCGGGGTCCCTGTTTGGATTGCAACAGCCAACTACAAGATAGACCGCATAGGTGCCTCTTTCTGCACAAGATTTTAGGCATCCTGAATACAATTAGACTTGCAACATTATTAAGTGAACTTGAGGTTCATTTTCCAACTACCCTTGTCTGGTTATCCACTATTAAATGTTGGCTTCATTTACACTTTCAGAAATCTTCCCAATCCCTTTTTACTGATTTATTAAGTGATCCCTTTATCTCCCTTTATTCATATCAAATTTTTGAAATTTGAAGAATCACTTGTTCAGCAGGCCGAGGCAAAAAGGTAGTCCCAAAACTATAAAAATCTGGGAGCTGGACAGGGGACAGATTGTATTTGTCTTCAGCGTGGAAGGGACTGTCACTCTCGAATTGTGTGTGTGTGTGTTTGTGTGTGTGTATGTGTGTGTGTGAGGTAGAGAGAGAGTGAGTGAGAGAGACTGACTCAAAACTATAAAAGGAACAGGCAAGAAAAAAAGAAACCTTGAATTAAGGCGGGAAGGGTGGCTTTTTAAGGTGCTGTCTAGGTTTATCATTG
Source organism: Pogona vitticeps (assembly GCF_051106095.1). Taxonomy (NCBI): domain Eukaryota; kingdom Metazoa; phylum Chordata; class Lepidosauria; order Squamata; family Agamidae; genus Pogona; species Pogona vitticeps. The sequence continues at coordinate 32,624,199 of NC_135783.1, forward strand.
CTTTCCTTCCAAGAAGCAGGCATCTTTGAATTTCGTGGCTGCTGTCACCCTCTGCAGTGATCATGGAGCCCAAGAAAGTAAAATCTGTCACTGCCTCCATATCTGCCCCTTCTATTTGCCAAGAGGTGATGGGACCAGTGGCCAGGATCTTAGTTGTTTTGATGTTGAGCTTCAGACCGTTTTTTGCATTTTCCTCTTTCACCCTCATGCTTTTGTGTAGTCAATGAAGCAGAAGTGGATCTTTTTCTGGAACTCTCTGGCTTTCTCCATAATCCAGCGCATGTTGGCAATTTGGTCTCTAGTTCTTCTGCCCCTTCAAAATCCAGCTTGTACTTGTGGGAGTTCTTGGTCCACATACTGCTGAAGCCTAACTTGTAGGATTTTGAGCATAACCTTGCTAGCGTGTGAAATGAGAGCAGTTCAGTAGTTGAAGTATTCTTTGGCACTGCCCTTCTTTAGGACTGGGATGTAGACTGATCTTTTCCAATCCTCTGGCCACTGCTGAGCTTTCCATTGATGATGATAAAAAAAAGCACACTGGTCCTTTGATATTGGGCTGTGGCACCAGGCAGGGGGACATGGCCTTTAGCCTGGTTTGTTTCTTTTTGCACACCACACATAGAATGATTAAAGTGGTAGGGAGAGCCCCCTCCCCAATTCTGCATTGCTCGTCTCTAGCAAGTATGTCATTGCTAGCAAGCATGTCATTGCTAGCACCACTCTGGTAGCCACTGATGATGATTAAGTCCTCTGCGAGCTAGCAAAAATTTAATGCAAGTTGCTAGGCACGTTGGACACCTTACTACTCCCTATACCATACCATGGCTGGAGTGTAACTCCAGCAAAAACAGTGCACATCTTTATCAAATTTGGTACATTCTGCTAGTTTGGTACACAGCCTGTGTAGATTCAATAGTATTTTTAATTCAAAGAATGTATGATTTCCTTCCTTTTGAATCGAGGGGGTAATGTCGGCGTATATAATTTTTTTGGGGGGGGTAAAAGGTAAAAAAGTTCCCTGACCCCTGGCTTAGTGGAACCAGACTCGGTTTCTTCACTGCCCTAAAGTTAGCGAGCTCCGTCAATTACTGCTTTGTTATTTCAAATTTCTCTGGGAGCTTAATCCAAATGATGTTTAGCAGATAAACAACCTGATTTGATTGAACATGTAGCTGAATATCTTGCTATTGTAATAAACTAGGCTGACTGTTTCAAGGAGCCTTGATGTAACTTGACCATATTTATCTTATTGCAGTGGAAAGTATAATCTTGATTGTATAGTTACTGGTTTTAATGCCAATATTGGTGATTGATTGATTGATTGATTGATTGATTGATTGATTGATTGATTGATTGATTGATTGATTGATTGATTGATTGATTGATTGGACAATTAATAAATAACTTTTCCCCGAAGAAAGTTGATTAATCCAGTACAATTTTTAATTCCTATTGATACTCACAAATTCAGTGTGCCCAGCTTTCAATTCCTGATCCGGTGCATATTTCCCTACCAGAACTACCTCTTTTACTCAGCTGAACTATGAACAAACATTATAGTTAAGGGAGTTTCTGAGACAGCTTTAGCAAGCAACAAGATAAATGTGACCAAGCAGATAAGCAAAATTGGAGGTCATATAATGCAATAGAATTTTTTATGGCTTTCTTCAAAAGTTTGTCTCTTTGTATCTTTCACCCAAACACAATTCAAAGATTTAGAATAATGATTCTACTATTATGAAAACAGCAAACTCTTTTTGCAGAGGGACAAAGAAAAAGCCATAAAATTAATGAGCGAAAGATTTAAAATCAAAATTATATGAGAAATGTCCCTATCCTAGATTATAGTTACAAATTCTTATTGTCCATTCAAATATCATTTCTTCAGTTAATGTGAATGGTTACTATGTAATCTCTTGTGTGAAGAAAGTGTATATGCTACTTGTATTACTGGCTGAGACATCCTTGCTCCTTTGTTTAGATCTAATATGGGCTTGATTTCTTCATTAGTATCTTTTTCAATTGAACACTAGAATGGAAGTGTCACTGTAATGAAACTCTACCATAGATCTTGCACTGGTACAAGCCATATTCAGTACAAAGAAATAGGTACATGAAATGGATGTTGCAGATCACATCTTTGGCTTGCAACACTTTGGTTATAATTAGCAAGAAATAATTGTGGATAATATTCCACGTCTATAGAGGTCTTTTGAACTGTACTCCATACTAATTCATGATAATGAAACTGAAGTGTGTGTGTGTGTGTGTGTGTGTGTGTGTGTGTGTGTGTGTGTGTTGAAACAATGACATTTCACTTCTATTATTGAATAAATGTAACAATAACAGTAGCACTGGCTTACCAGAAGCCCCATTGGCCTCTTCTTAGAGCAAACATTGAGGATTCCCCCCTTTGCTTCTAAACAGCTACAGTTCTACTCTTGAAACTGCATTCTTGTATGACCCAAACCCCACTTAATTGCAAAACCATCCATATTATGTTTCAGCAAAAGCACTAAGATTTAAATACATTTGGTCTTGTCTCACTGAAATCATTTACTCTAAACATATGTCACTGGGTGGGAACACCTGGCTGGGCAACAGGGATTATACATTCAAATCCTTTCTGTGCCTCACAGGATAGGGGCCAGGTGAGATCACACATAGTATAGAGCTGATGGGGTTTCATGACCTACCACCTGTGCAGCCTTAGGCAAGCTGCATGGTCTCAAAGCACCACCAGAAGGATGGATCATAACTGACACCTTTAAAAGTATGGTTGACCTGAAATGACCCCAGAATGGACTAGTATGGCTATTAGATGTCTATTACTGTACCTGAAATTGATTCATTCCACTTTTTGTATTCTGCTCCAAGGAAGAACCACACAAAAATCATGAAGGTACAGGTTATTCAGCTCAATAACATATTCCCTCCACTGCTGAAAGAAAGAAAGAAAAGAAAAGAAAAGAAAAGAAAAGAAAAGAAAGAAAGAAAGAAAGAAAGAAAGAAAGAAAGAAAGAAAGAAAGAAAGAAAGAAAGAAAGAAAGAAAGAAAGAAAGAAAGAAAGAAAGAAAGAAAGAAAGATGTAGTCTTTCCTACATTAACCAGGACAGATAATACTAAATCTCCATTGTTGGAGTCCACATAACTTGCATTAACAAGAAAGAGGAGATATGACTATTTCTCAGCCACCATTAGATCTGCATTTCCAGCCTGACACAGAAGTTTATGATGAAGACAGAGTTTATTATTTTTGCTATGATTCATTGTCTTGTTAATGTGGAATGCTAAACCAACCTCCCAGTCTTGTTCCTTTTACATGTTTTGAAGTAACCATGGCAGATGGTCAAGGATGATGGGAAGTGAAGCTCAGAACATCTGGTGGAACCAGGTTGGGAGGTCTGGGCTGAACTATAATTTAGCATTATGAATATGAGCTGCAGTGAGTCTTGCAATGTCTACTGTCATATTCCAGTACAATATTGAGGAAAAGTCAGGACGTGTCTACTTCAATTTGACATTAATAACAGGTTACTGTATATGTTGAACCAACACACTATGGTCAACCTTAGCTATGTTTAGGACAAACAACACAACTTAAAACTTTGTGATTTGCAAAGCTGGTTTGTTTCAACTATCTGTAGATAAGATGAACTACTGTTGGTTAATATATTAGGTTAAACTGTCATCAATGTAAAGCAGAAGCTAAAGTTTTCAAGCTACTTTTTCTACTTATACCATACAAGGAAAGGGAACAGTACCAATGCTCACTGTAGCTGTTATAACACTGGAGTAGGGATTAGCATTATAGTCAAACTAGGTCACTTCTACTCTTAGAAATACAGGACAATTTCTACGTACCGTACATGATAACAAGTTTTAACCTTTTATAGCAAACTATTATCTGTATTTACTGTAAAATATATTTAGATCTCTGTTTTATAAATTTTAAGACAAGGAAGATTAATGCTGGGGTTTAAAAGAAACTTCGTTAAATTTTATTATTCATCTGAACCAAGAGGTCACACCAGCACATCAGTAATTGCTCTCTGAGGCCAACTGGTGAAATCTAAGCAAACAGAAACTAAACAAGGAACATAATTGCCTGATGATGGTTGCTAGGTTTTAAAAAACCTTACCTGCCTAATTTGATTGATTGACTAACTGATTGATTGATTGATATACTGCCCCTCTAGTGGACACACTACTCTGGGCAGTTTACAAATCAAAAATTCAGAACCCCACACGACTCCAATAGCAATACATCAATATGGCAGTTCAATGAACCAGATCTAAAATTAAAACAAACAAACAAAAAGCACAAGATAAAAAAAATTTAAATTAATATTAGCATCATCCAGGAGTTAAATTACCAAAAGCAGCCTTGTATACCTCTGTTTTCACTAATTTCCTGAATGTCAGGAGGACATTCCTAAATGTCAGGAGGACATATCTCAATAGGGAATGTATTCAACTGATTAGACAACAATTATAGCAACTGCCACAGAAAATTTGCATTCCCAAAATTTCAAACATCCAGAATATCCTTGAACACTCTCTCCCATGGTAACTCAGACAGGCAAGTTTAAATATGTGTGTAATACATAAGCACACATTTGTGGTTCTTTTTTGGGTGGGAGGGGATTCGGACTCCCTAAAGTCTTCAAGAATTCCCCAGTATACAAAATATGTCCAAGAATTCCCCTGCTCTAAAAGAAACTCAAAAAGGAAAAAAGGCACACTCTTTATGCCCATAATCTTGAATGCAAACTAACATACACATATGACACTTCTTTATTTGCTGTAACAAAAAATGCAATAAGAAAGCAATGTGTTCCTTTGGGTTTAGTAGCTTCCACTTTATTTACGTATTTTGTCAAACATGCACAGTTTAACGAAAGAGCAGAAACTAAGATCTTGTCAGACAGCTCCCATTTACCGGCTCTGAGAATATAAAAGTAACAACAGACAAAAATGTATCTCTCATGCACAAAAGCTGCAAGAAAATATGATATTAGTTTACATATTTGATATAGAGCCTAAATTAAGCTGCAGAAGAGGAAACATGAATCTTACAAGCCTCATTATCAAGACTCTTTAAACCTCAAACAGAGGAAACACATTTCATAAATAAAGACCCAATAGGATTTTAATAGTACAATAAATTCTAACTACAGTTCCTACTAAGCACATTTCACATCCAAAGAAACTTAATTCAGTTCAGAACCAGATTCAGAAAAGAACAGCATGCAAAAACAAGCATTTAGCCCGTTTGAATTACAGTACATTTTAAAAATCATAAAGGTTTAACAATATAGTCACAGAAAGATACTAACATTATCACTATATTTTTTTGGTTGAACTGTTGTTGTTTAGTCGTTAAGTCGTGTCCGACTCTTCGGGACCTCATGGACCAGAATTGGTCCATGGACAGGAGGGCCAGGCCCTCCTGTCTTTCACTGCCTCACAGAGTTTGGTCAAATTCATGTTGGTAGCTTCGATGACACTGTCCAACCATCTTGTCCTCTGTCATCTCCTTCTCTGCTTGCGTTCACCCTTTCCCAACATCAGGGGCTTTTCCAAGAAGTATTCTCTTCTCATCAGATGGCCAAAGTATTGGAGCCTCAGCTTCAGGATCTTTCCTTGAAGACTTAAAATTAAAAGACTCCTGCTTCTTGGGAGGAAAGCGTTGACAAACCTAGACAGCATCTTAAAAAGCAGAGACATCACCTTGCCGACAAAAGTCAGCATAGTCAAAGCTATAGTTTTTCCTGTAGTGATGTATGGAAGTGAGAGCTGGACCATAAAAAAAGCTGACTGCCAAAGAATTGATGCTTTTGAATTGTGGTGCTGGAGGAAACTCTTGAGAGTCCCCTGGACTGCAAAGAGAACAAACCTATCCATTTTGAAAGAAATCAACTCTGAGTGCTCACTGGAAGGACAGATACTAAAGCTGAGGCTCCAATACTTTGCCCATCTCATGAGAAGAGAAGACTCCCTGGAAAAGACCCTGATGTTGGGAAAGTGTGAAGGCAAGAGGAGAAGGGGACAACAGAGGATGAGATGGTTGAACAGTGTCATCGAAGCTACCAACATGAATTGGATCTAAACTCTGGGAGGCAGTGGAAGACAGGAGAGCCTGGCGTGCTCTGGTCCATGGGGTCACAAAGAGTTGGACACAACTAAACAACTAAACAACAACCATGGACACTAATAGGAGTTTCTCTTAAAATGGAAATTCCAGCTTTACAGACACAATAGGGAAAATTGTAAGAAGAACAGAAAATATGTATCAGCTCCACAAACCCAAGACTGTTTAGGCTTCTATGTGTTACTTTTAAAAAGCCATGCATAATGAATTATATTCAGACAATTAACATCATATCTTGTTTGGCCAAAGGATATGTAGGCCTAATCTCTTGCTTGGTTGATGGCTGAGTCTGACCTGCTGTAGGAGTATATAAAAATCTAGGAAAGGGCATATTGTGAAAGAACAAGAAGAAGATAACTGTGCCAGTATCAAAGGGCAATTCCAATCGTACTGCAACAAAATTTTGTGAGAATGCCAGCAGAATTATAAAAGGAGTTAAGTGGAAAAGCAAAGCTCCTCATTGTAAACAAGAACAATAAGGCTTAACTCCTAGTAGGAATTCAACATATGTCTGAACAACATAATATATACTGTATTTTTCCATGTATAAGACACCCCTATGTATAAGACTCCCCCTTTTCTCTAACCCAAATTTTTTTTATTTGCAAGAAAGTGGAGGGGGAAGGCAGGGATGAAAGCACTTTGATTTCTGCTTTCCCTCTCCACTTTCTGTGCAAAAAACTGCTTTCCCTTTCACAAAAAGTGGAGGGTGAAAGCACTTCCCTCTCAAGAAAGTTGAGGGGAAAGGCGATTCCTTCTTTTCCCCTCCACTTTCTTGAGAGGAAAGTGCTTACCCTTTCCACTTTCTTGCAAAAACCTGCTTTCCCCTCACAAAAAGTGGAGGGGCGAGAGAAGCATTTTTGCAAAGAAAGTGAAGGGGAGAAGCACTTTCCTCTCAGGAAAGTGGAGGGAGAAAGAAGGAATCACTTTCCTCCTGCACTTTCTGCGAAGAAAGTGCTTTTCCCCCTCCACTTTCTTTGTAAAAAGCTGCTTTCCCTCTCCACTTTTTGCAAAGAAAGTGGACAGGGTGCTTTCCCCCTCCACTTCCTTTGCACAAGGAAAGTGGAGGGGGAAAGCAGGGATCAAAGCACTTTGATCCTTCCCCCCTCCTTACCACCGTGTATAAAACAACCCTCAATTTTTCCTCTAATTGTTTTAGGAAAAATGTCATTTTATACATAGAAAAGTATGGTAATAACTAATTTCACTCAGCCAAGACTAAAACAGACAATTTTACAATGAGCCTGTGTACAGTAAAATACGTATGGCTCAATACATTTGTTTGTTTGTTTGTTTGTTTGTTTGTTTGTTTGTTTAATTCATTCATTCATTCATTCATTCATTCATTCATTCGATTTTTACCCCGCCCCTCTAGACAGCATCTACTCGTGGTGGCTTACATAGGTTAAAACGCATCAAAATAATATATATAAAAATAAAATTCTTACAATTAATTCTAAACAACACATTTCCAAGATGGCAAGACTCAAGAAGAGGGGGGGAAGTCATTATTTCCAGTAATGACTGTTTATATAGATAGTCTGGCGATTCTCAAAAATATGCTAGCAATTTAAACATGGAACACTTCCTAAACTTTTCTGATGAGAGGAGAATCTACCATGCCTGTTAAAGAACAATAAAACCATGCCACTTTGCTTACAAAACTTACGAATACCTTCCTTTTTTAATTGAAATTTCATCTGAGGTGATCACCACTTTCTTTCTGCTTCTCTAACCTCTTCTTGCTCAAAGGCCTGTAACTTGTGAATTATTTAACAATCATCTTTGCAGCTGGAAATTGATTTCAGACAGAATCCATATTGATTGAGATGTGCAAGAACAATGAATTTGAGCTTAAGATGTTGAGTGTCCTCTATTGTTGACAATTAGTGCATTTTTATTTTAGTTCGTTACATTAATGTTTAGTATTTAGTCAAAAATTCTACTTACACATTTATCTAACATCAGATTAGAACGAATTAAGTTTTATATAAAATTCTTGAATGCCTGCACTTTGTTGTAACTGCTTGTATTCTCTTTTAGAATGCAAATAACCACATTGTATAAACCGGTTTGTTGTCAAGGCAATGTTTCTGTAGCCTCAGTACTAGAAATGATGACACTACTCTATCATGAGGAGCTGAATCATGAGAGGTTTCTATTATGAGCTTATCCAACAATTGCCTCTATTTGGACATGACACAGCATGCTGGCATCGCTTAAGAAAAAGCATTTATTTATTTCTATATTTATTTGATTTATACACTACTGCTCCTCATGAGGGCTAACCTAAGTGACATTAATTGAACTTGGAAAAGCATGAAAGGCACATGATTCTTATAGGTCCAGTGGCCCCCAAGTTCCCATGAAACTAGAGCAACTAAGCTAACATAAACATTATTGATTGAGAAGTACAAAACTGGAAATGGTTTTCCCTTTGCCCATGTTATAACAGAAGTTGATACTGTGTTCGCATCTGAGCAGCTAACAGTCCATATTAAAGGCCAGCACTGCCAGCAGTCAAGATGGTCTACAGGATACCCTCTTGTGCTCATTATTATTCACAAAGTGACACCACACAAAGGAAAATCCCAGAAGCTAACTCCTTTTTTTAATTAGTTAACCACTTCTCACCTAAATACAGAGCAACTGTTTCTCAACAAGAGCTGCCCTGCAACAAACTGGCACAGAGTTAGGGCATGCAATCTATTTGGTATGATTCATTGAGATGCAAAATAGCTCTTTGGTTAGCCTCCACAGATGGGTACTTTCACCAAAATGACACTGGGGGCAGCATTAACAGAGAAAACAACCCTGTGATGCATTAGGTGGGTTGTGGCATTAAAACGGAAGGTGGAGAAATCCCCTCCTCTTTTTTAACAAACAAAAAGGAAAGTCTCCCCAGCCGTTTGAATGAGGTTTGAGAGAAAAGGCAGAGGCGGCGGCTATATTGACTCCATGGGCTCTGCCCATGCAAGGCAGTGCAGTCTCAGCAGAGCTCAAGTTGAGGAGAAAGGCAGAAGGAAAGGGGGGGGTGTCACTGTCCTTCCATCTCCCCAACCTACACTGCAGCTGTCCTTGACTATTGTTCCCTTACTAATGAGCAAATCAGGAAAGTTTATGCATGAGTAAACCAGGTAAACCTTGCTTTGAATGGATCTGTAGTACTGCAGAAGAAGATCCACTTTTTCTGTCCCTCCACAGTGCATCAGGGAAAACACACAACTGTTATCTGATCAAACTACAAGGGGCCATTTGCTAGAGGGAGCATGTCAAATGGCATAGCACTGCTACATCTGTGCCAAATTTGATGCTGATCCGAGGCCCAGTTTAAAATTATAAGTGTTCAATTGGAAAAACACCCTTTTTTAGTTGCCTTAAGGAATGCTGAATTGGGTTGTTGCACAAAAATATAGAAAGTCATTTCTTATTTCACACTTCTGAGTTCACATAACTTCATGCTCTTTACATTTTGTGTTCCCACTGGACATGTCATGTAGCTTCAGACTTTATTTTTGCCTTTATGCACATCAACAACCAGAAGTCCTTTCAGCTTTGATCAAGTTGTTTTATTACACACAGTGCTATTTATATTTATAATGTTATCCTTTACTATTCCCTAATAGCTGACTGAATGACTTGGACTTGGAAGTATCCTCTTCTAGCACTATCTCTTGCTTCATTTTTTGTCTCTGCATATGGTTTTGAAAGTTTTAAATTTTTTGAAGTAGTTCAGTAGTTCCACCTTCCAAGTGTTAGAATACTGAGAATTTTACAGACCTGAACAGGTCAAGACAGTAGTGGCAATAACTTGCTAATACTAATAGGATTTAGCTTGAGCGTCACACTTTGACTTGTTTCTAAAATATAATTCACCATTGTCACCTTTCACTATGTACTGCAGGCCTTCAAGAATATCTCTCCTTCATCACTCTTGGAACTATCATTTCTTTTCTCCAGATGTGACTATTGATACCTAATGAGGATGGATACATCTTAGTCTGGTGTCCCACCTTGAGTGATCCTGTCTAGTGTCTAGTCTTGTAACAGTATTGGAAGAATATTGCTTTCAGTTTTGCTCTCAAATTTCCTGACAAACTCAAACTCTTCTAGGATGTATATCTAAGAAGAGGCAATGTAATGCATTCCTTGTCAAATGTGTGATCACTCCTCCTGCAGTCTCACAAATTTAACCTAAATAAATAAATAAATAAATAAATAAATAAATAAATAAATAAATAAATAAAGTTCCCCACAATCTTCCATACCATGTCCACTTCAGTTTTAAGTCACATATAACTTTTGTTGTATTGTGCCTCTCCTTGACTACAAATTGTTCATTATGTGATCTTCAGAAAAAAATGTATTTCTGTATTCTTTTTCAAAATATTACTTTTAAAACTCAGTTCATATTTTTGGCAAATAAGCTGTTTTTATTTCTGTTCTACAAGTTTTTCAAGATGCCAAAATGACAGACAGTTTTCAAGGTTTTAGTCCATAGGCACTGAAATAGCATTTTCAGTTAGTTCCCTCCAATGAAGTCTACCTTTTACTTATTTAGCTTAGAAGAGAAGGAAAACCACTTCACAAGATTATTTTGCTTTTTTTTTTCATAGATTGCTGTGCACATGGCAAAGATAACTTACTCAAGAATGATGTATTAAAAGATAAAGCAAAAAAGAAATCCAAACAGAGTTTAAACATTTATGATATATGTTTAAACTGTTGACTGCATCTGTTTTAGTTAACAAATTTGTTTTGTGTCACTCTGTATCAGAAGACTTATATTTTTGTTTCTATTATTGATTTTGCAGCCATGCCAGTTAATGCTATTATCTTGGACGGTACATTCAGAAGTTACCCTTACAGACATTTTAAATAAAAACAGACATCAATTGGGATCTTAGAAATGAAATAAGATGGCTATATGAACTTAAAACAAACAAAATAAACTTGGTATATCATGTGTTTCTTCTTCAAATGACCTATTCCTTTTCTACCCTATACTTTAAAAATACAATGATTAGGACAAATCAAGGACAAAGTAGCCCTATTTTTACCTGCACACATATTGTTTAGAATGTGTAAAATAAATGAAACCAAGGACAAAACGTTTCACATAAATCGTCTCATCTACCAATTGACACACTCATAAGCAGGAGCAATGTCATCTTTATTCAAGCTATTGGCATCAACATGATTATGAAAAATGAGAAAGTAGTTCATAAGTAGCAAGGGGTGGCAGTTTCCCAGTCTCTGGAGGACAACTGTGCCCTGGGGAATGAGAAAACCCTTCTCTACTACTGAATGGGATGAGTTTCAACAATCCCTTCAAGCTCTATCACTGCAAAGTATTCTATCTCAAACATTCATTCATTCCTTGCGCACAGTTATTGGAGGCTCCACTTGTCCATGAGTCCTGTGTACTCATTTATAAATATCAAAATACAATAAAACATAATAAAACATTAAAGGTTCAATAAAAATACATAGTAGTGACAGTAAAACAACCAAAACAAATGCACGCTTTTTCGCCTAAACAGTTCCAAATAAAGGGGAATGAGTGCATCAAAGGAATTGGAGATTATACTTTACTTGATTGATTAGGCATCTCGAGAGACTATGGTAACATGGTCTGAATAGAGAACTTGGAACAGCGTCTAGTGTGGCTGAGAAGGCCAATTCGAGAGTGACAATCTCTTCCACATTGAAGACAAATACAATCTGTCCCCTGTCCAGCTCCCTGAATTTTCTGGTTTTGGTTCTGCCTCTTTGCCTTGGCCTGCTGGACAAGTGTCTCTTCAAATTGGGAGAGGCCATGAAGCAACACCTACCTCCAGGCTGAACGCTCAGATGTCAGGCTTTCCTATCATTTGAGGTCCATTCCTAAGGCCTTCAGATCCCACTTGCAGATATCCTTGTATCACAGCTGTGGTCTCCCTCTGGGGAGATTTCCCTGCACTAATTCTCCATACAGGAAGTTTTTGGAATCTAACCATCAGCCACTCTCACGACATGCCCAAGCCAACATAGACATCACTAAACAGTAATGTATACATGCTAAAAATTCCTTTAGGACTGCTCTATTTGGAACTTTGTCCTGCCAGGTGATACCAAAAATGTGTTGGAGACAACGCATATGGAACGTGTTCAGCTTCCTCTTCTGCCTTGCACAAAGGGTCCAGGACTCACTGCAGTACAAGAGTGTACTCATGACACAGGCTCTATATACCTGCATCTTGGTGTATGCCGTCAGCTTCTTATTAAGCCATACTCTCTTTGTGAGTCTAGAGAACTACTAATGCAGCCTAAAATAGTATTTACCATTTTTGTAACCACATCATACTGTTGGCTCATATTCAGCTTGTGATCTACAACTAGATATGGGCACAAATTTTAAAAAATTAATCACCAAATTCATTCAAAAATTGCTAATTAATCAATTCATGTTTGTATGAAGCAGTGCCCCAACAAAATACAGACCAATGACTTTTTGGTAATTTTTGATTCATTGATTTGTTTGGCTATTAAATGTCCCCCAAGGAACCTAGAGATACCAAAATTGCAGGGAAACCCCTCTACATTCACTCCAAATTTGGTGACAATTTGTTTCTTGTAACTGTTGTTTGGTTTCTTTTTTCTAGGTGCATTGTGTGTGTGTGTTTGGTCGTTTAGTCGTGTCCGACTCTTCGTGACCCCATGGACCAGAGCACGCCAGGCCCTCCTGTCTTCTACTGCCTCCCGGAGTTGTGTCAGGTTCATGTTGGTTGCTTCGCAGACATTGTCCAGCCATCTCATCCTCGGTCGTCCCCTTCTCCTCTTGCCATCACACCTTCCTAACATCAAGGTTTTTTCCAAGGACTCTTTTCTTCTCATGAGATGGCCAAAGTACTGGAGCCTCAGCTTCAGGATCTGTCCTTCAAGTGAGCATTCAGGGTTGATTTCCTTTAGAACTGATAGGTTTGTTCTTCTTGCAGTCCAGGGGATTCTCAAGAGTGCATTACTTTGTGCATTACTTTGTAGTTATCTTTGTTGAATTTCATTTTGTTGTTGTCATGCCTTCTATCAATATTTCTCAGATGTTCTCAATGTAGTGGCTTATTTTTCCAACTGTTTAATTTATTTTCAAATTGTTGTTTCTTATATTAGCCTTTTCTCTGTTGTTTTGAAAATATTCTCCATTTTCATGCTTTAACAAATTTTTCTTTACTTGTATTAATGTAATCATCAGTTTTTTGATGTAGTGCATGATGCATGTTCATTAGTTTTCATGTTTTATGATTCTAATTCTTGTAATTCATTTTGGGTCCTACCTATCTATCTATCTATCTATCTATCTATCTATCTATCTATCTATCTATCTATCTATCTATCTATCTATCTATCTATCTATCTATCTATCTATCTATCTATCTATCTATCTATCTATCTATCTATCTATCTATCTATCTATCATCATCATCATCATCATCATCATCATCATTATTATTATTATTATTATTATTATTATTATTATTATTATTATTATTATTATTATTATTATTATTATTATTATTATTATTATTATTATTATACTTCACATAGGAGAAGGCTTAAAAATAACATTGTTCACTACATGTGATCCAAAGGCCACACAATATCCCCATATTCTAAATCCACCATCTTAATCAAAATGTGTGAACTGTAACTTTTTAGCCTGGCAAGCCATTTATTAAGTAGCAGGACATACTACCACAGGAAACAAACCATTAACTCATTGTAGAATTCCCACAGTTTAAATGCAGGCAAAATGTTACTGTAACATTTCTGATACATTTTCTTTCTTTCTTTCTTTCTTTCTTTCTTTCTTTCTTTCTTTCTTTCTTTCTTTCTTTCTTTCTTTCTTTCTTTCTTTCTTTCTTTCTTTCTTTTTCTAATTAGAACATACCTCAAACTGTAACAGTGACTCTCATATCACATTGTGCACAAGAAAATGCTATTAAACTTCTACATACAGTAATTAATGAAAATGCAGAGCTGCAATTTAGTAAAATTGTTCAGTTAAAACAACATTTCTCCTATTTATAATGGAACTCTAAACTTGTCCATTCAGAGATAAACCTGCTGGCCCAAATCCTGCTGTAGAAACCATACATTTAAGATGAAGCATGCAGCTGTTTCCCCCATGTTTCCTGCTGTTTGTTACACCAGGAAGAGCATAAGAAGCACTGAATTGCTTCCCTGGCTAGACAAAGCTGAGGAGAGCAATGATCATCCAGCACAGATATGTCCACGTGCATAACTACCTAGTAGGCTGATAGGAGGAAAAAATTGAGTTCAATAAGGCTTACAATAAGGCTTATATTCCTTAAGGAATATAATGTAGACAATCAATCTATAGTTGCATTATGTTCTAAGTATAAATATGGTATCTTTCCAACTTCATTCAAAGTATGTTGCCTGTATGTGCCTAAGAGAGTAATGGGGTCTAAGGCCACAATAATGAAAAGAATACCCTTTAAAGGTCAAAACATTTGAAGGGCATTTAGGGGAGTAGACTCAGCTCTCCGACGTTTGTCTAAAGGGAATCATGTGCAACTACTGAAAGTTGTCTACCTCTGTCTTCAGTCAATATGTTTTGGCTTAGTTTTTTTTAATTAAAAAAACTGCAACTTTTTATTGTGTTTGGTAAACCATTTTTAAAAAGATTCAGAGCACTGTGAATGGATTGGTTATTATTTTTAGAAAAATATGAAAAATTCACACTTGATATCTGCAAGCTGGTATTCTAGTAATGGTAATCTAACAAGGATTTTTATATGCAGCAAACCAGATTGTTACATGGCCTTTATCACCTTCCAATCATCCATGGATTTCACCCTTATAATACCATAACTGATTTATAGCCATTTTGGAAAACCTCAGTATGTGCGATTAGCAGAATGTTAAAAGAAACAGTGTTCACAGATCACAGATCATGCTACACACATTCTTTCCCCAGTATTTTTCACCCTGTACATGTTTAAAGTGTTATTTTCAGCTTCATCAAGATTTTAAGGTCCAGTTATATTTTAAACATGTATTGCACTTACAGTATTCAGAGAGCTCATCTAATTATCTAGTTTACTTTGGTTCATATCTGGATAACAAATTTAGTAATTTAAAAGAAGTGAATGGAGAAGTGCCTTGTTTCGATTTTTTTTCCTTCTCTCTCAGATTTTACTTAGCTGATAGAGTTCAACAGGACTGTATGAATGTGCTTCCCCAAGATGTCTATATTGGGGAAATGAGGAACAAGGGCTTGGATATGGATGTTAAATAAACTTTTTCCCCCTTACAATAAATCCTGGCACCCTGTTCTCACCATGTCATGGCCTGTGATGACTGCTGTCTTTGAAGCATGACCAAATGATTAGTGGGGCTGTGTCTGTGTATCTCAACAGTAATGGGGGCTCTATTTCCATTTGCCTCATATTGAAGTCTAAGCGCTCCATTGGTTTATGCATTTTCAGTCTGATGAATTCATTATTCTCTATCTCCTTTCCTCCTCACTTCAGATCAGATCTTTCGCCAAATGGTTGATTGGTACTTTTAATATTTTGGATTGCCTTTAGTATTTTTTTTGATTTATGACTATATCTTTAATTTCTATAGAATGATAAGAATGTGAGAGAAAATCATCTGATTCAAGCATGACTTAATACATGTTTAAGGGATAATAAGGAGGCTGGACAACTTATAAACAGTACTGTCTATTTATGCCAAAATAAGCTTTTGTACAGGATCGCTTTTCACACTTTTTTTTTTACAAACGCAGTAAAATCCTTTATCAAAATAAAAATTAATGACTGATTTCAATTTACCATAAAAATAGATCTTGTTGGTATCACATACCAAAAACTACTGGGGTACACTGGACTTCACACTGTTAACTGAAAATTCCACATTGGCCTACCAGGAATCCCTGAAAGAAAAAAACAGAAGAGAAAGCAAAACAAAAACATAGCTGAAATAGTTTACCAATGACAAAAGACAACGCAAAATAGAAACAGAAATAAAATGGCTGCGTGAAATATTACCCTCATAATTAAAAACAAGCAAACAAAAACAACAAAAAGGCAACCAAAATGAGTCCAGTGTAGTTCAATACCCTATCAAAGCTTTCCCCCTAAAGCATGTTACAGTTGATTAAAAAAAACCTGTTGTAAGTGTGCACAGTGAGCATTAACTCCAATGGGACAAGAATCTGCCTGGAACACAAATAGCTCCTAAGGTGAAATTTACTCCAAGGTCCCATATACCCATGCACTGCTATGTCAATTGTGTGTTGTTATTTTATAAAACAGGGATATGGAAGTAACAATTATACAAAGGTTAAATGTCTACATTAGTCCTCTTCTCAAAAGTATACCGTAACAGTGAGGTAGGCTGGGTATATTAGAGAAGCTGAGAACAGTGCTGCCAATGCCCTGGACTCCTAGAAGGATCACCCAAGACGGAAAAATAACAGCAGAGACACCAAAGTAAGATGCATCTACCCTCTTCAAGGGCAATGGCCAGGTCAGCAGAAGAGAATGGGTAGTTTCAATGATGATGAAGACAGAGAAACTTCTGGAGAGCACTACTAAGCAGCAGTGGAAGCTGAAGGTGACACAGCTGAAGGATGTTCCACAGAGAACAGTTGTGACATTCAAGCTAACTTTTCTTAGCACTGTGCAGAAGGAGTGAACCGCTGCTGAAATTTGCTTACATTGAAAGCAAGAGGCAATAGCAAATCACTGCTTAACTTTTCTTACCTTGAAAACCCTATGATAACACAGTCCAAGAGATAGTCATGGGAGATGAGACTCCCAGGTTGGAAAGCACTCAATCAGCTAACAGGGAAGAGCAAAGGACAGGTACAGATAGTGTTACTGCTAAAAACACAACTAGATTAAAGCTGAAACAATGTCTGGTGGCTGACATGCACAGAGAGGAAAGAAAAATCTGAATCTGCACAACATGTACAACTGGAACATGGCATGTGAGAAGTATGAATCAAGATAGGAATCAAAGTAAACTGGAAATTGTAAAACAAGTGAAATATTTAAACTTTGCAGTGCTTGGTGTCAGTGAACTAAAATAGATCGGAATGGGACTTTTTCAGTCAGCGAACTACAAAGTGTTTTACTCTGGAAATGACAAATCCAGAAGAAATTGAGTGGCTCTAATTTTGAAGCAATAGCACAGGCACTTAGGGGCTATAATGCAAATCTGACCCAATAATATCAGACTTCTGGGAAAACATATCAACATAACCAGCATTCAAATCTATGCTCTTATTAGATATGCCAATGCAAAGAAATTGAAAAGAACAGAAGAGGAAGAACAAGAGATATCTCCCAGAAGATCAAAGAAATCAAAAGGAAATTTAAACCTAGACTATGAATGCTGAAAGACCAACAGAGAAGCACACTATCTGGAGAGGATAAAATAAAGAGAAGGTGGAAACAGTACACTGAAGGCCTGTACAGAAGAAATTTTAAAAATGACATTTTCCTATGATGAAGAGCCAGCATTTCTAGGAAATGAAGTGAAAGCTGAAATACCAATAAAACTATTTCAAGCCACAGAGACAGAATCTGTCAAAATCCAAACAAGAAAATGCCAATAAATATGGGGGGGGGGAATTATCCACAGTCTGGAAACATTCACTGTTTATTCCAATCCCAAGAAAAGAATCATGGAGTTACATCAGGTACCCTCCCTTTGTGCCTTTAAAAAGCTTCTCAAATAGAGTTTTTAGAGAAGCTTTTGGAGAGATCGTCCCCAATTAACTGGGACAGAGGAGGAAGAAGGGGTACATATCATACTGAGCAATATTTATTCTACCACCAGTCTTGTTATTTGCAGTGAGAGATTTAGTTTGTTATAGTTAATTTTTATATAATTGATGTTTCATATAATTGATGTCACTTCCTTTCTGTTGTACACCACCCTGAGTAGTGATCTGCTAGATGGGTGGTAAATAAATCAAATACAATCAAATCAATCACCATGAAAAAGTATAATAACATTATTTGCTAATGAAACAAGTATAAAATGGTTATTGTGTACTGTTGCCATTTCAATATAAGATCATTAAGTTTTTCCTCCTCCTGGGTTTTATGCAGTTGTTTGTGCTACAGTTTAGGCTCACCAAAATGCATAATAAAACTTATTATCATAGGCTTTTAATTCCTCTAATAACTACTATAGTTCTGGGTGATTTGGTGCTCAGAATGTTCTGTAACATGTACAAAGGTGTCCCAGTGCTTAAATTTCCAGAATACTTATAAAAATTGCTTTGAATTAATACATATACAACTCATCTATCATGTAAAAAATACAAAAAATATTTTGTTTGTTTGTTTCCACTGCAAGTGTTAAAAATAAAATTACACAATTATAATTTATGTAATTGAACTGTCAATATGAAGGGGCTGAGATAAACTAAAGGGAATCTTTGAGGTATGTGAAAATTGCACATCTAAATCAAAATCAGAATGTTAAATAGCTATTTATGATTGAATTTAAGCATTCTGAAATTGAAGGGTAGTGCAAATGGCGCAAAAAAACCAGCACTATCATTTTTTTAAAAAGAAACATCGCCTCCTTTATGCTGTGATTCAAGAATTAGATAGTTTTCTTCAGCCACAAGCCGGGTCATTAAAAACTACATCAAGAATGCTGCTGGCTCACATAAACATAGAAAAGCCCTTGTATAAGCTCCACTCCCAGTAGACTTTCCTTTGTGCAATTGATCTATCCACTGGTTACAAAATGACTAGATTACCAGCCACAGAATTGATTCTATGAACAGTAGCCTTCTGAAGCGAGGGAAAGTACTGCATGAAGTACAGTTTTTGGTAACAGGATTTTGGCCTGCATGATAATGTTCTATCCAGCAAGATACTAGCAGAAAAAGTACAAGAGGCAGTAATATTTTGCTATTGCTGCACTGCTAATGATTGCACAAGTGCTAGCAAAATGTACAGAAGCAACATCTAATCTACTGAAGTTGTATTAAACTTACACAAGTAGAATAAAAGTTACACAAGGATGAGAATGGGTTTCCATAAACAGAATCATTAAGAAGAGCCCTGCTGGATCAGGCCAAGGCCCATCTAGTCTAGCATCGTGTATTTCACAGTGGCCCCACCAGATGCCTGAACCATTCTAGCATCATCCCTCAAACGTTTAATTTTAATGTTTAAGTTTTGACTTTAAAAAATATCAGGTAAAGGTAAAGGTAAAGGTTCCCGTTGACATTTTTTGTCCAGTCATGTTTGACGCTAGGGGGCGGTGCTTATCCCCGTTTCCAAGACTTAGAGCCAGTGTTTTGTACGAAGATAATCTTCCATGGTCACATGGCCAGTGCGACTTAGACACGCAAAGCTGTTACCTTCCCACCGAGGTGGTCCCTATTAATCTACTCGCATTTGCATGCTTTCGAACCGCTAGGTTGGCGGGAGCTGGGACAAGCGATGGGCGCTCACTCCGTCACGTGGATTCGATCTTACGACTGCTTGGTCTTCTGACCCTGCAGCACAGGCTTCTGAGGTTTAGCCCACAGCGCCACCATGTCCCTCACAAAAAAAAATATCAGAAATACATTCAAAATTCATACATAGCAAATCTACGAACAATCTACATGTGCAATAGATATGGTTTACTTCTCCAATAATTCTGTGTTGATTCATAGGCTGAACATTTATCATTTTATGTAAAACTGCCATACATGTTCAGCAACACACTGCCTAAGCAACCAAAGGATAAAGAAAAACAAAGTCCAATATAGCAGGACAAAGCTTTAACATCCCAATGGAAATGTTCAACTGTAATGTCACCTGACATTTTTTCCACAGATATGCTGACATGAAAGATCTGATCTTCACATATGATCAAAACATGAACAAAGGTAAGTCAAGAAGCTCATACAACCCTCCTCCTCACTAGGGAAATAAGCCCTTTCATATAAGGATTATTTTACTTTGAAATGGAAATAATAGTACCTAAAACACTGTGTAAGAGAGTACAATTCACTCTATCCTACCTAAACAAGTAGCACTTCTGTTTGTCTATTTCAGCATTAAGAAGCTCCTGTTCGAATCACTGCTGGTTGTAATTCTTATATAGAAAAAAATTTCAAAATTATAGTTTAGAATGACCTCCTCATATGTCTTCTCATAATCCCAGCAAAATTGTAGGATAACTACAAAATAATTTATCTGTATAACTGTGGTCTTTACATTCTGTAGGTTCATGTATATGCACAACACACACACTTTTCTTCTTTATCTAATAAACATGTTTAAAGAAATTTTGCATGCTTTCTCCTTTCAGATCTTCTACACCTGGATATTAGCAAGGTCAGCAGCAGAAACAGATAGAAAAAAGACAATGTCAATATATGAAGAGTGTCAGAAGAACTTTGCAAGCAATACTGTACAACACAAAAAGAACTCTAAGCAAAATATCCAGTGAATACCTAGTTTAGTGTATACAAATTCAGGCTTATATCCACATCTTCTTCTTGATTGGGTGGTCAGTAATATACACCAACTAACACATTCCTTTTGTTTTTCATCCCAATTTTATTAATCCAGATGCTCTCAATGGGACAATCCAATCAAGCTCATCTTCCTATATTTCTGTGCAGGAATATGTATTTTTGTATTTTACATACCATGACTCCACCTCCCTTTCTATTTGTTCTGTTCTTTTCAGAAGAATTTATATCCTTCAATTGCTGTATTCCAGTAATGGGAATCATCCCAACTTCAAGTCATATTTACTCTCCTGAATTAAAATTTCTAGTTCTTTTAGTTTTCCATACTCCTGACATTCATATATAGACACCAGAGATTGTATGATTTGTGGCCTGCTTTCCTTTGTACCTTTTTACAGAAGATTATTATTGGGTCCCATTAACTTATTGTTCATAAACCTTCATCTGTCTTTGCCTATGAGCTTGCATCTCACTCCCCCTTCCAGCTCAATTCAGCTGAAAACTCAGGTTCACAGCTTGTGTGTACTAGATTCTTCCCTGAAACTGAATGCCCAGTTCTGAGAGGCGGTTAGTTATCCCTGTAATAGCAGCCCTGTGAACAAAATATTATAAGATACAATGTACTGCTGCGTCTAAGCATGCAATAACATTAACATTCCATCTTGGATATGGATTCATGTTGTAGCAAATCACTTGGTTCCTAGTCACTGTTCCCTGTAAAATAATATTCTTTTACATTTCAAGTGTGTTCAGAGTAAACTATAAACACTATTCTGGGATCACTGGTGGAAAGGTAGGGTAAATCTTTTATCAGTAAAAAGTGTTTAAGCCGCATTCAGCAAAACTCTGCTCACGACTTGAATTCAATCCCAGATAGCCAGCTCGAGGTTCACTAACCTTCCATCCTTCCAAGTTCGGTAAATGGAGTACCCAGCTTGCTGGGGGGGGGGGGGAATGTGTAGCCGGTGTAATTAAATTATAAACCACCCAGAGAGTGATAAAGCGGTATGGAGTGGTACATAAGCAGGATGCTTTGCTCTTTCTCTTTGCTTTGTACTTTAAAGAGGGCATAAACATTCTCTATCCAAGGTACAAATTTAAAGAACTACTACAAGTACAGCCCTCGTTAAAACATGAAAAATGAACAGATTCTCAAGTATTTTTGAATTGGGCCTGAAACTGAGTTTTAGGCCAAAGAGCACAAGATATATTCTCCAGCAGAAACTGAGCAGGAGTTATAATTATGAGGCATGGCCAAAGTGGGCACACATGTATGGCTTAAGAAGTATCCAAATAAAAACTAACTGAAGATACTTGGTTCTACACAGGTGTATAATGGGCCAAATAAGAAAACAACAAGTGGGCAGAGATGAGATTCTCACTGATGTTTTACTTCCTGTGAAGAAGAAAGAGAGGCATTCCACTGTACATCCCTGAGAATTCTACCTCTCACCCTTAATGTAATGCCTTTTTCTTTCTCATAACAATATTTTGTCTAAAAATATCTCCACTTTATATTTGGAAGCAAAACCTGCTTCTAGTTAGGTAGTCTTTCAACCGTGATGCAGACATGGGTGTTGGATGATCACTGCAATCATAATAAATGCTATTGTAAAGCACAAATGTATTAGTGGTGCAACTGCTAAGATGCCTGTGTATTTATAGTGGAAATAAAATTGCCATGAGATGTAATTTACTGCATTCAACAGACAGCATTTTGGTGTGTCTCTCCCCACCACCATTTATCTTGGTTAGTTAACATGGAACTGCCCTATATGTCTGAAGCCATTTCCATTTATTATTAACCAAAACATGCTTCAGAATTTTTTAAATCATACTCAGAAAGCAGAAATGAATGCACCAAATTTCCAAGGAACAGAATGGAATAAACCTTACAACAGATATATACGCTCCACAGATAATAAAGGGCATCTTTTCTGAAATGTACCTTCCCATGTATCTAAATCCAATCATATGTTCCCTTTATAATAGCCATTGGTTGCTTTCTCTGCTTAACTATACACGGAAGCAATACCACTGTAAAGGTCAGCAGTGATTTTTCAGTAAATAGCATGGCGTTAGTTACAGATATAACTTTTTCTCTCTGTGTGCGCTACATTCAATTTTGGGTTTCATTCGATGGGGTCATTTTTATTTTTATTTTACTATACTAAAATGTCAGATTTTATATTTGCTAGTCTTTTAGTCCTGTACCTGTTGTATACAGAATATTTATTCCCCCCCCCAACTTGTAATTACATGAAAATTACATCATCTCAGTAAACTAAATTAAGTTCTCGGTCTTATGCTATTTTTAATTTCTGGGACCGTAATAAAATAAAGCCTAATAATTTAAGAAATGTCAGATTTCATTCTGTTAAACTATGTTTTAGAAACAGAATATTGTGGGGTTTCCAGATCATGCAAGCATAACTTTATAATGTAGGTCCTCACAGCTACTAATTGAAGGAATTAATAATAATAACTAATTTGAGTGTGGCACTACAATTCAGAATCCTACTGGTTCTATGTTTTAGATCTTAAGCTGAATATGAGCCAAAAATGTGATATTGCTGCAAAAAAGTCCAGTGCTATTTTAGGCTGAATTAACAGATGTATAGTCTCCATATTCTGTGAAGTATTAGTTCCCCTATATCGGGCTTCATTTAGAATACTGTGTTCAGTTCGACATAATGCATGTTAAGAAGGATTCATACAAGCTGTAATAAGTTCAGAGGAGAGCAACAAGGATAATCAGGGGACTGGAAGCCAAGCCCTATGAGGAAAGACTGAAAGAGCTTGGCATATTTAGCCTTGAGAAAAGAAAACTGAGGGGAGATATGATAGCACTTTTCAAATGCTTGAAAGATTGTCATGCAGAGGAAAGGCAGGGTCTGTTCTCATCATCCCAGAGAGCAGGATGAGTAATAATGGGCTCAAGTTACAGGAAGCCAGATTTCAGCTGAATATCAGGAAAAACTTCAAAATCTGGCAATGAAAAGGGAATAGAAATTACTCATAATTTATTGATATTCTTTCTGAAAGTATGAAAAAGGATTTTGTCAGAGTCCCACAGATGGTAGCAAAATTAAAATCACTGCAACCCTCCAAAAAGAGGAAATGTTAGTCACAAATTCATTTTCAGAAAACAGATACAAATCAGAAGAATGTAAGATAATTCCATATCCTGTTACAGCCTAGAGTGGTCTTTTAGGCCAGATGGGCGGAATATAAATAAATAAATGAATAAATAAATAAGTAAATAAATGAATGAATGAATGAATGAATGAATGAATGAATGAATGAATGAATGAATGAATGAATAAATAAATAAATAAATAAATAAATAAATAAATAAATAAATAAATTTCTTCACTTCAAAAAATTGAAGTCTCACTTTTGGAAGTCAAATTGCTGATCAGCTTGGACTGTTGTAGTCCAAATATTCTGAATTTGTTTCCTGACTTCACATACAGTAAGTGTGTGTAATCCTGTTCTTCAGTGTACTAAGAGGATCTGCCTTCCAACATGATGAAACCAACATGATCCAAGGAATTAGTGCTAACAGCAAATGTTGACTCTACCAAGAAAAAGATGAAACTGTCTCACACCTTTTCTGTGAATGTCCAAAGATTGCACAAATATATTACAAAGTTAGACATGATAGAGTGGCAAAGTTAGTGCACAGGTCATTATGCAAAAATATAACTTGTCCTCCTGCAGAAACCCGTGAGAACATCAGGTAGAGAAGGTGTCAGAAAATGAAGAAGTCAAGATCTTGTGGGATTTCCGGATCCAAACGGATAGACACTTTGAACACAACATACCAGACATATTAGTAGTTATAGAATGAAGAAATATCTGGATCATTGACATTGCAATTCCAGGGGATGCCAGAGTTGGAAATAAAGAATTGGAAAAACTAACAAAGTACAGAGACCTGGCAATCGAAACATCTTGCCTCTAGAAGAAACACACTTCAGTGGTCCCCGTAGTCATTGGAACTTTGGGAACAATATCAAGAAACTTCACCCAATTACTATAAGCAGTTGCAGATCTCAGAAATCACAAAATCAGAGATACAAAAAAGGACAATATTAAGTAAAGTAAAATCTTTATTGCATAATCATTGCAAATTTTAGAATAAGTTAATACGCTGCATTAGAGCAACAGTACTATCATGCCATAGGTATTAATAAAAATACAATGAATTAAAATAATGCTAATATTAATACTTTAAAATGGGGCTGCAAATATTATAATTATTTATCTAAACAATTTTAACTAGAACCTCCTAAAATTCAATGATAAACTTAAATATAACATTTAAATTATGTTCCATTTAGCTATCTTCATACATCTAAATCTTTATGGCAATTTACACAAATATTTTCCAAATACTTAGCTTTACTTGTAGTGGCTTTAAAAGCAAATATTGCAATCCTATTTATTGTATGTGAATTAGATGTTTGTAATATAAGCTCAATTTCACTGGGATGCTTCTATATTCCACTTTCCTTAAGATGAGCTGTAAATATTTTTCTCTTATATCCATATACAGGGGGCAATCAAGCACATAATGAGCCAAATCCTCAAGAACAGGGTTTCCACAAACACACAATCTACCCTGAAACCTACCCCATTTCATCATTGTATCCATTTGTTCAAATTGTAAACGTGTGTATGCTTTTCCATATTGCATTTTCATAGGGATTGTTAAATAATTTTTGAATTGGTAAAATAGTTTTTTGTATTGGCCAGCCATTTTGTAGTTTCTGTGGATGCAACAGCTGTTATATCTGTCTGAACTCCTTCATCAGAAATCCTTTGCTTAATGATACAAATTGTATCTTTCTGCATTGGGTTTAGAGCCTGTGCTGTAAAACCAAATTTTGGAAAAAGCTTAAACAGCTTCTGCACCCATGAACTTCCATTATTAGATGACCTTTGCTCCTACAAGCAAATTTTGGGCAGTCTTTCTTCCATTATGCTACTTGTTCTGCACCAATACTTTACCATTCTTACAGTTATCAGACCCGAAATCATTTTTGTACAAGTTCTGCTCTAACTAAATGAGCTGAGGTAGAATTTTAAACTCCCAGGATGACCCGAAAAAACTGTTTGAACTTGTTCAATTTCCTTAAGGTTTGCAAAGCCCCATATTTCTGTACCATGAATTAACATATGAATTATCTTAGCTTTAAAAAAAATAAAATTGGATTTAAAGTGCCTGGATAACTGTAACTTCAAAGTTCGTTAATGAACTGCAAACTGGTCCACACTTTTAATATATTTTTCTTTATATACAATGCCCAAGATCCTGTTGCCATAAAGTTAATGCTTGTTTAAAGGGAAACTTCAAAAAGTTGTCATTTCTGCTTGACAAACAGCATTTGAGATTACTAAGGCATTGTAACTTTGTGTCTGGTCACTCTAACCTTAAACTAAGTGAAACAAACAAACTTGGTTTTAATGGTTGTCATCTCTTTATATGAAAGGTATAAAAAACTGTAAAGAAATGGACTTATTTTTATTGTTGCTCTTTGGGCTACCTTGTGAACAAAATGGATACTAAAGAAGCATATTTGGAAAATGAAGACATTGGCTTATAGATAGAAAAGCAAATGTTAAGACTGCTGGGATTTCAATTCCTGACAGTGTCAGTCCATATTTGTATGTCCCAAAGAGACTTCTAAAAATAGGCTAAAGATAAAAACAACAGTTTTCTAAATGGAGAAATGTTGCAGTGTTCTACATCCTTACATATGGCACCATGTTTATATAAGCCTGACTAGGTCACAAAGGGTCTTTCTTCTCCTTTTCTTTTTAAAGGGACAAATAAGCAGGCCATGAAATAATTATTTTTCATTGTGCCCTGCCAAACCTACCCAGCCAACGGCTAAAATGAGCTGCTATTGTGGTTATGTGAACTATGGAGCCAAAAGCCCTCACTGTAAAGCATCCCAGCTGTCCTAAATTTTATGATGATAGTTAGTTTTCATGTTGGCTTGTACCTAGCCAAAAGTATTCCACACACACACACACACACACCAAAAAAAAAGCAACTGAATGCTCAGTTCATCCTTCCTTCTATTAATTAATGATGTCCTATTTTTTCCTGAGAACTTGAAAGTTTAAACAAATCACTTCTAGAGTTGGTTACACAAAGATTTACATGTGCAGACAGCTAGCTTCTTGTATGCATATAGATACAGCAAAGCAAATTAGAGTCAAGAACACCAGTCTATCAGTAGTAGTTTTCATAATATCTCATCACATACAGAAAGCTTAAGAGCACTATAGACAAAATCAGCACCGGCCTAGCAAGACAAGATGTTAATAATTAAACATGTGCCCTCAAGTTAATTCTGATTCATGGCAACCTTCGCAAGATTTTCTAGATGTGAAATCTCAAATACAGTTTACCAGTCCTTCCTTCTGGTGGTGCTCTGGGACTGTGCAGCTTTGTCATGGCCACAAAAATGGCAGGGCACTTAACTCCATCAGCCACATACACTCCAGCTAATTTCAGTTGAACCCTCTCATGGGATGCACAATGGGAATTCCAACTCCCCCTATCCACTGAGCTAGTCTAGCTATCCAGAAGCTCTTACACTCCTTGGCCCCATTACCTCAGAAAATGTGCTTATGATTTATAGGACCTACTATAATCAATTCACTTCAAAGAAACACCAACATGGTAATAATTTACACGGGAGCATGATCAGCTGAATACACACAGAACTTCCTTCTTAATAAATACGTCTCAGTATATACAGTAAACAGATCAGAGCTTGAAAAAAAAATATTTTGAGTACAAGTCTCAGAATTTCTAAGCCAGGATGGCCTCTTGTTGGGGGATTTGGGAAATGTGATTCAACAAAATTAAATTTTTCAAGCCCTGAAACAGTAATTACAGTGGAATAAGTGACCGGGATGCCATTTCTAGAAGTAAATTGAAATCAATACAATTGACGATTATCGGTACTTGAGGTGTGTTGTAGTTCAACATCTGTCAATACACAAAACAAATATTTCTTATACTTCATTTAAGAAACAGAGTTTTTCTAAACTTTGGGTTTAACCTGTTAGAATACTGGATCTGTTTGCAAGTTCTGGAGCAGGCCTTTGCACTGTGCAGCCAACTGAAGGTACCATGAGACAGGCACTTAGCTCGCTGTTTGGTCCCCTGAAGGGATAAGTCGGTTCATTCTTTTCTCTGACAGTCACATGACATAAATGAGCATTCCTACACACACATGTCTGAGCCTATCAGGAGCTTTTACTGTTTTGGTGTGCATAGGATCACTTTGCTTTCCTCTCTCTCCAGCATGTGGGATTACTAGGAACAGGTCAAAAGTGAGCCTTCTTGCTGTCAAGGCTCCTTCAGCAAACTGAACACTTTCTCTGTTGCTCAGTGGAGGGCAGAAGAAGTAGGGGAGATCTAGCAGACCATCACTGATGTGTTGCACCAGGTTTTAAAACATTTTAAAATTTATTCTTGCCTTGTCTGAAAGGCTGGTTGAGAAACTGTCCACAACTACATCTGAAGGCAGTTTCTTGACTGAGGGTGTGGTTCCGCTGGCAATAAAAAATGCAGTTAAATCAATTTACGTATTATTTAAATTGATTTATAAATTCCAGGTCACACGATATATGGGTGGAATCGATTTATATGGGCTGCAATGCACAGGTTTTTTTTTCCTTCAACTGGCCAGGAATGGCTTTTCAAAATACTTTGCTTCTAAATCAATTCAATTCCATGCAGTTTTGTGGATGTGAACGCTACTGTAATTTAAATTTGTGCCTATGTTGATTTTGGGTGGCAGGGGCACCACTGCTTTCCCTTTAAACTTTTAAAAATTCTTTCCTAAAATGTTTATTGTTGAATCACTCCATCAATATATTCGGCATTGCAACCATCTACCTCATTCTTTCCATTAGGCTGATGAAGAAGCTGGTGTAGAGGGGTGTAGAGGGGCACAAAGCTAGCGTGGCTGCAAATGCAAGCTTCAGGCTGTCCCCCCCCCCCAAGAAGAAGCATTCAGGAGAGTGGTGCAGGGGCTGAGGCTCCAGTGTCAGTTCCCTTCCTCTAAACCTGCAGAAAGACCTCCCCATTCTCATATTTCCATCATTAATTGGCTGGGGTCATGTCGCCAGTCTTCCCCATCCCCATGGTTTCTAAAGACTATTATGACACCAGGTGGAACATTGTAGACACTCAATATAGTGATGTATTCCTTTAAAAAAAGAATAAAATCAAAATCTTTAAGATCAGCATGCTCCTAAAACAGAAAGGAAACGAGTCTATTTCAGTGTACCACCCCAAAAAAAACAGTTTTAATTACTAAAAACAAATCAATTTAATTTTGGTCAAAAGTGAATGTGGCTAATGATTTATATAGCACATGACTTTAACCCAATGTTTTAAAAAGGCAGAACACGAATCGGTTCAAATTACCAATGAGACCATAACCCTGAGACTGAGAATCGTGCTCTGTTCTATGCTGGTGTGGTACAAAAAGAAATCCTACTTCATGTGACCGTGTGCGCAGAGCAATGACCTGTACTGAACCTCTTCAACCACAAAATATTTCTCTTGGGGTCAAATGTTGGTGACCATTATTTCTCTTCAGGTTTTGTTCTACAGAACCAACAAAACACATTTTAAACTACATTTAAATCCAAGCCCGGCTCAGTTTCATTACAAAATCCACTGACATTCTATTAAAGAATAATAAAAACAGGAGAAATTTCAGTTCTAGTTAGTTCCTTATTAAGAAGAAGAATTAAAAATATTTAAAAAGACCATAAAGCTACAATGTGTCAAAAAGAAAAAGAAAAAAGGCTGGGAGTGCAAAAAAAGACATAGCACCTGAAGCACAGAGACAAGATCGAGATCTTTTAGATCAACACATTTTAACCAGTGTGTTATCAACTGAACGAGCCACGTTTTTTGATGAAGACAGGATATCCCTGCAATTTAGATACTATTAAAAGCTTGATTTACATTGAGCTTTGCTGAAATTGTACATTTGATGGCATAACACATAGTGTTATTCACTTGCTACAGTCTGATTCAAAGCGCTATAAATATATTTGCCCTTTCTACTAAGCCTGCCTTAGGGATTAACAACACCCTCTCCCCCCCCTCCAAAAAAAAGTTCAGTTGAATATTAACTGCATTAACTTTGAAGACTGTAACATACTGTTACAATCAAACAGCCTATGGTGCAGTATGGATGACTTAATACAAATATTGACATGCAAACCTTTTCTTATGGCTGGACCAAAAAATGCTCTGTCAAAAGGGGATGATCCCTCTCACTTTGCTTGAATTAAATGAAAAAAGCTAAAAAGGAAGAAATGCAGAAGCAATTCAAAGCTGCCTTCTGATCAGAAATAAAAACAAGAACAGCTGATGAGAAGGTGCACTGACAACACAATTCTATCAGTCAAATAATTAAATAAATAGAGTTCAATATCATTTACTTTCATAAGCCTGGGACTACGTGCAAAAAGCCTCTGTTTTTCCAACGGGCGTTCCAATTAACCTTGAAGTATGTAGCATCTATGTAACCATAATGTTTTCAGGGTTCAGGTAAAGCAAGACAATTCATACTCAAACTTGTCATCACAATTATATGTATGAATGAGCTCACTCCCACGAAATATTTATTTTATCTGGAATGCTACATAATAGACTTTAAAATTTGGGGCTCACAATTTTCCTTCTTTTTGATTATGGAAATTCACTGTATGAGATACCCTTAACTTCCTGGAGCTATGAATAAAATGCATACATATAGTCTACCAGTATTTAAAGGCCACATCTGATAAACCTGTAGGCAGAACTTGAAAGACCTAGGCAGAATTGACATCTTAACTGCTGCTATGCGACACAGTAATGACAGATTCAATTTTTGCCATTGTATTAGTTTTTGTTTAACTAGATGTAATAGTAGCTTACAGGTTGAAGTATTAACTTTAGTCAATTGAGAAGGAACCATGACTCCTTAGCATTTTACTGAGGAGCTGGCCCACTTGTAAATTTAATAGCTTTTGTTTCATTAGTAGTGAGGTTCAAAGCAGGACAGATGAAGAAACTGAAAACAAACAAGAGCAATTAAGTGTTCAGTATTATGAAAAATAGAGGATGTAAAATGCATAGGTTTTTTAAACAGAACACGGATTTTAAACAGAAATGATAGGTTTTTAAACAGAACATGGTATTCATCTGTATTATAGAGATGGAACAGCTGGAGTCCACTTTAACTGTCAGGACTCCACGCCATGAAATTTGAGTCTTAACTAAAAATCCTAGGATTCCACAGGATGGAATTATTAAGGTAAAAGTTAAATCAAACTGGTATAATTATGTAGCGCAGATAACACACTTTTAATTTGTCCCATAAATAAATTCAGTTCCATGTGAAATATCCACTGCCTCTTCCATGTCTTCAAAATGCACTTCTAGCACTAGCAGAGGTTGCATGTGTGTGTGTTAATCCGTCTGTGTCTTTCATTGTCCGTACTCTGTAGCACACAAAGAATATTTGCTCTTGAGTCCTACAGTGAGGACTAAAAGCTTTGCCAGAAGAGTGGTTGGGACATCTCAGGACTTTATTTCAGTGGTCCCTAAGTAGTCCCAGATACCCTAATTACTGTCCCAATGGATCTATGGAAGATCATGTCTAAACATGATTTGCCCCCATTATACTTCTTGCTCTTGCTATCAGCAGCTAATCAGAATTTCTGGGAGAGGTTGGGATAGGAATTTTGAAGGTGTAAAACAGTCAGGGGGTTTCTTTTTTGCACTGCCCTCATTACTGTATTTTTCCATGTATACTCCCTCCCCATGTATAAAACAACCCACTAATTTTGACCCTTGCTGGAGGTGGAGAAGCAGTTAATGGGCAACTGCTCTTCCACCTCTGTCTCTCCTGCTGCCGCTGCTGCCTCCGTTACCCACCCAATCACCTCCTCCAATGCAACTTCTTTGCCTCCGCCTCCTGCTGTCTCTGCCACCAGAGGGGACAAGGCGGGCCTGAGCTGGAGGTGAGCCAGTCAGTCCCACTGGAGAAGGTGATCAAGCGGGTGGGGGACACAGCAGGCGCCCGAGCGCCTGAGACTGCTCCTTTGCCTCCATCTCCTGCTGCTGCTGCCTCCACCACCAGAGGGGACAAGCCATGAGTCCTGGAGGAGACAATTGGGCAGCAGCAGCAGTAAGAGATGCCTGAGCACACGTGCGACTGCTCATTTGCCTCTGCTTTCTTCCATTTATAAAACGACTCTCAATTTTTCCTCTAATTATTTTAGTTAAAAGTGTTGTTTTATAAACAAAAAATATGGTATTTCTTGGTGCAGGAATTTCTTCCTTGTGCCCTCCATCTTGTGCTGCTTTCCTGCCTAGCTGTGCCTCTGAATCCTTTCCTTTTCCCCTTGATTTTTTGGAGGATCCCCCCCTTTCTCTTTTCTTTTCTTTGGAGATTATTTTTGCTGCCTGCCTGCTGCTGCACTGGACTCAAAGAAGAGAAGAAAAGCATCAAGTGGTGGAGAAGAGAATCTCCCCATATCCTAGTTATTGAGGGGGGAGTTGATTATATCTTTTGCCTTTATTTGCTTCCTTGTTTTTCTTGGTCTTTAGGAAGGGGACTGTGTGCTACTTATTTTGCCAGTTATTCTACTTGTTTCATGGAGTGCTTTCCCTATTTCATTTTAGTTTAAAATGTTATTTGTCTAATTTATTAGCTGAAATCTTGTTGTACAATATATATCTCCCACGTTGCATTATGCAGCTCTCCAACAGAATGTCAGCCATTTTGAATTTATTCTGTTCAAGGTGTATATTTAGGTGGTTTTGAGTGGACTGATTTTTTAATATTGTGATTATTTTTGTTTGTAGTGCTGCCTGCTTCTGATGCAGATTGATTCTCTATTGCCTTGCCTCTGCTTCTTTGGCACAGTTTTTATTAGATCTTAGAGCTTTTTGGGGTTAGCTCTAGGAATATGAATAGAGAAACACAAAATGAAAAGATCAGAAAGAAGCAGGCCTTTTTATGAAAAATTAAGTTTTTTGCACTGAAACAACAAAAACAATAGGGGCACCTTGCCCAAAGAAACCAAAATGAATTCAAAATTAAAGTTTTTGCCGTGCGCATCTTTAGTTTCACTTAATATATTTAAGATTTTCTACCCTGCCTTTTACCTTAAAAAGGGCTCAAGATGGATTACATTATCAAAAGACAATATTTAAAGCTAACAGTGGTGGGTACACAAATGCAAAAGGATCAAAGAAATACCATACAAAAAACATTTTCAATACAAACAATATTAAAAATCAGTCACATATTTCTTTTAGCCCAGGGTGGTTATGAGGACCTCACTGTCACTGTTGGAAACTTTCTTTCCAAGGCTAATAGCAACATACAGGATATGCATTTGCCTATAATTGTTTTTGTTTATGACAATAATGATTATGATAATTCCTAGAGACATATTTAGAAGGTAACTCTCATTTAGTACTATATGGAAATTAATGATATGAGCACTTAAATTACACTTCTATGTCTACCATTAACTCAGCCCCTGCCCCAAGTGTATATACCTGTCAGTTAAAGACATGGCACCAGTCCATGAAAATGTATGTCATAATAACGTTATGAAAATTTAGATGCTACAGTTCTCTTTGTAGTTTTTCTGGGTACATATTATAGATACAGCTTCCCTTATGCTAAATATTTTGCAAGCAACTTCAATGTTTATGATACATTTACAGTTACTTTCCATACTATTTCAGTTCTAAATTGTTTACCAACAATACAGATTACAGAACACTTTCTGGTATGCATATGGATCTACATTTACTTTAAAACTGCTCTGTGTGCTCTTACTTTACTGCCAGGTTCAAATATTGTGTCAATAAACCATACACTTTAAATTAACAGTTAAAAACTTAGCTAGTCACAAAGCAAAAGATTATGGTCCAGCAGAATGTATAAACCTAAAGAACATATTTTCACAGAGTTTTTGTAAAGAATGTAGATCCAGTACAGCACCACCAAAGTAGGCATCTCAAAAGGAAATTCTATTTCTCATATTCTTAGGAAGGATCCTTCTTTCATAATTTAAAAGTAATATCAAGCCACTGGTGTTCATAGTTAAAGTTGCACTCTCTTGATAACTCAGTGAAAGGAATTAATTCCTTTGCTACCTTAAAGACTTTTGGCTATGACTTACCTGCATAAATAGAAAGAACTAATTTACTAAAGAAATGCCCATGGGCAAACATGTTCTGGCTAATGAAGTGTTCAGCTTTTGCATGATTAACCAGCTGGTGGGGGTGGTGAAAAATCACAGGGCATAAAATAATAAGAAAAAAATGATTATTCTCTTTTAAAACAGTTCCAAGAAAAATGTCCTTATTTTAATTTGGTGCTTGTGAAACGAATGTTTAGAAAGATAGGCAGATAGGGAAAAAAGCTGGAGACCATATCAGGTAAAAATTCCTTGCAATATAATATCCTGGGAAATGGCTCAAGTGAGAGGAAAGCCAACTGTCTTACTTACAGAACAGATATTGCCAATTGTCATAAAATTGTACTTTTAATACAGAGTATTGCCTTATGTATTACAGTATATAAATCTGAAACTATGACTGGCCTTCCTGTCAGTTTACCTCATTTACTGGTTCTCTATGCTGTAAGTACAACACATGGATTTAGTTAATTAAAAACCAACATATACCGGTATATATTTACTAATATAGAAACCAAGTGGCAGTACATTTAAGACCAAAATTATTGACAGTACAAATTTTTCCCCATGATCTATGCTTTAAGATGGCTTTCCTGTTCACTGAACATAGAGTTTGACTAATGAACAGATTCTTAGCTATATAATGTGAAATGTCCTCCCTTATGGTATGTGCACCATAGAAACCCCTACGGTTGGACTTGAAGGAATCTTTAGAAAGAAGACAGGCTTTTCCAGTGACTTTCTAGGCAAGATGGAAAATTCATGTTTAATGATCTGACTTCTCAGAGGTCAATGAGGTGATGCTCTTTGAAGGAAACACATTTCTTTCCATCCATTCCAAAGTAGTTACACAAGTATATAATTTAACAGAGAAAATAAGTGGTTACTCATGCATTTTCTGACATGACATCTCTTACACAATTAATGCATTATGCTGTAATAATTACGACAGTGAGGATTTTACAGAGGAAAAGTAAATGTCAATTCCAAATGCCCATAACACTACAAACAGCTAATAATTAACTGTTACTTCAGTTATTACTACTGCATGATTCTCAAGGATATTTACTTTTTATTTTTAATTATTCTATTAAAAAATTTAACTGTTTCTACTGAAAAAAGGCCAAAGGCCAAACGGTTCATCAAAAAGATAACTTATTAACTTATCAATACCAAGTCTTGCCTTAGCATTAATACTAAAAGGATACCCAGTTCTTAATTTTAAAAAGTCAATCATGATGTTACTTTAGTACTACTATACCATTTCCAGTCTCACTATTTCCTCCTGGGCTTAAACGTGGGAAACCACATGTTTATATTATGTGTCTTGTGACTCTACCATTCAAAAATAAAAGATGTGCATAAAATATAGAAGCCAGAGAAGGCACAACAATGGCCGAACAAAGCAACTGGGGACTTGCTATTTCATTTTGAGATGTACCATTCATAACTTTAATTAATACTGTAGTTTTTTGTACTACCCGTGTTTTTTATAAAGTAGTTTGCTCTTCCTCCCATATTAGGTTGAACATGCAGATCCATAAAGATATTAGTCATGCAAATAAATATAATTCTAAGGATAATTTATATGCAACTACTTCCAAATTGGAAATAGAGTAAGGAGGGAGGAGTTGAGCTATGAATTCCTTCCTTCCTTCCTTTCTTCCTTTCTAGATAGGCTCATAATGAGACAGAAGCTCCCTTAAATAGCAAGGCCTTGAGCTAGTTAGAGATTTAAAGGTTAAAACCAACACCTTGAATTGAGCCTGGAAAGCACATGGCAACCAGTACCAGTATTGGGATCATATGGCTGCAGTATTAGACACCAGTTAGCAGCCTAGCTACCACATATTGCACCAATTGAAGATCTTAGACCCTTTTCAAGGGTAACCTCACACAGAGTGAATGACTGTTGCTAATGCAGTTCCACTCAGGAAAAGTGCACTAAGCAGAGCTGTACAAAGGTATTCCTCATCACCACCACCACATGAGAATCCAATACTTGTTGCATTCAAAATCAGGCTCTCTACTAATGAACTGTTCCTTGCTTCCAAATTAAAGCAGAAAACTCTATTTTCTAATAAGGCAAAAATATGTGCACACATACACAGTGAAATTATTTCATTTCTTGATAGATGCAACTGAGAAATGTCCTAACTGGGTATGTTAAACAGTTTATGGGCCTATACAAACAATTAACATAGCTAATTAGATGAACCACACAACATTTTCGAGAATAATAGAAACACCTCAACCATCCAGAGCTGTTTCTCAGCAGTGAGGTTCACAGGATTTTTCTCCCTTCGAATAACTGTTTAAATCTGGTCTTTTCACCTATAATTACAAGTATTACCCATCCCTTCTTCTAACTGCACAGCAGTATATGATGAACACATATCAATAAACACATCTGTTTCTTCTAGTTTCTATCAATTGCACAAGCTGAAAAGAACTTAAATGCCCTTTCACCCCACTCTAGAGTGATAACAGAGTCCTTCTAAAATTGCAGACACATACTGTGACTGAGCGGGGCTGTTTGTAAACAACTATGGAAATATTTCTAATTATAAGCATTTGGTGCTAAAATTAGAAGGTCAGTCAGTTAACTGTAAAAAAAACCTTCCAAAAAGGTTCTGCTAAATAAGAGAAGCCAGTGATTATGAAGTTAGTGGTAAGGATAGAGGTCTTGTAACATGGAGAACTGAACTAAACTGCATGCCATCAAACTTTATACTCATTTGAGACTTTTCAGCAGTACTCCTATGGCTGTTCATTCTCCTACTCGTGCATCTACTGAAGTGACACTATATCCACTGAAGTGATACTTTTTCCAGCTCCTGCTTTGAACAACTGCATCTGCAACCCAACTGTAATCTTCCAAATCTTTTTGACAAAAATGTTCACCCTTCTGAAATGATGGGTATTTTACATGCTTCATTTTACAAAATACAGTGGGGTCTTGACTTAAGAACGGCTTGAGTTAAGAACATTTTGACTTAAGAACCACTCTCATAGGAAAATATTGACTTGACTTACATACTTAGATTTGAGTTAAGAACTGAAAAAAACCACGTGGGAGGCAGGGAGAGTGCAAAATTTGAACTTTCAGTTAACTGTTGGCCAGTGAAAAGGGTGCCTGTCTGCTTCCTCACTCCTCCCAGCGTTTAGAGAGTGGACTGGGAGACAGTCTTCAGACTGCCTGGTACTGTACTGCCTGGACTGTATTTTCCCTGCCTTCCCTGAACCTTTCTTGACCTAAGAAAAAAAGAAACAAAATATCCCCCTCTAGTGATCGAAGGCAGAATAGCAGCTTCCCATTAGTTTCTATGGACGGAAAAGAGCAGATATGGATCAAATGGTTTTCAATGCATTCCTATGGGAAATGCAGATTTGACCTGAGAACTTTTTGACTTGAGAACCGCCTTCCAATACGGATTAAGTTCTCAAGTCAAGACCCCACTGTACCTATAATGTTGTACAACATATGGGGAGTTCTATAGGAGGCTATCCTTATTTAAACACTGTTCGGAGAGCTGAATTTCAAAAATCACGACAGTACTGAAAGCCATTAAAGGTGAGCCAAATTGGACGTGAAGAGGCATAGACTCCATAGCCAACTAGACTTTGCATCTCCTCTTCACTAGTTCTCCATTCAGTTAGATACAGCAAAGCTCAGTTCTCCTATATTCATTTCCTCTTGGCCCTAAATGCAATGACTGTACATTCTAATTCTATTAGAGAGCTGGAAATAGTAAAGCTTTGAAGATACTAAACTTCTCAACAGATTAGCTTTTTTTCAATTCAGTGAAAAATGCAGCAACCGTAACATATGTGACAAAATATATTCCTTTTTAGTAATCCCATTTGTTCCAAATTAGACTAACTAATCTTTATAAGCATACCTGCCTTTGCATCAATTTAGGAAATATGGATGTCAGCGCCTAAATTAAACAGGGTCAGTTATTTTCACCAGATCTTGCTTTTAAAAAAAAACCACTAAAATGCTTCGGACATAAAAAGATTCTGCACTGAAGTTAATTTAATTGTGAATGTAAATTCTAACACACAGGTTTGGTGCACTTGAAATACTCCCTATTATCCTTCACTTCCAAAGCAGAAACTCCTCTTAACTGTATTTGCTAAGCAGTTTCATGCTCTGATTAAGAACAGACAGAGGAATCACATGAAGGTTCTCTCAAACAGATGAAATCCTTGACCACTCATCCCTGAGCAGCTTTTATGGATCTAATTCTAAGCAATCATCTCAATGATTAATCCATACAAGTACAGTAAAGCCAAATAATAACTCCACATTTGAGAGACCCTCAACCCAAGTGTTCTTTGGTGGATTCTTCTTCTGCCACCGTGCCCTGGCAGATGCATCTGAGTGCAGTGATACTCCAGTCCCTGCTGGACAGGTGGGCCTATCTGTTCTTTATAGATCACAGCCCCACAATGCTAAAGAGAAATGCTAATCCAAGAGCATTATGGAAAATGAAAAATAACTGCCTGGTGCCGCTCAGAGTGGCAGGTTATGAAAAAGATGGACCTGAAAGTTGCAACAGCAGGTTGCAACAACTCCTCTTTAAGGTTGTGTCTAGATGCCATGTGCTGACAGCAGCAATGTTCCTTTTCTTCAAAAGGACTCACACAATCAGCAGCACCAGTACGGATGTGTCATCTGATCTTATCCCATTCATACAAGAACTGCTTCCAAATAAAACTGTCCTTACAGCGAGAGAAAAATGTCTAAAGACCACTTGTGTTACCCTTAACTACAGCTACCACTGGTGTCAACCAACGCAGCACTTAAACAGTTACAGCTAGTACAGAAACAGCAAGAGAAATTAATGCTCTGAAAGGGAGAGGCTGGTTGACAGTCTGGTTGACAAGAATATGTAATCTAGCAGCCTACTCCTGTCTCTTTAAAACCACAGGAGAAAAACTGGTGGTTTATAAAGTACCAGTGCAATTCATAACTACTCATTAGAAATATTGGCAATAAACTTTACTGTGAGAAGAGTCATCTCCTAAGTAGATGTTTCTGTAACCATTTAAAGGCATTGGGTTTCTTCAGTGCTAGGAATGGAGCTAGGATGATTTCAGCATAAAGGCCATGTGAAAAGAGACTGTGGCACTTGGCCAGGTTACCCAGCTGTTTTCTAAATATGATGACAGGTGCCCATTTTTTCCATTTGCTTGTGGAACGCAATATGTCTTCAAACAACATTTTTGCCAAGCAAGCTTGAAGCAGTTACATTTCAAAGATCTAGCAGATTAAGCTCTAGACAACAAATTGTTTTGTTTGACAGCTACCTCAGTAGACTCCCCCTTTCAAATGCAAACACTATTTCAGACAACAATTTGTAAAGATAATAGAAATACATTTCTACCAGAAAAGAAAAGAACGCAGGCTTCGAAAGAACTTCACTGGTATACTGTACTCTGCATGTAGATTTTTACATATGTTTTGCTGTCCACACGTAAAAGTGCACTACAAAGGCACAGGCAAGAATGTTTCAGTATAGTATATCACTAGAGAATGTAAATCATAGCTGTTAAAGAAGGGGTGGGTGGGTATTTAAATGATGACACTCCTTCTTGAAGGTGGGGGTTATGGGGATTCCTCTGTATGTAATCAGGTCTATCTGTAGAAGTGTAGTGTGGGTTGCCAGAATCTGGGGCAAGTATTGTGCCCCCTAACCCATGGACCTGCTGCTCCTGCTTTCCAGAGTGCCCCCTCCTCCTCCCTCCATTCCCGATAGGACTGCCCCTGAGGCACCCTCCTCCATCATTATCCCTCCTTCCCTCATCTTCCCCTAGCTCCTCCTCACCCACTTCACACTGGACTCCACCCAGATGTGGAGAGGGCCCTGCTGTGCCTCCAACTCTCACCACTGTGCTGCCACTGTCTCCTGCAGTGCCTGCATGGAGAGGTCCCCAACCTCTCCATGCAGGCACAAGCAAAAAGGTTGGGGAATCACTGCCATACTTGAGGTGAAATGTGGGTTTTCATAAAGACATCCACATACTGTCTCAGCTCCCGCCATGGGCCCAGAAGGAAGATGCTGCTGGCCAGGCTCAGTGTCACAAGCATCCCGATGGCAGCCAGGAAGAGGCACAACAGTGCCCAGGACCCTGGCACCCCCATTCTGACCCACATGGCTCCAGATGCCCAATAGCAGCAGTTGCAGCCACACCCCCTCCACCAGCCCCTGGAAGAGCTGTCAGATGAAGGTTACTGGCTTGTTCTCCTCAACAGGGCAGTCTATTCCCCTTCATTGCTCAGCACTGCATCTGTGCTGGACAAGGGGTGGCTGGCTTGCCTCAGCAGACAGCTGAGCAGTAGGTGGTGGCAGGAGGAAGAGAGGACGGATCAATGGGGCCGCCCAGCCCAGCCCTATGGCAAGATGGAACGGGGTGTGTGTGAAATGGTAGTGGTTGCAGCCCTTAAAATATCGTGCCTGGGGGGACTGCCTCTCTACACACACACACACACACACACACACACACACACACACACACACACACACACACACACACACACACACACAATGTCACTGCCTATCTGAGTTCTTCTGACAGGTAACTTCTTCAGTTTTGAAATATTCCTCTGAAAAAAGAATATACTGCTATTGTGATTTTATCATTACCTTTTAAACCTTTCTTGTGTCAAAATGTTATGTGTAGAGTGGAACCTCGACTTACGAACTTAATCCGTATTTGAACAGTGTTTGTACGTCGAAATGTTCATAAGTCGAAGCAAAATTCCCCATAGGAATGCACTGAAAACCATTTAATCCATTCTGGCTGTTTTGGTTCTTATGTAGAGGCACTGTTCGCAAGTAGAGGCATTAGCTCCCATAGGAACTAATGCAAAGCCGGTTAATCTGTACTCTACCACTAGGGGGATATTTTTTTTCTTTTTTCTTCTTTTGACCTAAGATGAACTTAGGTCAAAAAAGGGCAGGAAAGGAAGGAGGGGGAGGGAACACTTTTTAAACAGAACACCTTTTTTGTTTGTAAGTTGAAGCTCCATTCGCAAGTCAAAGCAAAATTTTGCGAACAGAGCAGTTTGTAAGTCAAAAAGTTCGTAGGTAGGGAAGTTCATAAGTCGAGGTTCCACTGTATATGAGCAATTGTGTGTACTGTGCACTGATTTTTTCTTTCTTCCCTGAAGCCTTTTGGAATCTCAGACACACATGAAAGTTTTTCAGTAGTAATCATGACAGCATTGAGCGATATGGACT
This sequence comes from Pogona vitticeps, assembly GCF_051106095.1. NCBI lineage: Eukaryota > Metazoa > Chordata > Lepidosauria > Squamata > Agamidae > Pogona > Pogona vitticeps. Next base: position 32,665,369 of record NC_135783.1, read on the forward strand.
GACCCATTCTGTGCTGAAATGCATTAAACAGGGGTAGATATTAATTATATATGGCTCTATAAACTCCTTTGGCATAAGATAGTGGTGGCTGGTCCCATAATAGTTGATACAGAAGACACATATCCCATAGAGCAGAGGTCATCAACCCACGGTCTGCAGCCCGGTGCCAGTCTGTGGGCTGAGCTGGACCAGGCTGCAGAGTCAGACCTCCCACACACACACACTCCCCTCCCTACAGCTGCTTAGTACACATGCACACATACACACACACACACACACACACACGTACACACACACGTGTGTGTGCCAGCGCTGGTGTGAGCGCTCCCCCACCCCTTCACGCATGCACCCAAGTGCACGCCCGAAGGTGTGCGGAGGCATGCGGGGTGTGTGCGGGCACTCCTGTGCATGTGCGAAGGGGAGTGCTCATGCTGTTGCTGGCAGGTGAGCACACGCTCCCCCACCGCTTTGCGCATACGCCCACGAGTGTGTGGGGGTGCCTCGCCTTCCTCAGAGGCTCAGCCGGTCCACGGTCCCAAAAAGGTTCGGGACCGCTGCCATAGAGTACATACTCAAGGGTAAATGTGGGTTTTCATACAGACATCAACATACTGTCTCTTTCTCTTTTTTCTCTTTGCACATGCACAAAGGAGAGCACACATACACACACACACAAATACAAACAGGCAGGAGTAGGCTATCTGGGAACACTCAGCCTGAGATGTGACCAAACCCCACGTGCCCTAAAGCAGTGGTCTCCAACCTTTTTTGCACTGTGGACTGGTTTAGCGTGTGGGTGAGGGGCATCAATGTGTGCATGTTGGGGGGCATGCATGCATCAGTGCATGGGCAGGGCATGCATCTGTGCATGTGGGGGCCTGTGTGTGCATCCATGCATGTGTGGATGTGGTGTGCATGCATCCATGCATATGTGGGTGGGGTGTGCATGCGTGGATGTGAGGGGGTGTGCAGGCGGGGGGCACGGGAGATCTGTCTCTGTGGCCCAGTGCTGCCAAGGCCATGGCCCGATACCAGGCCATGGACTGGAGGTTGGGGACCCCTGCCCTAAAGGACAAGCCTCAATTGGAGTAAGGGCAGTGGAAACAACAACAACAGCAAAACGCATACAAGTTAAGCTGGATGGTCCAGATAAGAGCAAGTGTTTTCCAAGGGATGCTTCAATGTTAAACTCAATTGCCAAGGTGAGAATAATTTAAACAGGAATAATACTTTTAAGAGAGTATTCTCAGTGGCTGCTCCTAGACTTTAAAATACACTGCCCAAGGAAGCCACATTGGCTCCCTCTCTACTGTCCTTCCATCATCAGGCAAAGACCTTCCTTTTCAGACAGGTTTTTAAGTGTTAAGTTTCTAAGGAATACTCTTTTTAAAAAAAGTTTAGATACTTTAGATTTTCAAAAAAAAATTTAATTCCTTTCAATCCTGCCCAGTCTTTAATCACACACACACACACACACACACACCATATTTTTTCCATGTATAAGATTATACTTTTGTCTAAAATCTTTAGACTAAAAATTTGGAGTCATCTTATACACAGAAGTAAGCTGAGGCAAAAAAAACAAGTGGAGGGGAAAGCAGGGATCAAAGTGACCCTGCAGGGCTTTAGTCCCTGCTTTCCCCTCCATTTGCTAAGCCTCAGCAAAAGGAAAGCAGGGATCAAAGTGCTGTAGGATCGCTTTGATCCCTGCGTTCCCCTCTGCTTACTAAGCAAAAGGAGGGAGGAAGGATTAAAGCAATCCCGTGGCTCTATAAGGGGGAAAGGGATCAAAATGATTGTGCATGGAATTGCTTTGATCCCTTTCCCCTTCCTTTTGATAAGCCATGCGGGGCTTAGCAAAAAGGGAGAAAGCATGGTTCAAAGCCATCCTGCAGCACTTTGATCCTTTTTACCCTACATTTGCTAAGACCCGATTAGATTTCTTAATTTTAGGTTAGAAAAGTGGGGGGCATCTTATACATGGGGTGTCTTATACACTGAAAAATACAGTGTGTGTGTGTGTGTGTGTGTGTGTGTGTGTGTGTGTGTGTGTGTGTGTGTGTGTGTGTGTACATAGACTACACTACACACACACACACATACACACACAAATAGATACAGTGGTGCCTCACTTAGCGACATTAATCCGTTCCAGGAAAAACGTTGCTAAGCGATTTTTAAAAGCCCATAGAAATGCATTAAAATGTGTTTAATGTGTTCCTATGGGCTTCAAAACTAACCTTATGCGAAGATCCTCCATAGGGGCCACCATTTTCGGTGCCTCTAAAGCGAGGACACACAGTGGGTGGCCATTTTGTTTTTTCGGCGGCCATTTTTAAACTGCCGATCAGCTGTTTAAAAAGGTCGCTTTGCCATGATCGCTTCCCTGGGATCATCGCACAGCGATTTTCCCCATAGGGACCATTGCTAAGCAATCGCTCTTGCGATGGCCAAAACCCCATTACTAAGCGATTTCGTCGCTCAACAGAGCAATCGCTAAGCGAGGCACCACTCTATTTTAAATTTTTAAAAAACTTTTTAAAGTTTTAAAAATTCTTTTTAATCCTGTCCAATCTTTAATAATTTTATATAATATAGTAATTATATATTATAGAGCCATATATGATTTATATATATTTATATATAATAATAATTAAAGATTGGACAGGTTTAAAGATAATTTTAAAAACCTTTTTTTAATTTAAAGTATCTAAACTTTAAAAAATAGAGCATGCCTTAGAAACTTAACACTATATATTTCTTTGGCATTTTAAACTTGTTACTGTTGCATGATTTCAATTGTTACAAGCCCCTTTGGGTCCCCTATGGAGAGAAAGCAGCATATATATTATATTATATTATATTATATTATATTATATTATATTATATTATATTATATTATATTATATTATATTATATTATATTATATTATATTATATTATATTATATAGGGGACCGAAAAGGGCTTGTAACAATTGAAATTATATTATATTATAGTTATAAATACAGTAAGGGCCAAAGTCTTATCTTTGGATTAATTAGACATAGATGGAGTTGGAGTCAACAGCCAAGCTACAAAACCCAAAATTATCTTGCACAAGATATTATCAGAAAGTCTAATAGGCACATGGATGAAAAATAGTCCTACCAGGGTAGTCTCGTTTTTCAAGATAAACATAAATAAAGATACAAATAGTATGCTATACATAGACTGTAGCATATAGAGCTGGGGCCATTTCTACGCACACCATTTTCCTATTCCGCTGGTATCCTGTACAATGCAATAAAGGGCTCAAAACTTTGTTCCTATTCATCAGCAAGGAGGCAGAGTATAAATTTTATGGCACAGCAGAGGCTAGGTATATCACACTATAAACTAGACATTTCACACATATACCTCTAACTCTGTGGTTCATGCCTGAAATGTTATTTTACCAACAATCCTATCTCATTATTTCCTCAAGGTCTCCCATTTGTGGGTAAAAGAAAAACCTGCCTAATATAAAGACTGTACTAGATTAGACAAGAGGCCTATCTAGCCTAGCATCCCATTTTCCACAGTGGCCAACCATAAGCCTTTGGGAGGGCCGTAAACAGGATATGCTCTTTGCTGCTGGAAATTCCCCAGGCAATTAATGCTGGCAGTCATTCTGGAAGAAGCAGAGAATGACAATGACTAGCATCCACTTATTGCTCCTGCATTTTTCTCATCCTCTCTTTTAAAGCCATCTAACTTGGCAATTACCACTACATCTTATGACAGTATATTTTATATAGTTGAATAAGTCCTTCTGTTGTCCACCTTGAATCTCCTGCCATTCAGCTTCACTGGGTAATTATTTATTTATTTGGATTATACTTTGCTTTTCTTCCAAAGAATGGCACTAAGGTATGTTATTGGGACACCACAAAGCACAGAGGTGATATTTGTGGCATAGGCGAAGTTTGCACATCTACGTGCATCTTTCTATAGGTATGTACATGCAAGAGCTCAGGTTAAGTAAACACTGAGTGTGGGAGAAAGGGCATACTAAATTTGATTCCAAGACTGAAAGAAAAAAACCAAGAAAACCTGTTAACACTGATAAAAGTAACTTCATACTTCACAAATGCAGACAACTATACAGTATTATGGAGGAACAAAAACGAGCATCAGTATCACACAAGATATCTTAGTGCTAATGAATATGCGTACAATCCTTTGTACTCCTAATAGAACTATATTTGTGCAATTTGAGGAAGGACACAATATAAGAGAAAAGGGGAATACAGCTTCATCAAAAAGAAGATGATCCCCCTTATAATGGTCTTGGCAGGCACTACAGGCATAAATAATCAGCAAGTAAGCTTGTGCTTAAGTTTCTTAGTAATATTTCTGAGACACATATTTCTTGGGAGAAGTAAACCACAAAAGGGTTAAATGTGAAAATACCGACAACAATATCCTAGCTCCTCAGTCTTCTAAAACAGTTTTTCTATACTCACCTCTCAGTAGCTGAGGGACACATTACTGCATGCTTATTATGCATTTTGAGACAATTTTGTTTTTTCAAAACATGCATGCAACACATGAACAGTAAGCAGATATTCTCCTAAATTTCGGCTTTTCATTGCAGCTTTTGTATAAATACTTCAGAACTCTCACAAATTGCAAGACATGAGCTTAAAAACAAAATTAAAAGCAAATTCATAATTTATCTCTAATGTCAGTACTGGATTTTGTGTATAATTCATTCAATGATCCTAATTTGTTAGATTAATAATTAAATTCCTATGTTTATCCTCAGTAAAACTGCTGGTTAGGATAAAGATTCTTATGTCTGGGAATGTGAGTGCAGTCAACAATATCTAGTCCCAGATACTATACAAAAAAAAAGATGTTGCAGGAGACATTCTTGTAAGATATTCTTGTCTCTCAAGACATTCTTGTGATGAAAACATAAAGAGTTTCGCCCTTAGATAACACATGAAGCATAAAAAGAATGTGCAAATGACTTCCCCTCCCTTGTAAACTGTGGAGCAGCGGTAAGGAACTTGAGAAAAACAACATTGTAGGGGATGCTTCCATCAGGGAACACAGAGCAAACAAGCTACTGTAGTCTCAAATAATGCAGCAGGTGCTTCATACAGCATTACACTAGCTGTGTACTAACCATCCAAGTGAAAGTGCTACAGAAACTGCAAATTTAGGCATGAATGCTCCAGGCCATTAACAGGTGCTTGGAGCAGTCATCCAAATCAAAGCAAGACAGTGGGAAAAGCCAAAGATTGGTTAACAGAGGCCTACAAAACGCATAAACTCCAATAAGGGCACATAAAATGTTTTGCCTGGCGGTAGAAAGAGGTTGGCGAGGTAAAGGAGGGGTGTGTATGGAGTGAACATCTTGCTGCATAAAGCTTTCAATGAAGGTTTTGCTATTTTGCACATGGAGCTCAAAATACAAGTGTTAACTAAGGAGCTGAGATCAGCACTTATATGTCCTCAGGTGGTTAGAAACAAAATAGAAAAGAACTTCTGACATTTGAGTAGAATACTGGAGCCATTTGATAACGCTCTGCTTGAGCATAAGTGGGTTTCCCCTATGGGAATTGTCCTAAAGAAAGCTCCAGGCAACTTTAAGCTGATTCATCACTTGTCAGAACCAGAAAGTGAATCAGTTAATGATTACGTTACTTTTCAAAGTCTGGACTTTTTCATATCTATCCTAAACAGCCAAATGCTAGTTCCTTCCAGCAGTAGTTAAAATAGGAAGTTAAGAAGAATCAGTGCATAGGCATCTGATTTGCAAGATGCACCTTTGTTTCCTTCCAAAATTCATGGGCTAAATATTATTAAAATATTTCTAGGCTTCCATTGTGATAGAATTTCCTTATAAACTGACAGATACTCTAATATCCACGTACAGGAAATAAACCTTTAGTTATATGGCTAGCTAATTCTTGTAGCTAGTACTGAGCTAGCAATAAGACATATACTGTTGTAGAGTTTTGAATTGTGTCTTTAAATTTCTCTGGCTGCTCAGCAGAAGTGCACGGATTCACAGAGCAGAATAGGTTCAAGTTCCCCAGATTAGTCCACCCCTTTTCTCATTTACTTGCACTTACAGTCTCAATAACTCACTCTTAGACATTACTACTAGTAGAAAAATAATAAAAAACATGTTCTTTATTTACAATTGTTTGCAATTTTTGTGCACTCAGTTTTTCTCTCTTAATTGAAATTAAAAGCTCTCTCCTCGTGTTCAAAGGAGACCATGTAATGGTCTGTAATGGCAAAACATAAGATATCGATGTACATAGGAGAAAGTGAGATAAAAAGAAGAATGTGTGTAGGATTATTACATTTACTGTGTTGTCACATTTTAAGTCACACTCCTAATTTGACTAAAGTGTAAGAAGTAACACTAACAAAATAGGTGATAAATTGATGTGCATTTCAGCCATTATATACACATCTGTACATATAAATTACAGAATATTTGATAAGACGGTAGGCAAGAGACTAGTCTAAAGTCACATGATGCAATTCTACTCATAAAATGATTGCTAAGCACTTAGAAGAACTTGAGCCCAAGCCCATAGGAGAGAAACAGGATAATACTAAAAATATCCAGGACACTGAAAACTAAATGTGGGGTTAGGAAAGTGTGAAGGCAAGAGGAGAAGGGGACGACAGACGATGACATGGTTGGACAGTGTCATCGAAGCTACCAACATGAATTTGAACCAACTCCAAGAGGCAGTGGAAGACAGGAGGGCCTGGCGTGCTCTGGTCTATGGGGTCACAAAGAGTCGGACACAACTAAACAACTAAACAACAACAACAAAATGGGTCCAAGCACAGCAATACTTTGCCTGTTTGCAGATCAGGTCTTCCACGTTCAAGCTGGATTGATTTTTTTGTAGGAAGAGCTTAAGATAACATCAGCTCCAAATATATGTCTTCCCAAAAACAGATACTATTCTTTTCAATGGAGATAATTTCTAGGTAGGTGGATACAGGATTCTTTGTTGTTGTTTAGTCGTTAAGTCGTGTCTGACTCTTCATGACCCCATGGACCAGAGCATGCCAGGCCCTCCTGTCTTCCACTGCCTCCTGGAGTTGGGTCAAAATCATGTTGGTATCTTCAATCACACTGTCCAACCATTTCATCCTCTGTCATCCCTTTCTCCTCTTTCCTCCACTCTTTCCAAACATCATGGTCTTTTCCAGGGGGTCTTCTCTTCTCATAAGATGGCCAAAGTATTGGAGCCTAAGCTTCAGGATCTGTCCTTCCAGTGAATACTCAGGTATGATTTCCTTTAGAATGGATAGGTTTGATCTCCTTGCAGTCCAGGGGACTCTCAAGAGGCTCCACCAGCACCACAATTCAAAAGCATCAATTCTTCGCTGGTCAGCCTTCATCATGGTCCAACTCTTACTTCCATACATCGCTACTGGAAAAACAATAGCTTTGACTATACAGACTTTTGTTGGCAAGGTGATGTCTCTGCTCTTTCCGATGCTGTCGAGGTTTGTCGCTTTCCTCCCAAGACGCAGGTGTCTTTTAATTTTGTGGCTGCTGTCTCCATCTGCAGTGATCATGGAACCCAAGAAGCTAAAATCTGTCACTGCCTCCATATCTTCCCCTTCTATTTGCAAGGAGGTGATGGGAACAGTGGCCATGATCTTAGTTTTTTTATATATTGAGCTTCATGTTTTGCGCTTCCTCTTTCACCCTCATTCTTCAATTCCTCCTCACTTTCTACCATCAGAGTGGTATCATCTGCATATCTAAGTTATTGATATTTCTCCTGGCAATCTTAATTCTGGTTTGGGATTCATCCAGTCCAGCCTTTCGCATGATGTATTCTACATATAAGTTAAATAATCAGGGAGACAGTATACAGCCTTGTCTTAATCCTTTCCCAATTTTGAACCAATCAGTTGTTCCATATGCAGTTCTAACTGTTGCTTCCTGTCCCACATATAGATTACTTAGGACATTGATAAGGTGGTCAGGCATTCCCATTTCTTTAAGAACTTGCCATAGTTGCTGTGGTTGATACAGTCAAAGGCTTTTGTGTAGTCAATAAAGCAGATGTTTTTCTGGAATTCTCTGGCTTTCTCCATAATCCAGCGCATGTTAGCAATTTGGTCTTGAGTTCCTCTGCCCCTTCGAAATCCAGCTTGTACTTCTGGGAGTTTTCGGTCCACATATTCCTGAAGCCTTCCTTGTAGGATTTTGAGCATAACCTTGCTAGTGTGTGAAATGAGTTCAATTGTACAGTAGTTGGAGCATTCTGTGGCACTGCCCTTGTTTGGGATTGGAAAATCCTCTGGCCACTCCTGAATTTTCCAAACTTGGTGGCATATTGAGTGTAGCACCTTAAAAGAGTCATATTTTAAGATTTTAAATAGTTCCACTGGAATCCCATCACCTCCACTGGCCTTGTTGTTAGCCATGCTTTCTAAGGCCCACTTGACTTCACTCTCCAGGATGTCTGGCTCAAGATCAGCAACCACTTTAGCTGGGTTGTCCGCAACATACAGATCTTTCTGGTGTAATTCCTCTGTGTATTCTTGCCGTCTACTCTTGATGTATTCTGCTTCTGCTAGATCCCTACCATTTGTAGCTCCACTATTCTTGAACAGATCTCTAGTTTTTCCTTTTCTATTATTTCCCTCTATATCTTTGCATCATTCATTTAAGAAGGCCCTCTTGTCTCTCCTTGCTTTATTTTGGAAGTCTGCATTCAATTTTCTATAACTTTCCCTATCTCCCTTGCATTTTGTTTCCCTTCTCTTCTCTGCTATTTCTAAGGCCTCATTGGACAGCCACTTTGCTTTCTTACAGGATTCTAGACTAACATAAATATATAGGTCTCCTCTACCTTTTGGGGAAAAATTTTAAATCATTTTTCATAACTGGAATGTTTCTTTCCTGGTATTAGACCACAAGTAATAATTTAGGAGAGTTTTCCAATCAAGAGATTCACTAGGTCTTAGTTAATGTTCCCAAACACTTATTTTTTTTAATGGATAATGCTCTGTAAGTCATGAAAAATAACATCCAGTTGCTTAAAAAAACAATTACAAAGAAGTCATTTGTTCTATTCATGCTACCCTTCAACAGATTTTGGAAAATGCTGCTCTGTGCAGCAAGCCCCTCAAGAGAACAGTTGGCACAGCCAAAAGAGGTTTGTAGGCAAAAATAAGCAGGTGGCATTCTGGTGCTTCCCCCTCCCCCCCATCTTGGACTACAAGTGAGGTAATGCAATCCGAACAAGGTCAAGTTGTTGTTTTTCCTCCTATAGTAAGTGCAGCGACCAACAGACAAAAGCACAAATAGTCATGAGGAGAAGGCTGTGTACCAAGCATCTTTGAAGGGGAAATGCAGCAGAAGTAAATACATTTTGAATTCTTTGCTTTATAAGTTTAGACTTTTTTTAAACCCACACTTATCCAAGCATACAAGGTTCATAGCACTTAAAATAATCTATAAATGCACAGGATGAAAAGCCTGCCAAAATATTAAGTTCAGTAAAACTGAAACACTGAACATTCTCATACAAGCTTAAACTAAAACCATTTGAAAACATCTCAAAGAAACAAGGATATATCTTCCCATTATTTCTATAATAACATTTAAATTACATTCAGTACAAAGAGAACAAAATCAAACATGGTATATATAAAATCTGAGTATGTGGTTTAAAAATAAAATTCTGTTCCTCTCTCTAATTCGTGTGGCTACAATTTAGAAATATTTGTACATTGGGGCACATTGGGTGTGGTGTTGGTGTACTGCCCTCTAGTCTCTCTGCATAAACTGCTGCAGTTGATTTCAGGTAGGGTGTACAAAGGATTGCCTGGTGCCGCTCAGAACTTCAGACTAATTATGTGGCTCTCATAATACAGTGGTGCCCCACAAGACAATGTTAATTCATTCCATTGAAATCGTTGACTTGTAAAAACATCGTCTTGCAAAAAGCGTTTCCCCACTGGAATGCATTGAAATACGTTTAATGCGTTCCAATGGGGGGAAATCGTCGTCGTTCTGTGCAAATCGTCCATAGGGAAGCCATTTTGTGAAGCGTCAATCAGCTGTTAAAATTGCTGTCTTGCAAAGCATCAGTCCTGAAAACACCCCTTTTGCAAAGCGCCGAGAAGCTGTTAAAATCATCATCTTGCGAAAAACGGTCTGCGAAGCATGGACCCAAACATTGTCCAGTGAAAATCGCCCATAGGAAACACTGTTTTGCGAAGCGCTATAGCGACTGCAAAAACTCATTGTCATGCGGATTTGTCATTTTTGCGAGGTCATCGTCTAGCGGGGCACCACTGTATCACATAATTACAACATATGGAACACAACATGCTCTAGATTTGGTCTTCCCAACTGAACAGGGGAATAGTATCTGAAAGTGGGGAATCTGAATGTAAGAGCCATGCTATATCAGACCAAAGACCTTTCCAGTCTAGTGTTCTAATCCACAATAACTACATGCCTGTCCAAAGTCCACAAGGAGGGCATGAATACAGTAGTGCTGTCCTACATGTTACCCAGCAACTGGTATACATAGGCAAGCTACCACCGACACTAGACCTCATGATTAGTATATTTCCTTTTACATGCTAGATCATTTTATGTGGCTTTGCCCCACTGTGGGTGTAGGAAGCCCATTAAAATGGCCTGCATCAATATTTAGTGCACTCCTGAGTGCTCTAGATCAGCCACTCTCAATCTTTTCTTTTCATTTCTTTTTGACCACAGCCCTTTTTGGAGCTCTTCTCAGGTTCCGGGGCCCCTGTCAGACCAGGATACAAAATGAACAAATGAATAGATTTGTTTTCAGTCTATAGCTCAGTTCAAATGTGCTAGGGTCAACAAAGTAGAGAATTGCCACTCTAGATAATTTGGTGTGGTAGGTGTTCCTGTTGAAATTCTACATGGCTTCTGCTTGCTTGCTTGCTTTTAACCCCACTTTTCTCCTTAAAAGGACCGTAGGCATCTTACAACATTAAAAGGACAATACAGTGGTGCCTCGTTTGATGAGGATAATCCATTCCAGCAAAGTCGCTGTTAAGTGATATCCTCGCCAAGTGAAACAAAAAATCCATTGAAATGCATTGAAAATCTGTTCAGTGCATTCCAATGGGCTGAATAACTCACAGTCCATCGAAGATCCTCCATAGGGCGGCCATTTTCTGCTCCCTGTCTTGCGAAAAAGTCTTCCTAAACACAGCGGGGAACCATTTTGTACACCCGGTGGCCATTTTGAAACCCGACGATCAGCTGTTTTTGATCATCGTAATGCGAAGGATCAGTTCCCAAAGCAGGCAACCGATCATCGCAAAGCAAAAAAACCCCAAACATCATTTTGCGATCGCAAAAGTGATCGCAAAAACTTCATCATGAAGTGGATTCATCGTCAAGCGTAAGTGTTAAGCGGGGCACCACTGTACTGTAAAGCTAAAAATATTAAATATACAAATATTTTAAAACAATTAAACAAGTATATTAAAATGATGAACAAAATCAATACTAAAGACACATTTAAAAGCAACAGAGACAATCATCCAATTTGAAAAAACCCCTCTCAGACTGCCAGTCATTAAGGAAAACACTGTCTGAAGATAAAGGACTTTGTCGGCTTGTGGAAGGACTGCAAAGATGGGGCCAGACTGGCTTTCTGTGGGGATGCTTACTCTGCAACACTGGTGAAACCAGACAAATTGTTTTCTTCTCTGCTATTGTATTTCTCAGTGAAATCCAGGGAGCTTTTCTGAATAGTGAAATTTTTGAAATCTGGCTTACAGAAAGATCTAGAAGAAGCCTTTTGTCTGTTACAAGATATTTGTAAGACACTTTGAGTGTAAAGTTGCTCATATTCCTGTCATTACTTAGACTCAAAAAACAATAAATTAATAAAGAGTTTGGCGTACTATGTGGTCATTTTCTTGGATAACTTTTGGTTACTGGTGAGTGTGGACAAAGTGCTTGAAGTACAGCCATTAACCTGTATGTTAAACTTATCTTTTCCATCTTATTACTGTACATTTAGCAAGGAGAGGACAGCAAACATCTCATTTAGAGTTACAGTGATTCCAGTTTGTTTTTAAATTAAGTTTTATACTGACCACTTAGAAGTCTGCTCTACACCCAGATGACATGAACAAGAATATGACAGCAGTCAACATTCCCTTCCTAGGCAAAGTGACTGAAAGAGTAATGTCTAACTACCTTTATAAAAAATAAATTGCCTAGATTCATTTCAAGTACTATTTGATCTTGACTGGGGACAGCAAGTGCCTTGGTTGATCTGTTGAATGCTCTTTTGGAAGAGAAAGAAAAGGAAAGTATGACCTTGTTGATTTTCCATGACCTCTTGGCAGCTCTTAATACTATTAACCAGGATATAATTAAGGACACCTTGTCCAGACCAGATGTAACAGGCACCATTTGTTGGTGGGTTCTCCTGTTACTTGAACAGCTATGTTCAGGGGGAAAAAACTGTCTTAGAAGTTGTCCTTGTCTGGCCCTCTGTCAGCTACATTTTAGTTAAAGCTAAGGCCCCACAAGTTTAAATTTCTCTCTAATGCCATTTATCATTTAAATAAAACTACTGGAATAGGCTACCCAGAGATTTGACCTCAGGTTTCATTTGATTTTTTAAATATAGAAATAATACAGTGGTGCCTCGCTTAACAATTGCCTAGCTTAATGAGGAAATCGCTTGATGATTAGTTTTTTGCGATTGTTTAAATGATGGTTTAAATCGGAAAAATCCGCTTCACGATGATCGGTTCCCTGCCTCGAGAATTTACGACAATCTAAAAACAGCTGATCGTCGGGTTTCAAAATGGCCACCGGGTGTACAAAATGCCCCCCTGCTGTTTTCTAGGATGGATTCCTCACTTTATAGGCACCAAAAATGGCCGCCCCTATGGAGGATCTTCACTGGACTGTGAGTTTTCAGCCCATTGGAACACATTGAAGGGTTTTCAATGTGTTTCAATTGGCTTTTTAATTTCAATTAACAAGGATTTTGCTCTACAGTGATTTCGCTGGAACGGATTATCCTCGTTAAGCGAGGCACCACTGTACCTTGTTCTTCATTACCTTCCATCACTGTATCACATGTAGGTGAAGCTGTGGCTGTACTGAATCAGTGCTTGTGTATGGTATGGTAATGGATAGATGGTAGGAACAGAGACGCCATACAAGTAAATAATGTTAAGCATGCCCTGCATAGGATTCCACACATCTTACTATGTTATGTTCACAGGTTATGGATACCTACTGATTAAGTATTAGAGGTTCAAGTGATCGTTGATGTTAAAACTGATTTATCAATTCCAAATTTGCAGCTGGAGCCTCATGTAGATAGAGGGAGAGTAGCCATAATTTTCTATCATCCCCTTTTTAGACAATTGATATGCATTAAACCTAGGACCTTTAAAATGGTACATAAACTGTAGCTGATCAGGCTTATTAAAGATTATATACAGAAATCTGCTTTCAGCCACCTCTTGGCTAGCAAATCTATGTACACTTTCCTGAAAGAAAGTTCCACTGAACTCACTGGAGCATGTACTATCTGAATAGACTTGTACAGGATTCTGGAACTCAGAAAGAGATTCTGGACCTGGCACACCTAGTCCCAAAATTCTCTCCCAATTTCCCAATTGGTTTCTGAGAAGAACAGAGACTTGTGCCCTTATGTTGGGTAGGTACAGCCCATATGCCTGCCAACTCACACATGATTGCTCCTGATGGCTACAGTAGCTTTTTGAGAGGGGAAGGTGGTAATGGTAAGCTGAGCATTCCATCTTCAACATTTATACTTAGTTAATTCCTTTGTCATACAAAATGCATTCATATGATTAGTTTATCAGTATGCAATTTCACCCACTATATATAGATTTTTTTTATTCTGCATGTGTGTTTAGTTCTCTACTTCAATTTGCTAATTATCCTTGGTACTAATTTCTGCTTCTCTGTAATGCCTTGCAATGTGTCACTGCTAATCATCTGCAAAAATGGGAAAGCATTCTGTATTCCAAATAGTTTATTTCTTACTAATATGCTGAATATATTGTATTATATTTTATTGAATGTGCTAAGTGTCACTTGCTATTGACATTCGTTAGTTTGCTAGATTAACTCTCTTGTATCTTGTTGTGCTTTTGGTTTTTGTGACACATTTGCTAGGCTATGATAACTTGCTATTGTGCTGTTGCTTTATGAGAACAGATTTGCAAATACATGCAACAGCTGTATATCTTAGATCAACAGAGATTTCCTTGTCTCCATCATCTAACTTGAAATTTTTATGACTGGGTCCAACTGATGAACTATGTGTTTCTAGTTTTAAAAGATTTATACCTGAAAAACGTATGTCTGCCCACTTTGGTATACAGTCAAATTTTGCTGTTCTTCCTGGAGATTCAAGAGATCTATTGGTAGGAGCAGACAGCCACATTCAACTACATGTATATGCCATGTGTATATGTCCAAAAAGGTAAGGAAGTATATCATTTTCAAATCTACAAAAGCACTCTGCCATTCTTAGCATCCACATGTATATGCATGTGATATTTTGGACGCTCATTGCAACAGAGATCTCTTCTATTATTTTGGAATGTGTACATTTGTAGCATGTAGTAGATACCTGTGATGCACCATATGATGGCATGAAACTATAGCACACCCAGAGACAGACTAAGTATACCTCCTGCTGCAAGCCTTCTGATCTAACTAGTGTTTCCCAGAGGGGCATGTGTGTGGCTCTCATTAACCCCAAGTTAAGAGAAGATGTGCAAATGCAACTAAAGTACTAAATTTGCCCTTCAGTTCTTTTTGCCATTCAATTACTGATGTTATTAACCTCTTCTGCACACCTTATGGCTACATTAGTACATCATAGACATTTGTATTGCTTCAGCTACTAGCATTGCCCACACAAACTAATATAGTATCTAGAATACCACCCTCCCTTCAGGTATACCCTTACAGATAAGACAATAATGAAGTCCAGAAGCTAACTTGCTTTTACCCAGGCATTTTTCTAATCTGATGTCTATTATGGAACAGGCACTACTAATCTTTTGGAATGGGGAAAATACAGTGGAAGTTGTATTGCAAAGAATGTGAAGAGAAGACTGTGAAGCTTTTTATTAAAAATAGGGAAAGGTCAGTACCCTCTCCCCCAAAATATACTATGAAGGCATGTAGGAATTATTACACCACAGTCCTTCCTTTATTGAATTCAATCTAAAAAAGAAAACAACAAAAAGGAAAAAGTTTCACTTTCATTCTTTGGACGCTATGGAATATTCTTTGACACAGAATCTCGTATTGAAATATTTGAAAAACCTGGACCTTTTATTGAAAACTTCTTAACAGAGAAGTCTTAAGGCTACAATCTGAAATTAAAGACAGCTAAATTATTGAATCTAGTGAGATTAAAATTACCTTATCTTTTGGAAGTCTGGCAACAACACAGTAGTGACTTACACTAGTGTGACTGAACTGAAATGAGCTTTGTGTTTTAGACATCCAGAGTCCAACCAAAACTTACCTGGGAGTAAGCACTATTGGGTTAAACAGAGTTTTGTATTTTTGAACTCAACAAACTCTGCGTCCAGTAAGCATGCTTGATTTAGCTGCCCAGAGTGGTAGAATATACCAGATGGGCAGGATATCAATCAATCAATCAGTCAATCAATCAATCAATAAAATTACAGCCTTAAAATAAAAGCAATATATTGTTACAACATAGTTATATCATTTTAACCACACATTAAAATTAGCTACTACTAATGAAGCACCTTGTTTCTTCTGGTATCCCAAAATAAAATCAAGAATAATGTTCTTAATTCACTTCCTTAAAACACTACATGCATGCAGATTTCTTGTCCATCCAAACAATATCCATTAAGATATTTCCATAATGAGAGAGCAGAGGACTTTTTTCAGCCACAGCTATTGTTGCCAAACAAAACGGTCATCATCTGCTTCATAAACTGCATTTATATAAGTGAGCATTTATCAGGCAATGGTTATGCTTGTTTCTGTTGTATATGTAGCTACACTGCATATTTGTAAACCTGAAAGCTCTAAATGAAAGAGTTATTTCAAGCCTGTGATGTTTAATTGTCCAGCTGCATCCTAACTGAGATGACAGGTCCCTAACAATATTGTCCATGCACTGGCAGCCTCAAAAAACAGACTACAGTAATATAATGCTTTCTATATGGGTCTTCTCTTGAAGCTGATATGAAAGTGTCAGGAGGTTGAGAATGTGGTGGACAGGCTGGTCTCTGGGGTGAGAAAATTTGTTCATATCTCTCCAACTCTGGTTCATTTGCACTGGTTACTGTTCTACCTCTGTGCCATGTTCAAGTTCCTGGTATGAACTTATAAAGACCTAAGTGGTTTTGGACCTCACTACCTGTCAGAATATCTTCTCCCATATTCTGCTTCCCATCTTACCCAGTCTACCCAGGCCTTCTGCTTAGGGTGCCAACACCAAGGGAAAACCATAAGACATCTACAACAAATTGTTTTTTTTTCTGCAATGGCTCCTTTCACCTGGAATGCCCTCCCACAGGACATCCATTAGGCCCCCTCCCGTCAGACTTTTAAGAAGCTCCTGAAGACTGAACTTTTCAGGGAAGCTTTTGGGGAGGCATTCCGTAGTTAAAGGAAGGGAGAAAAAGGGGTGGAAGGAACACCTTAATTCTATTGCTAATGTTATTGCCCTTTGGCACTGAAAATTATTGTTTAGTTACAATGTCTGTTTTTCCTTGGTTATTTATATGATCCTTATTGTTACATATTACTTTGTTTTTATGTTGTAAACCACCCAAAGTAGTGGTTTCCAATACAGTGGGGTCTTGACTTGAGAACTTAATCCGTATTGGAAGGTGGTTCTCAAGTCAAAAAGTCTGTAGGTCAAGTCTCCATTGACCTACAGTGCATTGAAAACCGATTAATCCCGTAACAGGCCGTTTTTGTTCCATTTTGGTTTTTTTTCTGGTCTGTAAGTCAAATCTCAGTCTGCAAGTCAAACCTAAATTTTGCGGCCAGAGAAGTCTGTAACTCGAAAAGTCTGTAAGTCAAGCCGTCTGTAAGTCAAGGGTCCACTGTAGATGGGTAGCATAAAAAATCAAATCAAATCAATCAATCAACTTTAAGACAGGAATGGAGGCTCTTTGGCCCTCCAGGTTTGTTTGGGTTTTTTTGTGTTTTTTTTGTTGTTGTTTTTATTTCAGTTCACAACACCCCCAGCCAGCATAGAAAGTGGACTGGAATTTCCCCATCTTTATTTTCATGCAAATCCCTTCCAATTTTCTGCACCCAGGGCATCATCAAGAGGCTGACCTAATATCCCAAAGAAAGATAGGCAGGCTGCAATGTCAGGCATCCTATTTAGTCAGAGCTTGTGTTGCAATGTTGCTATTGTTAGAAAACTGTTAAAACTCTAAATATTAACCAGCTGATTTATGGTTCTTACAATTGTTTTTGTTTTTATTCTATCTTACCTGAAAATAACTTCCAATAAATC
This sequence comes from Pogona vitticeps, assembly GCF_051106095.1. Taxonomy (NCBI): domain Eukaryota; kingdom Metazoa; phylum Chordata; class Lepidosauria; order Squamata; family Agamidae; genus Pogona; species Pogona vitticeps. Next base: position 32,682,925 of record NC_135783.1, read on the forward strand.
TGGGGAACACATCTCACAAACCATGTTTGTATTTCTAGCTAAAAACAAAGAACAAACAGATAGACAGGGAGGCAGGGAGGCAGACAGATAGACAGATATATATACAAATAACAGGATGGAAAAAAATTAGGAAGAGAGGAGGTCCTTGAAAAGCCTAACAGAGAAAAGCAAATGACAGGATTAAGGAAACTAACAACTGAACACAGAAATGTTCTAGTATCACCCACTGTGAGGTAACAGTATCTGAGCTATAGATATGTTAGTCAAAGGTATCTATAGCACAAATAATTAGGTTAGTGCAGCAAGCTAACCACATGCTTTGAACTCTGCATGCAGTTGGTATATTAACCTTTCTTTCACCTAGTTGGTTACCCTCATCATAGCTTCACACATACTTGTGGGCTCATGACCTACACTCTGTCCTCATTAACACATCATTTATGGCATGCAACCATGTTGGAATGGATACTCAAGAGGTTTGTATAGTGGAAAACATATTTCTTAGTGCATGAATTTTCAAATACTATGAGCGAATAAGTGTCTTTCACTTCCTATGTGTACTATTGTTTAAAGATTACAGGCTCAGCCTCAGAGACGTTCATGCACCAAACACCCCTACAAAAAGATAAACAAAAGCTACAGGATGCAGGCATACCTACTATATATATATTTATTTATTTGTATTTAGGATCAAAAGAAAATAGTTGCACAGTGGTAGATTCAAAGAAGGGCTGCTTGCTTGAATTGACTGACCTACACCAGTCTTCCTTAACTTGATGTTCTTCAGATTTTTGAATGTCAATTTTCATAATTTCTCCTGACTGATGATGTTAGCAGGGGCTGATTGAGGCTGTAGTTCAAAATATTTGAGAGGCATCACTCTACTTTATGTATTCAATAGATATATGAGTCCACTATGTATACACATCATGCATACATATAGCCAGGTTAGATACAGTATCATATTTATTGTCCACCCTCAGAGAACACAACCTGTTAGAGCCATATTGTCTGTTGTTTTTCCCATTTATGTGTTACATTCCATTTTTCTGTTGACATTCATGTTATATTCTATTTTTCTGCATACAGCTGGTTCTGCCTTGGGAAGGACAGAGAAAAAACAGATTTATAGATTTTTTTTTCATTTACATGGATCTATGCATGTAGAACAACAGGTTCATATATGCTGGGCCAGTTTTGTTTAGAGCTACAAGGGAAACTAGACAAGGATGTAGAAACTAATTTAGACCAGACAAGAGACATGAAGGGTTTTCTCCCAAAGAATCAGAATCAACAGAGGTGTGAAAGAAGGATGCACTATTTCTGGTGTTGCAGTCATCCCATTTACTCTTCTACTAAACAGATTTCTGTATTGTTTCCAAATATGCAATATCTACTTGATTTAAAAAATAACAGGACAAAAGAAATGTATGTGCATATACTTTTGGAGGCAGCTCTATTCTCAAACTACTTTCGTGACTATTAGAAAACTATGACCCATCTCCAGCTACGTCTATTTAATATCACAATGAATTTACACTGAGCAAGCAAAGAAAAAGAAAAGAAAAGGCAAAGTGGGGCAGCAATATTTTAGGGTTGTGAATGAAACAGTACGTGATGCAAAAGGTCTCCCCAGGATCCTTTGCAATATCACAAAGGATTCAAACATGCCATTCTAAGATCACGTGCCTCAGCAACATCATTCTATTGCAAGCTGGAAGAATCTCCACAGCTGTCCAAGCAGCTGATCCTCCAATCAAGCAAATAATGCGGCAAGATTACAAAATAGAAGGCTATGACAGCCCAGCTCCTTCTTACATCAAGAACATTCATAAGGCATATGAGTCATCTTGGCACCAAAGAGCTCTTTGAAGATTAATTCTGTTTTCAGATATCTGAAATGGAGCCATTTTTGCTGCTGCAAATACAGAGAGACAGACAGACAGACACACACACACACACACACACAAAGCTATATAGCAACAAATTTATAATCTCATTGTTATATAGGTATAATGTTTCAATCTTCTTAGAATACTAATTCTTTAAGTTCATTACTGTTTTCTACTTCACTTCAATGCCATATTGCAATCTAAGTATCTCTGATACATATTGAAAATAAACAGCCAATGCTAACCCTGAAGCAAAGTTCAAGTTTGCAGAATGGTGTCATTAATGTGACCATACAATACAAAGGATGATGCTATCATTTTAGGCGAAATAACAAGACCATGTCTTCTACACAGGTCCTGTCCAGACTGGTATATTGCTTGCTATTTGAGTTGCTTTTGGTGCATTTAGGTTTGAATCAGATTATGACACACATATTCTGATTTAAGACTGGTCCATCTCACCTTCTTTTAGAGTTATTCTGCTCCTTTTTGGCACAGCTCTATGGCTGCTTTCCCCCCCCCCCCCCCAGATTCAGCATGCACCTAATTATCCCTTTATGTATCCTGTGTGGATAGTTAGTTCACACCCAAATGGAGCTGTGGGTAGTGTTATCTGAACTTACAATCCTGTGACATATTAGGTGGGCTCTGACCTTTTTAAATGGACAACGAGGAAACCTCCTCCTTTATTTTAATTTTCTCTACCACTTTATTTTTATAGAACATTTCCCTTATCAATGCAGAGCTATTCTAGAATAATGACGAACATTGATAGCATTATATGTATCATGCTAGGTAAATGCATTGCTGTTTCACTATGTCACTTGCTTTATATAACAAAAAGAAGGAATGTCACCATGGCCCTCTGAATGATGGCTGCAGGAAAAGGTGGGAAGAGGGGCTGGATTGGCCTCCCTTCTCCAAATTCATTAACAGATGACAACATCTCTCTCTCCCCACATTATTTTTCATTTAGTAGTTGCTTGGGGAAGAAGGAGATCTGTGGAAATTAAGTAAAAGCAATTGCTGGCAAAACCAGCTGAATTGGAGACTATCTTTCCTCAACCACACATTCACGTACACCCTCCTGAAGACTAAAGCACCTCTCTTTGAGTTGCCCGCTCAGGCTCCGCCACCCCCACAAGGCAGTGCAGATCCAGCAAAAACCCAGCTGAGGAAAAAGGTGGGGGAAGTTCTCCATTCTATCTGCCCAACCTTACCCCAATATTTCCCTTTGTACTGGTACTGCCAGTACCACCACAGCTGTCCTTGCCTGCTGTTGCTATTGCTTCCTTACTTTTGAGCAAACCAGGTAAACCCTACTTATTAGTAAACTGGCAATCCACAGATCTGTCTCGACCCTTCCCACAGGAGAATAAATATCTCCACTGTGAAAGATAGGTTAATTACCTGTAACTGTGGTAATCTGTGAATTCACACATATGGGTTGATTCTGCGCCTGTGCGGAGCTCATCCCAGAACATCCTAGAGCGCAAAAGAAAGGATCCATTGTGCATGTCCACATGCCTAACAGCTTCCCCTCAGTTCTTCCTAGTCCATTGCCTAAAAGGAAGGTTCGGCATGATTTACTGAGGGGACGAAGAGTGAGCTGTGTGAATTCACAGGTAACTACTTAAAGAACTACAGTTACAGGTAAATAACCTGTCCTTATTCATCGTGGTCCCTGGTAAATCACACATATGTCCATATAGCAAACTCACTTACGAAATGGTAGGAAGTCACAGAAGCACAGACTATAAGATGGCTCTGCTGAAAGTGGGAAACATTTTGTCTCTGATGTCTAGCCTATAGTGCTTGACAAATGTCAAAAACTGAGCCCAGGTTACAACATTGAAATGTTGTAGAGCTGAAAACCCTTCCAAAATGCAGCAGAAGAGGACATCACTCTAGTAGAATGACTCTTTATGCGGTCAGGAAGTGGTGTTTTATCCATTGTTAGCAAAGTCTGATGGTGTTAATCAGCCACTTGGCTCGGTATTATGGGGTGTTCTGTAGTTTTAGTCCTGTAAGTGTAAAATGGCAGTGCTCTTCAAACATCTAGAGTGTGAATTGACCTCTCTAGAGAGGAAGCAGGCAATGGAAAAAAAAAAACATTATGACAGGCTGATGAAGATGAAATTTTAATGGCACCATAGGTAGAAAGGAGATGTCAGGAAAGGCAAATACTTTCTTTTTGAAAAACTGCAGAAAAGGAGTGTCATGTGTTAGGGCAGCCAGTTCACTGACTCTCTAGCCAAAGCAATGGAGAAAAAGGAGCCTGCCTTGTAAGTAAGTAGCCTCAAGTCAGGACTCAGTCACACGGCTGATTCACATCAATTCCAGTCCCAGTCTTGTGGTACATGAATTGGTACATACATTTACTTTGGCTTGCATTAATTTGATGTATTTCTGATAATTAAAACCAGTTTGGGAAGCTACACTGAAATCAACTACATTTCCATTCTGTTTAAGGAACACACGAAAATGTTTACTTCATTTTCTTTTTTAAGCAAGTGATATAACGCTAAATTGATGTCTCCACCTGATGTCCTTTACTTTCAAGCATGGGGAAAACACCACAGATGACTGATGAAAAAATATGGTTTTATTGGTCAAATGAGAGAACAGGGGAGGTGTTTCTAATATTGAACACATTGATGAAGTGATGCAGAAATAAATTCTTGACAACAACAAAAATTTGTACACAATCACATCACACTAAGTGATACAATGCTAAACATTTTAATGAATACAAACTTTCAACGGAAAAGTGGTGGTGCTCCTGCCTCCCAAAATTCACATTGGCATAAATTAAAATTACAGCAGGATTCACAACCACCACACTGAATTGAATCAAGTTAGGAAGCAAGGTATTTTAAAAAGGCCCTACTCAAAAAAGCTCATTTTGCCCCAAAATTCAACTTTACTTGTGCACCATGTGCCCAGAAATGTATAAATCAATTTAAATAACATTAAAACTGTTTCTACTGTAGTTTTATTGCCAATGTGACCTAGCCCTTAGTTGTGGTTATCAGCTCAAAACATAGATGCATCTGTTGATTCAAAACTAGGGGAAAAGACCACTGAGGTGGTGGTCCTCTGGAAGGAAAAACATTTAGTAAGCTGCAAAGGAATTTTTTGAGTATTTTGTCACTGTATAATTGTGATGCTTTGGAACCAGTCGGCTAAATAGCAACAATGGCAGACAAGTACACCTTAATAGTAGAAAAAGAAAGACAGTAGTGAGAGGAGGGGTATAGAGCTGGTTCTACTAGGAAGGCTGCAAATTCAATACATTTCTGCCACATATAATTGTAGGATCTCCTAGCAGAAGGCTAGGTCTAAAATCCTTTTTAGTGTTGGTGAACCTTCCACATTCTCATGTTCAGTGTTGCCAGATCAGGATGGTAAATTAACCTGTTGTTCTGAGAAAGGAGGTGGGGCACATGAGGCAGATTGAGGAAGCCTAACGCTATCTGCTTTAGGGCAGTGAACCCTGGTTACAAAGGCCACCACGGAGCAATAAGAATCATGTTGGTGTGCTTGCAATGAAGCTTGACAATGACCTTGTGTAGCAAGGGAATTGGAGGAAATAGAATAGGTGCTTTGTCCATTTGAGCATGAATGCATCCCTGAGGTACAGATGACTGAGGCCTGCTTTGGAGCTGTACCTGTGACACTATGTTTAATGGTGTGGCAAAGCGATCTACTCTCAGCTTGCCCCAGTGACTGCAGAAGCTGTTGTAAATATCAGGTGCTAATTCCCATTATTGATTCCATGCTTGGTAGCTGCAATTGTGTGCTACACTGTTCTACTCTCCAGCAAGATGTATAGCTACAGAGGAAATGTGGTTCGACAGACACCATTCCCAAAGCTGAACTGCAAGGAACAAAAGATGTTGAGAGTGCTTTCCCACTTTCTTGTGTAGTACATGCTGGTCGTGAGGTGCCATTAGACAGAATAGAACAGTACATGGCTTTGTCCATCAGCAAATTGAATTTAAGTTAGCTTTATATGCAGATGATTTATTATTCTGTACAGTAGTGCCTCACATTACGATGTTAATTCGTTCCAGCGAAATCGCTGTAGAACGAAAACATCGTTAAGCAACATTAAAAAGCCCATACAAATGCATTAAAACCTGATTAATGTGTTCCTATGGGCTTGAAACTCACCGTCCAGTGAAGATCCTTCATAGCGCGGCCATTTTCGCTGCCCGTGCAGCAAGGAATCCATCCCAGAAAAGAGCTGGGAGCCATTTTTTTACCCAGCGGCCATTTTGAAACTGCCGATCAGCTGGCCGAAAATCATCGTTTTGTGAGAATCAGTTCCTGAAGCAGGTAACCGATCATCGCAAAGTGAAATTCCCCCATAGGAAACATCATTTTGCGATCGCTTTTGTGATCGCAAAACTTTGTCATGATGCAATTTCATCGTTAAATGGGGCACTCGTCTTGCGAGGCACCACTGTAGTAGCAAAACATTACCCCTTCACGGACTGCTCCCTTCTCATGGCAAAGGGGCTTGAGTAATTCAGAGAAGCTATGGGCTATGCCGTGCAGGGACACCCAAGACGGACAGGTCATAGTGGAGAGTTCTAACTAAAAACAATCCACTTGGAGCAGGAACTGGCAAGCCACTCCAGTATCTTTGCAAAGAAAACTCCATGGACAGAAACAAAAGGCTAAAAGCTATGACGCTGGAAGATAAGCGCCTCAGGTCGTAAGGCGTCCAACATGCTACTGAGGAAGAGCAGAGGAGAAGTACAAATAGCTCCAGAGCTAATGAAGTGGTTGGGCCAAAGCCAAAAGGATGTTCAGCTGTGGATGTGCCTGGAAGTGAAAGGAAAGTCCAATGCCACAAAGAAAAATACTGTATAGGAACCTGGAATGTAAGATCTATGAACCTTGGGAAGCTGGATGTGGTCAAACAGGAGATGGCAAGAATAAATATTGACATCCTGAGCGTCAGTGAACTAAAATGGACAGGAATGAGAGAAATCAATTCAGACGATTATCATATCTACTATTGTGGGCAAGAAACCTGTAGAAGAAATAGAGTAGCCCTCATAGTAAAAAAAAAAAAAACAGTGGGAATAGCTGTACTGGGATACAATCTCAAAAATGAAAAAATGAATTCAGCATAAATCCATGGCAGACCTTTCAACATCACAGTAATCCATGTTTATGCACCAACCACCGATGCTGAAGAGGCTGAAATTGACCAATTCTATGAAGACTTACAACACCTTCTAGAACTGACACCAAATAAAGATGTTCTTCTCTTTATAGGGGATTGGAATCCTAAAGTAGGGAGTCAAGAGATAAAACTAACAACAGGCAAATTTGGCCTTGGAGTTTAAAACAAAGCAGGGCAAAGGCTAATAAAGTTTTGTCAAGAGAACAAGCTGCTCATCACAACACTCTTTTCCAACAACACAAGAGTCAATTCTACACATGGACATCACTATGTTCTCTGCAGCCAAAGAGGGAGAAGCTCTATACAGTCAGTAAAAACAAGACCTGGAGCTGATTGTGGCTCTAATCATCAGTTTCCTGTAGCAAAATTCAAGCTTAAACTAAAGAGAGTAGGAAAAACCACTGGGCTAGTCAGGGTATAATCTAAACCAAATCCCTTATGAATACACAGTGGAAGTGAAGAACAGAGTGCCTGAAGAACTATGGATGGAGACTCGTACAGGAGGCAGCAACAAAAACCATCCCAAAGAAAAGGAAATGCAAGAAAACAAAGTGGCTGTCCAACGACGCCTTACAAATAGGAGAGAAGGGAAGGGAAACAAAATGCAAAGGAGATAGGGAAAGTTACAAAAAATTAATTGCTGACTTTAAAAGAATAGCAAGGACAAAGCCTTTTTAAATGAACAGTGCAAAGATATGTAGGAAAATAATAGAAAGGGAAAAATTAGAGATCTGTTCAAGAAAATTGGAGATATTAAAGGAACATTTTGTGCAAAGATGGACATGATAAAGGACAAAAATGGGAGCGACCTCACAGAAGCAGAAGATATCAAGAAGAAGTGGCAAGAATACACTTTGTGAATACATACAGAGAGGAATGATACCAGAAGGATCTGGACGTCCCGGACAGCCCAGATAGTGTGGTTGCTGACCTTGAGCCAGATATTCTGGAGAGTGAAGTCAAGTGGGCCTTAGAAAGCCTGGCTAATAACAAGGCCAGTGGAGGTGATCGCATTCCAGTTGAACTATTTAAAATCTCAAAATATGATGCTGTTAAGGTGCTACACTCAATATGCCAGGAAGTTTGGAAAACTCAGCAGTGGCCAGAGGATTGGAAAAGTTCAGTTTACATCCCAATCCCAAAGAAGGGGAGCGCCAAAGAATGCTCCAACTACCATACAATTGCACTCATTTCACACGCTAGCATGGTTATACTCAAAATCGTACAAGGTAGGCTTCAGCAGCATGTGGACCGAGAATTCCCAGAAGTACAAGTTGGATTTTGAAGGGGTAGAGGAACTAGAGACCAAATTGCTAACATGCTCTGGGTTGTGGAAAAAGCCAGAGAATTCCAGAAAAACATCTACTTCTGCTTCATTGACAAAGGCTTTGACTGTGTGGACCACAGCAAACTATGGCAAGGTCTTAAAGAAATGGGGGTGCCTGACCACCTTATCTATCTCCTGAGAAATCTATGTGTGGGACAGGAAGCAACAGTTAGAACTAGATATGGAACAACTGATTGGTTCAAAACTGGGAAAGGAGTACAATAAGGCTATATATTTTCTCCCTAATTTAACTTATATGCAGAATACATCATACGAAAGGCTGGACTGGAGGAATCCCAAGCCGGAATTAAGACTGCCGGTAGAAATATCAACAACCTACAATATGCAGATGATACAACTCTGATGGCAGGAAGTGAGGAGGAATTAAAGAACCTCTTAATGAGGGTGAAAGAGGAGAGCACACGAGTAGACATTGTCTAGAGGGGCAGGGTAGAAATCGAATAAATAAATAAAATAAATAAAAGCACAAAATATGGTCTGAAGCTCAACATTTAAAAAACTAAGATCATGGTCACTGGCCCCATCACCTCCTGGCAAATAGAAGGGCAAAATATGGAGGCAGTGACAGATTTTATTTTCTTAAGCTCCATGATCACTGCAGATTGGTGACAGCAGCCACAAAATTAAAAGACACCTGTTTCTTGGGAGGAAAGCGATGACAAACCGCAACAGCATCTTAAAAAGCAGAGATGTCACCTTGCCAACAAACGTCCGGCTAGTCAAAGCTATAGTTTTTCAGTAGCGATGTATGGAAGTGGGAGCTGAACCATAAAGAAGGCTGACTACTGAAGAATTGATGCTTTTGAATTGTGGTGCTGGAGGAGACTCTTGAGTCCCCTGGACTGCAAGGAGAACAAACCTATCCATTCTGAAAGAAATCAACCCTGAGTGCTCATTGGAAGGACAGATCCTGAAGCTGAGGCTCCAATACTTTGGCCATCTCATGAGAAGAGAAGACTCCTTGGAAAAAGACCCTGATGTTAGGAGAGTGTGAAGGCAAGAGGAGAAGGGGACAATAGAGGATGAGATGGATGGACAGTGTCATTGAAGCTAACATGCTCTGAAAATTAATATAAGAGCAAAAATTAATATAAGACCCTGTCTTATTTTGGGGAAAACACAGTATATTGCATTCACTATTACCCACGATTTTCAGTATGGGGGCTTGGAACCAATGCTCAGCACATATGGGGGTCCTCAATTCTGAGTCTAAGAGAGAATGCAATTATTTTACTACATTAAATACAATCAGTACTTGCATGTGAAACTACACTTCCCAAAATTCTCTTTTCCATACAATTTTATAAATAAAGGAGTTCTCTCTTCCTTTTCATATGCCTACTCTATATAAAATGCAAGCAGTACAGTACTAATACAATGCCATGGAATTAATTATATCACTGTCCAGCTCCAGTTTGGTATTCATTGATTTGGCGCACACATAGAATACAGAAAGACCCATGCGGTTGATGCATTCATGTTCAAACCACAGACACATGATTTCAGGTCACAGAAAAACAGCTCCCACGTTACTGTGGGTGAAATGAGACAAAGATGATTCACAACTACAAACAGGATTTTGAAAGTAGCAGGAGACACATGGGCCCAACAAAGATCAAACTCTTCTGGGGCAATTGAAAGTTTTTAACCCCTCCCCTCCCACCCTGTTTCTCCATATCTGGCCTCCCACAAATTGTGTACCCCAGTGGGAATGCTTCATCCATGGAATGGATACAATAACTGTTTTTGTTTTTGTTTTTAAATGACTTTTCCAAACTCTGCTAATGGAAACTTTTTTTTTTTTTGGTAAATATAAGTCTGGGGGTCCTGGGTTGAGGTGAAGGCACATTAGAGTACTACAGGTTCATTTCCATCTCAATCTGTTTTTAGGTCATCAGTTGTGTTTCACTGCTGAGTGGGGATTCACACCTGGGTTGTCTCAGTCTTCATCTGGCTCTTCAGCTACTGCATCTCACATGGTTTCAATAGTATTTGCCCACACTGTGCACAGATACACAGAAGATATCCTGCTACAGACAGAAAGAAATATTGCCTCATGTGAGGGTGTCCTCATTGTCAGTCTCCTTAAGGTCCAGTTGTCTCTCCATTTTCATGTCAGAAATATTAATTTAAATGTAGCACATTACAGTATGTTTTATGGTCTGAGAGGGTGTTCAAGTAATTTTAGAACCATAGAATCATCGTAGGGCTGGAAGGGACCTTGGAAGTCTTCTAATCCAACCCCCTGCACAAGGCAGGAGACCTCATACCATCCAAGACCTCATACCATCCCAGACAGATAGCTGTTCAGTTAGAATGCATTTCATATGATCACCTGCATTTTGTCTTAATTTGTAAGCACTAAGAAACATTAGCAAAGCTTGCAAAATTCAACTGGAAATCCACTACAAAAGAGTTAATGTTTTCAATACTCAACAGTTCTCAGATAATTTTTTTTTAAAGGAGACGGGGTATTGAGTTGGTGGTATATTTCTATTTGTGTGTTTTCCCCCCCAGTGTTTATGTAAGCAGTCTCATGAACATTTCTGTTGCAATGAAAATATTTTTCCTTATTATTATTTTTTAAAAAACCTTGATAGGTAACCAAGCAACAAGATGTATAGAAGACTGTTTTTTAACACCTCAAAGCTATGGTAAACCAAGTAGACCAAACTTCTTCACACATGCAAAACTCAAGATTTAATTTTCTGCAAGATTAACCACAATAATTACAAAGTTTCTGTAATTCATCCCTAAAAAGCTCATAACTATAGAATCCATAAGAATTGATCCTTTATCATTTTCCTTCCTGTATAGTGTGCATGTATCCATATCATGTGTAATATGGTTCACCAGTTCAATGCAGGCAATGTCTAATTTTTCAGCCACTAAAAATAAGCCTCCTATTGGAAACTTAGTCAGTAACCCAGTGAATAGGAAAGCTGCAGTAACAGACCACAGAAGACAAAGATACAAGCCCATTGTAACTACCACAACTGAATATCTGTTCATCCATATGCATAAGATTCCCAAATCATAGCATCCTACTTCATGAAATGTCGAGGCAAAAGCATGAGATCCAGGGGCAGACCCTTTAGCAAAAGATACAAAATGATGTGTGAGAGACAAGGTTATACAGAGAGTGTATAATGAATGTAACAGCCAACTTGTCAAACCAGAACCAGCAGATCTACAGCATGCAAGATACAGTAATGAAAAAAAGACAAGAATGCCTCTGAGCCTATCTACACGACAGGTCCTAAAACCATGAGGATGAATTTCCCAAATCTAGATTGAGATTTCAGAGCCAAAGCCTGAGACTAAATTAATTCATTTATTCCTTCGTTTTCATTTTTATGTCACCTTTTCCCAGTTAAGGTGACTCAAGATGGCTCAAAAATTATTTAAAAAACTAAAAACCTAAGCAGTTATCTCATAAAATATTTAAATGCCATCTTAAAATAATAAGTTTAAAAGAGTTTTAAAAATACCTTCAAAACACACATGAAAACAGCAACAATGTGCCACATTCAAAAACCTTAAATTGAGGGAGGACATTCCACAACCTGGGAGCAGCTACTGAGAAGGCCCTTTTCTTGTGTCCTCACCAAATGTAGGGACAAGAGAAAGGTCACATCTTCCGCTGAGGTCTAGACCATGTTCATTCAAATCCATTGCCAGTTTTCTGCCATCAGCATTGTAGCCTTCATCCCAGTCATTCCATCACTGCCAGCTCCCTAGTAAATCATCTTAATGATCCCCCTGCCTCTGCAGAGGCTCTGAGTTCCAGGTCTAAGCCCACTAAGTAGTGATCTGCTATAAAAGAATTACAGAGAGTGTCTCCACACTAAAATCACCCCGTCCTGCCCAGCACAGAAAACCAGATTCAAATATGCCCTACTACATGACTGGACCAAATACTACTTGGAACAGACTCGGGGTCGTCATTGAGAGCATGGAGTAGGAATACCATGTGTGCATGTTGAGCACCTGCAGCAGAACAAGCTGAGGGCAATCCAATAACACCCTTAAATCCAGCTGAGGCAGGAAGATTGTTGTGAAGCGGGCAGGCAGTACACCAACAGAATTTCTCCCTATTCTGTTGTGGAGATCTGGTAGGGCATTTGGTGAGACAGGGCATTTGGTGAGGAGGATACAGTAGTATTTTGATAGACTACTACAGCTGTCCCCCTGCCCCAGGTCCCACCCGCTGCTGCACAACTAATCTATCTGGATGAAGAAGAGAGAGTCTGACTGTCCCCTAGTTTCATTCAACTATGTCTCAAGAATGGACTGCAAACCCTGCATCTTAGAGCCAAATCTGAAACCTGGCAAGCCAACTATGCATTTTCTTAAACTTAGTCACACAGACAATAGCTTGGCATTGGTTGGCATTGTTTATTATTATTAATATCAGGCAGTAGTAATTGATAAATAATGATGATGATGATGATGATGTAGTAGTAGTAGTAGTAGTAAATAAGAAATGCACCGGCCATTTTTAAAGGGTTCTCAAGCTGGCTTCCAATATTTCTGTCTCTGTATGATTGATGATGAGTTTATGCAACTAAATTGCTTCCTGAAAGCATATTTACAAAGCAATCATTTGTATTCCCATCAGTGACACATAGCAGCAGATTCAAAATCATTTGGAAATCCCAAATCATTCAACAGTCTGCAGCTACAACTAGAGTTGTACAGAGTTGGTTCACAAATCTTTGTGCAGATGTCATTAAGACCCTTTATGAATTCATATTGTACAACAGGCAAGCTCCAAACTTGGCCTACTTAGAGTAGACCAGCTGAAGACAATAGTACTTACATGAATCATGACCAACTTAAGTTAAATTGATTTCTGTAGTTTAAGCAACCAAGTCTGAATTCAACTCATTTTTTTAAAATACCAAATCATGTCAATTATTTTTGTTTGCTACAATTCCCAGAACACAGCAACCAGTATGTAGTCAGAAAGGAAAGGAAAGGGAAAAACACTTTCCACATCTCTGACCATAGTTGTAACCACATGTAATGTGCAGTATTAAGACTATGCTGGCTTTGAGATGCTTGAGGTTTTAGTCCAAAAAATAAGTTTTTCATGTTATAGACAAAGCAAAAACTATGGAAAACAGCAGGCTATCTCAAAGTTGCCAAGAAACTTTTCATAGCTATTTTCCTGGAAATTGTCTACAATTAGAACTGTTATCAAAAGATGAAACATTTGTTATTGGCAATCTTAACTGATTCAAGCAACTCAGCTAAGCCAGGGTGAGAAGAATAAGTGAGCCACCAGTCATGTGCTACCAAGTAAAATGATAATACTATGCAACAAGTAGTTTTCTATATCTTATGTCTAAGTTTGATTCCTCATTCCTTTGAGTCACAGATAGATGTTTCTTTCATGAAAAATCTAAAGCCAAGAAAAAAAGCATAGAATGAAGCAGTGAAACCTTTAAACAGATTTTCAATAGCTTTTTGCTGAACTAAAAAGTAACCCTTGGTTAATCAACTAATTTTCAGTTTAGTTCTTTTCAATATAAAAATGCACACGCTTCTCCTTCAATGTCATATTTATATTTTCTAAGATATCTCCCTATCCTCAGGGCTTGGCCCTGAAATGGAAGAAATGGGATGCTACTGATCTGACAATATTAGTTATTGGTGATACAAGCTAAACATCAACAACTTAACATTCATCCTTGGTGGTATGTTTAATGGTTCTATTTAACAGAGCACAACCTGTACAATCAAGTTTACTTTGCAAACACAAAACTGGTATAATACCATCTGTGTTTTTTTATTTCAGTGGAGCTCAACTACTGTATGTTAAAATATGTTGGAGACAACAACCTGATCCAAAACTTTCTAGAGCAGTTATTTTAATTTAATTAAAAGATCCACTGATTATTTTGTAACGACATAATCTTTCCTTGTTCACAAATAAGTGTATGGAAGTTAACCACTATAGCAAAATGAGATGATAATGTAGAGACTTCAGGAATGATCATAATGAAGTCATTGCTATGTTCGCTTCAAAAAAAACCCCAACCCCCCAAAAAAATCCCAAACTATAATCCATTTGCTAACGCTGGGCAACAGTGTTAGTTATTATTGCACCTTGTAAGTGACACTCAGAAGAGAGTAAAGAAGATTGGAAAAATTTGGAATACAATATGTCAATGTCTCACATGATCCACATATGCCTATTATCAGATTGCAACTGACATCACAGTTTAACAGTTCTCCAGAGGACAAACACTTCGAAGAAAGAAATGTTATGTGGGGGATAGTGAATGAGAAATGAGAATTATAACATTAAAATTTACTGTTTTACAATTGATATCAAATTTGCACCTTTCTAAATATGCAAAATTAACAATAATAAATACATACTTAATATGTCCCTACCACCATAATCATGTATCATAATCATAACCACACTCCATGTGTCTGTGAAAGCAGATTGCAATGCACTAAACGTCACATTGAAATAAATGTGTCAGTCTTCAAGATGCCACAGTAAATATTTCTGGTTTTATTTTTGTTTTTGTTATTCATGTTTAATACTGTAGTCATCTGTCCTTATATAGAGAGCAGCAATGTACTCAAATTTAGAAGTAGATATACAAATGTACAAATAATCATCAATCAAAATGAAGACTACAGACAAGAAATCAGAAGCAGACTGAAACTACGAAGGGCAACAATGAAGGAATTAGAAAAGATCATTAAGTGAAAATATGTCTCATATGAGATCAAGAACAAGATCATCTACACTTCTAGATTCCTGATCGCTATGTACAGGTGTGAAAGCTGACAAGATAAAAAATGATTTGTTTGAAATATGGTGCTGGTGAAAAGCTTTGTATATATCCCTGACTTCCAGAAAAATGAACAAGAGGGTCCTAGTGCAAATCAAGCCCAAACTATATTTGGAGTCAAAAGTATGAGGCTATGATACTTTAGCTACATCATAAGAAAGCAAAATTTGCTGGAAAAAGCAATAATGCTAGGAAAGGTTGAAGGCAGCAGGAAAAGAAGACCAAGTACAAGATGAATTGATTCCATAAAGGTAGCCACAGGATTGAATTTACGAGAGGTGAGCAGGGCTGTTGAAAAAAGGATATTCTGGAGATTGTTCGCGCATAAGGCTGCCACAAGTAGGAAGGCAACTTGATGGCAGATAAACAACAAATGCAAATACATACAACAACAGTGGCTGAAATCCTGTTGCATAATTATGCAAATAATGCAACTTTTGGAAACAAATAACCATAAGCAAAGGAATGTCCCTAGTCATTATCTCTAGCATACTGAGTCACAAAATTTGGCATGCAACAGATAAAATATATAGGGATTTTTATAATTTACAACATTTCATTTCTAAAAGTTTCTAAAATCCTGCACAATAGGATTCCAGCCAATAACTACTAGAAGATAAGACCAAGGGTGCCTGTCATATGGGAACAGTGGCCATATTCTAAGAAAATAATAAGCCACAAACTCACACAAGAAATGGTTAATACTATTGCCCGTGTGAAAACTCAACGTTTACTCAAAATAAAGTTGTACCATGTCAAATAAGGCTTATTTTTCAGTAAGCATGCCTGGAAGTGCAGCATGAATTATGCAAGTTAAGGAAATGTTCATACACTCCTTTAGTTTAAATAACTTATTCTATGACATCTCTCTCATTTACTGTTTCAGCTAGACAAAAGAGGAAAAAAGAAGACACTGAAACATCATTTACTGACCACTGCAAATCTTAGTCACCAACCAATCGGGTTTTGAGATTTCTTCATACATTTTCAAGAATATATCTTTGACTCTATACTGTCTAGAAACTTGTCTTTCAAAATAAAACACTCTATTATTACATTATGCTAGAGAATCTGTATGCAGTCACTGGGGGGAGAAACAAGGATATTAGACTGAATAAGACCATTGGTCTCACCCAGTATTGCCATTCTTATGTTAAAAGGACACTTAATATGCTATTAAAATTAGAAGCATTTGCAGGGAAATATTTTTTTTCTCCTTCTGTGGATCCTAGTAGAAATGCACCATTTAAACTAAGTCTGAAGAGGGAAAAATGACTCTTCCTTTATTAGTGAACACATACTGATATTGTGTCACATGACCCTTACTATAATTTCTATTAAAATCATTTCATGTCTGGTTGCTTCTGCTATCCTGGCTCATTTGTATTGTTTACAACAAGTCATTGCACTCAGCAGTTAGCAGGGGCTGAATCCATGGTTACCAGTTTTTTACATTCACTAGTTAAATGGAATGCAGTTCTTCTGTGGGTTTCATGAAGAAAGCACTTAAGGAACCACACACAGTTCAGCTACCAATCAGGCTAACCTAGGAGAAATTAATCTTATAAATAAAAGTATTGTTTCATATTACAGTTGAGACGAAAAGGAATTCAGTGACTTTTTAAAAATTAGTTATAGCTGCAAGATAAGCTCTAACACCCTGATCCTAAACATTTACTTTGAAACCATTCCTGTTCCCCTCCCCACTTTAAAAAGAGTTTATTTTGGATATGTAGTTACTATGGCTTTGGGGCTATTTTGTCTAAATCCACATGACTGTGTTTTTAAAGCATTCTGGAATAATAAAACCATCCTCTTTTATTGTCAAGTGCTATATTCTCCACATCTGCATACAATTTTTATTTTAAAAACCAGGATGTGTCTAGAATATAAATACAGAGGGATTCAGTACAAGTTTAACAAGGCTGCAGTCCAAGCAAGGAAACTTACACAAGATAGTAAAATATAAAGCAGACGAACTGAGCAGAATTCAATTAAGGCAGAAATATTATTTACAAGTAAATTAAGATTACAAGCTCATACTTTTCAATGTTAATTAAGGTAGATATCAGTAGTATTTGCCTCATTATTTACTGTTTGTCTATTATGCCTTGGGGGAAAGTCTTTTTGTTTACAAGACAGATAACAAAACACATTTACATTTCTTAAAATAAAATTAAAGTATAACAAACAGAAAAGTTCCTTATACCTTGTTGGCTGTAATGTCTGTCTCATCAGCCATGAGAAAACAACAAAGAGTTAAATCAAAGATTTTCCTAGCTCATCTACTGCAAAGTCACTGTATCAGAAGCCTGAATTGATTTGTTTCCTCAGAACAACTGAAAATGAATGTAACAGAATGGGGGCAGAGGGGGGGAGGATTAGAAATCCCTACCATACTACTAATCGGATATTGTATAATAGTTGATTGCAGGTTTGCACTGTGCTATCGTTGCCTAAATCATACATACTTACAGGTTCTGGGTTCTTCCAAGAGTTTGGTGCAGTTTCAAGGACAAATGTCTTAAAGATGTCTTTTCTACCATGCAGCAATGATCTTGGCTCTGATTTGATTATATGAGCAAAGTACTAAATCTGACAATATATTTTTTTTAAAAAAAGAGAGAAAGAGACAAAACTTCCCTTATAAACAAGAAATCTTGGGAATAAAGTATTAAGCTTGAAAAAGACTGCTTAAAATATGATGGTTGATTTGCTCCCTAGTTATAGCAGCTGATGCCTGTTTGCAGCCCTGCAGAAAGAAACCTTTACTGAAAAACCAATGGCATCACATTTCAGCGAAGCTTACGCCAGGGTACAGAATGCAAAGCAACATCTGACAAACTTCACACAATTCAAATAATTTGAGTTCACTGCGGCATGTATAGTGAATCTTTTATATGTAAACTACCTATTTTTGTTTATTTAATGGTTGGCCAGTACACTACAGTTTGTATGTATATTCCCGAGAGATAGATAGATAGATAGATAGATAGATAGATAGATAGATAGATAGATAGATAGATAGATAGATAGATAGACAGACAGACAGACAGACAGACAGACAGACAGACAGACAGACAGACAGATAGATAGATGATGCAAGTGAGCCAATGTACATCGTGATCTACACACATTATTACATGCAAAAGGGAGTCAGGCATCTTGTGCTTTAATAGTTTTATATAAAAAAAGAAACTCCAGCAGTGACAGTTCTTCTCAGTCCTGTTTAAGTATTAAAGATAAAGGAGCACTCACCCTCATCTTATGCTGTGGCACACTGTGAGCACAACAAACTGTTTGTTATTTCTTACAATGCTTTTTTATCTTAGTATCAGACTTGACATTACAGGTATAGTTACATCATTAGAAGAGAGAATAACTTAAGCTCTGTAAGACATTTGATTATAATTCATGAGATTTTAACATCTCTTATAGTCTGAAAATTAGCTTGCTTGTTTGCGATTGGTCATCAAGAATAAACAAAGATGTCATTTGCTGGTATGATTGTCCAGACATGCAAGTCTAGTCTGCTGAAATCACACCTCTGGAACAGTAATGCAATTTCAACTTTAAAAACATGCTATCCCTAATACATAGTTTAACCCTTTATTTATTAGTTAATTTCCATTGAATATGGCTATCAAAGGCAGTCCCACGTAGAGCGGACTGCAATAATCTATGCGAGATGTTACCAGTGTGTGTGTAACTGTCATGAGACTCTGTTCGTCCAGGTAGGGCTGTAGCTGGTACAATTTCTGCAGCTGAAGGAAGGCGCACCTGGCCACCGAGTCCACCTGGGCTTCCAGCGTTAGACTGGGGTCAAGGAGCACCCCCAGGCTGTGGACCCTGTCCCTTAGGTGGAGTGTAACCCCATTCAGGGCAGGGAAATGGCCCTCCAGCTTGTCCAGCAAAGCATGCACTAACTGCACTTCTGTCTAGTCTGGATTAAGTTTCCACCCTCATCCAGTCCATTATCAGGTCCAGACACGAGTTCAGCACAGAAACCGCCTCACCTGGATTGGTGGAAAGCGAGAGGTAGAGCTGAGTGTCGTCAGCATATTGCTGACTCCTCAGCCCAAACCTCCTGATGACCTCTCCCAGCAGTTCCATGTAGATGTTAAACAGCATGGGGGACAGTATCGAGCCCTGAGGAAGCCCATGACATAAGCGCCATGAGACAGAGCAACTGTCCTCCAGCACCATCCTCTGGACACAGTCAGCCAGGAAGAAGCGGAACCACTGTAAAGCAGTGCCCCCAACTCCCAACCCAGCCAGCCTATCCAGAAGGACACCACGGTCGATGGTGTCGAAAGCCGCTGAGAGGTCCAGGAGTATCAACAGGGTCACACTCCCCCTGTCTCTCTCCCGGCAAAGGTCATTGTACAGGGCAACCAAGGCAGTCTCTGTACCAAAACCCAGCCTGAAACCCGATTGAAATGGATCCAGAAAATCCATTTCATCCAGCAGTGCCTGGAGTTGCCTGGCCACAACCCGCTCCAATACTTTGCCAAAATAAGAGAGGTTCGCCACTGGTTGGTAGTTAACCACCAGGCTTGGGTCCAGGTTAGGCTGTTCAAGGAGTGGTTGAATTACTGCCTCTTTCAAGGTGGTAGGGACCACTCCCTCTCTCAAAGAGGCATTCACGGCCTTCTGGACCGAAGTGCGAACCCCCTGGCATATCTTCCAATTAACCAAGATGAGCAAGGGTTGAGCGGAGTAGTGGTAGGATGGACAGATCCAAGCACCCTGTCCACATCCTCAGGTCTCAACAGTTGAAACTCATCCATTAATACTTGACCTGAGCAAGGCACATGGGACACATCCTCTGATTTTGCAGTAATGATGGAGTCCAACCCACTGTGAATCTGAGCAATTTTCCCCTCAAAATGAATGGCAAACTCATCACAGCGAGCTGATGAGCAGTCCGGGATCTCTACCAGATTTCCCGGTTGAAGAAGATCCCGGACCACCTGAAAGAGCTTTGCTGGATGATATTCTGAGGAAGCAATACGGCTGGAGAAATATTGCCGTTTCACCAGCCATATTGCCATGAAATAGGCCCAATAATGGGCTCTAAGTCATGTTCGATCAGACTCCCAGTGGGACTTCCTCCACCTACGCTCCAGCCATCTCCCCTCTCACTTCATCGCCCGCAGTTCAGAAGTATACCAAGGAGCTGTCTGGGCTCTGTGTACAAGGAGAGGGTGCTTAGGCACAATCGTGTCAACCGCCCAGGTCATCTCCCTATTCCATAGGGTGACCTGAGCTTTGATAGAAGTGCCAACCATTTCAGACGGATAATCCCCCAGAGTGTTCAGAAACCATCCGGATCCATTAGTCTCCGAGGGCAGATCATCTTAACAGATTCCCCCACCCTTGCAAAGGGAAGAAGAAGCTAATAGACTAAACTTGACCAGGAATTGGTCTTACCATGACAATGGGATCACAACCAGCCCCTCACCATCCTAACCACCATCTTCCAGTCCCATTGAGAAAACCAGGTCCAAGGTGTGGCCCTTCTCATGTGTCAGGCCGATGACACATTGATACAGCCCCACGGTTGTCAAGGCAGCCTCAGCATGGATGTTGAAGTCCCCCAGCACCAACAGCCTGGGAGTCCTCAACACCAGGTCCAAGACTACCTCCGCCAGCTCAGGCAGGGAGACTGTTGGTACACAGCAGCATGGGCGGTACACCAACAGAATCCCTAATCTGTCTCATAAGCCCAACACACAATACAGGCCCTCAAGAACTCCTCTCAAAGGGATAGGAAGCCTGGTCAAGGAGACAGAACTCCTACAGACTATAGCAACTCCCCCTCCCCGATCCTCCAAGCGACATTGGTGCTGGACCAAGTACCCAGGTGGACACAGCTGGGAGAGGGTGACACCACCTTCCTCTCCCACCCAGGTCTCAGTAATGCACGCCAGGTCAGCACCGTCATCCAGAATTACATCATGGATGAGGGCAGTCTTATTTTGTACTGACCTGGTGTTCATCAACAGCACCGTGTGGCTCGAGGGTTTGCTGATATGGTCACCTGATACCATCTGGTTGGGGGTAGGACTAGAAGAAGTGATAGATGTAAGATATCTAACCTCTCTTCTCCTACGTGGGTATGTTCTACCCCCACCGCCATTCCTTCCCCTATCCAGCACCACCTCAATGGCTGCCCCTTCCAACATCCTCCCCCATTCCTTTTCCCTCATTTCCACTGTGGATCTCTATGCAACCTGATGACATTTTGACAATTATATCCTGTAACCTTTATCTTGTCCATTGCTGCCATCTTGATTTTTAGATTTGTTGTTTCCTTTTATATACAGTATAAAGAAAGAGAGGGGGGAGGGGGGGAGAGAGAGATATATCTTATTTTATATTTTTGGTTTGGGTGGGATTTGGCTGTTCTTTGTATGTTTATTTTACTGATGGAAATCGCCCAGAGATGGACCACTAGATGGTTCAGTATAAAAATATAAGAAATAAACAACTTTCCTTTGCATAAAAAGTACTTTGTACTAACCCCAGAATACACAAATATTTGAGCACGTGGCCTGCATTTCAATTTCTATAAACCATTACAGCAACTTCCCCCAACCTAGAGCTCTCCAGATAACTATTCCTGTCAAATCCAACAATCTTGGCAGTGGTCAAGATTATAATTTCCATTCCCAACTGATGATGGAAATGGTAATGGTGATCCTAAACATCTGAAGTGCAGCAGATAGGAGAAGGCTGACCTACACATACCCTGTCATTGGATTTGAGACATAGTCCAGATGTTTTAGTCCCCATCTCCTGAAAGCATCTAGAAAAGCCATACTTGCCCATTCCTCCTTAAAAAGATAAGATGCAATTGCTTTCCACCCCCCTCCTTGCTCTATGTGAACACTGCATCTTGCCTAAACTGCACTGATTAATAATCCTTTGTGTCCAACAGCAGGGAATACTGTAACTAACATGGGCTAAGCACTCACTCGCACATTCAAGTAACATATATATTATGCCAAGGGACAAGGCATTACAGCTGCCTGCACTGCAAATTATAGTATGTGTGTTTCCCTAAAAATTTTTACAGGCAGCCATTTACCAGGTGCAGTAGATAAAACATATCCCATGACCAGTTTACTGTGACCAAAAAAGGAAGCCCACTATATGACACCCAGCCGTGACCAGACTATTTACAACTATTCATCCACTTTGTTTCTTTTCAACATGCTTTTGCGTCTTTGGAAGCTTTATGTCAGATACTAATGAAATATGTGACAGTGTGCCTTGCATGAAGGTGAAGCTACAAAGAACATTGTACCTGAAACTCTGCTGTTATTTGAGCTCCTATCAAAAAAGCTCAGTCCCAGTGTGAGACTTCCAGTGTGGGACAGTGGATAGAGTGATAGACTAGGACTCTGGAGAAAGGGGTTCGAACCCGGCACAGTCATGGAAACTCACTGGAGGAGCAGAACTGGAAAAAACACTCCTTAAATGTCTCATTTACCATGAAAGCTCTATTAAGGTCATTATAAGACAGTTCCAGCTCAATGGCACAGAACACATACATCAAAAAGCTTAGTGAGATAGATATCTGGGTGAAGAGCCAGAGATTAGGAATTCAGTTCCCTACTGTACATCACAGAAGAACCAGTCTGTGTGGCCTTGGACAAGCTGGACAGTCCCTGGATGCAGCCACAAGAAGGGTGGTACATCACTTCTGAGTACTCTCAGCCTAGAAAACCCTGAAAAGGGTTTCCGTAAGTCATAACTGACTTAACAGAACATGATTAGCAAAGGCACAGGGGGCCTGTTGTGGTTTCTGGCTGGCAGCTCAATGCAGTAAAAAACTTATTTTGAAGATTAATTTCACCATGATGCTGATCAAAGAAGGCTAGAACTTTGTTAACTCAGTTGTATTTCTGTTTGCTAATGGTTTAACTGACCTCATCTTTTACTCCAATAAAGTATGGCTTCAGCTGTCCTAAGGACAAAAAGAAATGGGGTCAGACAGGTTTGATGCTACAATGGTCAAGGACAGTTGCTATTGCATTCTCTACTCAGTAAGGTTTCTTGTACTATGGGGAAGGAGGCCCTGCCAGGGCACACAATTGGAATGGATGCCATTGTCATGGTGCATAAGGTTGGCTGGATAGCTCAAAGGTTTAGGTTTCTGGCTGCAGAGCCATAGGTTGGGAGTTCAATTCTCCACTGTGTCTCCTGTTAAGTAGAGTCAGCCTGTGTGGCCTTGGACATGCCCTGGGGAGTGGGCAGAAGAAGGGAAACATAAACCACTTCAGAGTATTCTCTACCCATAAAACCTTGAAGAGGGTCACCATAAATGAGAATTGACTTGATGGCACAATTATTACTATTATAAGGCTGTCATTTGTGGAGGGGTTATTGAGGCTTACTTAAATGTTACCCCCTTTCCTACTGAGAGATTGCAGCCTGCATTCAAACCTAAATTCCCATGTATATGACACTTAATGCAGTTCTGCTAGGCTAGGGCTTCTTTTGCTACCTATGTGATACTGGTGCATGTGAACAGCTCTTAAGGCTGGCAACTGGGGAAGACGAGGTATACATGGTATAAACATATACTGCATGTTTGTATGACTACACAGTTGTACTGAACAAAGGCTGAAATCCTGATGAACACACCTGTTGTCATGACCTTGCTGTGTCCCTTCTTATTTTTGTGGTTCCCCTCTTGGCAAAATACTTTCACTCTCTCCAGGAAACCCGAATCTTTGTCCCACAGAAGCCGTGTGTCCTTTTAACTTGCATTTAACTTGACCTCAATACCTGGCAGATCGTCTTCTCCCACCCAGATCTACCCGAATCACCCGACACAGCCAGCAGGGACAGCTGAGGGGTCTGACGCCGAGGGAGGCCCCGAAGGAAAAAACAAGAAATCGGGCCTTCTCGACGGTGGCCCCTGGGCTGTGGAACACCCTGCCCACTGAAATTTGGCTGGCACCCTCGCTGGGCATTTTAAAAAGCCAGGTGAAAACTTGGCTATTCAAGCAGGCCTTCCCTTCAGTCAATTAAGTCATTCTTATTTTTCTTCTTTTATTCTTGCCACCTTGGGACTCTTGGCTTTAAATTAACTGTTAAAATCGTAAATTTATGATATTATATTTTATATCATTTTGTTTTTTAATGTAAAACTGTATATTTTAAATTGTTTTTATCTTCTAAGTTGTAAGCCGCCCTGAGTAGACTATGTCTAGATGGGCGGCATATAAATGCAATAAATAAATAAATAAGTAAGTAAGTAAGTAAGTAAGTAAGTAAGTAAGTAAGTAAGTAAATTAATTAATTAATTAATTAATTAATTAATTAATTTCCACCATTTTGCTAGATGTTACCGTGTCATATGGAGCTTCCTTCATTCTCAATATGTGCTGTGACTAGAACAGTATGTCCGATAAGCAGAAATTCATCCTACCAGAGCAGCTGCACCTCAGTCACTGCTACTAGTACAATGTTAATGGAGTGGATGCACTATGGCATCACTGTGTGGAATTGAATGCTAGCTATCTTGGGAGCTGAACCTATTGCTGTATGTGCATTGCTTCTTTTGGTGTCTGAGCAACATAGGGGTGTCATTGCTGTCACAAATATGAGGCGCTGAAATGGATGGTGGAGACATTTTTTTTGTCATTTCTACTGCATAGTGTGTATTGTTTGGTGTCCTGTGATTCCCCCGTGTGTTCTGGTCTGCAGAAATTTGTGGACAATTATGCCAATGTAGCAGTAACATATTTCTCTCCATTTTATATGTGGATTATTTTGGTCAAAGCCTCAGAAAATCATGATTAATCACATCTTTAGCACATTAAGCTCACATTACCAACAGTTGAAGTAGTCTTATTTCTGACCACTATAAACACTATTATAGTCACTTCTGTTTCCCAACAGCCTTCTTTCCTCCTTCAGGCACGGTTGGCTCTTCTGTCTAGTATATTGCATGTTATTTCTTCAATACTGTGAACTTTGTTCCAAAGTGCAGAAACTGAAACTGACAGTAGAGCAAAAGGGAAAGCTCTAGAAATCAGACAGAAAACAATTAAGATCCCAGAAATAGATGCATACATATAGATATGGGAACCGCATATGTATACACATACATTTCAATTCCATATATCGATTGAGAAATGCTTACTACATGATTAATCTAGGAAAATCTCTATTGCATTGTGCGCTACTTAGCAGCAACTGATTACAGATATGTGACCCAAAGGCTATCTACAAAAGCAGCAGTTTGCATCTACACCCCAAGATTTTTCTCATAGAACACCCCATTATCTTCTACAAGACTGCATCCCCAAGGACTGAGCTGATGCTTTTTGGCAGAGGATGAAGTAATTTGTATTGTGAAGTAGGAGGGAGTTTGATTTAAAATTCAGATACAAGACCAAGATCAGATTTTTGTCTCTAGCATTTCTACACACTTCAAAAGTATGACTTCGATAACATTTTATTTAATATTCTGTTCTTTGTATCACAAGTCTCTTTCTAAAATGGCATTATGTTTCAAAGAAAATATTTATTTGTTTTATAAAAGTCATAAATTAAGATTTATTAGAACTTTACTATGACTCTGCCTCTTGTATACAGCACCTGTAACATGCATTATCTCAACTATGCACCTTGTTGATATATGAAAATTTGCAGACATGCCGAACTATCATACTAAAAATTATAGTATCTTGAATGAGGGCAATATCCTTGTTTCATTTTACAGCTAACATCACTTGGTATTTTCTTTGCTGGAATTAGAGGGGATTATAAAGTACTGGCAGAACAATATAGGTTGCTAGATAACTCAGCACCATCTAAGCCTGCAGTTGCTAAGTCGCCAGCTTTCGGTATTTATTTGTTTGTTTGTTTATTCAATTCATATCCTGCTCCCATTAGTGTCATAGCACTACTCTGGGTGGGTTATAGAGTAGCTGAGCAGATAGCTACTCTTAGTAAAACCCCAGGTCACAAAGTCAGTATTTTATACTGTGAAATACTACTTGAAATCATCCGCTACATACAAGAAAGAATGAAGCACCAGAAACACATTGATTCATTTCCTCCCCGCATCCTCCGAAAGGTAAGTCTCAGGCATCTAATCTTCATAACATTTGCTCCAAGCATTCTTCCTATGACATATCCTGAAACTGACAGAGGCAGAAGGTTCTTGCTCCCTACAACAGTGGCCCTCAACCTTGGGCCTCCAGATGTTCTTGGACTACAACTCCCAGAAGCCTTCAGCACCACCTCTGCTGGCCAGGATTTCTGGGAGTTGAAGTCCAAGAACACCTGGAGGCCCAAGGTTGGGGACCACTGCCCTACAACATGGGAGGGTTATATCAATATTGTATCTGAAATATATCATAATTTTTCCTTCTGTAGACCGAGAACACAACTCACCAGCATACCTGGAACTGGGTAGCCCATTATCCTTCACCTCCTTACCTTGTCTCAGCTCCACCCATGCAGAGCTCTTTTGGTAATGTAGATTGGAACACAATGACTTCTCAGCCTAACTGTATATCTCACATCAGATACAGAACATGAAATTACAGAATAAATGAGGTATTCAGAAAAATAACTGCTATGCCTTTCCTATATTACCGGAATAATTTCATTCATAAACCTTTACAAATAAAACCTAAAG
Source organism: Pogona vitticeps (assembly GCF_051106095.1). Lineage (NCBI taxonomy): Eukaryota > Metazoa > Chordata > Lepidosauria > Squamata > Agamidae > Pogona > Pogona vitticeps. The sequence goes on from NC_135783.1 coordinate 32,709,851, forward strand.
ATGCTGATTATGTAGACCTCAACTCACAAAATGTATTCAGATTCTTCATACGGTCTTTATAGTTTTCATGTTAGCAAAGCTGTCCAAAGAAGACTTTTTTTTCTGAACTGGTCTCTAAAAGTACCACTATTTCTAATCATTGCTGTTGGATGGCTAACTTTGAAAAAGCACATCTGAGGATGAAACAGAAGGGTGTATGGCACTGGGAAAGCACCACACAGTAAGAAGCTCATTCTTGAACACTTTTCACTTGAGGCACTAATCCAGAGAATGTTGCCATCTGACACAAAAGACAAAATGATACCCCTTCATTCCATGTGAAAAAGGTGATCGCACTGGTAGCGGTACCTTTTATAAAAAAATGGCAATGGGATAAAGATGTCTGCCACACCTGATGGCAGCGGATGCAGGGCAAGATGCATATCACACACTGAGCTCTGTCTACCAAGAGAGGGAAGTAGCTATGAGACTCAGGGAAAACAGCTGGGGGACTGCCAATGCCACACAACCCCCAAGGCTGATCCACCAAAATGAACCCAAACTAGGGAATCCATGCTTCTTTCACTATTCCTACGCAGAGCTACATAATGTAATCAGAGCATGGTGATTTATACCCTCTAATTATAACTGGACCCTATATGTTTATCAAAATTACATGCCACCTATCCTACAAGGAATTCACAGAAACATACATAGGGAGTTCAGAGCAATCTTACAGGTTAGGCCAAGATGAAACTTTACCTTTTATACACTAGATCACAGTAACCTGTTCATCACAATGTTGTCTACTTCTAGGAGTGGGATGGGGACATGTATATGTCCAACATTATTTAATGACAAAGAAGAGAAACAAAGTTGATAATGAAGGAATGATGGCAAGCTGGAAGACAAACTAATGGATTTTATGGAATGGCCATGCTCAAATTCTCTGCCTGAAGGTTAGTACATTCTTAAAGGGTGAGATTATTCACTGTATGTGTCAAGAACAAAATCAAGATAATATTTATTGATCATTAAAAATTTCACTTCTAAAAACAGGTAGGTGAGTACCCAGCTCTCTGGGGCGAACAATGTGTAGCCTGCATAATTAACTTGTAAACCAACCAGAGAGTGCTTTAAGCCCTATATATAAGCAGCACACTTTAAAACATATTTTAGATTGTTGAGAACAATGCATACTCTAAAAGGACCAAGAAATATTACTACCTACATTGAACAATAAAGTCAGTCAGGGCTCAAATTATATATATAAACAACTAGTAGTCTTAATTCATATTCTTTCTTTACTTTAACCACTTTAACCACAACTTTCAAACTATATGAACCTAACCTATGATGTGTGACTTTACACATTAGAATTCCTCACTAATTAGGAAATAAATTTTGAATGATTAAGTGGAATTGTTCATACAAATTGCCAGCTGCAGCATTTCACTCATATAACATAGCATGGAAAATACATATTGCTTATGTTTATTATAGTTACAGTTGCTATGAACATCTATAACTCTCCAACAATTTCTTTGATTTATGTTCAAAAACATACAGGGCATGAAATGATGCCTGCAACCTTACATTTTCCTCAAGAACGTTGTAGGGAACAGATACATTCTGAAACATCATGTTAGATTCCTTGTTATGCCTGCTTTTTAAAATAAATGTATGATAATCAATTACGCATGCTTCAAAGAAACTGCCACTAGATTCCCCATCAGGAAATATGTCTGAGAAAACAGCACCATTGTCTTACCCATATATATATATGAATCTATATGCTCCAATAATATATTTTTATCTTTTTGTTACCAAAAGAAATATCACAGTACACAGTATGTTCTGTTATCAACTCCCAACCCAAAAAATATTGTACTGTATAGCTTCCACATACACAACAAAGTAGCAAGTTTTACATAGGGTTTTCAGGAAGATCATCTTCCTGATCATCTTCAAGGACCTTGATATAATCTCCCCCGGAACTCTTCTTCTAAAATCAGTATATTTTCCCCCACTCAGTAATAAAAAGTGGTATTGACGTTACCTGAATAGAGATCCAGCCCTGATTGTAGTTACAAAAAGTGTATTTACTTACACAGATTGGTCACTATTCTGCCTGGACACCTCTGAAAAGGCATACAAAATAAAAACAAACATGACCCAACTCCACCCCAGTAAATCAAGGTATAAATTAGCAACTCAGAATAAGTCTATCAGACTTATAAAACAATAAATCATACCTGTGCTGAAAGCTCCAAGGTAGCAGGAAATGACTCCAAGCCAATCCAACATAACAAAATGGTCATTGCCCCATTGATCATATCTGCCACATGAACTTCAAGGTGAGGGAGTTGAAAAGGCTCTTTCCTAAATTACTGCCAACTGCATCTCAGAGGGTGATGGAGCCAAAAGAAAGAGCTCATCTAACTTGATTGAGAGATGAAGTCTCAGTTTTAGAAGAGGTAAATATGCTAGCACAGACTAACACATCAGGCCCAAACAAAAGAGAAATAAAAATTAAGACAAAAACATGGCACCTTAATCTGTAACAGATATATTTTATGTACATGTCTGAGGAAGCAGACTTGTCCACAGAAGCTCACATTAAAATATAGCAGTTGGTCTTTAAAGTGCCGCACTGACAAAGTCTCAGGTTATAATTTTTTTTAAAAAAAAATGCTTTGTTTATTGTTGTAAAAAGTTGGTTTAAAGACTGCCCAATGCATTTCACTCCAACCAATCTGTGGCCTTCTTCGGGGGCAATAGTTTTGCAATGTGTAATGCAGTTCTCTTTCAGTCTGGTTTCCAGCTCCACTAAACTACTACAACTGCGAACCATGCCAGAAGAGCTATGTATTACGTATTGCAAAAATATTGCCCCCGAAAAAGGCTAGAGATTGATTGGACAGAAACATACTGGATAGTTTTTGAAGTGAAACTCATTTTTTTACAACATCCCAAGACTTTGTCTCACCTTCACATTTGGTTCCAGTGGCTATTTCCAGTTTCTTTTGGCTTTTAAGGTCTCACCAAGCAATGTGCTAGGCATTCACTTTCAATCAAAATTTTAAATTTTGATTGTAAAGACTTTGGATTTAAAAAAAAAATCCATTTCTTCTTTTTAGAGGTACAAGTGTGTTCCTCTTCATTCCCCCCAAAAGTGGGCACTTTTAAAAAATCTGCCATGGTTATACACATGAAGCTTGAGATGGATTCACACAGCTACGTAATCCACATGCCATGTAGAATAAACTACCGACCCAAGGTTGATTTAAACCCCATCTCTCCATTATTGTATTCACTACAGCACAGTAGCTCTCTCAAAGTTTTCTTTACACTTTGGCTTTCCAAATGAAGCATTTTCTAGTTTTGTGACAGGTAATATCTATTGTCTGGAACAGGGAGAATGTTGCATGTGATGAGCTCATTTAGTACATCATCTCTAAAGCTATCTTGGATTAATGTAGGTAAGAAAAACCCTTTGTGACCGAAATGCCTCAAGTGTTGTGCTATTACCCATGAATCTGAAAGACGTTTCCACCCCTGTGCAAAAAAAAAAAAAGAAAGAAAGAATATTGGACACTTGTGTTTAAGAATTTGAAATATTTTCCAAACTTCCATTCACTTGCCCCTTTTAAAGAAACACAAGCAAAAAGATGTAACTGAAAACATGCATTATTCACAGTCTGATCAACTTGACATTTTCTGCTGGCGTCTCTGTGTGAAACACTGACATCATTTGAACCCTAAGTGTGGTTAACACAAAACCACCTGGACTAAAGCAAATGAACTATTTGAACAAGATAAGCCTTGCCTTCCTCTCCCCCTCTGGCATCCAACCACTCCTCCCTCCCCACATGCCATCTCTGATGTTAGCAAACCACCCGTTTTCACACTGCTCTCGTAATGAAATCTTCAAGGGGTGATACAGTTAAACTGCATGTACACCATACCTCTATTGTCCATGCAGCTCTGCTAGATGGCATCAACAGTTGTTCACCTATTTTCACAGTGGGAAATTACCTGGTACTCACTATATAGGAATAATCAGACAGAATCTAGGTCAAAATCAAAGGAAGTCTGTCCCATGCATTTGGTGGGGCAGGAATGGGAGGAATTCACATGCAAGCATTATGGCATTGTAAAAACAAAGAACTTATTTGACAGAGTTATAAAATATCTTCAGACAGGCTAAACATGGTTGAACACTGCTTTGGGTTTAAAAGAGAGAGAGAGAGAGAAAGAAGAAAAAGGCAATTTTCCTTCAGTCTGGCTTCCTAAAAGGTATTTAAAATCAATATAAAACTACAATATTAGAAAAATTTATAATCATTATTCAAACAGCTGACTTGAAATGGTCCCTTGTTCATGGGGAAATCTTCCGTTAGTTTTTCAAGTACCAGCAGTTCAGTGGAAAGATTCACCAACTGCCCTCTGGAGAAAACTGCAGATCTGCATTTAAATGGAGATATATTGTTTCCAAATGTGCACTACCTGGAAGGCAGATACTGTCAAGGTTTCTTAGTGAATGGATTTTAAATTGCATTAGGTAAGTTTCATTGTTGCAACCCTTATTGTTTCATATGACCCAGGATATTTCCTTAGGATTTTGCCTGCATGCATTTTTGCCCTAATAATTTAAAATTAAATCCTAATCTATAAAAAAGCTGCTCACTAACTGGCAATCTCTGTTTTATAAGCATACATTCAAATATGCACAGATAGGACCACAATGACCTTTTAGAATGCAACTGTAAAATAACTGGAAAATGTGATGACTTAATAGAGTTATATAAAACATAAAACTTGTTTTACAATACAGCTAATTCAGAACCATAAAATACTGTGTAAAATGAATGACCATTACATATCCTGTTTATTACTGAGAATATTTTAGAAACATATTAAACATATTTATACAGGCTTCTAACACTGAACCATTACATTTATGCATGTGTAACAGTTTAATCTTAAATATATTTTAAATTCAAACATTCCACAGCTATGAAACAGGTTATTAACATACATTCTTTTTTTCTTGGGACATAATAGAATAAATTGGTTGTCAACAATACATATTTAAAACCCCAAAGATTTTTAAAATCACATGAATCCTACTTGGCTAGCATATTGGAAAATCTTTATCTGATGAGATGCTTCCCTTTTTTCTATGGCACATGAATGCAAATATAGTTTTATATTCCTTTAATCCACTCATGGCCACACACATGCAAAAAAATGTCTTCCAGAAAAGTTTTGCATAAGTTATACTATTAAGGTATATTTAAAGTTAATAAAGGAAAAGACTCACAATCAATTTCAAACACTTAGACATTAGTCTAAGCAGCTTCTTGCAGAATTCCTCATTGCAACAGAATGTGCCTGTAAACAAGGTTACTGAGAACAGACCAAGATATCCTTCTCAGCAACACCTTCACCAGGAGCCCTTCAGCTGTCTACTTAGTTTGCTATCCCTTATCTTGCAGCACTGACATTCTAATGCTGATTCAAATTCTGGATTCAAAATGAAAGATGAAATATCTTTAAGATCACTTAATATTGAAATACTGACACAATAATATGCAGTGCTAGGATCATGATGCAGATAGAATACTCTAGATGGTAACCTTTTAATTTTGGGAATATGCTACAAAATCTAATATGATAGGTCTTACACTTAATATTGCTATATTATCTTCTTTAAGCACCAAATTAACACCTTGCATGTATTGAATATTTTACATATGAAACCCCCAGTGGCTTAGCTAAATAATAATACAAGGTGCTAACTTCCATTACAAAATAAAGAAACATGATTGTGTGATCCACAAGTAAAATCCAAGATCAGGATTTGGAATACCTTTTAATAATATTTTCAAATTATTCATTTTAAAGAAAGTATTACATCACTTACATACATGTCTATGTACATACATCCGAAGAACCCAAGTAGGTTCACATATTAAAACTTCTTACATGGAACTGACAAGTACAAATTGGCATTTGTTACTTTGTAATAAACATCATACCATATTTATCGGTATATGAACTTGCATGTAAGGACATAATATATGATAACTACATATGTATTCTATGCTCATATGCTAAATCATGAGATCAAGTAGGCTGCTCAGATTGAATTGTGTTGTGATCATGGCTGAGGTAAAATACCTGTAGATTCAAATATTATGCAAGAGTGAGCAATGTGAGCAAATGAATCACTTTAACTTGTAAATCACTGTGTTTCATACATTTGAACCAATGATATATCCATATAATGAGAAATAAAAAAATGTTATGCCTTTCAGACATTACGCTAAATTCAGAGATTCAGAACCAGAACTAATTTATTTTGTGCAGTTGTAGAATTGATCCTAGTTGCTCACTCTAATATACAGTGGGGTCTTGACTTGAGAACTTAATCCGTATTGGAAGGCGGTTCTCAAGTCAAAAAGTCTGTAAGTCAAGTCTCCATTGACCTACAGTGCATTGAAAACCGATTAATCCCGTAACAGGCCATTTTTGTTCCATTTTGGTTTTTTTCTGGTCTGTAAGTCAAATGTCAGTCTGCAAGTCAAACCTAAATTTTGCGGCCAGAGAAGTCTGTAACTCAAAAAGTCTGTAAGTCAAGCCGTCTGTAAGTCAAGGGTCCACTGTACTTTTATTTGGAAGATTCACAAGGGCTGACTGAGGCTAAAGTGTGCTTTCAATTGCAACTTGTATCCTACTCAACCGGATACTGTACTAAATACCATCAGATGATATCTCATGTAGAATGCAGCAGTCCATTAGGTCTTCATAACTTTTCATGTGAAATAAGATTGGATGCATAAACTCATATTCATTCATTAAATTTATATACTGCTTTTCTACAAAAGGTACATATTTCAAATCTCCCGACTATAATCATGTATCAGATAGCTCACTGGCTTAGCCTCTGGCTGTGGAGCCAGAGGTTGGGAGTTCAGTTCCGCCACCTTCATATGGGCTGGGCTTGATGATCCATAGGATTCCTTCCATCTGCAGGTCAAAGGTTGTTGTTGTTGTTGTTGTTGTTGTTGTTGTTGTTGTTGTTGTAGGTTTTCCAGGGTATTTGGCCATGATCTGGAGGATTTTCTTCCTAACATTTCGCCAGTCTCTGTGACTGGCAAAACGTACCTCCAGAACACGGCCTAACCACCTGGAAAATCTACAACAACCATCGGATCTGACCGTGAAAGTCTTCGAGAATACAGTTATTATATGCCTCTACAATGACTGCTGTTTCAAGGACATTGAAATTTCCTTTCTACCTACCGTATGCTTATACAACTATTTCCTGAAATTTAATGTTTAATTTGAACTTCTTCCTTCATCAATATGATTGCAAAGTGTGGGAGAGCTTTCAAAAAACACATGTCCTACCCTTTCTTCTCCTGTTTTCCCTTAGCCTTTGCACCAATCACCTGGTAATTTTCCAAGTACATTTTCGTACATGGCCTGACCTGTTCGGTAGAATCAGACTCCTCTGTCACATTAATAGTAACCCAATACTTCTAAAATTCTCGTACAGGTCCCAGAAGTACAATTGCTCAACTTTCATGTCATCAACATATATAAATAAAAGGTGTTTGTCTTTAAACCAGACCCGGGCAAAGTGCAGCCCGAGGGCCACATACGGCCCACAAGCTGCTCCTGTCCGGCCCGCCGGTCGTCACTCCAGTCTGGTGTTCAAGCATATGTTCAAGCCCAAGACAGACTCAATTTCTTTCACTGAACAAGTTGAACATCAAAACCATTTATAGCTTTTTGTCTAAAGTTGATCAGTTGCTTATCTTTTATTTTTAAGTAATTGGTTCGCCCCCCAAGTTCAGATTTTTAATGTGGCCCCCTATAGAAATTAATTGCCCACCCCTGCTTTAAACAGAGGGTTACATCCTATGTAACATATGAAGGCCACTTAAAATGTGGATTTTTTTCACACTTTCTTCTCTTCACTGGAAGAAAAGAAGTGTGGAACATGTAAATGTTCTTGTTTACTGCATGTGTTTGCATGATATTGTAGACATGACATACAAAAAGCAAAAATAAACACACAAGTAATCTCGTGGCGCAGTGGTTAAACTGCTGTACCGCAGCCAAAACTGTCCTCACGACCTGGGGTTCAATTCCAGCTTGCTGGGGGGGCAATGTGTAGCCTGCATAATTAAGTTGTAAACCGCCCAGAGAGTGCTTGAAGCACTATGGGGCGGTATATAAGCAGAACTCTTTGCTTTGCTTTATCTGATGACTTGCACGTGTTAGTTTGAAAGTATTTTGCATTAAAAAAATGTATCTTACTGTAGGAAAAGTACGAAGTGTGAAGCAGCTAACAGATGAAAAGGTGCTCTTACCATCTCATACAAAGATGTTCACCATCATATACCTGCCTCCTCAGGGAAGAGAAGGACTTTACTCTTTTGCATATATATACACTTTGATGGTCCTATATGAATAAATGAGCATCACAATATGACCTGAACACAATAGCAGAAAAGAGGCATGTTCTTCTCATCCCCAGAAGCAAAACTGCCCAATTATCAGCCCACTCACAAGCAACATAGTCCAGTTGTCTAAGTAATTTTCCTAGGAAGATAACTTTACTGGTTTTCTCACACTTCCCACATTTAAAACAGCAGGATTCACCAAATCATGACACGCCTTACACATTGTATATTGATAGCGAAGGCAAAAGAGTCACAATATATCAACACCCAAAACTTTTGGAATTTAATTGCCCTCCACTATTTTAAATCTTGACTAGAGGAGGATTGAAAAGTGATGACTAGGAGAATCTCAAACCACCTGCCACAGTTCTGCTTACCTCTTGATTCTATGAGCTGCAGGAAGGCAGGGAGGGGAGAAGAGAATATAAAGGTGTCATTCCAACACAAACAGAGCAAGCTTGCTTTCTAGTTGTCCCATCCCGTAAATATTTACATAGAAATATGCTCCACTTCAAAAGAGGTCATTCTCAAGAATGCAGCATACTACTTGTTTACTTGAAAATGAACTGAACTGAATGGGACTTGGTCCTCAAGTTAAGTGATCGTGGGGCCAGAGCCTCAAATGTGCAGCACCATGTGGCAGAATCACCTTGATGAGCAGTTAAGAGTATTAGCTAGATAGATAGCAAATGATCACCATTCTCCTAGCACTTAACTGGCAGGCGGGCCTATTTGGCTCTTGTAAATCACTCTCAGAAAAGTGTTTTAAGGAAGACGGGAGACGCGAGGCGGAGAAGGCGCTAACATCTCTTTTTACTGGATCTCTCGCGCCACGCGGAGCTTTTCTGTTTATCATTCATCAAGCTCCCTCGGATGGATCGCTCTGCCCTTGGCAATCCGGGAGGCGAGGCAGCAAAAGGTATCAGCCGATTGGCAAAGCTGGAAAAGGGAGTGCGGAACTTCTGAGCTCCTTGAAAGGAGATCTAGGAGAGGTGGGACAGGCGCACATACGCACACAGGCATACACACATAATCAAGCAGCAGGAGCAAATAATAATAAACACAGCTATTATTGCAAGTAGACCAAACTGACAACAGCTCTAAAGTCAAGTCCTCCCATACTCCAGTGTTGCCAACACGCCCCCCACCACCACCAAGCGTACCCAGTCTTTTAATTCAGTTTCCCCCCCCCTCCTCCCTCTCTTTCTCTAGAAGCTACCGCCTGATTCTGGCTTCTTAAGCCTTGTCCAGTTCCACTGATCTTTTTATGAGCATTATTTTCAATAAATCAATCCACTGGGGGGGGGGGGAAGAAAGGTTAAAGAGGATGCAAACAGAACAGAACCTGCGGGAATCGGTTCTGTCAGCAGCATGCATGCAGACACATAAAAAGAAAAGCCAAAACTACGCTATTCTGTCTTTTTAAAGAGGTAAAGAGCAGAGGAGGGAGAGAAAGGAAGGGAAATCGATCATGCCTACTTGGCTGATTTGACTGTGTGATTTCTATGAAAAGGCACTGACTCCGAAGCAAGTCAAACTGAACGAGGTCTGAAGGTGGAAAGGGTGGAGGGGGTGGAAAGAGGAGGAGTGTAACAGAGCTTTTCTGTCAGCTGCTCGCCTTTCCAATTTAAAAAGAAAAATAATAAAGGAAAAAATGCCCCAGATGCAATGTCAGTTTCCAGATGCACATGATGAGATATAGAAGGTCTGGACTTGGTTTACCTGGTCAGGGCAGAAACGCAGGCGAGTTAATCAGGTGAGTCGTCGGGGATTGTTAAGAAGCCGAAGCCGGTTTCTTTGCTAGGAAAGTCTACAACACCATGCAGGGACATTGCAAAATCTTTACACACGCCTCCTTTAACTGGGCTTCCGCGACCTCAACCGGAGAAAGGGGGGAGATGCCCGTCCGAGGAAGCCCGAGGCCACCTCCTCCCGCACTCGCCCGGATCGGCGAGCTTCCCCCCGAAGCTTTAGGTCCATTTAAGCGACCGCTCCGCACCAGGCGAAGCGGGGGCGAGGGGAAGGAAGGCAGCGGTGGGCGCCCGAAGGATGCGCGGGCCTCCCTGTTTCCTTGGTAGAGTCGATCCGCACTCAGTCTGACCCAGGACGTCACTCTGCCTGTCTGTTTTCTCAATGATAACTTGGCAAGAGAAGGGGAAGCTGCCTCCCCCCCCCCCCCGCCACGCTTTCCTCTCTTGAGATCATTACTTGGTATGTGCACTTTTCTCGCATGCATATTTTAAAATATATATATATATCTATACTTCTGGGGAAAAAAATGCCCAGATATCATGTATGTGTGATTATGGGCATCATTAGCTTCTTGTTCCCTTGTATTTGCATGCCGGTCTGTTTGCCTTGCCTGTGCGTCTGCGTGTATTGTTTCTTTGCTGGTGTGTCTAAAAGGGCTCGGCTGAAGTGAGAGTGGGACAAATCTGTCCGGGGAGGGTGCGGAATGGGAATAATGCGGAACTCTTGTCGATTTGTGCAAATAATATACTGTACCAATACTGTATTCCTTTAGAGACCCTCTCTGGGTTGTGTGGTTTACACCTTTCCTCGTAAACAGATCGTCCATCAAAACAGCCAGATCGAAACATTGGATTCTGTCAGATCCCAATGATTTTGCCATTTGCCCTCTCCTATTCTACTGATGACCTATTTTGAATGTTTATCTGCCTTTTTCTTAATTACAGAAGTCATCCTATCCCCATGCCTTGACAAAAGAGACACTCCCCCTCCTTTTGGAAAGAGAATATTTTTAACTATTTGTCACTTATGTCTTAAATTTTTTTAGGGGTGTAAGAGATTGCTTGAAACGCCTCTTATTGCTCTTATTTATTTATTTTTGTATTCCACCTTTATCTACTGCCAAGCCCAAGTCAGCTCACAACATGAATTAAAACATACATAATCAAAAGCGTTACAGTATAACACCAAAATGCATTTCAGCGATCATATTGAAAATGAGCATAAAATTAATGTATAAAAGCATTTGAATGCCAAACAGGAACAAAGAAAATCTAGAAGGTTTGCAGAAGCAGTGAATCACCTTTTTTTGCTTGGAAAAAAAAATACAGTTAACACAAGGACAAGCAGAATCTGGTTGGCTGAGGGCTGCAAGAATAGTCAATGTTGAAAAATGTAATTGCCTTCTCCATTTCATCACAAGTTAGTGAGGCCATCCTATATAATGTTGTTATCTACTGCAAAATTTCCAGAGTGATCTGTAGTGACCACATCTATCATCTATCTATCATCTACGCTTTGCTTTGCTATAGTCCAGAGTGACCATACCTATCTTGTATAATCCACATCAGCCAAAGGACCATGACTCCAGTCTAGTGGATTCAATTGCACATGCACCAAGAGTTGTGTATATATGGCAAGATATTTGTTCTCATTTGCTCTCCATCTGTCCCTGCCATAATGAAGATTGCTGTTTAGAGTTGTAATGAGAAGTATATGCCAGTCACTTACAAGCAAAAACACACTTCATGAGTGTATCTGTCCCATATTCTTCTGTGTATGGAAGACTATATAATTGTTGTACTGTTCACCTTCTAAGTAAGGCTCAGCTAATAGGAAAATGTTGACACAATGCTAGCGTGTGTGTGAGAGAAACCATGGTGAGAAGACAAATTTGGGATCATATCCAGTTTAAATCCCCTCAATACCTAGGAATAGACTGTAAAATTCCACATTCTTTGTGTGGAAGAAGTGGCAGGTCCAGTCCTCAGCATCTCCATGTAAAGATGGGAAAAATTTGTGTCGGAAACACTGGAGAATTGCTTGTAGACAACCCAAGGATCTGACTTTGCTTTAGGCTGCTTCTAATGACTGCTACATACAAGTCCTGCTCAGGCACGATACCATGAAACACTGTAGGGCTTTAAGCATGGTACGTTGGTTCAGGATGCAAGTGAGGCCTGCCTCTGCCAAACAAACACTTTAACTTGGGTCCAGAAACACACAGGTAAATAATGCTACTGGACAGAATCAGTTTCATATGCCCTGGACATGTGGCTCCCAAGTGTACATGAGAGTCATATTCTGTACCAGCTGGATTCCTTGTCTTCTGTAGCAGCTCCATTAAAAAATCATTATACCTGTTTTGTCTGAATGTAACCATAGCATCTGTAAAGTGATTCTTGGATCGACTTTGGATCAAATCTGGAATGCCACCACAATCTGGTAAAAGATAATCTTAACCACCGTCTGTTTGTTCTTACATTGATAGTACTTCTATGAGATTAGTCAACTTTTCTTATCACCACCTCTTTGTGTTGTTCGAAAACTAGGTGTCTCAGGTGTTAAGCAGAATTATAACTACATGTAAGTAGCACATTGCTGCTGGTAACAAATTACAAATCTATGAATGACTTCATGTTGATGTTTGAAAGCCCAAAGATCAAGATGGAACTCTGTAACATATGGTATGCCTCAGGAGATAAGGGTGGAACACAGCAATACTCTAGCACCATCTTCTGACTTTTACTTTATTTGGACTTATACCCCGCCCCTCTAGACCAGTGGTTCTTAACCTTTGTTACTCGGATGTTTTTGAACTGCAACTCCCAGAAACCCAAGCCAGCACAGTTGGTGGTGAAGGCTTCTGGGAGCTGCAGTCCAAAACACCCGAGTAACCCAAGTTTAAGAACCAGTGCTCTAGACAAAGTCTACTCAGGGCATTGGTTTTGTCCAAAAGCGCCTGTAGCTGGTCTGCCACCACCCTCTCCACCACTTTGCTTAGGAAGGAAACATTGGCGACGGGCCTGTAATTTTCCAATGTCATCCGCCGCCAAATTTGGTTTCTTCCTAGTGGGCCTAATGAGTGTGTCCTTGAGGGCAAGGGGAACCTTGCCCTCCTGGAGAGACCCATTAATTATTGCAGTGGCCCATTCTGTTGTTACTGGCCTGGCTGCTTTGATTAGCCAGGCCAGGCAAGGGTCAAGGGAGGAGGTGACCCCACTTATTCTGTGTGAGGGAGTGACACTTCCCCTCTCCTTCCCCCATTTTTATACTCAGAAAAACCTTGTAAGGCATATTATGCTGGGGGAATGGTCTACTAGCCCAGGATCACCCAGTTAGCTTCATGGTTGAATCAGGATTGAACCTGTTTCTTCTTGTTCAGCAATCTGCCAAACCACATTGACTCTTAGTGGAAACTTATCAGGACCCACTACACTGTAGCTGGTCAGTGCTACAAACATTACACATGCCAAGGGAATAGCCTCAAAATTATGTGTCTTTTTACTCTAACATAAAAATTACATTTTTGTGGAGCTCTGTCATCATCCTGTTAAGTATTTATTTTCTGCATGATTACTAGGAACATGGAACAAGGTCATGGTGACTTGCAGTGTGATGGCAGAACTCCATGGGGTAAGTGCTTTTTCACATTACAGCCAAACATCAGATCAGTCAGTTTAGGGAGTCCATTTTTGGTGTCATCACCATTACAGTTGTATTGAGCACTTCAGCCTAAGCACTGAGTAGCTAATGCTGCCTTCAGCCACTTTCCAAGTTCTGGAACAGGAATAAAGAAAGATAATTAGGCACCCAGCTCAAACATTGGCTAGCAAATTTCTCTAACAATGCTATCTCATACAGTCCGATTTGTATACCATGAAGTGTCACTAATGGTGGTACTGGACAATGTTGTGAGATGCCATTTCTTGCCAAATACATTCACTGTTGTATCAGGACATATTTTCCTAGTTCTGGAACACATTTATATTTGCAACATCAAAATAAATCTTAATTTTTCTGTCTTGATAATCCAATTCAAGGTATTATTATTATTATTATTTATTTAATTTATATCCCGCCTATCTAGTCGTGGTGGACTACTCTAGGCGGCCAACAACAGAGATAAAATACAATAACATAAAACAGCATAATTACAACAACAATTAAAAATAGGGAAACAATAAAGGAGAGAAAAAAAAATCAAAAGTAATCTGGAGAGAAGGCCTGCCGAAACATCCAAGTCTTTAATAAGTTCTTAAAGGTGCCCAGCGAGGGAGCTCCGCGAATGCCAGGAGGTAAGTTATTCCAAAGGCGAGGAGCCACCGCTGAGAAGGCCCTATTTCTTGTTTTCTCTTTTCGGGCCTCCCTCGGCGTTAAGCTCCTCAGCCTCACCTCCTGGCTCGCCCGTGTGACCCGGGTAGAACTTGGTGGGAGTAGGCGTTCCGCCAGGTATCGAGGCCCTAAACCGTTTAGGGCTTTATACGTAAGCGTTAACACTTTGAAGTCGATGCGGAACCTGATGGGCAGCCAATGCAATGCGGCCAGAGTGGGCGAAATATGTTGGAATTTTTTCACTCCACTGAGTAATCTGGCCGCCGCATTCTGCACCACCTGTAATTTCCGCAGCAACCTCAAAGGAAGCCCCACGTAGAGCGCATTACAGTGGTCTAATCTTGAGATTACGAGCGCGTGTACTAAGATGGTGAGCGCCCCTACATCCAGGTAGGGCCGCAGCTGGGCTATCTGCCTGAGGTGAAAAAAGGCGGTGCGGACCACGGACGCCACCTGGGACTCCATGGAGAGCACCGGGTCCAGATGGATCCCCAAGCTGCGTACACCATCCTTTGCAGGGAGAGTCACCCCCCCAAAAGAGAGGGAGTTTCCCAAATCCCCAACTGTGGGAGGGCCCACCCTCAGTACTTCCGTCTTGTCCGGGTTCAGCCTAAGCCCGTTCTCCTGCATCCATTCTAGTATAGTCCCCAGGCAGCGCTGAAGGCACAGAATGGCTTCTCCTGCGGTTGGCGAAAAGGAGATGTAGAGCTGCGTGTCGTCCGCATACTGGTGACACGAAGCACCACACCCCCTGATGACCCCACCCAGCGGCCTCATATAGATGTTAAATAGCATTGGGGAGATAATCGACCCCTGTGGAACCCCACAATTGAGGCTCCACGGGGCCGAGACTCTCTCCCCAAGCTGAACTCTCTGGGGGCGGTCCTCCAAGAAGGAACGGAGCCAGGACAATGCCAGGCCACCTATTCCCAACTCGGAGAGCCTCCCCAGGAGGATACCGTGGTCAATGGTATCAAAGGCCGCTGAGATGTCGAGGAGGACCAACAGGGACACTTTGCCCCTATCGGCCTCCCTCAATAGGTCATCACACAGGGCGACCAAAGCCGTTTCTGTGCCGTGGCGCGGCCTGAAGCCCGACTGGAATGGATCCAGGGCATCTGTTTCATCCAGGAGCGCTTGAAGCTGGTCGGCCACCACCCTCTCGACTACCTTGCTAAGGAAAGAAACATTGGCGACGGGCCTGTAGTTGCCAATTTCGTCCGCCGCCAAACTAGGTTTCTTCCTGATGGGCCTAATGAGTGTGTCCTTCAGGGCAGATGGAAATCTGCCCTCAAGGAGAGACCCATTTATTATAGCCGTGGCCCACTCCGTTGTTAGCGGCCTGGCTGCTTTGATTAGCCAGGCCGGGCAAGGGTCCAAAGAGGAGGTGGTGGCACGACAGCGGTCAAGCGCCCTGGAGACAGTGTCAGGCGTAACAGGCTGAAAGGTGTCCAGGATCACCGGGCAAGACGGAGCGCTGGACATCTCAGCTCGACTCACTGTGCTCAAAAAAGGAGAGAGGTCCCGGCGGATGGCCTCCACTTTTGATTTAAAAAATGCTGCAAATTGGTCCGGCGAAAAACTAGGGGGAGGCCCATCGCCCAGACCAATTCCGGATAGGTCGCGTACTATACGGAATAACTCCGCCTGCTGGTTGGACGCCTCGCTTATCCGGTTAGCGAGGTATGATCTACTAGCAGCCTTTACCTTAGCAAGATAAAGGTTAGTAGCGACCCTGACAGCTATCCTATTGAAATCCGTCGGGACCTTTCTCCATTTGCGCTCTAGCCGTCTCCTGACCCGCTTCCTCGCCCGGAGGTCCCGATTAAACCAGGGTGCCGGGCGGTCTCTGCAACGGAGAGGGCGTTTAGGTGCGACCATGGTAGTATTTTGAACAAATAATGTGGTGGGTGAAGTAATTATACCATGTAAAAATATGGAAATAATTAAGGAATCAAGATTCTAATAATTGCTTTATATTTGCATTTTCTGAACAGCCTCTTTAAACACTCAGAATCATATAGGCCTCTAACGAAAGCGAATATGAGGAACAGCCCTCAACTATGAGTACTCATATAATGCAATGGTATCTGTCAGAATTAGCAGTGTTCAGAGTAGGGAACAAAGTAGGGTAAGAGAATATGAAATGAAATTCTGAGAATCCCATTGTATTCGAAGTGGCCTGCTGACTGTTGAATTTAGCACTGCAGCCAAAATGAAGTATTTTTATACCTAATAAGAACTGGAATTCATTTTAAGCCAGTTGTATCTATAATTATTTATAAATACAGCACATTTGTTCAATAAGAATTACATTTCATTTTTCTAAATATCCTTGAGGTTCTCCAGCCAGGCAGTTCTCAGTACCATAACAATCCTGACAGTTGAACATGCTGTATAAATGTGTAAATATCAAGGTGAAGTTTGCTGGTCCTATAGCTAAAATATTCTGGTGTTCCAGGATTCTGGTGTGATGAAGCCTTAGTCCTTTAAATTCTGCAGAATTTTTGTCAAAATAATGACATTATTGTCATAATGGCTGCTTGCCAGATTCTAAATTACAAACCCATGGAGTTACAAGAAGTACAGTAACAATGGCAATTCCTATTTTAAAAAAAATATTTCTTAAATATCCAGGCCCCTGGAAAAGAGATTTTCTACAAATTGTAAGGAGCTGTGACCAAGTAAAAGACCTATAAGTATTGGGAGATTAAACACACACACACAAATTCAACATTCAGCTCATCAACATAGAAAGGTTTATGCTATACCACACACATCAGATATCAACAGCAATCATCATGGATTTTCCTCTGTAGATTTTTAGCTAAAAATTTACAGTTGAAATATATTTTTCTGACTTAAGTACTTGCCTTCAACTTAAGTTCAGTTTTCTAATATTTTTAAAGTATTATGTCTACAGTTTTTCTCATAACTTTGAACATGTTTTCAATGCATTTTAACTTCATACTATCTTAAGAATTTTTGTCCATAGGGAACATAGAAGCAATGTACATAAACAAAGCTTGTGGAATTAGACAAGCTGACATTGCCTGGAATTATTGTAGCAATGAGAAGACTTATACCTCGATACCCAGATGAATTTTCATACTATTGGAAATGACTGTCTGGTTTCATTCTGAATGAACCCTTAATTGGGATAAATACCAGCTGTGAATTTAATCCCTTAATTGAGATAAATACCAGGCTTCTGCATTTTTCCCTGGAGATCTATAAAGTTCTGTAGGACTTTTATGGAGAAGTTCAGGAGGCAGATATCCTGACCTGATATGGAATAGGTTCATTCTACAACGCTTTCCAGTTTTTCTGATTTCTTATTTAATTAGAAGAATTTGTAAAATTATTAACAGAGTAGATATTTTCAATTGATTTACAACCCTAAGGGGTGCTGCTCTGGTCTTGCCACTTACCAAGCTAGGGGTCTAGTGGAAAAGTGATGTACATGTCACTTTTATGTGTGGGATGTGAAATGGTGACCCAGTATCCCCCAGTCCCATCTCATCCAAAAGTTAACATTCAGCCAGCATGATAAGAACGGCTGGAGGTTTCTGGAAATTTTCATCCAAAACATTTCCCAAGCTCTGTATCTTAGTCATTCTGTATTATATGCATGTGCTGAGAAGAATCAAGAAATCAAGAAAATTATTTTCTTAATTTTAATTCCAGCATAACCTTTGTTCACTAAATCGGGATTTACTTTGGTCAGTTACTTGGTAGCATTCCATGAGAAAGGATTTTTAAAGGCATCAAATATACTAGTTGTTTTAAAAAAATATAGCCTTAATATACAGTATGCCGTTATAAGTTGCAATATCTACTCTATCACTGATCAAATGTCAATAATATTGCCTCAGTAACAGACATCTAATAAACTTGAACAAATGTTTTGTACAATATGACCAATGGAATATAGTTCTTTGAATGCTTCAAGATGATTCTGGTTGTCTTAGGGTGTGGCTACATGGAGAAACAGATCAAATTTTGGGCTGCTTGTTTAGTAGCCTGGTGCAATCTGTTTCCTGACAGTCACATGACTTATGGGGAGTTGTGCTCCAGCCCAACCCTGATTCATACCTAAGCTGGACTCCTTTGACCCAGCTGTAAGGCTGCTACTCTTAGGGCCCAGTCTGGAGCGATTCTTCAACAGATGGAAGGTTCACTTTAAGAGATACTGTTCCCTGTGACCCTCTCCAGTGCAATCGAACATATATGCCTCCCACTGCCTGATCATGCCCTTACATTCCAACAGGCAAAGCTGCACTACCAGTCTAAAAATGAATGAGAACAATGTCCATCTCAAGCAACACAACTATTTTATGGCATCATTACAAAAATGAAAGTCTTAACTAAATCTAAACAGGAAGGCATGCAACTGTGATTTAAAGCTCAGCAGTAACTTTACTGGAAGCATGCTGACTTGTTTTATGACATATACATTAATGGGAAATATATATTTGCTGAGAGTCACTAAACTCTAAAACTGAGTTGATCCTCTCTGACAATAATGGGGCCAGAGAGTCGGATATAGGATGAGGAAAATGCACACTTCCAATGCATATCAATTTTAATGGACTAAGTGAAGATTCTATAACACAAAAAGAAACGAAATACAGTTGTTGCAAAACATTCTCCCAGATCCAAAGGAATTGACTGCTTTATCCATGATCCAGAACAACAGTATTCTTGGTCATGTAACATACAGCAGTAATGAGCAATGTGTGTGGCATCATGGAAAGGGCTCGAGGCTTGCTGCTGTTTCAGTCCCTCAGCTCCCCTTTCTACTAAGCTGACCCAAGAGCCAGCTGATTAGCAGACCTCTCTGCCTGAGGATTGTTTCCAGGCTGCTGATCACCAGACTTCTCATCAGCATGTTTTCTGTGCCTAATACTGTTGCAGCTGCCTTGCTTGCGACTGAAACCTTAACGGTTTCCTAGCCATTTCCTAATACTTAGTATCTTGAAGCACACATAGGATTCAATACTGTAAATCTAGCAGCTGCAGTCAAATAGAAATACAGTTGGCAGGGGGATACAAAAAATAATCTGAGATTTGAAAATATAGAAACAGGTCCCTTGGGTTTTGTTTGTTTGTTTTTTTGGTTAATCTCTTCACTGGTCCCAACTTTCCCACAGTGATGGGTTAGCTCTCAGCAGGGTGCAAGAATAGATAAGGATGGCCATCCTATTGATATTCTAGTGTATGCCAATCACAATATCATGGTGTATGGCAGGCAGAAGTGCTCAGTTTTTATTTTAGCTCAGTCTTTCCCCAAAGGACAGACTGTGACCTCCAGACAAATGTGAAGTTCAATTGGACAGGACAGGATTGCATCTGGACAAATAGTCAAGGAATACCTTACTGTGTGTTTAGTCGTTTAGTCGTGTCCGAGTCTTCGTGACCCCATGGACCAGAGCACGCCAGGCCCTCCTGTCTTCTACTGCCTCCCGGAGTTGTGTCAGGTTCATGTTGGTTGCTTCGCAGACACTGTCCAGCCATCTCATCCTCGGTCGTCCCCTTCTCCTCTTGCCATCACACCTTCCTAACATCAAGGTTTTTTCCAAGGACTCTTTTCTTCTCATGAGATGGCCAAAGTACTGTAGCCTCAGCTTCAGGATCTGTCCTTCAAGTGAGCATTCAGGGTTGATTTCCTTTAGAACTGATAGGTTTGTTCTCCTTGCAGTCCAGGGGATTCTCAAGAGCCTCCTCCAGCACCACAATTCAAAGGCATCAATTCTTCGGCGGTCTGCTTTCTTTATGGTCCAGCTCTCACTTCCATACATCACGACAGGAAAAACCATAGCTTTGACTATTCGGACTTTTGTTGGCAAGGTGATGTCTCTGCTTTTCAAGATGCTGTCAAGATTTGTCATCGCTTTCCTCCCAAGAAGAAGGCACCTTTTAATTTATTAATTTAATACCTTACTAACTTCAACAAATTCAAATCTCCAGGGCCGGATTAATGGCATCCAAGAATATTGGAGGGACTGTCTGAAGAACTCTCAGAACTGTTATCCACAATTTTCTTGAAATCATGGGAAATGGGTGAGGTGCCAGATGACTCGAGGAGGGCTAATGTTGACCATATCTTCAAAAAGGGAAAAAAGGAGGAACCTGGGAACTACAGACCAGTCAACCTGACATCAATCCCAGACAAAATTCTGGAACAGATTGTAAAGTGGTCATTGTGCAAATGCCTAGAAAACAAGACAGTAATAACTAGAAGCCAGCACAGATTTGTCCAGGACAAATGTTGCCAGACTAACCTGATCTCATTTTTTGATTGGGTAACCTCCCTGATAGACAAAGGGAATGCTGTAGACATAGTATATCTTGACCTCAGCAAAGCTTTTGACAATGTCTCCCATGATATTCTGATTAGCAGGCTAACTATGTGTGGACTGGATACAACAACTGTCAGGTGGATACAGAATTGACTTCAGAATGGTACACAAAGGGTGATTATTAATGGCTCCTTTTCAAACTGGGTTGAAGTAACCCAGGTTTCAGTCCTGGGCCCTGTATTCTTTAACATTTCTATTAGCAATGTGGATCGGGGCTGCTAACCTGTATCAAATTTGGTGCTAACCAAATTTGTGGATGAAACAAAATTGGGTGGACTAACTACTACCCTGGAAGACAGAAATAAAATTTAAAATGATCTAGATAGGGCTGAAAACAGCACTATGAAATTTAACAGAGATAATTGCAAAGTATAGCATCTAGGAAAAAGAAATCAAACACAGAGTTACAATATCTGGTTCAGCAATACTTAGAAGCAAGAAAGATCTTGAAATTATCATAGATCACAAGCTAAATATGAGCCAACAGTGTGATGTGGCTACAAAAAAGGCAAATGCTATTTTAGATTGCATTAACAGAAATATAGTCTCCAAATCCAGTGAGGTACTAGTTCCCCTCTATTTGGCACTGGTTAGGCCTCATTGTGAAGGGATGTGGTGGCGCTGCAGGCTAAACTGCAGAAGCCTGTGCTGCAGGGTCAGAAGACCAAGCAATCATAAGATCGAATCCACGCGACGGAGTGAGCGCCCGTTGCTTGTCCCAGCTCCCGCCAATCTAGCGGTTCGAAAGCATGCAAATGCAAGTAGATAAATAGGGACCACCTCAGTGGGAAGGTAACAGCGTTCCGTGTCTAAGTCGCACTGGCCATGTGACCACGGAAGATTGTCTTCGGACAAACGCTTGCTCTATGGCTTGGAAACGGGGATGAGCACCACCCCCTAGAGTCAAACACGACTGGACAAAAATTGTCAAGGGGAACCTTAAATTTACCTTTTTAGGCCTCATTGTGAGTACTGTGTCCAATTCTGGACATCACTCTTCAAGAAGGATGCTGACAAATTGGAACAATTCAGAGGACGGCAACAAGTATGATCAGGGGGCTGGAAACCAATCCCTGTGAGGAAAGACTGAAAGAATTGGGCATGTTTAGCCTTGAGAAAAGAAGACTGAGGAAAGATATGATAGCACTTCTCAAATACTTGAAAGATGGTTATACAGAGGAGGGGCAGGATCTGTTATTGATCATCCCAGAGTGCAGGATATTTTAATTGAGTATCAGGAAAAACTTCCTAACTATCAGAGCAGTACAACAATGAAATCAATTACCTTGAGGGGTGGTTTGTGCTCCTGCACTGGAGGCATTCAAAAGAAATTTAGACAACCACCTGGCAGATATCCTTTGATTTGTACTCCTGCATTGAGTAAGGGGTTGGGCTTGATGGCCTTGTAGGCTTCTTCCAACTCCATTATTCTGTGATTCTATGATTTACCTTGTCCGAGAAATTATTAATTCAGTTTGTGTCATCTTGTTTAAAAAAGGCCAATTACACCAATTGGAGTAAGAAAAAATAAAAAGGTATTTAAATGAATGCTCATTTGTGTAGAAGTTACTCACTATATGCGCGCGCGCGCGCGCGCACACACACACACACACACACACACACACACACACACACACACACACACACACACACACACACACATCCTTCAGGTGTATGTATAAGCAGAATCCTGACTTGGTCAAATAGAATGTTTATGGAAAGCAATTGAAACTTGTGAGGGTTAAAGGAAACAGAGTGGTGGCAGACATTTTTATAGATTAGAAACTTCTCTTCCATTGGAAAATTAAACCAAGTGGTGCTGAGGAGGATACATGGACAATGGAGTAAAGCACATTCATATGACATTTATGAGTCATTTGGATTGGATACTGACAACATAAAAATAGTTTATTCACAATATAGAAAAGGTGTAAATACTCAGTGTATTCAAATAGACAAAAGGTAATTTTAGCCAATCTTCCCCAGTTTAGAGATCCTAATATGTGTTGGGCTACAACTCCTGTCTCGTTCAACCTGTATGGCTCAGCCAATAGGTCATGCATTTGCTGAGGCTGGTGGGAATTACTGCCTAATAAGACCTGTACAGAGAAAGGGGACTTGTTAAAAGCTGCAGCAGTGTTGGCACATATTAATTAAAATTTATACCAAAACATAAACTCAAACAAGCATCTTTTTCCATTCATGTCCATTCATTTATACCAAAACATAAACTCAAACAAGCATCTTTTTCCATTCATGTGCAGATGAAGTGTCAGAGATTAGTGTTTAATAAGTGGGGAGCATACATCTGCCCTGCATGCTCCTCTCTGTATCTCTTCTTTTTGCCTTATGCATCAGCTTTGGCACTTAAGTCCTAGACAGTTTCAGTCACGGTTTCCTGTTATATCTGAAGCTCTGACTTCAGATACCAGTTTACTACCAGTATCAAAGAATAACCCATGCGTCTGACTAGTAAACCGATATTCACCTAAAACAGTGATTCACAACTTTGAACACCAAGATGTTTTTGGACTGCAACTCCCAGAAAGTTGGCCAGCACAGCCGGTGGTGAAGGCTTCTGGGAATTGTAGTCCAAGAACACCTGAGTTAGGCAAGGTTAGGAACCACTGACATAGAGCTCCCTGTTTCAGACATCGTGAAGGATCTACTATGTTTAAAGATAACATGACTGAGATGAGGATGTCAGTATGGCTGGTATATTGGTTGGGTCTTTATTTCTTCTTCAAATGGACAGCCTTAAAAATATGTTTAAATATTAAAACAAGGAAATGGAATTTGTTCCATAGGTGCAACAGCAAACTGATCGTCTCAGCTAAATAAGACAGTCTCAGCTAGTATATAGGTTTTATTCATTTCATTCGTTAAAATGACAACGTGTTGGGAAGTGTGGCAAGTCATAGTTGTCCCCTCCTCATCTTCATGTCAGCATCTTATTCCAGCCAACTGGAATGATCATGAGCTGCCTAGTATTGTCAGCTGAAAAAAATCAGAAGCACCACCATGTACAACTAATTTAGGTGTTAAAATATGAAAATATGATAAACAATAAAGCCTAGAACTTTATTTTAAAAGGGATTGGAAAGAGAGATATTAAGTTCTTTGATCTTTGGAGCTGTGTTAGGACCACAATAGTGTCTATTTTGGAAAAAGCAGAAGATCCACTAGAGGCATACTTATTTCAGTGAGCAAAGGAAAATATGGATATCTACTACTTGTTAACAAGCTGCTGTTGTGAATGCCTGATTTTTAGAGGAAACAGACCTGTACTAATGGATCCCAATGGTAAGATTAATGCAGGCACATTATTCAGTTAGATACTAGAGAATTATTTTCATAGTGGAATGCAAACTAAAGAAAAAGATGTAGACACTGACATAGAGATTTTAAAATCAAATTCCAGTTATACATCATATACAAGGCCTTATTCAATTGACTGCAGATATCAGTACATCAGTACGTACTTACAGTACATTCATGTGATTGCAAATACACAATCAGTATAACAAGTGAGTTTTGCAACAAAGAGAGTGTCAACAGCTCATATTCAAGATTTGAGTTGCTCTCCAATTCTTTTCTTGGGGCACTCAAATCCATTCTTTCTCCTCACTCATATATCTGATCTATATTTATTCTTATATCAAACAGAAGACATGTGAGGACTTGCCTGTTTGCAAATAAGGCTTCAGTTGTTTTCTAAAGGCTTCAGTTGTTTTCTAAATACCTGAGATATTCCATTTATTCTCATCCTAATTATATTTTGACATGATAAAACATTCATCTGTAGTCATTTTGAGACAACTCCTACTACTTAAAATTGCCTTTACACCCAGAATGTTAAAAGAAGAATATGCAAGGTATGTATTCATATTTCTAGAAAATGTAAATACTAGGGGAAGTGTATGCATGTTTACTGAGCTACACAGCAAATACAAGGCACTGTAGATTTTATCCATGAACAAAGGATAGAACAATGACTGTGGTATCCTGTTTTAAGATAATACTGCTTTCTATTTCATTGTTGCTGCTGTTGGATTCAGATAATTTCTCTTACAGAATGAAGCTCAAAGTCCTATAAAGAACCTGCCTACCATTTATATTCAACTCTAAACTCTAGTTGGACGTAACCACTTTAAACCTATTCTTTGAGAGAATCAACATCATTTGGTTTTACTTTATCCATCAACACCCTTGTTCTGAGCAGAAAGGTGGAATGAACTCTCTTGGGCCACGTGAATGTGGCTTTATTACAAGATTCAGGATATCAAAGAATTACTAAAAGAAACTTCATTCTGAAGTTAGACCCCAGATTCATCCATAACTATGGTATTAGTTGGCAATCAGTTGCTGTTAAAAAGGCCAGGAAGAAATATTTCAAAGTAGAAAGAAATATTTCAAAGCAGTAACAGAATGAAAGCTCTAATATAATAGGGTCAGTGGCTATGGTGCCAACTATGATCTAATAGTGCTGACATTCTTATACTGAAACTTATGTGAGTCCAGTGATTCACAGAATCAGGTTGTAAATTTCACAGTATTCAAAAATAAAGCCATGCATTACAATGGACTGTTCTGAATATAATCAATCTGTAGCCTATAGCCTGGGTAACTTCAGAAGGCAAAACATATGTTTTAAGCTTTTGGGACTTGAGCATACATGATTGGAATCTATTATGTACTCCATTTAACATCAAGACTATTCACAAAATAACTTATAAGAAAAGCAGTTTATTATATGGTGAAGCCACTGTGCTTCTAGAACAGTTAATACTTCTGCATGAATACTTCATATATTTTATCTGATGAAATTAGCTTATTTCTTTTCCAGCCTAATTTCCAGTTTATTTTATTCCTTTTATATCTTTTTATATATTGTCATGAACAGATAAAAATCAGTTCCATGTCCATAAGTGTGTACATGTGCATGATAATGGACTTAAATCAGAACTAACCTTCCTTTCTAAATTAAGCCTATCGTTTTCTGACTTGTGGGGGGGAGGCTGTACCCTGTTTTTTATTGTATGATAAACACAGCTGTTGAACTTACTTTTTATTTTTACTATGCTGGTTTGTCTTCCGAGTAGCATTGAGTTGGACTCCAGTCACAAGATGCTCCCAACTCTACTGAAATTATGGTGCCCTCCCCGAAAAATCTGATGCAAAAAGTTGAGGAATCCCATGAATACTAAGGGGGTGGCATGTTTGTTTTTAATACTGTAAACCACTGGTTCTTAACCTTAGGTTACTCAGGAGTTTTGGACTGCAACTCCCAGAAGCCTTCACCACCAACTGTGCTGGCTGGGGTTTCTGGGAATTGCAGTTCAAATACATCCGAGTAACAAAGGTTAAGAACCACTGCTGTAAACCACCTCAGGCCCTTTTTAGGAGAAAGGCAGGTTATAAATATTCTAAATAAATAAATAAATGGAGGGAGACTGCAGGAGTAAGAAAAAGTAAGCAGCAATCTTTGCTTAATAAAAAGACTCACATCAGTTGCAAGGAACCTCTGACCCACAGTGTGGATGTGGCCTGTGGGGGTTTACCATCTGGCCTGCAGGCTTCTTGTGCTGTTATCAATATTCATAATCAATAATCAAAGATGAGGGTATTTATAAAGGTCAGGAGGCTTTTGAAATAAAGTTATGATTTATAGCTCAGAAAATAGTTGCAAGGGACTGAATTGTGCTTTGCAATCTCTGAAATACAGAAGTGGCTGAAAACTGTTACATACGGGTTTAGTCCTGAATAAAGGTAAAGGTTCCCCTTGACAATTTTTGTCCAGTCGTGTTCGACTCTAGGGGGTGGTGCTCATCCCCGTTTCCAAGCCATAGAGCGAGCATTTTTGTCCGAAGACAATCTTCCGTGGTCACATGGCCAGTGCGACTTAGACACGGAACGCTGTTACCTTCCCACCGAGGTGGTCCCTATTTATTTACATGCATTTGCATGGTTTTGAACCGCTAGGTTGGCGGGAGCTGGGACAAGCAACGGGAGCTCACTCCGTTGCGTGGATTCGATCTTACGACTGCTTGGTCTTCTGACCCTGCAGCACAGGCTTCTGCGGTTTAGCCCAGTGGTTCTTAACCTTTCTTACTCGGATGTTTTTGAACTGCAACTCCCAGAAACCCCAGCCAGCACAGTTGGTGGTGAAGGCTTCTGGGAGTTGCAGTCCAAAACTCCTGAGTAACCCAAGGTTAAGAACCAGTGGTTTAGCCCACAGCGCCACCACGTCCCTTAGTCCTGAATACATGTACAGAATTTAGCTGGTTATTGTATAGTAAGTAAACATTTAAATTGCTAAGAATTAAATCAGGACTAATCCACTTTGCTACAATCATTGCTGGAATGTGCTTGATACAGTTCTTCCTAAATTGGAGGTTTTCTTCTTGATTGTTCACCTCAATCCTGAATTAGTGCTAAAGACCAAACATCATCCTAGCCAAGACAACAACTTATACTACTACATGATTACAGATACTACTAATATAACAAAACTACAAACTGATCCCAAAACATTTATGTTTTTTCATGAAATCATCTTATTTGAAATAGAATTGAACCGATTAACATTGAACCTAACATTACCAAAAGGTAAAACGAACAAACAAAAACTCAGTAACATCTGCTTCAAGTTTTTTTAAAAGATCAATGTGACCCAAAAAGCTTTAACATAAAAAAATGTTCGGAACAGTCTTTAGAAAGTATTCTTTATATACTTTCATTATCTAATTCCCTCAGTATGTTTTGTAATATATTAATGGACAATTATTACCATCTTGGCCCATATTTGCTCATTTATCCTACTTATCTTCTTGTAGTTGGTCACATTAGCAATGTCCTCCTTCAGTAAAACTTTTTTTCTTAGATGCATTCATTCTATTTTCATTGATATCATAAATTCCTTCTTGTTTATCAGTGTTCCTAAGCTATTGTTTACTAGTGTCTAATAACAAAAATGTTTCAAACCTTCATGAATTAAGAAGACTCATGGCTATCTTTTGAATGAGATTTAAGGTTAAATTTGGTTGCCATTTGAAATTGATAGATGTTATTTTTATGTATCCTAAGTACATCAATCAGATCATCCAAATCAAAGTAAATCAATAGATCTAATTGATTAATTATTCTAAAAACATTTAATCAATATACAAACTCAGGTTTACAGCTGGAGGTGCTCCTGAATTCAACCCTCATTATAGATGCTCAGGTTTTAGTGAGAAGAAGTGTGTTTGCTTGCACAGTTAAAGAGTAGTGTGTCAGCTATGCCTATTCCTTGAAATGTGTGATCTGGTTACAAATGACACTTGTATTTGCATCCCTTCTGGGTTAGTGCAACAGCTGCCTTTGAAGAATGGTCAGAAACATCAGTTGGTTCAAATGGTGCTGCAAGAATTATGACTGAAGCCTGTTACAGGGAGCATATGATTCCATTTTTGCAAAACTTTATTTGCTATCCATCTGTTTCTGGGCTCAAGTCAAAGTGCTAATGATGACCTGCAAAGATTGGGCCCAGGCTGTGTGATGGACCATGTTTCTCTATAGGAACTTGTGAGGGGATGCAAGCATGCACCCCTAGCAAGCCATCTGGTTCCAGACCACAGGTAGCAAGCAGCCAGGAGGAGGGTGAGTGAGTTGCCTCAGGATCAGGCTAGCAGGTGGGATTCCCTGCAGCTGCAGTAGAGACAGCATCCTGATGAGAGACAGCTGGAGAATAAAAGAACAGAATGGGGACTGCAAGGGGTGGTTTTCTATCTTAGAAGAAGAGGATGTCAGTAGATGTTCACAGTTGCCAGGTTTATTGACTTGCAACAGGAACCATGCAGTGGAGACTCCAGCAATGTGCTTGGCTATGTTAGCCTAGATGGTTATGCAGCTTTGGAGATCAATTGAGGAAAGGGACTGAGAGAGAAGTGCTGCAGAGGCTTGAGTTCTTGTGCTTGTTTATACAAGTGTTTTCTAAAAGTGGTGTGTCCTGGACATAAGCCTTCTCTTCCTGAAGCTGGACTCTGTGAGAATTCCAGTGAGACTAAATGGGCTCCCAAGCTGACAAGTAGTTTAGAGACTGTAACTCAACCCTGTGGAACTATGGAGGAAAGATAGAGGGAACTGCTGCTATAACTCTAATAAAAACTGATATGAGTCAAGAAGCTGAGCTGGAGCGCATGAAGTTATTAACAGGAAAGCCCAACTCTGATGGCTGGCAGGGTGCACAAAGTTTTAGGAGGAAAAGGTTCTGCTCACATAGGTTGTAGACTCTACACATGAGAAAGAACCCTCTTCTCGTCAAATTCTTTGCTGGTTATGTGGGCAAAGCAATGCCAGAAGAGGTACTCCTGTCTTTATGTGCACAGATTCAGAGGTTTTACTGCTTTAAAAGCCTATAGTCACAAAGGATAAGGTACAGTAGTGTCTAGTTATATATTCTTCCAGCGTCAGAGGCAGTATGCTTCTGAATGGAAATGAAAAGCCTGGTGGAAAAAAAGTTAACTCTTACAGACAGCTACTGAGTTTATTTACCATAGTCTCTCCAGACTGAAGGATGACTAATCTGAGTTTATTAACCATTTTCTATTAATTTTCTGATTTCTGCATTTGGATACCATTTGTCTGGGAACATGAG
The DNA here is from genome assembly GCF_051106095.1 of Pogona vitticeps. NCBI lineage: Eukaryota > Metazoa > Chordata > Lepidosauria > Squamata > Agamidae > Pogona > Pogona vitticeps. Next base: position 32,739,394 of record NC_135783.1, read on the forward strand.
TGGAAAGATGCTCTTCTGTCCTCTAAGTGAATTTCTTTAAGGGATCTGGCTGGCTACTATGGCTTTGACCTGATCCAACAAGACTTCTTCTAGTGTTTTGACTTTGCATGGGATGAAACTCGCACAAGAGAACCTAGCTATTCTGGTGTATTTGTTGGGTTTTACAGTAGTTATCGACTGATGAGAGATAAGGTCTTCATCTGAGATGTGCTAGACTCTCTAGCTTCATCAGCTAGAAGTCGAGGTGCATAATGGAGTCTGGCCTCCCGATGGCATTGTTCTGAGCTTCGCTTACACACTCAACCCTTTTCACCACATTAAGGTGTGCATCCAAGAAGGGGAAAGTATAGATACAGAATGTATAATTTTTATGCCACTTTAAAGAATGAGGTAGTAAGTAATTTTTAGATTAAGCAACAAATATGCTGTTCACACCAAAGTGAGGTAATATGATTAATTTATTGGTGTCATTTTTCTCATTCCTGCCTTGCTAAAGCTGGTTTATGGGTTTAGGGAGATAAAATGTTATTTGAAACCTGAAGAGTGATCTCATACTTTAAACACATAGACATAAAAGGAATGGACCCAATCCTCAGAATTAATTATTCTATGCTTGATTTAACTGAAACTTCATTGCATTGTCAAAAGAATTAAATCATGACGCTAAATAAATTTACTCTGATGTAAGTCTGAGTAAATGCAGTGAGAGTTACAGTAATGTGCTTAAGTCTGCAAGAATACATTTTGACTGTACGCAAACATACCTTGGATTAGACTGTTAGTCTATTTTGTTCACTCATTTGTTCATTCAACTAGCTTAAAGAATACAGAACATTGCTTGACTTTTCTTTCCAGTTAACTGGTTAACCTCAGTTTAGTCTTCCTCTTTCCCCAAGTTTGCTTTCTTTATACACACAGAACATACAGTAGAAATGGACCTCATAATCTTATTCTGAGTTGACTAGAAGCTTGTTTAATTAATTGCAGAAATAGTAAAACCTGGTTATATTTAAAAGTTATTGTTAGTGTATATTTCCTGCGGACTCATATTTCTATTGTTTTCTTCTTTTCTAACAGTTGAAACTTAACAATATAAACAGATTGCTTCAGTGGGAGAATTGTGCCTAAGAATAGATAACACCATCTCAAACCAGATGGTTTTTTTTTTCAAAGCAGTAAGATACAGGGATGGGGACTTGAGTCGTGGGACTCACTGTCAAGTTGGACTTAAGTCACACTGGTAACTCAACTTGGATCCGACTCAAAGTTTTTTGTTGTTGACACGGACTCGACTTGCAACTAAGAATCCACCCACCCCTCCCTTTTTTCTGCGGGGGAGGGGAACTTGTTTATAACAGGGACCTGGACCTGGGGCTTGTGACTTGGTAACAAAACTCTGACTCAGACTTGGAACCAAAGACTTGCCAACATCCCTGGTAAGATATATCATGTAGAAAGTCATTTTTCAAAAATATTTTTAAATTATATAATTCTACAGTTATTTCATTTCCTTCATCTTTATTTGAATTTTTAACATAAAGGTATAACATTTCAGGTTGTGTCACCTGTCTCTTTCATAGCTAATAATTGTAGGTAAATCTCAGCATAACTTTGTTATTAATGAACAATGTATTAGATTACAGTGGACCCTTGACTTACAGACGGCTTGACTTACAGACTTTTTGAGTTACAGACTTCTCTGGCCGCAAAATTTAGGTTTGACTTGCAGACTGAGATTTGACTTACAGACCAGAAAAAACCCAAAATGGCACAAAAACGGCCTGTTACGGGATTAATCGGTTTTCAATGCACTGTAGGTCAATGGAGACTTGACTTACAGACTTTTTGACTTGAGAACCGCCTTCCAATACGGATTAAGTTCTCAAGTCAAGACCCCACTGTACTTGAGAAACTGCACTTTTAAAATGTTCCTATAAGGCAGTGGAAGACAGGAGAGCCTGGCGTGCTCTGGTCCATGGGGTCACAAAGAGTCGGACACAACTAAACGACTAAACAACAAACAACACTGTATGTAGTATTCTTCTTAAAGTGTTTTTATCAGTCACATACATCATTTTATTAATATAAATATAGAAATACACGATTTTGTCTTCCTTGTTTTTCAGTATTTCCTAAAAATGATTAATAGTTTTTAACTGTATGCATCCTCCTTCAAACTGAACGTCACTACAAGTCTAGCAGTTATATTTAATAACAAAGAATATTGAAAATGTACTTTTGTGTAAATAAAAACTTAGTAATAATGTCACATTTGTATATTGAAAATAAATTCTTCTGTTTGGGGTTACAACATGATTATTATTTTTATCATCGTCTTCCTTCTTTATTCTATCCTTCAGACAAGGTAGTAATTTAATACAAGAGCCCACACTCTACTTTTATTGTTACAGGGAACTTGCATGATATGTCAGGGGCAGATTTGGTTAACATTATCTGTTTATAGTCTCTATATAATAATATACAGAAAGCAGATAATGAAGAAAGATGCTTACTTTTTTTCCTTTTGTTTGTCTGCCCTGCCTTTCAGGTCTAACCCTACCATTAGATAGAATATAGCAACTATCTCAGATCATGAGTGTCAATGGGGGGAAGAGGGTGTAATTGAGCTCCCACATTAGGCTTTTCCCTCTTCCAGAAAATTTCCTGTGGACCTCCAATTCAAGCAGTTGATCTGGAGTATAATGAAAGGGCAGTAACTATTTCATTTGTTTTTTATTGTTGTTGCTATATTCTCCACCAGAGAAGGGGTCAGGCATGTGGAATATCCTGACAGGCACCAACATAACTTGACTAGGCTTCAGCACTGTGCACTGGATTGTGTGGAACAGAGGACCATTTGTCCCTCCAAATCAAGCAGCAAAATGCAAGAACAAATCAGTCTTATCTTCTCCCACCTCCCACTCTTGGGACATTTAAAAACCAAGGTTTACTTTGGTCTGTAATCCTCTTTTATGAAATATTCAATGATTGAGAAGAATTAGCTGCAGGTTTTCATGTTTATCCAACTATCAAAACAGCCACCATCTCACCACTATATTATCTATCAATACTTGTTCAGAATTCACTGCCTCCATCTTCTGCACTGCACATCATTACGGTGAGTATTTCTTCTTATATTCCTAACTTCTTCAAATGGACCTACAGTATTTCAGTCCAGTTTTCTGGCTGAATTTTAGCATATCCTTGTTTAACCTGAAATATGGCTTATGTTGGGAAAAGGACAGAGTGCAGCCCTTCAAACAGCCCTGGGTTGTTATGGCAAATTTCAAATGCTGTGGTGTCCCTCTGGATAGGCTCCGTGTGATGGCACTTTCCAAATGATGTTGCTAGAGTAATGCTGCTCAACATGATTTCATTTAAACTAGGGGTTCTACAGGATGTTGTGCTGCCCATTATGCTCTGTAACATTTTCATGAGAACACTGGGGGGGGGGGGATAGCCAAAGATCTGGGATGTTCATCCCAGCACAAATGCTCAAGTTGTGCCTGTAATCAAAGACAACTGGTCCATACTATTAAGAATCAACAGACTAAAGCTCAATCCTGACAGAAGTTCTATGAGCAAGGGGTTAAATTACTGCAGTAGGTTTTCAGCAGAGCTGGGGGAGGGGGACGATTGAAGCACTGGTGTCCAGGTATTCTTGATGTGATTACTCTCCTACTAAAAACTCAAAATTGAGATTTGGGTGGAGGAGCTAATAATGTGGGACCAATCATCGGGAGCATACCTCATAAATTTTTGAACAGGATCCCAGTATATTTCTGAGCACAATGAAGGTGCTAGTGCTTATTTAAATCCTACATGCAATCTTGGTAAGGAATGTCTGATTCCGCATCATTCTAACTGAGATCACTTTAAGGGCCTCTCTTTCTGATTCCCCTACCAAATGTAGAAAGGTGCCTTCTCAGTTGTGGCACCCTGTGTGTAGTGAAAAATCTCATAATGGATGCTCCCCCATTATTTTTTTTGTGCCAGGAAAAGACACTTATCCCCACCCAACTCCCAATGGCTTTTATATTGTCGTAACTACTGCTTTTAACTGCTATTTCATTAAACCGGTTTGAACATGTAGTTTATAATACTAAAATCTTATTCTTATGAGGTCCTCTGGTGGTCATTCCAAAAACTCTCAGATGGTGTAGAAATATAACTCAATTAACTGCATATAGGCAAAAATGTCACAATACATAACATATGAGTCATGCTGAGAGGGGTTGCTCCTCCATGAGCTTCTGAGATTGGGAGCATGATGGTTCAGTTAAATCCTTTTCACCAGGATTTCCCTCTAATTTAGGAAGGGAGACATTTTTCTGGAAAAGCAGTGTAGCAGAGTGGTCAACATGCTATAGAACTTGAGATGCAGGATGTGGTTTCTATTGAGCCATGAAATTTAGTAAGTTACATTAAGTTAGGCTAGTCTGCATCACAGGTTTGTTGTGAAGATGAAGTCGTTTAAGAACAGAACTATGTATGCTGCCTTGATCATTGGAGTAAAGGCATAATATAATTGTGCCAAATAAACTATTCACAGCATTAGAAGTATGGAACCTCCTTCACTACATCAGAGGAATGAGGTACATCTGAGTGTTTTATGTATCTTAACAGGATACATCAATCACATTTTACTCTTTCAGGCTTTGAGGAGTGGCATGCATTGCATCTAAAATAAATATATGCAGATCTATGGATAGATATGTGCTGTGATGAGCAACACCTGAATGTACTGTTTCCTTCCCTTTAGGTCTTTTAGATTTGCAGCATCTCTTGTTGCCAGCTAACAGCTAGGCACTCTTCTTTCACCAATATTCACCCCCAGTCCTCCCCATGATCTTAAGAGGTTTCAAGCAGAGGCAGCTCTCTTCCTCTACAAACCTATTTTTCTTTAATATGGAAAGGGGGATGTCCCTTAATATAGCCTTGTCATAACATATACTAAGATAAATGCATATTTCCTTCACTTTCAGCATTATCCCTCAAAGTATACAAATCTTTCTGTGCTAAGTGCCAAATACAAAATTGAGAGAAGCTCATATTAATGTTGGAAGTGAATAGGTGCAACCCAGCTTAGCATTCAAGATGCATGTATTTGCATTGGGAAAAGAAGAGAGAGATGACCTCCTCAAATTTTTAGACTGTTCTTTACTGGCTGGGATCTTTCTTCAACCTTAGATTGCTATTCTTATGGATGTTAATGCTACTCCCTTCTCTTTAACATATTTCTCTTGTCCCTCCAAGGACCAAACATCTTTGCTTTGTTCTCTAGAGATGAATGGGGCTGCCATGGCTTCTGACATCTCTGACTTGGTTAGTAATAACTGAGTCCTCCATGACATTTCCTATGTTAAGTGTGTTTCTCCAATCAATGCAATCTTTCTAGTCTTATTCGAAAGAAATGTAGATGGGATTCCTTTACAGAGTGGGAAATGTGCTCAGGTAATCACTCTGAATCTCAAAGGGCTGAATCCGCAAAAGGACTTTGCTCCTATATGTGCTTTCTTCCCAACAATTAGAAAAGTCTCTTCCTTGTAAGGATGCAATACAGAAGGATCCCTGTATCCATAGAGCCAGTATCTGCAGTTTGTTTTCCACTGTTGTCACTGCTGCAACCTAGCCTGCAGTGCACACACCTACACACTGCAGTGTGCATGTGCACTCATTTCCTCCTACTGACTTTTCTGCACCATGGATAATAGTAAATGGGCTTGTTACTATCAGTTTCAGGCATGGGGGGGGCTTGGAACCTATCCCCCATGGATATGGGAGTCTTGCTGTATCTCTAAATACATGATTATCATCTTGTCTGGTGAGGCCTTAAGTCCACAAACTTCATATAAGTTTTACAATTAACAGCAATGATTGTATCTTCCCTATCTGGCACCCTGTTTTCTTTCCTTTCCTACCAACCGATAATTGTGAATGAGGAATGGAAGCTGTATGTGTCTTACATTATCCTGATCAGTCTTCTCCCCTCTTCTTACTGAAGGGAGTGAGATGCAACCTCATATTCCTCATAATGGCATAGTAGTGCCTGCATGTGTATATAGCAAAGTAAAGGTAGCACAGCAAATTGTCATATGGGGATCTCTTGAATATTGTATCCACATAGGGGAAACAACCCTGAATCCAGGGTTGTTGAATTCAGGCACAGCTCGCCTTTCTATAACCCACAAAAAACTATCCCTACCAGAATTATATAAGGTATACCAGAACCTGCAATGCTTCAGAACACTGTTAATATTAGAAAAAATATTATGAGATCTTCTTTCTTGACATTTTCCTTAGTTTTTTTCCCCCCCGACTAGAGGTCTTGAGTTATTGCTATTCGTAATGTTTTTATTCTCTGTGGTCTTGGGATGATTTAAAAAGGTGCACCTGCTGCAGAAAGTCCACATCAGAATAGAAAAGGTATCAAAGAAAGTTACAGGAGATTGGGAAAACAAAACAAAAAAAAGCTATGAAAGACAAAAATATGAAGAAGCAGGGAAATGCCTTGGAAGTATCCAAAATTCAATATAGCTTCTGTGTGTCTACTTTTAAACATATGATATTTGACTATTTTGTTTTGCAGATTAATATCTGTATTTACACAGGCAAATCTCATTTTTAATAATGGAAACTTCAGTTATCAGGCAACAAATTCTAATCACTCTAACAATATTCTCCTCTGTATATTTTAATTTAAAGATTCCTGGTATATAAAGTTACATTTTTCCTACTAATAGTGACATGTACATCTCTCGTTGGTACTTTTAAAAACACTTATCTGTTTTTACAATGACATATTTTAGAAGCAAGTTCAATCATTCATAGTATTACCTGTACTATGTCTCAGTGTTCTTAACATGGAATTAACAGCATCTTCATAACCATATATGACAAGTTCCAAAATGGCTAGAATTTAAAATATAAATATATATATATATATAAAGACTCTTATAAAATAGAGAAGAACTCTATTTCTATACTGTCATTTTTAGTGACCTGAGGGGCCTTTGCTAGCCTAAATGGCCTTAGTCACCATACACTACTCAATGGGGTTTTTATCCATTTAACTAACCCAAACTTGCCTTAGCTTGATGACAATAGTCTTGCACACATCAGTAATATGACTATATAGTTATATTATAGACTGATGTACACAAAAATATTGTTTTTAAACCTGCAAGTAGAAAACCTAGTACAGTTATAATCTGGTGCACTGTGAACCCTACCTATGAGAGTGTGATTTTAGTTCAAAATACTTTAAATTGCAATCCTGTGAGCGCTGTCAGTTGCAAACAGATACATAAAACCAAAACAATTTAAATTGTTTGCATATAAAATATTGTGGATGTTAATTTGTATAAAATTGATGTGTACTCGTTGATTCATAATAACCATCCACCTACAATTGTGTAGAACTATACAATTTATTCTTGCAGCTAGATCTGAATAAAAGAATGAAACTTAGTAGGGCTGTTGAAGGATATGAATGAAAGTTGATGGTGCACACAACTAATGTTCAGGAGGGAGAAGGAACCAGATAGAGCCAAGCTATACAAATAGCAGCATTGTTATGTGAATTTCTTATGCCAGAAAATAGCAGTGGTGGGGTGATGAGCTGATCAGGAGAAAGTAATGCAGAGTATTACACTCCCCATCCCAGTTTAAATCTTGGTGAAAATCTCACCCCATCCCACAAAGCTATTATTTACATTAGGAGACAATTTCCAATTGCATGAACAGAAGAATGGTGGTTGTTTGAGACAGAAGAAAAAATGAAATTGGTAGTTGAGATTGGGGTCAATTGTGAAGTTGTGAATATTATTGAGAATAAAAGAAGAAAACAATTAAAGCAAGTGACTACAAGGAGATTCTGAAGGGAAAGTATTTCTCTTGGAGAAAGTGATGAAAAGGAAAGAATAAGTGTTGTGAACGAGTGCAGAGGAGTTATGTAGAATAAATGCTGTATATCCTGTTCCCTATGTCATCAAGCCATCACTAATACAACTCTTCTAGCCATATCTTCATTATTACCGAATCTCATTTCAAATACAATGTGCAATGCTTCCCAACAAATATAGCAGGTATTCATCTGAGAGTCATCAGTCATTGAATCGTCAAATAAAGGTGCTGTGAATCAATGCAATTCATTATTTTCATTTGCTTTTAACCAAAATGTCTTGGAATATTACTTATTCTTCTTGTGGATTTGAACCTTACAGGGCAATACTGTAGAATTAGTCTCACCTTGTCTCCACTTCGAAGGATAATAGAAAGACAATAGACCAATAAGGTAAAAGCATGAGAAACAATCATTCAGAGAAATAAGCTGGAGAATAGCAGGAAGTGAAGGGGAAAAAACTGTTTGAAGACAATGCTTCTTTGTGACTCTGTTTCCTAATAAAAAGCATAACTAAAGTATCTCAGAACACAAGGAAAGAGGGAATGTGTCTTAAAGGACTGTAAAGAAAAGAGTGTAAGCAAAGATCCTGGTTGGTTAAGAAAGACCATCGGAGAATTAAGTAAGAACTCCGAGTTACAAATCTACACAGCATTTCATTACACAGAAGAGGTCAACCTGTTTGCACACTTTAAGGAAAGCAGACATGCAAGATTGCAACAAAACTTTTAAATCCTAACAAATACACCTCTACAATTTGTTTGTCATAAATCTAGACTAATGCTGCTATCATTTTTTGGCAAACTATCTGAAAAAGAATGACAGAGACTAGTATGGGGACCAAGACATAAATAAGTTTACAAAAATCAAAGAAACTGCAGCACACAGTCTAGAAACATTTTTTCAAATATTCAAAAGTTTTCTTGAATGTGTTTAGAGATGAGAAAATGGCAAAACGGAATTGGATTGGAGGGGAAAAAAAGTTGAGACTTCATGACTTTGTACTGGCCAATGCTTTGTTTGGCTTACCACACGGCCTTCCACAACTTTCATTAAAGAACTGATCACTGGGCTGTCCTGATGTAGTAATCATAATAAATCATAATAAAAAGGAAGTTGAAAAGAGGCAAAGGACAGCATTGCTTAGTTCTAGAGGGCGTGTGAGTCGTGATCAATCATAGCAAATGTTTCCAGCCTATTTAATGTCTGTACATTTCAGCAGTGGGGAAAATAGTATGGATACCTTGATAGGAATAAGCCTGTTTTTAATGCAATCACTCTGTTTTTGGGGGTGCTATCCAGTCCCTTCCCTGACCCGCTTGAAGGCCTAGAGGTGCTGTGCATTATGTTCTTTATAGGGAAGACCTGAAAGGGGAGCAAGGAAGAGCGTTGTTCATTCACCTACCTGCCCTAGCCTGCCAGTGCCTATCCAAAGGGTCAAGAGAAACTAGGTATCTCCTCTTCCCCAACCCAGCGAGGACGCAAGAGGGCTTTGGCTGGGCACCGCAGAACCTCAAAGGCGGTCCTTTCCCTGGCTGCCGTTCATTGAAAAAGCAGACTTTACTGTCGCCTATAAATGGCCCTGGATCGAAGTCACTTTTTCCACATGAGGCAGCAAAGTTCAAGCGGAGCCTCTGCAAGTTCCTGCTGCTGCTGCTATTTTCTGGGACTGTGCTGGCCTGTCAGCTATGTGCCTAGGCATGGCAAACGCTCTTCTTTGCCAAATGCCCACCAATCCATCCCGGGGAACTGGGTACCAAGAAACGCAAATCCAAGCAACCCCTCTCTCTGCCTGAACTTTGCACAGAGAAGCACAGAAACACACACACACACACTCGGCCACTCACTAGTGCTCTTTAGCTTTCCCACTTCTCACCCTCTTCTATGAATAGAGGTGACGTGCAGGGCATGGCGCCTCCTCTCTCTTTGTTAATTTCATGCCCACGCTAAAGTGGGATCGGAGCCTCCGAAGAGAGAAAACCCTTCTCGTTATTTGACATTCCTCCCCCCGCCCGCCCCAGAAGAGGATTGTCCGGCCATTGATCTTGTATCAAGTCAGCAACATACCTTCCTAATAAAAGCCCATATCCCGCCTGTTCGGGCAGATTTGCATTCCTCCCCCGTCTCTCTCCCTCACGCGCTCAACCTGCAATTTAACTCGTAGGCTGGATGCAAGTGGCATTAGAAAGGATAAGAGCAGCAGGGGATAATCTGTAGCTCCCCTTTTCTCCTCGTCAGGGTTAGGGAAAACTTCTATAGGATTCTCTTGTTCGCTTGTCAAAGAGTGAATTAGGCGTCTTTTCCTGTTTTTGTTTGCCTGGCTGTAGATCACATCAGGAAGCAGCTGATTTTTTGGCAGAATCTCAAAGGTATCACCCTCCCCTCTAAAGTTTGTTTTAAAATAGTATACATAAACTGCCACTTACTGTACTTGAAGGGGGGGTGAGGTTCTAAAACCCGGAAAGAATAGAATTTGGATGAAGGAGACTGTTTCTAATTCTGAGCCGACCCGAACATTCCCGAGGCATTATATTACTTTGTTTCTCGTTGCTCCTTTCCATTCATCCCATTTCTCCCACCCCCATCAGGACTCCAGCCGGCCGAGAGATACAAATCACGCGGATATATATATATATATTTAAAATCACCTTACACTCAGGGCGAACGCGGAGGGAGGAAGTGGAAAGAATACTAAAAGAAGACAAGTGAGAAAGGAGGCAGTGCGAAAGATGATCGATCGTGAAGACTCACATGGCTGCGTGACGACCGGGTTTCCTCGCACTCAGGGGTTTCGGCGGCTCCTGAAGTCTTCTTTCTCCCCGCCGAGTTTGGACTGCAGCTCGTCCTTTGAGCAGCTCTCGCAGCGAAGCGATCAAAAGCTGCAGCACCGGTCACTTTGCTACAGGGAACAAAACACGGGAGGGCTTGTATTACTCCAAGGTTCGTGTGTGTAGGCTATAAATAGCGAACTTTTTTTAAGGAATCAACTAACAAATAGGAGGAGAAGGCGTAATTTTGCACGGGGACAACCCCCCCCCAACACACACACACACACCTTTTCCCTTTGGAAGACTAGCCCCCCACCTGGTAGTGACGAGAGTTGTATGCTGTGGGTGTGTTAAGGCTAAGAAATGTGGCTCGGTTATGGTGAAGTTTCTGTTTATTGAAGGTTCTAACTTGTTAGGGCGATTACTGTGAGCATAGGTGTCATACTTTGAACACTTGCTTGTTTGTATTGCATTCTTCACAAGTACAAGTACAGATCGTTTTCTTTTAAAGGAATTTTTTTTAAAAAAAGGAGGAGATGGAGTGGGGGGGGAGGTGAAGGACTGGGACTTGCTCTCCTCCAATAGGGAAGAGTTTCGGCTTCTGGTGAAATCCTGAAAATCGTTTGGAAATAGTAGAATCTGCCCCCGGATTTCATCCCACTCCCCAGACAGGTCTTCAGTTCTCCCAAGAAACTAATTATTACATTAGTAGCCTTAGCCCGATGTGAGGGGAAAGTGAATGTGAGTAATGTGTGTGTCTCAGGGCTTGGAGAATTACTTTCACAAACTCTCCAAGGCTGGGTCCCCCTTGAATTTGACCTGAACTATGGAGAGAGAGAGACAGTAAAAGGAGGAGAATTAAGAGCTGTTTTCTACAGTTAGAAAGGAATTTAGCTGGAGTCCTTCTGCAGCCAATATAGTTTTTTTCTGCTGTCAGCCTACAGTGCTTGTGTTTGTACAGTCTTGTCTCTTAATTAAAGTCCCTGGCTCTTAAACAAAACAACACCCAAATGACCAAGCCTCACCTTCAGACTTCAGTAGCTGTTCTTCCTTTAGCTTAATAGATATAACTTTTGCTTGTCCCCATTTTGCCTAAGAAGGAATGAACTAGGAAGCCCTAGAGTGTCTGCTGGTGGGCACCACATCTATCCATCTTGATTTATGCCACTGCTTATATTCACATCCACTTCTTTTTCTTAGATAATCATAGTAGCAGCTGGTGCAGATTTCTCTTTTATTTCACATTTCAAGAGTTGCATATAATCTTTCTTTTCTTTTCCAAACTAGAAGACTTCTAAACCAGATTAGATGGAAAGCAAAGACTTACAAGGGAATGACGGACATCTTTGAGTCACCTTGGAGAAAGCATTAGTAAAGTGGTTAAAGAATATTTGGCTGCTCTGCTGTAAGGGCAAACACGGACTGGGGTGGTTGGCATTTGGCTGGCCTTGCTGATTCTGAAGGTAGGCAGACAAAAACACCCTTTCAGAACTTAGTGGACTTATGAGTATTGGGCAAAACGTGCCTACATGTATATCCCCACCACATGGCTTTCTTTCTCTTTTTTTCCAAAAGTAATATTTTGAACATACGTTAGGAAAGTACAGATTGTTACAGCTGATCATTCCAGGTAAAATCAACGTGCAAAGACATTTACCATCGTTACTGTACATGTATTATTACTCCTAAGGGTGGGATACCCTTCTTACCAGCCTATTCTTCATGGCTTTGGTTAATAAACCCTGAAGTAACGTGGGGAGGCGTCTTCTCGGCTCGCCCCGAAGAGGCATTGACTTCTGAGAGCCTGGAAGACAGACTCTCTATCGGCAGCGGAACTGCCGCTGCTAGGGAAGCCGAGCCCCGGAGCTCTGAAAGGGCTTTCCCCTTCTTCCTGACAGGTAGCTGTCAGCGCTGCCCGACTAAGAAGTGCTGACCTGTCTAAAGAAATGCTTCTGCGTCCCTGAGAATGTCCCGGACACATGTTGCCAGTTCGCTCTGCGGAGGCTTCCATCCGTGCGCGCACCCTGAGTGGAGCTGATGACTGTTTGGGTTTGGCGGCGGCGGGGTCGGGGGGGGGAAGGTGTGTGCATGATGCCATCAGACATCATGTGGCACCGGCTCTCTGGGAGATGTCCGTTCCTATCCATCAAGCTTTCTAAAGCGTCTTCACAGCAAGCCAGCCTGGGAGAGACCCTAAAGTGGCTCCACGAAAACTATAACTGGAAAGATGGTGAAAAAGTAGACTTTGAATTAATTTACTTTTGCCTCTTTATCCATCTTTTCTTTCTCCTTCTTCAAGCCTTTTTCCTTCCTTCATCTGCATTTCTTGCCTTTTAACTTCTTCCAGAGTTTAATTTCCCCTCTCACTGCCTTCTTTCAAGCTTTTCCCTTTTCTGTATACAGTATTTGAAATGACTGCCCTACTTTATTTCTCACGTGGCTGAATCGATGGAAGAACTTATTTCTCTCTCTCTCTCTCACACACACACACACACACACACACACAGACAGACAGACACACACACACACACACACACACACACACACACACACACACACACACACACACACATTTTTAGTAATTCTGTTTGCTACTCAGACTCTATGCTCATTCCTGTCTGGTTTCTAAGTGGGCTACAGAAAGTTATCAATCAGATATACAGAGTCTATATGTATAAGTTATCTATTTAAAAAGTTTAAAGCCGTGAACCCTTGGGAATTTTTCTTCCAGTCAGCAGCCTGTAATATTTCAAGGATGTATGCACAGTTACTTATAAGTAAGTAAACAGGACTAAAACTTGAAAATTTTGTGAAACATGAGGCTTTGTATTATTTCCAGATCAGTGCTGGAAATAATACAAATACAAGGAAGGGGTAGGAGTGTGTGTAAGCACATGTGTGCAGGTATGTGTCTATTTCTTAATCTAGTTTAATAGGAAAAGGTTTGGAATTGAGAGGCCTTTCCTGATTTAATAAAATTCATGAAAATTAAACAAATTATTTCTAATTAATGTGAACAGCTGATCATTTGTGAGGAAAAGGAAGTTTAGTTTAGGGATTTGTGAAACATCTTATTTTCCTTCCTCTTTTTTCTCTTTATTTTAGGCACAAAGTGTTGATCATTCATTCAACCATACCAAACATGAACCTCTTCTACAGGGAATCTTCCAAATAATAATGAATTAACTTAATTAATTTTTTAAAACTAAATTCAATTGTTTGTAACTTCTGCCTTTATGTTTACCTGGTTTCTTATTAATCTTGTCTGGGAGATTAAATGTGGAGAATATGTTGAGAACTGGTCCACAGATGTGTTCATACTATACAATATGCATACACTGAACTGAAAGAGTTGGACAGGGAGGCTTCAAGGACTCACATATCCAAGACAACTACTAACATTTTGGCATCACAGGGTATTGAGCAGTGGCACCAGAAGGAAGCCAGGTATTTTCCTTCAGCGTTGGTTTGTAATATGACTATGTATGTAAAGGGCCAAGGTCAAGCAACTTCTGGATAGCTCCATGGTATTGGTATCTGGCTGTAGAGCCAGAGCTTGGGCATTCCAATTCCCCACTGTGTCTCACTGACAAGGGCTAGACTCAGTTATCCATAGGGTCCTGTCCAGCTCTGCAGTTCTAAGATTAATATTAGATTGTAACTACAGGAAACCCAAACTCCCAAACCATCTTCTTGAAGGGAAAAAAATTACCAGTATAAAAGATGGTGATAGGAGATACCCAATTTTTCTGTCAGAAGCCAGTTCTTCCTTTCTAAATCTCTTTCTTATTCAACACATATGTTTTCCAGAATATATTATTTTTTTCATTGCATAAAAATCCATTCAACGCTTTAATCCAGGTACTTTCTTCCTATCTAGAGATTGTAATTGCCATGATCCAGATTACACTGATATCATGCCATACACATTGCACCTGGAAGACTTACATAAATTTTGACTTTTGGTAACTTTTCTGATACCACCTGCTTAAAATTCCAAATGTTGAAGAACTATGTGCCTTCTTTTTCACCATGTATATAAAGATTAAAAATAAATGTCAAGTGAACTTTTGCCTTGATTTTTTAAAAGCAGTCCATGGAACAGAGTGATAAATCTGGTTAGGATTTCTTGCTGCTAATCATTCTTTAATTTGGTTTTGAAGTTGCATTCATAAGATTCTAAGACTTTCCCCTAGTAAATTTCAAATCTTTTGCCAAGGGAACACAAACAGTAAAGACCCACTATGCACAGACAAGATGTGAAATTCAGTGTCCAGATTACTAAAATTATGTAGAATTACATTTTATCTTTCATATAAAATGCAAATTGAAACACTCCTCTCCCTAATATTTTGTCATATAGTTTCAGGACACAAATGAAACTTTGGAAGCATTCATGCAGGCTGGTCCTAATATTATTGTTAAGGCAAACTAAAATGGCATGGATTGTAATTTAAAGGAAGCTATTATTTGAGCAGAATAAAGCTGATGGGAAAAGGCCACAATTCATTGGTAGAACACATACTAATATACAGGGAAAGTTCTGACTACATTTCTGGCATTGTTCATTAAATAATCAGATAGCACATGATTGGAAAGACCTGTAGACCTTTGGGACTTCAGCTGATCAGATTAGATAGTAGACTAGATGGGCCAGTGATCTGACTTGAGTGAAGGAAGGCTTCACACATGCATATATGTCTATGTGACAAGCTGGGGGCAGTGGGAGTTAGGAGCTGCTGGAAGGAAGAAGTCATGAATCAAAGTGTTGGCAAGCAGTTATTATCAGATAGTTCATAGAACTGGGAATGGAGAATTGGAAGTTATCATAGGCAATGCTCTCTAAGCACATAAGATTATCTCAAACACAATACTTTTCAAGCAAGGCAGTTCACACATTTGCCTGAAATCAAAGTACTAAATAACCAAGAGATGAGAACTTTATGTGGACCATTGCTATGAATTGTTCAACTTCTCCCTCTTAGAAATATGTGTGGAATCTGTTCTGGAGTACTGCCATTGTCCCAATAGCTTTGAACTACAAGAGGTTATTTGGGAGGGCAATGGAGAAGTGGTTACAATATATTGAGTAAGAGAACCAACCATGCAGGTAAACTGCTAAGAAACAATATCTACCAAAGCAAGGAAACAAATCTTCATATATGAAGGGGGAATTATACTTCAGAATCACCTATTTTGCATTCTTTTTCTGCACAGGGCTAAGAAACTTCAAAGCTAGTTTAACAATCCACTCTAAAATACATAAGGGGATGCAGTCCTCTTGCAGTTCACAAATCTGTCCAAGTGGGTGGGTGGACAAATTAGTATATCTCTCCCCTTTCCCTTCTACCTCTTACATAATGTTCAGTTACAAGAAAAGGGCATCGCTAACCAACCCACAGTATGCTGTTTCATCAGCCTCTGCCTCACTAGAAGCCTAAGAATATGCAATGCCATAAAAGAAGTATAGGCTGAATTATCATTAGCAAATGGTCAAGCCATTGTACACTCAGAACAGCCTAAATCTAATGAAATCTTTATTGTAATCTGAGGAGATGTTTCCTCATGTAATCTGGGGTAGATCATACTGGAAAAGTATACCATTTTATAGCACTTTAAAACCACCTAATTCCTAATCTTATAAGGCACACATTTTCATATGCTTGCTTCTTCTGGTATACATCAGAAGACAGACTACTGTACTAAGGAACAGGGAATATCTGTTTGTAGAGACTATACTCCATGCATCTTTAAAAGTGAGCTGGAGTCCACAAAAACTGAATATCAGTTAACTCTGGTTAGTCTTTAAGTTGCTTTTTACTGCAAAAGGACTATGGACAGATATAGTCATCATTCTTGAAATCTATGGAGTACTATTTCAATTATAAGTGCACTAAAAATAAAACTGTTTTCTTCACCATGCTTCATCATTCAAAAAGGGGAAAAATAACATTTTAAAGCAGTTGCTTAGCAGAGGCAAAACATTTTACAAACCAAACAAACTAAATAAAAAACTTAATCTGGCTACCTAATAATGCTTCTACCTCACTTTCTCATTTCACTTTCTTCTTATAACATACTCGAGAATATAAGGAAAAAAACATTAAAAGCTAAAGCAAGGTGAAGAGATGAGAGACAAAACTGCAGTACTCTTTGTTTCACGTGTTTTTTTTTAAGCCTGTCGGTCGTTATGTGTCTCTAAGATACTAGAAAGATTATTCCGCACAGTAACATTTTTAGGCAGACTTACTGAAAAGGAAGTTGAAACGCAAAATGCAAGGAATTGGCCGTTTGGCCGTTTGCAAGAGACAAGTGAGAAATTGCTTTCACATCCATGTCACCACAGTGAAGTAAAGTATGGTGATCATTTCTTGATAGTAACCAAAATCTTTTAAACGACGTCACGTTATTTCTGACGTGCTATCAGGTCCCTTCCCTGACCCGCTTGAAGGCCTAGAAGTGCCTTGCATTATATTCTTCATAGGGAAGACCTGAAAGGGGAGCAAGGAAGAGCGTTGTTCATTCACCTACCTGCCCTAGCCTGCCAGTGCCTATCCAATGGGTCAAGAGAAACTACGTGTCTCCTCTTCCCCAACCCAGCGAGGACGCAAGAGGGCTGCGGCTGGGCACCGCAGAAACTCAAAGGCGGTCCTTTCCCTGGCTGCCGTTCATTGAAAAAGCAGACTTTACTGTCGCCTATAAATGGCCCTGGATCGAAGTCACTTTTTCCACATGAGGCAGCAAAGTTCAAGCAGAGCCTCTGCAAGTTCCTGCTGCTGCTGCTATTTTCTGGGACTGTGCTGGCCTGTCAGCTATGTGCCTAGGCATGGCAAACGCTCTTCTTTGCCAAATGCCCACTAATCCATCCCAGGGAACTGGGTACCAAGAAACGCAAATCCAAGCAACCTCTCTCTCTCTGCCTGAACTTTGCACAGAGAAGCACAGAAACACACACACACACACACTCGGCCACTCACTAGTGCTCTTAGCTTTCCCACTTCTCACCCTCTGCTATGAATAGAGGTGACGTGCAGGGCATGGCGCCTCCTCTCTCTTTGTTAATTTCATGCCCACGCTAGAGTGGGATCGGAGCCCTCCTTGTTCCTTTGCGGTCCTTCTCTCTCTTCCCCCCACCCCCACCCCCGAGGATTCTCCGGCTATTGATCTTTTTTAAAGTCAGCAGCACATCTGCCGAGTCAAATCCCATATCCCGCCTGTTCTGGCAGATTTGCATTCCTTCCCAGGGAGGCTCTGCTTCGCGCGCTCAACCTGCAGTTTAATGCGTAGGCTGGATGCCAGCGGAGCCCTGACTTCACCGGTGCGACTGGGAATAGTCTCAAAAGCAGGGAAAGCTTACAGTTTTGGATAGATAAGAGGGAGGCAGTGAGTAAAAGTCCTGCTTTCACATGACCCATGGGGCTATCTCTTCCCACTTCGACAAAAGTGAACTTCGCTTCACGCGGTGAATTTGCTGTCTGCTTTTAGATCCTCCTAAGAGGCAGCTGTCCACCCGGTCATCTCAAAGATCCAGCTTCTCGAGCTTTGGCCGATATACGGATCTATCCAGTCTTTGGGAAGAACACCTACAAGTTACAGCGATGAGCACTGGAAAGGAACGAGACATTGCCATTTCGCTACAAATTTCAAAGGCTACTCGTGCTCCGAGAAGGCGTTCGCTTAGCAAGCCTTTTCCCCTTCTTCTCGCAGTCTAGTTCGTCGCCAGCTCTATTTTCTCTGCTCCCATCCTGCCCAATCGCTTTCTCCTCAACCAGGAGTGCAAACCACACACATGGGGTGGGGGGTGGGGGTGGGGGAGAAAAAGCACGGCGAGGCACTTACGTGGCCGTGTGAGGAACAGGTTACCCGGACTCTCGAATAGCTGGACGTCTTGTCTCAGCCCGTTTTTGATTGTAGCTCGTCCTCGCCTCGGCTCTCGCAGCGAAGCGATCAAAGGCTGCAGCACCGGTCACTTCGCAAACGGGAACAAACACAGGAGGGTTTGCATTACTCCAGGTTCATGTGTGTAGCCTATAAATAGCGAACTTTTTGATGGAATCAGCTAACAAATGAGAAGAGAAGGCGTAATTTTGCGCAGGGAGCCCCCCTTTCGTCTTTGGAAGATTAACCCCCCCCCCCAAGGCAGATGCCAGGGCTGAAAACTGTGGGTGTATTTTAATAAAGGATTTGGGTTTGGCGTCGTTTATGCTTGTGCTTATTGAGGGTTTCTAGGGTGGCAGATGTCTACGTTATTGACACGACTAATTCTACGGATCGCAGTCTATACAAAAGTTATTAATGAGGGCCGTAAATGATACAGTAATGGCCATGAGGTGTCTGAGCACAAAGTGCGGGAAAGCATCAGTGAAAGATTTTAAAATCAGCCTTCCTTATGTATGAAAACTCAAGCCTGTCTTGAAACATAAAAGGCAAAATGATAGATTAGTACAAATCACTTTACAAAACAAAGGGAGTCCAACGATGATTAAGGTAAACAAAGATGGTCTGTTCGCCTCTGCACTTTTACAGAAGGAGCATCACCAGATCCTTTCAAAAACTGTATTTGGTGGTCTTCCTGGCAATCAACTGAACAAGGGAAGGAGTTGCTAATACAACAGCTGGCCAATGTCTTGTCACTATGCAAACGTATGGACCACACAGTGTAATGCTTGTTTATATTACAATCCAGTATCACACGTATTATTAGCGATATAGGGGGACACGTTGCCCCTCAGGATGGGATTCACACTATTCTTTCCCGTCCCATTTTTCTTTTTTGTTAATAAACCCTGAAGCATTGGAAATGGGGGGGGGGGGGGCTTCTCCTTGGCTCACCCCCAGAGGGCATTGATTTCTTGGAGACTGGCTTTCTGTAGGCAGTGGAGCTGCCGCTGCTAAGGAAGCCGAGTCCCGGAGCTCTGGATGGCCATTTCTCCTCCCCCTGACAGGTAGCTGTCAGCGCTGCCCGACTAAGAAGTGCTGACCTGTCTAAAGAAATGCTTCTGCGTCCCTGAGAATGTCCCGGACACGTGTTGCCAGTTCGCTCTGCGGAGGCTTCCATCCGTGCGCGCACCCTGAGTGGAGCTGATGACTGTTTGGGTTTGGCGGCGGCGGGGTCGGGGGGGGGGAGGTGTGTGCATGATGCCATCAGACATCATGTGGCACCGGCTCTCTGGGAGATGTCCGTTCCTATCCAGCAGGGTTTCTAAAGCGTCTTCACAACATGGAAAAGACCCTAAAGTGTCCCAGAAAAGTAGAACAAAGCAGGATGCTTTTTGGAGTGTTCTGTATTTTTCGCTTCATGCCCAGCCTGATGGAGAGTTAGTCCTACGGGACTCGAAAGCTCTCCTCCTTTATTGCATTTTGGGCATCTGATAACGATATTAACCAATCCGTTTTAGAACTGGAAAGTTATTCAGCAAGTCGCCTTTGGATTAGTGTCTCTTTCTTCTTTTAAAAATCATCTATTTTCTCTCTCCCCCCCACACTTCTTCCAGACTTTACCTCTCCCTTGTTTTGCTCTCTTGGTCGATCCCCCTCCCCTTTCCTGTCACTGGCACTTCTTGCTCCCAGATTTTCTTCTGATTTTTCTCTTTATGTCTTATTTTTCTAAGTTTTAAAAGTTTGCTGTCACAACACCAAAGCAGGTCGTTGTACCTTTATTCCTGCGCCTAGTGTATCCTCAGAACTCTTTATATTACATCTTGCTTCTCTGGATTGCACATGTTTGATCTGATTGTACATCACTGATGCTCTGCCTATCTGACTGTCCGCCTTAGATGTATCTACAGCTTTGCAAACAGACAGTTCTATTGTGTGCAGTGGATGTACCCTGCACGCTGCTCGTGTGTGGGCAATTGCTGTTGTGAACAGACGATCACTGGTATATTAGAAATTGTTTTCTCCGATATATGCATGCAGTGCGATTACTATGTTGTATTTAATCTGCATCCTATATGATTCTGGGTGGTAAAATGTAAGCAGCAACAAAACAAGGCAAGAGATTGCTACACATTTTACGGGTTCCTACATTGTGTTTTTCACATAGTGAATATATAGTGTTATTCTACAGTGTTGCTTCTGTTCAGTAAAAGAGGGTAGAAAGCGAGGTGGAGAGAGCCATCAGCAGTCCCCTTCTCTCTGTTCTGGGTTGGAGGGATATTAAATCGTTACTTCTGGCAGGCTCCGAGATGCTCTCAAGTGGTTCTTTAGTCTGGCGCTCTGGTCTATCCATATACATTTCCAATCTCATGCCTCATAAACTATTAGCAAAAGGATTTCATTATTCACCTTCTGTATCCTACAAAAGACAAGGGGGTAAAATATACTCTTGGTAACAATGAGGACCGAGCTAGGTTTAAATCACAGGGAGCTGAGAAATGGAACCTTCCTCAATCCGGCTAGCCTTCCTCACAATAATTTCTCTTGCAGGTCTACTCGTATATCTACAAACAGTGATACAGATTAAAATGCATGCCTATCTTCACTGGGTTTTGCTTGTTTGTTTGTTTTTGTATACATTGTTTGTGCGTAGGTGGTAGTTCAGCAGAAATCAAGTGTGTGCTTGGGGATAGGGGGCTGTTTCTTGAAAGAAAAGGAGACCAGTGTTTTACTCATAGCACGAAAGAGGGGGGGAATAGTATAAATTGGCCACTTAAGTGATTAAGCGGCAGAATCCTAAAATCGGGTAAGAGTGACACATTGCAGATTGCGTGGAAATAACTTTGGCTGTGCCTAGCCTCCGATGGAAGTGAAGAGCGCCGACTACAAAGACGCCCCACGATGGGCTACTGAGCGCATTGCTTTCGCCAGCTGGAGACACTGTTTTTCAAGGAACCAAAGTAGAAACTGGGGCCGAGCGATGACAGTAACTAGGATTTCAAGCGGCCACCGACCTGCATTTGGATCAGATGTGAGAAGGCTTTGAGTTTTCCCCTTAAGATCCTTACACTCAAGATCCACCCCGCTGAACTGGTGGGAGCTTATCAGAGAGGAAAGCGAGGTAGAGAGCAGTTTATAAGACGATCCCTCGAGAGAATGAGGGCACAGAAAACCGATGCTGGAAAGGCACGAAGCATACTGGGATAGCTGAAAGGCAGGGTTGCCAAAAAGCTGCCTCCCCTTCGAGAATATGAGTAGCTGGGAGCATAGAATGACTGATCACCCTGTATTCTAGAGAGCACGGTCCAAATGGGCCTTTGATTCTTGCATTTTTCATTTACTAACCCTCTTGTGGAAACAGAGGGTTAAACTATGCGTGGCCCTCGCCACCGAAAACATTGAAGCGGGCTGTCCAGCCCTGAAGAGATCATTAGGTTAACACAACCTCCTTCCCACATTTTCATCCTCCTCCTTTGTTTCCTTCCCAGCTACTCTAAGTTGAATGGACCTTTACATTATTAGGTGAGCTTAGAAAAACGGTTGGGAAGGTTTGAAATTGTTAAAAAGTGGGTAAGGAAACAGACACATAGGACCACTGAGCAATTTGGACTCGATGCAGCAAGATGATATGAGCGAAGTCTCAGGTCACTTTCAAGAACCAAACCAATGTTCTCTGGCTGTTTAATATACATGGTGTGGGAAATGGCAGGAAAACCCACAGCTAAGAACTGGAGTCCTAATGAAAAGAAGCAAGATTATTACTCTAAGTGATGGTGTGTGTGTGTGTGTGTGTGTTGGAAGGAGGTGGATAATGGCGCTCTTCAAAAACAGAATTTAAACTTTGCATAATGACCTTTTGCAGAAGGTATCCTGTGTAACGAGCAAGGGAACTTTAATGGAGGTTTTTCACGCAACACCTTTAGAAATTGTAAATACTGTCGTAAAAATTGTAAGGTTTTTTTTTTTTTTTTTAAAAAAGAGCAATTAATGAATAACTTTAAGTTCAGTTGTTAAGCACCTAAGGGTTACGACTGAGTGATCTCCCGGGCTCAGGTTTCAGGCGTATGTGCATGTTATATATATGTAAATCTGCCGCTACCTGATTAGGAGGACAAGAAGAGACATGGAAGAGGGTTTCTGTGCATGTCTTTTGTCTTTCACACAAGGAATCTTTTGTCTAGTCAGCCTGTCGAACTATAGTCACTCGAATGGACTGAAAATACCGGCATCGTGAATGGTGTCTCCTCACTGAGGGAGTTCCAGTTTGTCTCACATTGGAAACCTGTAGAGAGCTACTCAAAAGTAAACCCCACTGAGTGTAACTTCCAAGTACGTTTGCACAGGAGAGCAGCATCAGTGGCAAAAGGCTGAGGTGAGGCGGACTTGGCACCCCCAAAAAGAGAGCCAGGATTATCTCAAAACTTTCCAGCAGTGAGCAACGTTTCCCTCCATTTTTGCCCGCCAAAACCCGCCAGCTGACGAGACCGAAGAGCGAGTCTGCGGTTTAACACCCAGGAACTTCCCGTCCAGCAACAGCAAGAGGGGGAAAGCCTATAGCTGAGGCCTCTTTCTTTCTTTCTTTCTTTCTTTCTTTCTTTCTTTCTTTCTTTCTTTCTTTCTTTCTTTCTTTCTTTCTTTCTTTCTTTCTTTCTTTCCCTGTTTTAGCTACCTCTGGCTTCAGAAAAGGCTTCTTGAAACTGGATAGGGCTTCCTAGGAAAAGAGAAATCCAGCGTCGTGCGGGAACAAGCGAAGATTAAACAGAATATAATTTGTTGATTAATTCATCTGAAGCTGGCCGTCGCCTGTCAGCTTTTCCCCGGGGAGAGGGCGAAATTCGTTCCTCGCTCCCCCTTCCCCTCCTCATCCCTCTTGTTTCAGAGCTCCATGTCCAATTCACACACACACCCTCTCATCTACATCTGAAAAACAGATGCAATTCCTGAGCTTATGTCGGTTCAGGATTTTTGTGTGGAGCTAGTGACACAGAGTGGTAGGCAACACACCTCCTGTTATGGAGCCAACATATGCTCCGCAGAAATGTACAACAGCCTTTTCTCATGCTCTTCTCTAGACAGATTTTAATGGCCTTTTCGATCTTTACCTGTGCTTTTATAAACAGCTGAAGTGCATTCTGCACCACAACTACCAACTGGAGTGTTTAACTCAGGAGTTAAATAGTAACTTCTGTTGGAGGTAATAAAGAACTTTTAATTCAGTGTGCAATGCCTCTTTCTGCTCCATCTACATAAAGGATCATGTGCACACCTCAGTATTATTGCCAACGACATACCTGTCTTGGAAACCACATACAGAAGTAGAATATATTTGGTGTGATCCAGCAGGGTCCCTTTTGCTTTCTTCTGCTAGTGGACTGCTGTCTGGTTTTCCAAATTCCGTATTTCATTTTGATCCCCTGAAAACAAGATATTGTTCCCCCTCATCAGTTGTCCAAAACCATGTATGAGTGCCCAAGGAAGGAGTAGAGAGCAATAGGGTTTGTTTGTTTTTCATATATTTTGTTTAGTTGTCATTGTGGAGCTTTTCTGCTCATTGTAAGAATTGCAGGAACAACAATTTTATTAAAAATAAATTTCTGTCATTTTGTACACATACAGAGAGCGAGAAGAGAAGAAGGAGAATGGAAGAAACAAACCAGAAGATTCCATCATTGCAAGGCATAGTACTTTGTACAGGAAATCTCCAAGATTACCCTAGCCACTCAAGTTTTAGGGACACAGAGTTACTAGGGATCATAAATTAATCTGCCACAGAAGCAGAGTACACACCTGATATCCAGGGAGAGACAAGCTGGTGGCTTGCTGCAGCTGATCCCCTATTTGATTTACTCTGGGTTATTAAGAGGTATGCTGAAGTGTTTTGATAAGAAGAACAAAGGAGTCAGCAGTTTGATTTGGGAAACCTTTTGTTGCTGAAAACTGCTGCAATTTTCAAAGCCAAGGCATTTGTTGTTGTTGGGGGTTTCCACAATCCACCCTCTGCTGCACTGTTCTAGCTCATCAATTATTGTCAGTAGTTAGCTCCTTTCTCAGACAATAGCATGAAGTTCTTTAGACAGCCTGTCCACTCCAGGCTTTTAGCACCTGCAGTTGTGCCACTCCAGGAAATTCATCTTTGGCAAAAGATTTTGAAACAACTATAAAGTCAGCAGGTCTGATTAAACTAGTCACCTAGGAGAAGCATCTGTCTTCAGCAGAGTCCTGGAGCCCTGCTGCCTCGCAAACCTCTTGTTAGATCAGGGCCTTGCCATTCTTACTATGTAAGGCCCTTGGGCAGCAGTCTTCATTGAGGATGTTTACTTCATTGTTAATATGTCCAGACACTAATGCACGCCGCAGTGCAGGCAGCTTATTTTTGTCCTCAACTTCATTAACTTTATTCATAACTTTTGTTCCCCAGATAGATACAATTTAGAAAACAAGGAAGATTTAGAAACCATTTTATCCTATAAAAAAACTAAAATCTAAAGACTGTACCACTTATACAGCCCATGATAGACATTATTTTGAAATGAAAATTGAAAATAATCAGAGCAGAAGATGAAAACAGGGGGTGCCATTGTCCTAATTCCATCCTCTCTCTAGTTTTTAATAGACTGCGCTTTCCTTCCATAGAGATCTCAGTGTAACTATGCCTGCTGTCCACAGGTCACCAGAGGCATGAGCAGCACCTCTACACAGTGTATACAACCTACAAAATGTAACAGTCCATTTCAGTTTTGGCCATTGATATGAAGATATTTGGGTTCATATTAAGTTGAGTAAACATGCTTAAATTAACTAGGAACTGTTCTCTCCCCCACCTCTGATATATATGGTTAATCATAGCTGTGAAAAAAGGTAACTGCAGAGTACAAATATTAATGATATGGTTTGCCAAGATCTTACTTTCCTTCTTAAGTCACTGTGTCTGGTCTAGCCCAAATCTATTCAAGTTTACAGGTAGGCTAGAAATATTGGCACTACAGGAAAAACCATAGCTTTCACTATGCGGACCTTTGTGGGAAAGGTGACGTCTCTGTTTTTTAAAGAAACTGTCCAGGTTTGTCATCGCTTTCCTCCCAAGAAGCAGGAGTCTTTTAATTTTGTGGCTGCTGTCACCATCTGCAGTGATCATGGAGCCCAAGAAAGTAAAATCTGTCACTGCCTCCATAACTTCCCCTTCTACTTGCCAGGAGGTGATGGAACCAGTGGCCATGATCTTAGGGTTTTTTTATGTTGAACTTCAGATCATTTTTTGCGCTCTCCTCTTTCACCCTCATTAAGAGGTTCTTTAATTCCTCCTCATTTTCTCCCATCATAGTGGTGTCATCTGCATATCTGAGGTTGTTGATATTTCTTCCAGCAATCTTAATTCCAGTTTGGGATTCATTCAGTCCAGCTTTTCGCATGATGTATTCTGCATATATGTTAAATAAGCAGGGAGACAATATACAACCTTGTCGTACTCCTTTCTCAATCAGTTGTTCCATATCCAGTTCTAATAGTTGCTTCCTGTCCCACATATACAGTAGATTTCTCAGGAGATAGATAAGGTGGTCAGGCACCCCCATTTCTTTAAGACCTTGCCATAGTTTGCTGTCGTCCACACAGTCAAAGGCTTTGTCAATGAAGCAGAAGTAGATGTTTTTCTGGAACTGTCTAGCTTTCTTCATAACCCAGTGCAAGTTAGCAGTTTGGTCTCTAGTTCCTCTGCCCCTTCAAAATCCAGCTTGTACTTCTGGGAGTTCTCAGTCCACATGCTGCTGAAGCCTGCTTTGTAGGATTTTGAACATAACCTTGCTAGTGTGTGAAATGAGTGCAATTGTACGGTAGCTGGAGCATTTTTTGGCACTGCCCTTCTTTGGGATTGGGATGTAGACTGATTTTTTCCAATCCTCTGGCCACTGCTGAGTTTTCCAAACTTGCTGGCATATTGAGTGTAGTACCTTAACAGCATCATCTTTTACGGTTTTAAATAGTTCAACTGGAATGCCATCACCTCCACTGGCCTCGTTGTTAGCCATGCTTTCTAAGGCCCACTTGACTTCACTCTCCAGGATGTCTGCCTCAGCAACCACACTATCTGGGTTGTCCGGGACATCCAGACCTTTCTGGTATAATTTCTCTATGTATTCTTGCCACCTCTTCTTGATGTCTTCTGCGTCTGTTAAGTCACTACCATTTTAAGGTAAAGGTTCCCCTTGACAATTTTTGTCCAGTCATGTTCGACTCGAGGGGACGGTGCTCATCCCTGTTTCCAAGCCATAGAGCCAGCGTTTTGTCCCAAGACAATCTTCCATGGTCACATGGCCAGTGCAACTTAGACACGGAATGCTGTTACCTTCCCACCGAGGTGGTCCCTATTAATCTACTTGCATTTGCATGCTTTCGAACCGCTAGTTTGGCGGAAGCTGGGACAAGCGACGGGCGCTCACTCCATCGCGTGGATTCGATCTTACGACTGCTGGTCTTCTGACCCTGCAGCACAGGCTTCTGCGGTTTAGCCCACAGCGCCACCATGTCCATTTTTAACCTTTATCATAGCCATCTTTGCACCAAATATTCCTTTGATATCTCCAGTTTTCTTAAACAGATCTCTGGTTTTTCCCTTTCTATCATACGTCCCCATATATGATTCATGAAGTGAATCTGACCCCTGAGTCATCATTTATGTTCCAGTCTAGCTAGTATAGCTCAGTGTGTTGGATCATCTGGAGATGGAGACAGAGGCCAGATGTTCAAATCCTCACTGTAGAGGAGCTGATCAAAACTTCCCAAAGTATGTGTGGCTGATGGAGTTACATGGTCTGCTACTTGCGTGGATTTGTACAAGCTGCACAGTCCCAGAACAGAGGAGGAGGAAGAGCTGGGAAACCACTTTTGAACACTTTACACTTTAATTAATCAATTATGTACTGTCATGTTGATTCTGACTTATAGTAACCTTTTCAGGGCTTTCTAAGCATAGAGTGTACAAAAGTGGTTTACCAGACCCTCCTTCTGGTGGCACTCTGGGACCATACAGCTTTCCCAATAAAACATTTTATACCTGAGATGGTTGTCAAAAGAAAGACTGAATTTACTGTTATATAATTATACTACAGATATTCCAATAAAAATCAAAATAGATTCCACGAAATTGAATTGTGTCCTCCTCTTCAATATAGGCACTTGAACCTGCTTTTGTGAGTTAGCTTTTTAGAAAAGATACAAACCCTGAATCTTGCTTTTTTAAAAAAAAAATCCTGAAAAAAAAAAGAGATAGAACATAAAGAATGGGGAGTAAGTCCCATGAAGTTAGCAGAGTAAACATACATGACAGCCATTTGTATGGGTAAGAAAGTGGGAAAAGAAAAGAATGAATGTAAAAGAGAAGGAAAACCAAGCATAACAAGTTAACTTTTGTGTTTGTTATGTTCTGTGCCGTCAAGCCGGAACTGACTGATAGCAACCCTAATAGAGCTTCCAAGTTAAAGGATATATTTAAGGAGTGGTTTTACCAGTTACACTCTCCCAGTGAGTTTCCATGGCCAAGTGGGAATTTAAACCCAGTTCTCCAGAGTCCTAGACCATCACTAAACCCACTTCACTGCACTGGGAATCTTTTTAGAAACAATAAAAGTCACTGTATTCATGAAAGCTTTCAATAAAACAATAAAAGTCACCTTTAGGAAAAATAAATATAATGGCATGCTGAAGTCATCCATAACTGCATAGTGGTTCAATGATGGACAGGGTCACTAACTTGCTAAGCTCAAAGGAGTAAATATAGTGGTGCCTCGCAAGACGAATGCCTCGCAAGATGAAAAACCTGCAAGACGATTGATTTTTGCAATCACTATGGTGCCTCACAAGACGGATTCTTCTATGGCCGCGCTTCGCAAGATGGTTCCCCCCCCCCGAGACTGATGCCTCGCAAGACGAAAAAATTTCATTCATCTTGCGAGGTTCCCATAGGAATGCATTGCAATGCATTCCTATGGGAAACCGCTTTTCGCAAGATGATTTTTTCGCAAGACAGCGCTTCTCACAGAACAAATTACATTCGTCTTGCGAGGCACCACTGTATTATTTTTAAAAGGTGTTATGTTTGCCTATTGAATAGAAAGTAAAAAGAAAGAGGTAGGTAGGAAGGAAAGACAGAAAATTGGTCAGAGGAGCTGCGGAAAATACATGGCTCCAGGACACTGTACAGAGTTTGTTGTTCTTAGCTGAACAAAAGAAAAGTGCTGGTAGTCATAGAGGGGGAAGGAAGTTCAAATTCTGCTTTGTTAATGGGAAGCACAGCCTACAACATAAGGCAGATAGATTCATGAATAAGACAACACCTGCCTGGCATATGTTACATCATGTTATTTTAATCAACAATTTGTGCCTAAAGAGTTAAACTTAATAGGAACTCTTCACTTTTCATCCTAGGAAATGTACAACCACTATGGGATAATTCACTCTTCATTTGTGCATATGTGATCCTGATGAATGCACTAAAACCATGCCCAAAATATGCATGTGTTTGAAAACTGTAGTCAGAAGACAATACAGTATAAAGAAGTGTATGAGCTAAGGAAGCATCATGGAACTGGGAAAGAAATGGTTTGGATTGTGAAAGCAAATGGAGGTATCCAAAATATAATTGACAAAGTTAAAGTAGAAGGCCTCAATAATGGCAAGCAACACACTTAGAATGACAAAGAGATTGACATGCTAAATCAAAGCTGGGTGACTTGCACTCTCCAGTCATTTTTGGATTGCAGCCACAGCCAGGATAAGCCAATGATAAGAAATGATAAATAATACAGGTTTTCCAGATGGCTTTTCTGGAAACAACATATGTTTGTTATTTTCCTTCTATTAGTTAAAAATGGTGGCAAAGAAAATAGATTTGAATAATAGATTTGATAAGGCAGGTAATTTGATAAGGATATATTGAAGCAAAATACCTCTTTACTTTCAAATTTCATAAATATAGATTAGCTATAATTAATATAGATAATATAGATTATTAAAAGGTTATTGTATGCAAAGAATAATTTTTGTTGTATATTATTTAATTGCCAATATTTCTGAAGGATCTCCTCTCTGTATTATTAATGGAAGTTCATTAAGTTTTTAAGATAAAAATCAGAGTCACATACACAAAAAAGCAAAATATCTGTGATGATTCTCAGTCTTCCAGGTGAGCTTATCTGGAAGTTGAGACATGCCAACTGTCTTCTTTCAAGTTAGGTCAGTGGTGGCGAACCTTTTTGGGCTTGTTTGCCCAAAATGGGGGGGGGGACAGCGAGTGGAGTGCCACCACTGCAATAGCGGCAGCGACAGACCCAGACCTGGAAAACTGGAATCGGTAGTGGCGGTTTAAGGGAGAATCATGGCGACTGACCTAGAGGACCCAGAAGTGGCAGCAGAAGGGGAATCCTGGCTGCAGCCACCTCATGACGTTTGGCTGCGCAGGAGGGGCGGGGGAAGTAGCGACCTATGGCTCACATGCCAGAAGAAAGGGCACCACTTGCCAGCTGTGGCATGCGTGCCATAGGTTCGCCATCACTGTGTTAGGTTGTAATGTTTTGCTACTCATCCAAGTAGCTTCTCCAACCTACTGAAGAAGCTACTTGGATGAGTAGTGAAATGTTTCAACCTAACAAGAAAGAAGTCCAGTTGCCATGACTCAACTTCTAGACAAAAAAGCAAAGTGTGCTGCTTATATACACTCTATAGATGGTTTACATTTTAATTATGCAGGCTATACATTGCACAGAAAGAGAGAGACAGAGCAAGCTGGGTACTCAGTTTACCAACCTCAGAAGAATGGAAGGCTGACTGAACCTCAAGCTGGCTACCTGGGATTGAATCCAGGCCGTGAGCAGAGTTTTGGCTACAATATAGCAGTTTAATTACCGCACTGTGAGATCCCAAATGTCAGAAACCTTAGAGAAAAGTAAAACACCAAATAATTTAAGATCTTGTTTTTATAAGAAATTCTGACTGGTTGGCTCAGTAGTTTAGGTATCTGGCTGCAGAACCAGAGGTTGGGAGTTTGATTCCACACTATGCTTCCTATGAGTAGAGCCAGTCTGTGTGGTCTGTGGCAAGCTGTACAGTCACAGGATGCCCCCAGAAGAAGGAAACAATAAATCACTTCTGAGTACACTCTACCTAGGAAACCCTGAAAAGGGTTGCCATAAGTCAAAATTGACTTGATGGTATATGATGATGATTAATAAGAAAAAGAAAGATCTACTTTAGGACTGCTCAAGATATTCTGGATGGCTCTGGCACAGTGTTCAACTATCCTGTTTTGTTAAGATTACTTCCCTCAAATGATGGGCTGTACTGGGGGAAAGAGTCTTTTGGAAATAGGATTCACTTTCTCCCTTCCACAGGATATGATTATTTGATCTGTGTAGGGCATGGCCATAAGATGGACAGCTGAGTTTGAGTTCTTTAGCAACACTGTAGATTTGTAATGTGTCTTCCATTATAACTGTGATTACCTGGTGTCATGTTCCCGCATGGCCTTTGGTTGTTTCACCAAGCAAAGGTGCACGCTACATGTTGTTCAGCTGCCACCAGTTGATTACATTAACTTTTTTCACTATTAATCGCAGAGGCCTGGGCAACATATCATTTTAAAACCAAGTAGAAATTGTTTATTGTTACAAGTGATAAAAAAAGGGACGTGGTGGCGCTGTGGGCTAAACCGCAGAAGCCTGTGCTGCAGCGTCAGAAGACCAAGCAGTCGTAAGATCGAATCCACGTGACGGAGTGAGCGCCCGTCGCTTGTCCCAGCTCCCGCCAACCTAGCGGTTCGAAAGCATGCAAATGCAAGTAGATAAATAGGGACCACCTCGGTGGGAAGGTAACAGCAACAACAGTGTCTAAGTTGCACTGGCCATGTGACCACGGAAGATTGTCTTCAGACAAAACGCTGGCTCTATGGCTTGGAAACGGGGATGAGCACCGCCCCCTAGAGTCGAACACGACTGGACAAAAATTGTCAAGGGGAACCTTTACCTTAACCTTTACCTTTTTTACAAGTGATAAAAGTCCAGTCAATGTCCTTAACTCTCAACTAAAACCTCCTTTTCTTCTCATTTCCACCCTCAGAGCCCAGAGGCTGAGTCCTCAAAGATAATTTTTCTTAAATTTTGCATTAGAAAAGTTGGATGGCGTCTTATAAATGGGGGCATGGAAAATATGGTAGTTTGTTTTAGGAGGGGAAACGTAATGGTTTGCCCTCATAAACAAATAAAGGTTCATGGAAGAATGCAAATACTAACCTCTTACATTACTAAGGATACATACTCTTATTTTACTATCACTGTACAAACCTCTTAGTTTATTAATATCCAAACTTTGCACTTTAAAGCAGCAGTCATCAACCCCCGGTCTGCAGCCCATTGCCGGTCCATGGTTTGAGCCCGACTGGGCCGCCAAGACAGAACACCCCCCCCACACACTCCCCTTCCCACAGCTACCTTGCACACATGCATGCATGCCAGCGGTGGCACCCCTTCATGCATGCGCAACTGGAGGGGAAGGCCTGCCTGAACATCCAGGTTTTTAGTTGACTTTTAAAAATGCCCAGTGAGGGGGCAGCACGAATCTCTGGAGGGAGATTGTTCGAGAGGCGAGGAGCCACCACCGAGAACGCCGGGTTTCTTGTTTTTTCCTTCCGGGCTTCCCTCGGCGTCAGGCTCCTCAACCCCACCTCCTGGCCCGCACGGGTGACATGGGTAGAACTTGGTGGGAGTAGACATTCTGCCAAATATTGAGGTCCTAAACCGTTTAGGGCCTTACGTGAGCATCAAAACTTTGAAGTCGACATGGGACCGAATGGGCAGGCAATGCAATGTGGACAGAATAGGAGAGATATGCTGGAATTTTCTCGCTCCCGTCAGGAGTCTGGCTGCCACATTCTGCACCACCTGGAATTTCTGCATCAACCTCAAAGGCAGCCCCACATAGAGCGCATTGCAGTGGTCTAATCTTGAGATTACAAGCGCATGTACCAAGGTAATGAGTGCCCCCACATCGAGATAGGGTCGCAGCCAGGCTATCCGCCAGAGATGAAAAAAGGCGGTGCGGACCACGGATGCCACTTGAGTCTCCATGGTGAGCGCCGGGTCCAGATGGATCCCCAGACTGCGTACCCCACTCTTTGCGGCAAGGGTCACTCCCCCAAATGAGAGGGAGTCACCCAGCCCGCCAATGGTGGGAGCACCCACCCTCAGCACCTCCGTCTTGTCTGGGTTCAGCCTTAGCCCATTTTCCTGCATCCATTGCAGTACGGTCCCCAGGCAGCACTGGAGAGACAGGATGGCATCACCTGCAGTTGGTGAAAAGGAGATGTAGAGCTGGGTGTCATCAGCATACTGGTGACACGATGCCCCACACCCCGATGCCCCACATCCAGCGGCCTCATATAGATATTAAACAGCATTGGGGAGATAATCGACCCCTGTGGAACCCCACAATTGAGACTCCACGGGGCCGAGACATTCTCCCTAAGCTGTACTCCCTGGGGGCAGTCCTCCAAGAAGGAATGGAGCCAGACAAGCGCCAGGCCACCAATTCCCAACTCAGAGAGCCTCCCCAGGAGGATACCGTGGTTGACGGTATCAAAGGCTGCTGAGATGTCGAGGAGGACCAACAGAGACATTTTACCCCTGTCAGCCTCCCTCAACAGGTCATCGTACAGGGCAACCAATGCCGTCTCTGTACCGTGGCGCGGCCTGAAGCCCAAATGAAACGGATCCAGGGCATCTGTTTCATCCAAGAGAGCCTGAAGCTGATCAGCCACTACCCTCTCCACCACTTTGCTAATGAAAGAAACATTGGCGACAGGCCTATAATTGCCAATTTCATCTGCTGCCAAACTAGGTTCCTTTCTAATGGGCCTAATGAGTGTTTCCTTGAGGGCAGGAGGAACCCTGCCCTCAAGGAAAGACCCATTAATTATTGCCGTGGCCCATTCTGTTGTTATATGCCAGGCTGCTTTGATTAGCCAGGCCGGGCAAGGGTCAAGGGAGGAAGTGGTGGCTCGACAGTGATCAAGCGCCTTGTCCACAGCATCTGGCACCATGGGCTGAAAAAGATAGAGGATCACTGGGCAAGACGGAGAGCTGGACATCTCTCCTCTACTCACTGTGTTTAAAAAAGGAGAGAGCTCCCGGCAGATGGCATCCACTTTAGATTTAAAAAATGCTGCAAATTGGTCTGGTGAAAAACTAGGGGGAGGCCCATCACTCAGACCAATTCCGGATAGGTCGCAGACTATACAGAATAATTCCACCTGCTGATTGGATGCTTCGCTTATCCGGTTAGCGAAGTATGCTCGACTGGCAGTCTTTACCTTAGCCAGGTAAAGGTTAGTCGCGACCCTGACAGCTATCCAATTGTAATCTGTCGTGTTCTTCCTCCACTTGCGCTCTAGCCACCTCCTAAGCTGCTTGATCACTCGGAGGTCCTGGTTAAACCAGGGCGCAGGCCAAGCTCTGCGGTGGAGAGGGTGTTTAGGTGTGATCGTGTCTATAGTCCTGGAAGCGGCGATGAACCAACTGTCAACCAGAGCCTTGACAGGAACGCCAACCAGGTCAGCCGTAACACCTCTCATGGCAACCTGGAATCCAACAGGATCCAGTAGCCTTCGAGGGTGGATCATAGAAATAGGTTCCCTGCTCCCTGCAAGAGGGGAGAGCCATTAGGTTACATTTTAATAGATGATGATCTGACCATGACAAGGGGACCGACACAAGGTCAATCACCATCAGACCACACTCACTCCAACAGGTGGAAAAAAACAGGTCAAGTGTGTGACCACCCACGGGGGGGGGGGGGCTGCTGACATGTTGGGACATGTTCAAGGAAGCCATGGTTTCCAGGAACTCAAGAGCTGGCCCAGAGGTCTCTGCCCCCACGTGCACGTTGAAATCACCCAAAACCAGCAGCTTCGGGGATCTCAACAATGCCGCAGAGACAAAGTCCACCAGCTCCGGTAGGGAAATTGCTGTGTTGCACGGAGCTCAGTAACCCAGCAAAATCCCAATACCATCCCTGGCCCCAATCAACATGTGGAGGGCCTCCAGACCCGGTTTTACCACCACGGAGTGCCTGGTAACCTCCAGAGTGTTTTTATATATAATGGTTACTCCCCCCGTCCCTCCAGTCTACCCGATGCTGGACAGCATAACCGGGCGGACAGGTGAGAGCCAAGGGAGGTTCCCCCTCTCTGACTATCCACTTTTCGGTTATGCATGCCAGGTCTGCATCCTCCTCCAGGATAAGATCGTAAATCACCTGGATCTTATTGGACACAGACCTGGCATTCAACAGCACCAATTTTAGAGTGGAGGGCTGGCTGGTCTGGCTACCTCGATACTGGAGGTTGGTCACAGTCTCAGAACAACAGACAGCCTTCAAACATCTGCTCGTCGTTCTTCTGACACGAGTAGGGACTGTGCCAACACCATAGCCTGCTGAATAAATTCAGGTTGTCTTCTTTCTTTCTGACCAACCGAGCTTGGAACGGCCACAGCCTGGAGGCCCTGGTTTGCTCCCAAACACAGAGCAGTTGCTGGAATCACCCCTTGCTGGTCCAGGGGGAAGTCTGCTCCTGCTGTTCCTTGTTGTTTGTCTCCTGCCAGCATTAGGTCAGTGGCATGGATCCCCTGGCTACACAGTAGAACAAGAATACATAGGATTGTGAGATGTGCACTTTACAAGCCTGTTTTTTTTTTTACTGTAT
Organism: Pogona vitticeps; assembly: GCF_051106095.1. NCBI lineage: Eukaryota > Metazoa > Chordata > Lepidosauria > Squamata > Agamidae > Pogona > Pogona vitticeps. The sequence continues at coordinate 32,774,687 of NC_135783.1, forward strand.
CTTACTTTTTTTTCATTTTCAAAACACTGATCTGGCCCTCTCGCTGCTGGCATACCAGCGGTGGTGGTGGCAGCGGCAACGGGAGTGGCCTAGAGCAGAGAGGCTGAGCATGGCCGGCTGCTCTGGCTGCTCGCCTCCCGGCAGGCTCCAACAAAGCTGGAATCGGCATTCCTCACCATCCTCAGCAGGCCAATGCCGCTGCTGGTGCCTCCAGCTCCGGAACTGGCACCAGCGGTTCTTCCTCGCCCAACACCATTTGAATTTCCCACCACGGGGTGTAGCATAGAGCCCCGCACCCAGCCTCCTTGGAGCCTGGGAGGCGAGTGGCCAGAGGGAGCACCCCAGCCATGCTCAGACTGCTGGTGCTAGCACACGCTCCGTCACCCTTTCAAGCATGCACCCGTGTGCAGGAGTGGGGTGGACACGCAGGTGAACAGGCACTCCTGCGCATGCGCAAAGTGGTGGGGAAGTGCACCTCTGGCATGCGCAATCCCCACCACTTTGCACATGCATCTGAGAGTGCGAGCGCAATGGGGCCACCCCACCTCCCTCAGAGGCTCAGCCAGTCCATGGTAAGAAAAAGGTTGATGACCTCTATTTTAAAGCATATCCCATAACTATTACACAAACAGAACTGTTAACAGTGAACTCAGATTTTTTAAAAAAAATTCTCTAGTCATCTGATCTTTTCTCAGTATTTACCAGGGACAATTAGTTGTTTGTGGGGCCCTTCTCCACCCCTGCAAGGTGCCATTAAAACCTTGCTATACAATAGGTCTTGGTCCACACCACATCTCTCTGGATGTTCAGGGTACAGTGGAATGGGATTCTCCTTAACTTTATCAAAGCAATTATTTAAGGTGCTATCTTCCTTTTGTTCCTTAATAAAGGAATAACTATCAGGATTTTTCATCAGCACCAAATCAGCAGTCTCCCTTATTTCAGGATGTTCCGCCTAAACTGAGTCTTTCAGTGAGAGTTTCAGTGGTTGAGATTCCCATGCTTTCCTCAGTGGCTACAATTTGCCTCCCCTGAGAGCAGGTTACCATGCAAACACTCTGCACATGCCTTGAGAGATCCAAACCAATCAGACATGGAGCTGGGATTTAATCTGACACAGCTACTTTTCATATACCAGACCACCCATGGTAATTCAATTCTATAGCCATTGGCAATACTACAGAACCAGAACTTATCCATTTGAGGGTGATTCTGTCCTGTTCCATCATGTTTTCTTTAGGAATTTTGTTCAGGTGACAGATAGTTACTTGGGAACATGAGTCTCTAGTACCTAGATATTTTTACTATTGATAAAAATCATTTCTCCAGAGCATTCCAGTAAGTTTTGATCACACCTGATTAAATAACATTGTTTCACTCTGTCCTTGGGAAGCCCTGAGCTATCTACCAAGTCCATTCCCTTAGCAACAGTGCAGCTGTTAGAGGCTTCAAATGCCGATGGCTGAAGGCAAAATACTTTTTAGGCTGACTGAAATTTCTATTTTTATGAGTTTCACATTGGGGCCAAAATGTCATTCTTTACCATGAGCATAACATTGCTTATTTGCCCTATGTTCACAGTAAAGGTATTTAGTAGCTTTTCCCTCAGGGTTATTCGTTCTCAGTAGACTTTGCTCTAAGAATAAAGGTCTTGCTTTAAAATGGCTTACCTTAACTTGAGTATGACTAAGGTAATTTTTGCTGGATTGGGATGCTCTCTAACTGTTGTTCCAAACTTTTCTATCAATTTTTCCTCAGAGGAAAAAAAAATCTTTGATCCCATTAATAGAATCAACATAATCAGACACCTGTTACATGTTTTTAGGATCCTTGTCCTTGACAAGATAATACAATTCCACTGGTAAAACTGAATAAAATTGTTCTAATCCAAACACATTTCTAATTTGGTCTAAGGAGATGACCCTTTCCTGTTCTACCCACTTATTAAGATAATGAGTTAAACATGCCCCAAGTTGAGCAAAAGACTCTTCAGGTTTCTTTGAAATTGATCAAAATTTTCTCCTTAGATGCGCTGAATTAATCCCAAATTGGGAATACACCATCTTTCTGTAAGACTAAAAATCTTTAGCTTGTTCAAGAGGCATCTGTGAATAGATCTCAGATAAAACATCCCCTCTATCTGTGACCTTAAAATTATCATCCTCTCATCATTCTTTAACCCCAAAGTCCCAACAAGTTCTCTCAAAGGAAATCAAGAAAGATTCAGGACAATCTCCTTTCTGATGTTGGGGAAATTTCTTTAAATCTAAATTTGAGGGATTTCCCACACAGGAATTATTATTATTATTATTATTATTATTATTATTATTATTATTATTATTATTATTAGTAGTAGTAGTAGTAGTAGTAGTAGTAGTAGTAGTAGTAGTAGTAGTCGTAGTCGTAGTCGTAGTCGTAGTCGTAGTCGTAGTCGTAGTCGTATTATTATTATTATTATTATTATTATTATTATTATTATTATTATTATTATTATTATTATTATTATTATTATTATTATTATTATTATTATTATTATTATTATTATTATGATGGGCAGCTATTTCCAATTTCTTCATCTCAATTTGAAACTGCATTTCTCTTTGCCTGGTTTCTTGCTCAAATTCCTTTTTCCTTTCAAGTTCTCTGATTTTATTCTCTTTCCAGTTCTAACTGGTTTTTTATAGCTGACTCCTTCAGTTTAAATTCCTGTTCCAGCTTCCATTTTTCAAAATCTTGGGAGCTTTGGATATTTTCTCCTTCTGGGGCAATTATTACTGGTCCCTCAGTTTCTTCATCACTTTGAATTTGAGGGCTCCCATTTCCCTCAGCATGCTGGAGCTCAATCTCTGCCTCCATAATCAGCTTTTTATTTATTTATTTATTTATTTATGTATTTATTCAATTTATATGCCGCCCAAACTACCCAGAGGTAGTTACTTTGTTTGGGCAGCATAAACAATACAATTTCTTATTAAATTGGACTGGTTCTTTTCCTTCACAAGAGCCAAAAGGACTGTTGGAATTCCCCAGACCTGGGTTCAGAAGCCCTGAAACTAAGTCTTCCACAAGACTCTAATGGGTAACCAGTTCTTAAGCCACAGATCCTAACCCCTTTCCCCTCCAGACTCAAGAAAATTCAATTTTACATTGGATTGTTTCAGATCCCACTGTTATGCCACCAATTTGTCATGTTCCCACATGGCCCTTGGTTGTTTCACTAAAGGTATACGCTACATGTTGTTCAGCTGCCACCAATTGATTACATCAACTTTGTTCACTATTAATCACAGAGGCCCGGGCACTGTATCATTTTAAAACCAAGTAGAAATTGTTTATTGTTACACGTGATAAAAGTTCAGTCAATGTCCTTAACTCTCAAGTAAAACCTCCTTTTCTTCTCATCTCCATCCCCTTTTTAAACTCTGCCCCACCAACTCCTATTGGTGCATGCAAATCTCAACATAAATATTCGCAGGCAGGATGAACACCACACCTGGATTCTAACTAAGGAAATATTCTGTTATATTCCGGAACAATATGGACAATATGCATTATCTGGATCCAGAAATAGTTTACTTACATAAATTTGTGTCCCAGAACCGTTAGGAAATGGCCTTAGGTAGTTTGCAGACATGACCTATCATTTGGTTCTAGATATACTAGTACTGTGACTCGTCTATCTTGTATTGTTAACTAGAGAATATTATATAAAGAAAAAGAAAGATACTGTCCAACTCAGCTACATGGAATGGTCATTGTCACATATGACTTTATAGCATATATTCTTTTTTAAACACAAATAATACTGTTCTGATTTGTACTGTTCTGTTATGCAAAAATGGAAACCTTATGTAAAAATGGCACTCTGTTTAGGTTTTGGTTTGACATTATCTTTGAGTGTTGCCAAGGAATAACATGAAATAACATGGAGATCTAATGCTAAATCTACAAAGAAATTTGCATATCTGTGCTAACTTATTTAAATATATTGTGCTTCCACGTGAGACATTTCCTGTGCAATTTCCCTGCCTCATTCTCAGAATTTTACAGGATGGGTAGGTTTAAATGATGATATCCATTTGTAGGTCTCTCATATTTTTCCCACTGTTGCTTCCATATTCTTTTTCTTACCACACCTAAACATTGATAAGGAGACAAGGATTGAGTAGCTGCACAGTGTTTTTGAACTGGTAGTTCTGAGAACTTTTAGCTTGGTAGAAGCACCCACAGAGAGCATGGGATATAGTACACAGAAATCAGTGAGCTGTTTGAAGACTTTGAGGCAATACTATTATTTTCGAACCAACCTGCTTGCTTATGTATCTCATAACATCAATGACCATGTAATTCTGTTATTATTTTGGAACTAGCCTGCTTGCTTATATATCTCATAACATCAATGGCCATGTAATTCTGTTCTAGCTAACTCAAAACAAATATTTACAAATATTCTGCAGTTTTTACAAGTCTCCTTTGCTGTTTACACTTTATTTTCCCCCACAACCATCTTTGTGTACATGTCAGAATATGTCCAACAAAGTGTCTGCAGTTGGTGTTTGGCTCCCAAAAAATTACCCCAAATGGAATGAGGCCCTCAATAAATGTCCTCACCCCCAGCACAGCATGAAAGGATTTGTCTTCACATGAACTTACACTTTTTATTTTATTCTTGAGATGAGTGTTATGGGCATTCTCCAGAAAGTCCTGCTTTGATGCCTCAGAGCAAGGAGATGGCCTTGGGCAATCAAACTCTATTCTAGCCACTCTCTGAAGCACAAGCTCAGTCAGATTCTGCCATGCAGGTAAACCTCAACCTCAGTGGCAGATTGCTTCTCTGCCATTTGAGGACCACCCTGGCTGAGTACAGAAAAAAAATCATTGCCAGAAAGTTGACCAGCAGGTGATGAATGTGAAATCTGCATCACCAGAGAGACTATCTGGATCAGTGGATCTTAACAGTATTCATGATGTTAAGGACATGGTACCTAATTTTCCACATATGTGAAATAGGATTCCAAATAGCTGAGCATAAGTAAAATTGATACTTTGGATTGCTATGATATTTAATGTCATGTCCATGTTTTTTATTCATTCTGAATTGTCTAAGAATGGTTAGATACAAAAACAATGTAACAAAACTTATGTAGACTGAAATGCAGCTGAGTTGTGGATTGAGTCCTTGTTTTCCATATAGCACCGCTGATATGTACATGAAATGCAATAATACCTAGAATTACAATTGTTTCTCTTGTTTCACGAGACAATGAAATAATACAGTATTGAGATAATGTTGTATTCAAATATTAGTTCTACAGTTTTTCCCCCCTACAAGCATAACCACATGAGCTGGCACAGGTTTAAATCAAATTTGAATCAATCCTAAAACAGCAGAACCAAACATAAAATAATATTATTTCAATGGATTAAGGGAACTTACAAGGGTTTGAAAATCTGATTAGCAAATGAGTACTATGAAGAAAAACGGGAATTGCCAAATGAGGACCTTTGCTTAATTGCAAATACAGAACAATAACTAGTGCAAACACTCTCTGTCTTATGTCTTCAGCTTTGTCATACAACGAATATAAACCAAGAATTTAATGAGAGGTTTATCTGCTGACTATTGTATCTTGCAGATTTATAGAAGTTAAAAGAGTAAATGAAATAAGAACAAGAGACCTAACAAAATCCTAATACTGTACTTACCAAAAAGAAAAAAAAACACCCTACATAGCTGTTCATAAATAGACTATTGACTTTCATTGGGTTAAAGAGCTCATGTAGTGATTAGGTTTGGGAGACATAATTGTTCTTGTCACGCAAACTCTGCTTGCAGTCAATATCTTTTTATCATATACATTTTTAATCACATATTAATAAACAAGAAGGTGTGTTTTATTGATGGTCGGATTAGATTATTGACCAACTCAACAACTCTGTACACCAATTCAGAAAATATAAACAAGGTCAACCTATAAAGATAGGGTAAGTTAGATTAAAGATGGAGAATGTGCTTTTCCTTAGATCCTTGCATTATTTATTTATTTTCCATTTAGAAATTCAATATAGTAAACAGTTTCAAGCTTTGGATAAACCTTCTCCCTCTGCTCAGCACAGTAGAGCCTAAGAGTAAACTTGAGGTAATCTAGATTAAAACTGCCTTCAGAAGGAGAGTACTATGCCCTCTTAAAAAATCTGGAAGTAGACAATATTTGCATGCATGGTTTAAAGACAATGCATTCTTTTTCCATTTCTCTCAATTTTTAGTCTAAAAAAGACAAAAGTATCATCTTATACATGGAAAAATACGGTACCTAACATTTAGGGAATCACAACTATGCAGAATACATCATGTTACACTATACGTACAAACAGACCCTCTCCAACCTGAGTAGTATTTTCAGGACACTAGAGAGAATAACTTGTGAATGAAGAAGGGATGACATTTTTCTGCAAACTTTCAGGGTAGGATCATTTCTGCGCTTGGTTCACTATATGTTCATAGTTCAAGTGGCTAACATAGGAAGTTCCCTTTTGCCAGTGCAGTTGCATGTACCAAAATAATCTTATGTTTTTCCTTCTGGTAATGGTAGCTGTGGCCTTCGCCCTTGTGGCCCCTGCTAGTCTTTCCTTCACAAAGGCTCACATCGCATTTTCTTCTCGCTGCTACCAGTGGATTACCTCAGTCCACAATATAAATGACGTTTGTCTGAACACTTGACTTGTGAACAGAAACATAACTTATTTATTGAAGTGAAGCAGATTGAATAATAACAGAAGTTTCTCAGATAAACATTACGCACAAGCAAATCATCAACAGTTCTCTCAATACACACTTCTCTTCTTTTGCTATATCATTGCCGCCTTCTCTACCCATTTTCCTAACCAGCTTTATCTCTCTCAGTATCTGTTCCCTCTCTGACTATGTCCCGCCAAGCCTCATGTAGCTCCTGACTCCGCCTCTCCAGTCCTCTCATAGGTTCATGCAAATCAGCTCATGAATATGAATGGCACGAGTGACATGGGCGATTGTCACAGTAGCATATTAATGTTCTTCAAAGTGTCAATATGACTGACATCATGCAAGCACAGCTTTAGTACGGGAACGTCTGCTTATTAACCAATAGTTTTATCCTTACATCTATTATTATTATTATTATTATTATTATTATTATTATTATTATTATTATTATTATTATTATTATTATTATTATTATTATTATTATTATTATTATTATTATTATTATTATTAATTGGATTTATACCCCACCTATCTGGACTACCAGACCACTCTAGGCAGCTATGCATTCAACTTTATGGAGGGGGTCTCTATACAATTTATATTACCTTTTTCCAGTACAATTCTGAATTGCATAGTGAGCCTCCTCAGATAGTCACTCTCCACATGATAGCCACCCTCCACATGACAAGAGTGATAGAAACACATGAGGAATGATGCAGATCTAGCACATTTCCACAGCTTGCATGATTAGTCTACCCACTTTCACAGCAGTCAAGCAGAATTTAAGCACAGTGTAATTACACATTTGTTTAAGGGAAATGAACTCCCACTGTGTTCACTGGGGTTTACTCCATGATAAATGGGTACTAAACTGCTACCTAAAAACCACAATGCCCCAAATCTAATATGACCCTTGCTGTAGCTTCAACATGTCACCCCTCTTCCTTCCGACACTTTCCAGCATTGCCAAAAAAGAGAAGAAGCTCCAGATGATTTTCCCACTTACTTGAGCAGGTATTTTGAGTGTTCATGGTGGTTGTAGCATGGTGCATTGATGCTATGTTCCATTCTTGAGTGAATGGAGGTCCAGTAATTGATACCGTTCACTGTTTCCATTTGTTTTAGCTGTAACCATTTAATTTTAAATATTGATTTAAAGTTTCACTGAGACCAAGATATTTCTTATATAACATCTTCCACCATTTGGAAGTGAAATGTATTATACTTGTCTTTTTGTACAAATTGTTAGCTTGCAAAAGCTTTCACCTGCAAGAACTCATGGCTTGAATTTGTGGCATGGTCATAAGGTTAAAAATTCACAGTATTCCAGGTGAGGTATCACTGCTTTGGTCAGACCTTGCCTGGAATACTTCGTCCAGTTTTGGAAAACAATAATTTAAGAGAGCTATCAACATGCAGGAACATATCCAGAGAAAATGGCAAATGATTTGAAAAGCAAGCTCTAAGAACAATGGTTGAGGATTGATATGATAACCATATTAGAAGGGCTGTTATGTGGAGGATGAATGCAGCTCCAGTAGGGAGGGCCTGAATTAATGAATTCAAATATAAAAAAAGGAGATTCTGACTAAAGATTAAGTGGAACTGCTTCACAATAAGAGTTGTTAAACAACGGGATGGACTGCATCAGAAGGCAGTGGACTTTCCTACATTGGAGGGTTTAAAAAACAGATGCTGTATGGCCCTCTGCCAAAGATGCTTTACTCATGGATTTCCAATTTCCTGCAAGAGGTTGACTCTGTAACTTTTAGAATCACTTCCAGCTCCACAGTTCCATGACTGTTCAAAAAATAAAGTCTTGAATACATAAACAAAATTAACATGCCTGGATGCTACGTATTTATATTCCAGAACTATTCTTTACCACGCATGTCTAGATTCCATTAAATATTGAAAACAAATTAATGATTTTTCAGAAAATAATAGAATCACAAACATTGACCTTTTGTCATATAAATGAAACAATGTACCATATTTTTCCATGTATAAGACTATACTTTTGTCTAAAATTTTTAGACTAAAAATTGAGGGTCGTCTTATACACGGAAGTAAGCTGAGGAGAGTATAAAAACAAGTGGAGGGGAAAGCAGGGATCAAATTGTTCCTGAAGGACTTTGATACCTGCTTACCCCTCCAGTTACTAATCCTTAGCAAAAGGAAAGCAGGAATCAAAGCGCTGCAGGATCGGTTTGATCCCTACTTTCTCCCCTTCTTGCTAAGTCCCATGGGGCTTAACAAAAGGAGGGGGGAAAGAATCAAAGCAATCCCGTGGCTGTATAAGGGCAAAAGGGATCAAAACGATTGCGCAGTTGTGGGATTGCTTTGATCCCATTCCCATTCCTTTTGCTAAGCCCCGCAGGGCTTAGCACAAAGGGAGAAAGCAGGGATCAAAGTGATCCTGCAGTGTTTTGATACCTTTCCCCCTACACTTTCTAAGCCCCACTTCGATTTCTTAATTTTGTATTAGAAAAGTGGGGGCATCTTACACATGGGGCTATCTTATACACGGAAAAATACGGTGAGCTGCAGTGGCAAGTTGCCACTAATTAATGAGATGCCAGTCACTTTGTTGTTTGTGTGCCTGTTGCATGACCTGGCATGCAACCAACACCTCATTAATTAGTGGCCATTCACCACCGTGACTTACACAAGTTCATTTCTTTACATGCAAAGCCATTTGTTTTCTAAGAAAATATCGATCCAGTTATAATTGAAAGAGATGTACCTAACCTTTAAAACCTTCTCAGTTAGCTTTCAGTAAGACTTCCATTGTAATAGTTAAAAGGTAAGAGTTTTTCTGTATTATCTTGCTGGTACCGCCATACAATGTGTGGGCCACTAGTCAAGGGGAACACTTAAGATCTTTATATACCAAGGTAAGAAAAAGCTTGGTGTAATGACAAGGAAAGAACTACCAGCGTAGAAAGTTATTAAACATTACCAGTAGCCCAAGGGCACTGTAGTCTTGAATGGGTTTTGTTACAAAGGGAGATGCATAGAAGAGAAATGTGTACTCCATTAATACCATGAAATACAATAAGGGAACTCAAACATAAATGAAGACCTAGATCACACTGTACATTGCCACAATAAATATCCTTCTGACAGAAAACAAAAGGTGAAGCAGAAAGATATCCATGCCAAATGCAAGAGAGAAACTCGCACATTGGATAAACTGTTCATCCTTGTTAGACTGTGATCCTTGTAACGCTGCCAAGTGCACTGAGAGATACTGTGTTCCAATTGCCAGTCACATAAGCTAAAGCTACCTAGAGGCACCATTAACTGGTGCATTTCTCCTTGCCAGAAGTTGTCAAAGTTTTTATTTGTTCCAGCCAAGACTTGTCATTTTACTGCTTCATCACTTTCATTGGGCTATACATCTGCTAGCCCAATATGCATGTTTGCACACACCCCTTGCTCTTCCATCAAAAACTAATGAATACATAAAAAGAAGGATAAGAAATCTGTTGAATGGAAAGGGTGAAGGATAGATCCCAATCGTATACTTTAAAAAGGAGTGGCACAGATTTTTCATTTGACAATTTTGGGATGTAATACTGGAAGCACAAACATAAGCCTTGTGTATGAAGATGAAGAATGAAAGTATCTCAGAAAACTGAAATGGCAGCACTGTGATCCTTTAATAACCTAAAAATCAAAAGGAATGCTGTGGGAGGTTGAAATGTGCTCAAATTGCTAATATACACAGGGTTAAGGGGGGTGGAAATAGAGTAACACACAGTTGGAATTTCTGGTACAGTATTGATGCCTGCAGTTGGACATGCATGCAAACTAGGGCATCCTAGGCCAGCCCAAGCTACTTCACTGCCTAGTGAAGAAAAGTTCTCCTCTTTAAATCAAGGTGCATAACACCTGGCCTAGAAATATGTAGCATTATACTGCCTTTGCAGCACAAGCCCTCTTTCAACTCTGTGGTAAAAGATAAGAAGGCCAAAGTACACAATTCATTTCAAAGAACAGAAAAAGAGAAAATATTTTTTAAAGAAAGTATTTCTTGTTGTTGTTTAGTTGTTTAGTCATGTCCGACTCTTCGTGACCCCATGGACCAGAGAACTCCAGGCCCTCCTGTCTTCCACTGCCTCCTGGAGTTGGGTCAAATTCATGTTGGTAGCTTCAATCACACTGTCCAACTATTTCATCCCCTGTCATCCCCTTCTCCTCTTTACTCCACTCTTTCCGAACATCAGGGGCTTTTCCAGGGGGTCTTCTCTTCTCATGAGATGGCCAAAGTATTGGAGCCTCAGCTTCAGGATCTGTCCTTCCAGTGAACACTCAGGGTTGATTTTCTTTAGAATGGATAGGTTTGATCTCCTTGCAGTCCATGGGACTCTCAAAAGTCTCCTCCAGCACCACAATTCAAAAGCATCAGTTCTTTGGCAATCAGCCTTCTTTATGGTCCAGCCCTCACTTCCATACATTGATACTGGAAAAACCATAGCTTTGAGTATGTGGACCTTTGTCGGCAAGGTGATGTCTCTGCTTTTTAAGATGCTCTCTAGGTTTGTCATCACTTTCCTCCCAAGAAGCAAGCGTCTTTTAATTTTGTAGCTGCTGCTGTCACCATCTGCAGTGATCATGGAGCCCAAGAAAATAAAATCTATCACTGCCTCAATATCTTCCCCTTCTATTTGCCATGAGGAGATGGGACCAGTGGCCAGGATCTTGGGTTTTTTGATGTTGAGCTTCAGACCGTTTTTTGCACTCTCCTCTTACACCTTCATTAAGAGGTTCTTTAATTCCTCCTCACTTTCTGCCATCAGAGTGGTATCATCTACATATCTGAGGTTGTTGATATTTCTTCTGGCAATCTTAATTCCGGTTTGGGATTCATCCAGTCTGGCCTTTTACATGATGTATTCTGCATATAAGTTAAATAAGCAGGGAGACAATATACAGCCTTGTCGTACTCCTTTCTCAATTTTGAACCAATCAGTTGTTCCATATCCAGTTCTAACTGTTGCTTCCTGTCCCATGTATAGGTTTCTGAGGAGATAGATAAGGTGGTGAAGCACTCCCATTTCTTTAAGGACTTGCCATAGTTTGCTGTGGTCCACACAGTCAAAGGCTTTTGCATAGTCAATGAAGCAGAAGTAGATGTTTTTCTGGAACTCTCTGGCTTTCTCCATAATCCAGCGTATGTTAGCAATTTGGTCTCAAGTTCCTATGCCCCTTCAGAATCCAGCTTGTACTTCTGGGAGTTCTCGGTCCACATACTGCTGAAGCCTACACTGTAGGATTTTGAGCATAACCTTGCTAGCATGTGAAATGAGTGCAATTGTACGGTAGCTGGAGCAATTTTTTGGCACAGCCCTTTTTTGGGATTGGAATGTAGACTGATCTTTTCCAATCCTCTGGCCACTGTTGAGTTTTCCGATCTTCGTGGCATATTGAATGTAGCACTTTAACAGCATTATCTTTTAAGATTTTAAATAGTTCAACTGGAATGCCACCACCTCCACTGGCCTTGTTATTAGCCATGCTTTCTAAGGCCCACTTGACTTCACTCTCCAGGACGTCTGGCTCAAGGTCAGCAATCACACTATCTGGGTTGTCCGAGACATTCAGATCTTTCTGGTATAATTCCTCTGTGTATTCTTGCCACCTCTTCTTGATATCTTGTGCTTCTGTGAGGCCCCTGCCATTTTTGTCCTTTATCATGTCCATCTTTGCACAAAATGTTCCTTTAATATTTCCAGTTTTCTTGAACAGATCTCTGTTTTTTCCCCTTTCTATTATTTTCATCTATTTCTTTGCATTGTTCATTTAAGAAGGCCCTCTGTTCTCTCCTTGTTATCCTTTGGAAATCTGCATTCAATGTTCTGTAACTTTCCCTTGAATTTTGATTCCATTCTCTTCTCTGCTATTTGTAAGGCCTTGTTGGACAGCCACTTTGCTTTCTTGCATTTCCTTTTCTTTGGCGTGGTTTTTGAAAGTATTTAAAGTGATGTTAAATATATTGCTTCATTCATATGGAGAAGTTCTGTTGTGGACAAACAAGAAGCCAAACTGCTGAGCCAAAAGTGCGAGAACAGAATGTGAGGGAATACTTCTTCAATCTAGAAAAGAAAAGACTGCATATTTTAATGTTGTGCTGTATAAAAATGTTTTGTGCATGCAGAGAACTAGTGCACCAAAGAGAATGCTAAAATCAGCCTCTTTCCCTACAACACTGAGTTTTCATACAATGTTTTTGAATATTGAGGAATATTCAGACATATGACTCACATGTTACAATGAAATGGTTGAGGCTCATAGGTACAACCACGGTAGGAAGGTAACAGTGTTCTGTGTCTAGTCACACTGGCCATGTGACCACGAAAATTGTCTACAGATAAACGCTGGCGCTATGGCTTGGAGATGGGAATGAGCACCGCGACCTAGAGTCGGACATGACTGGACTAAATGTCAAGGGAAACCTTTACCTATAATACTGACAATCTTTAGCATGACTAATAAGTGTGCTTGTTTCCAAAATGCATGTACACAGGTACTTGAATAACCATAAATCTACAATATGGTGTTGCAAGTATCTGACTAGCCCAATATATTTGACATCCCCACATCATTCACAGAAATACGGTAACATTAATTTAGCAATGCAGTCTTGTAAATAAGTCTACAAATGTTACTAATAGAGATGGGGGTATTTGTATATGAATACAAATACCCCCCACAGGTATAGATAATGAGGGTCCTCCACACTGGGGCCAGACTGACCACTCATGATTGCGCAGCTCATGCAAGCTCCGTAGTGCCTTCCTATCTTTCTGTTGCTCACGATGGATTAGCCACTCTGCGACCTGGCAGAGAGGCTCGTCATCCCGTCTTCTGCAAGGACTGGCTAATCCATTGCTAGTAATGGATCAATAGGAAGTCACTGTGGAGCTCGCAGCAGCAGCTGAATCATGAGTCGTCAATCTGGCCCCAGGAGGCCGGGTCCTCATTATGTGCACCTGTGGAGGGATATATGTATATGAATACCCCCATCTCTAGTTACTAGCCTATATACATTGTTACCAGCTTGTGAAGAGACTATTATCCTGTGTTTCCACAATAAAAAGCACCCTCATCTCCAGAGAGATTAAGAAAATGCAGACAATTACTGTACATCCTAGCAGTCTAGGAGTTGTGGTAAATGTGGCATAGCTATTTGCCTAGTTTTTCTTGTAATGAGATCTAGCCACCTCTCCCACAATGCTTGACTCAGAGGCAGGACTTTTTTTTTAAAAAAAAGCAGATCTTCAAACCAAACAAATGGCAGAACCCTGCCCACACGCCCCCTGAGAAGCCAAACACAAATCTTCAGGCTGCGTGATTGCTTTAGTGTCTGTTGCAGGCCTTATGAACTGCTTACTTTCAGTACTCATAAAGGTTAAGAACAAGAGGTTCTGGCCGAAAAGAAGAACTTTTAAAAATATAGTTTAGAAAGTATGATTTTAAAAGGGAAACAAAGGGGCTTCCTAACCTTTATATAAATTGCAGCACAGGACACTGCCTGTCATTTAAGTTCTTAATACACCGATATGAATATCTTTTTTTCCCCTCTCTTTCTCCAATTGCACATTTTTTAGCATCCAACTGCACAATTTTTTTTCAGCTGCACATTTTGTGTCTAAATGCACATTTTTAAAAAAAACAACCCTGTTCAATGATTTTGTAGGCACCTCTTCCATTATGTCGTACTTACAGGAATGACCTCGTCTAGAGAGGCATTTGGGCTGTGGTAGCCTTCCAGAGATTTGCACCAGCCACTGTTTAAAATAGGGCTGCCATAAACTGGAGGTGACCTGATGACACATAACAACAGCTATTCTACAGAGAGCAAGCCGACCTGATCCAACTAAGTGGGCAGCAGCAACAGAAAACTGGTGGTGGTAACTTCCCCTTCTTCAGCTAGCAGGAGCTACTACTTTGCTATTGTTGGCCCTCTCATTATTTATTTTTATTTATTTTTATTTATTTATTGTATTTATACCCCACCTATCTAGTCATTTCGACCACTCTAGGCGGCTAGATGATGTTAGTCACCCATTTAGAAAATAAAGTATTTGTATTAAGTTCTTAACTTAATTGTAGCATATTGCATAGACTATCTCAAATTATGACAGAACCTGGTCATAACATCATTGGCAACCAGGTAAGATTAATTTCCTCCTGTTCAACCCCAGCACCTCTTTTTCATGACAATATGGAAATAAGTAGAATTCAATGTCTTTGCCATTTTTTAAAAAGCGGCAAGAGACCTTGTGGAAGATAACTAACAATGGCCCAAATCCTATTGCTTAACACAGTAAGTCACACTAGAGTGAGCCCATTAGATCAATAGTAATTTAATGACAACCCTATTTGACAAGTGACTGGTGCAACTCTTCAGATGGCTGCCATATCATAAATGTTTCACTGTGAGGGGTCCATCCTTTAAGTAAGAGATTACAGAAAAGCTAATTATGGAGCAGAGTTGATTTATTTTGGTGGGTTTTTTAAGTGTACTGTTGGGCACAAGGTATGCAGCTGGGGGGGAGGAAACTCCTCTGTAAATTCTATTGATTCAAATGGGCCTACTCTAGGGAGATTTGCTGTGCTAAGCAACAGGATTTTTGCCAACTGCAGATTTTATATGCTTCACAGACATAGCCTAATACCACTCCTTGGCATTATTTCAGCATGGCTTAAGTTACTTCTTCCAAAGGAAGAGCAATGTAAGTGAGTTGCTCAGATTAACCCTGTTAAGGCTAAGGCAATTTATTATAGCACAACCCTTTGTGTATCTGTATCCGATGCATCTGAAGTTACTCTAGGCATCTGCAATTGTAACAAATGAATACTTTAAAGACTTAACCTAAGATAATCATTTTACTTTAAAAGCAGTTTGGAGGATATAGTGTGATAACATATTGTGGTCACACATCATTGTAATGTGCACTGCTTGTTTTAAATTTACCCTAGTCGAACGGGCTTCTGCCTGTGGAGACTTTCACCGGGAACAACCTGGCTCTTCAGATTTAGGATACCTCATCTAAAATAATTTAGTCGTGGGAACATAATTATAGTATGTATGTTAATACAAATTTATTATTACTTCTCTTAAGATCTGAATTAATGTCCATCACCTGAGAGATATAAATTTACAGCCACATTGAACTAACAAATCTGATACAGCTTTACTGCATTGGTAGGCCCCAGAACATTGTGCATTTATGACAAGTTGAATACATAACAAGGACCCACAAAAGAGGGAGGGGGATCTTTGTTCTGATCACAAAAAAAGTCCTTAATATGACATGTGTCCCTGTCCTGTCACCTGTTTTAAAGCTAACACATGCACAACACATAAGATTTATAAATTTAAAAAACCCACCCCTTTTAAGTAATATCCTTTAAATCTTACTTTCTGACAGCCCTACTATTTGCTCAGTAACTGTACTAGGCGTATTTTCCAGAAAATACTGAATAAAAACTGACAAGCTATCAGGGGAATCTGAATGCATAATTGATAGGGGCATAAATTAATATGATTAGGCCTTTATTGGGCACCATTGCTGCCAAACCTACAAAAGGGGCATGGAATAAAACATGGCTATGTTCTCAGTGCTGATAGGCATCAATATGTAATGCATATTATCTCTAGCCTTCTCATGTAGTCTGCTTATGACAGCACTCAGCCTAATTGAAATTTTTATCTTTCCGTTGCATGCAGACGGTTCTGACTTGCTGCTTGCAGGGAAACAGAGAGAAAATCCAAATGATTCAAATGAAGGTTTCTCTATGAAGGTGTGTACTTCTAAAAAAAAAATCACTTTGAAAAATTGCTTCTCTGTTTCATGGAATTAAAAGAAGAAGAAGAGTCATATACACAAAGGTGTGTTTAAGATTACTAGGCTTAACTTATCCAGTGAAAACTGAGCCCAGTTATGTTCTCCTTGGTGAAGGAAGACCTCAGGAAGTCAAAAGACTTCTGTATAAATCCGCAAACCTTTTTACAGCTTGGTACTTTAATTCTGTTCACACCACATCTGTCCTGGGAGTGCTTAGGGACAGGGGTGTTAGCAGGCATCTGGACACAAAATGTGTGGTAGAGAGGAAAGTGTGCACTTGGAAACCTGACAGATATGCAGCTGGGGAAAAAAAGGACGGACAATTATGTAAGTACATGTTACATTGGACAGAATGATTTCAGTGGAAATTTATAACACCAGGAACACGCAGCATCCTTTGTAGAATTTTAAAGATATTCAAGGATTATTCTGAACCAGAAACACTCAGACAAGAAACCGGTTGGGTCATGCAGTCCTGGAATGGCCGTTGTGCACGCCTCCCTTATCCACCTCACAGACTCTCTTACTAGTGACTACTCATGCACTGGTTGTAAAACTTGGCATGTGACCAGCCACATGACCAACTCCATGAAGGAAGAGGAAACAGACATTGTGACTGCCCTTGTGCACATAGTTTTAGCTGACAGAATCCTGGCCATTGTTTGAGAGGTACCTATTTGGGCAACACAATTTGACACAAATTATAGCAGTATATATACAGCCTTATTACTGAACTAAAGCAGATTCATAACTAAATAATGGCTGCATAGCAATCAAGAAGCACATATCTTATAGAGAAACTGTCATTGATAGCCACAGTAAACTACACATTGGCTGAAATCCTATTGCTTAGCATAGTAAGTTGCAAGTAGACTGGTGGAGGAGTTGATTCACCAGATCCCCTGTGATTCAATGAGCCCACTCTAGTTGCTACTTATTATGCTAAGCAGTAGGAATTCAGTCTTTGTGTATTTCTTAAAGTGTGGAGTACATGATTTTGTGCAGAAGAAAATTTTGTGTGTTATTTTTTTTAAAAAAAAACTTCCTCAGACAGAAAAAAGTTGCTATTATAATGACCAACTAGCTGAAAATTAATCTCAGCCAAGGCAGAAATACTTTCAGCTGGAAAGCAAGCAGATCAATATGGAGGTGCTGGACAGTTCTAGACAGGAATGAGAGTTCTTGTTTGTTCTCACATTCAAGAATGAGAAAGCACAGATATTTTATATTTGCTACTGCATCTAAAATAACATTTTTTAAAGAAACTGTGCAACCTAAACAAATGGTTACATCCCTGCCATCCGTGCAACTTTGGACAAGTAAACTCCTGAGTATTTTATCCCTAGAAAAACCTGGAAGGGTTACGATACGTTGAAATCAAATTGACCACACACAATTAATTAATATTTGCATAACTCAGAAGTAAGTTCATTTACTTTAATTAGGTTTACTTTCAGGAAGCTAGGTAGATGTCCACCTGAGAGAAAACATAACTGGAAAAGTTTCCTGTACCGTTGAAGATTTATGCGACCACTTTCGCTTCAGTACGTAAACACTTTGTGCCACATTGTACGTTGTTTAATTTCACAACAACACAGAAACAAACTATGCCCCAGAAATAGGCCAATATAGAATGTGACTATTCACAGAATGAAAAGCTATTTACACTCAGCAGGGCCCTAGTGATATCGGGGTTAAACTGCAGTACTGCAGTCAGGACTGTGCTCACCATCTGAGTTCATTCCCAATGGGTTTAGGTAGCCGGCTCAAGGTTGACTCAGCCTTTGATCCTTTCGAGGTTGATAAACTGAATACCCAGCTCAGTAGAGGGCAAAGTGTTTCTTACATCATTGTAAATCACCCAGAGAGTGCTTTAAGCACTGTGGGGCAGTATATAAGCAGCATACTTTGCTTTGCTTTTGCTTTTTTGAGAGGTCTGCTATAATAGTTTAATGAAACTGATACAAATATTTATGGAAGCATCATCAGTAAGAGTGAAATTACATGATATGCTCAGTTTAGACAGTAAGACTTATTTATGTTCCCCTCTTTCTCATAAGTTAGGGTGGTTTACAAACAGGCAGGTAGGGGAGACAATAGGCATTGTTTTCCTAGTGAAATACTTCCCTTAAATACATGGGCCTGTACAGGTTTTAAGATCTTTGAAGGAAGCCTTCTTGGTGCTACTACTGTCATAGGCAAGGCTGGTGAAGACACCTGAGAGAACCTTTTCAGAAAGATGAACTATAAATAAAATAAAAGAATGAATTTGTCGATGGGAAAAAAAGGAAAATCCCAGACCCTTCGGGCATTCTTTGACCAGCCAGACTTGGTTCAGACAAAACTGTAGACATTCTAAATCACATTTTAAAGACACAGGTAAGAAAAATAAGGTTTGAAGCCTATCTGTTTTCGTAATACCAGAATCAAGTTTAAACTGCATCAAAATATAACAACCCCTGCCAAAAACCATGTACACACCTCTCTTCTGCCCATAAGGCATTAGGTTCCACAGCTATGACAGTACAAAATATATAAAACAAAAATACACACTAAAATGTAAAGGAAAGTGTACATTAAAAACCCATGTATTAACCCAAACTCACTAAACAGCATCAGTAGTAGAATTAGTTTGTTCCATACTAAAATATATTCCTTCTGTATCTCCCCATTACATGGAAAGTAAATCCTTTATTATCTCACATACTCTTTCATACAGTTTCTACACACTAACATTTATTTTTGCAGTCCAGGAATCTATTTTAATGTAAGAAAATTAAAACCAATCAACCAACCTCAGCATGCATATTTCCCTAGAAAAAGACAGTCTTATGTCTTGATGTTAAATAGGCAATAGAACTGCTTGGAAATATCTTTTGTTCTGCTAAATTACCATTTTTTTCAACATTCTAAGTTGCAATATTATAATATATATATAGGTCATCCATAAATACAAAAAGGCCACCTGTGCTTTGAAATTTGCTTGTTGATGGTTTGAATATCTCACAGAAAAGGAGTATTTGCACCTGCAATTTTCCAGCAATGTGTATATTTACAGTATATAGAATGCTCTAATTTCTATTTTTCACTTGCCTATGGCAGTTACACATTTAATGTACAAAATTTCTTAAACCCTTGCATTTTCCTTCTTATAACCACAAAGGTCAGGGTGTTTTATGGTTTCTTAAACAATGTGTTGATGTTTTGGAACTAGTTAGAAAATGAATGGTTTGTAAGAATGTGCACTGCAACCCTATGAAGAACTTTCAAGTCCTTTAAAGCTCTGGTTATAAAAATAAATTTTAAATTCAGTTAAAAGGCCACGTGAACTGTTCTTTAAATCAGATTGCCTGTGTGACAAATCCTGGTTCGATTTCCAGTGAAAATCCTAACAACATGCAGCGTAGAATACATTTTATTACGTTACATGCTGTCAACTTGGAGCTGACTTGTAGAGACCCTAATGGGGCTTTCAAGATAAGTGAGATATTTAAGGAATGGTGTTACCAATTCCACATCATCAGTGATTTTCCATGGCTAGGTGGGGATTTGAAACCAGGCCTCCTGAGTCCTAGTCCATCACTCTATCCACTACATTACCAACAATGAATAATTTGCCAACAAATTATTCAACAAATGCCTCACCATTGCTGGGACTGGAGCCTTTCAGCAGGTTCCTCCTAGTCATGCAGTTCTCGCCGTGTAATCTCTTTCACCAGTCAGACCAGCTGGTATGTTTAGCACATATTTTGAAATGGTGCTTCCTCAAGTAGTGAAAGATATTTTGTTTGTCATAGCAATGCTTTTCTGCATCTTACACCTAGTTAATTTTTTTTCTAATTGTTTATTGGAAGAAACAATAAATTTAGATTAAGGCATGCATCTCTGAAAATATTCTATTGCTAGAGAATGAGAGTTCTTACCACAGGGCACTATACATTATCTAGTTTCACTCTTTGTCTTCTACTCACTGTCATTTTGCTCCTCCCAGAGAAGAGAGGGTTAGGTATATCATAAAAATACTTTAGAGAATGTTACTGTTGGAATAATTAACAATCTTGCATGCAGCCTATCACTGGTTTTGTGGGACGAGGGAGCTTTCACAAACTAACATGACTGTCTTTTCCCACTAACCAATTAGTAGAGTTCCTTTTCCTGGGTTTGAGGCTTACTTCTTACTTCTTCCTGCCTCGTTCTGCTTCTCACTGACTATTTTATTCCTCTTCTTCCTTCCTGAAGGAAGAGTGACACTGCATGGCAAATAATTATACCAAGGTATAAATATTTTTCTGGTAACCCACTCTTGTCATGTAGTCCCACTCTTAGATGTGAGGAAGTGGCCTTGTCCACAAAGGCACACATTAAAATACAGCAGTTAGTATTTCAGGTGCCACCATCTTTTTCTTTTTTTTTTCTTTTTTTTTCTTTTTTTTTCTTTTTTTTTCTTTTTTTTTTCTTTTTTCTTTTGCCTGATATGCTACCACAGACTAACACAACTACTTCTTCTAAAACATACTTAGGGAACTACTGTTAGGTGGATTTGTAATTGGTTGACTGACCAAACCGAAAGGGTGATCACAAACAGCTCCCCTTCATCCTGGAAAGAGGTGATTATTGGGGTGCCTCAGGGTTCTGTTCTGGGTCCCATGTTATTTGACATCTTGTATGAAGGAATAGAGAGTATGTTGATTAAATTTGCAGATGATACCAAATTGGCAGGGGTTGCTAATTCCAGAGGACAGGATTAAAATTCAAAATGACCTTGACAGATTAGCGTACTGGGCCAAAACTAACAAAATGAATTTCAACAGGGAGAAATGTAAGGTCCTACAACTAGGCAGAGAAAATGAATTGCACACATATAGGATGGAAGACACCTGGCTAGACAACAGTACCTGTGAAAGGGATCCGGGAGTCCTGGTAGACCACAAGTTGAACATGAGTCTGCAGTGTGAAGCAGCTGCCAAGAAATGAATAGATTTTTTAAAGTTGTTGTGAGTTTTTGGGGCTCTTTGGCCGTGTTCTGAAGGTTGTTCTTCCTGACATTTTGCCAGTCTCTGTGGCCGGCATCTTCAGAGGACTGGAGTAGGAACTCTGTCCATGTTCTGTTGCTGTTTGTTGGATAGTTGAGTATTTATAGCTGTGTGAACAGCTTTTGTCCTTTTTTTGGAGATAGGGTGACCAGCGTGTTTTTGTTGTGGATGTATTGCTGGATTTGGAACCATGGTGAAGAAAAAGTGGAAGAATTTCTAAACCATCTTAACAGTATCCACCCAAATATACAATTCGCCATGGAAAAAGAAATAGAGTTAAATAAGCAGGGGGACAATATACAGCCTTGTCATACTCCTTTCCCAGTTTTGAACTAATCAGTTCCTCCAAATCAGTTGTTCTAACTGTTGCTTCCTGTCCCACATATAGATTTCTCAGGAGGTAGATAAGGTGGTGAGGCACTCCCATTTCTTTAAGAACTTGCCATAGTTTGCTGTGGTCCACACAGTCAAAGGCTTTTGCGTAGTCAATGAAGCAGAAGTAGATGTTTTTCTGGAACTCTTTGGCTTTCTCTTTAAAATGTTAGCAATTTGGTCTCGAGTTCCTCTGCCCCTTCAAAATCCAACTTGTACTTCTGGGAGTTCTTGGTCCACATACTGCTGAAACCTGCCTTAGAGGATTTTGAGCATAACCTTGCTAGTGTGTGAAATGAGTGCAATTGTATGGTAATGAGTGCAATTATATGGTAGATCAACTGGTATGCCCTCACCTCCACTGGCTTTGTTGTTAGCCATGCTTTCTAAGGCCCACTTGACTTCACTCTCCAGGATGTCTGGCTCAATGTCATCAACCACACTGGATTGTCCAGGACATCCAGATCTTTCTGGTATAATTCCTCTGTCTATTCTTGCCACCTCTTCTTGATGTCTTCTGCTTCTGTGAGGTCCCTACCATTTTTGTCCTTTATCATGTCCATCTTTGCACAAAACGTTCCTCTAATAGCTACAATTTTCTTGAACAGATCTTTGGTTTTTCCCTTTCTATTATTTTCCTCTATTTCTTTGCACTGTTCACTTAAGAAGGTCCTCTTGTCTTTCCTTGCTATCTTTTGGAAGTCAGCATTCAATTTTCTGTAATTTTCCCTATCTCCCTTGCATTTTGTTTCCCTTCTCTTCTCTGCTGTTTGTAAGGCTTCCTTGGACAGCCACTTTGCTTTCTTGCATTTCCTTTTCTTTGGGATGGTTTTTGTTCCTGCCTCCTGCACAATGTTTCGAGCCGCCATCCATGGTTCTTCAGGCACTCTGTCCACCAAATCTAGTTCCTTATATCTATTCCTCAGTCCCACTGTGTATTCAAAGGGGATTTGGAGAAAGAGTGTTTGTGATGCCCAGCTTGTTCTCTTGACAACTATTAGCCTTTGCCCTGCTTCGTTTGAACTCCAAGGCCAAACTTACCTGTTGTTCCTTTTATCTCTTGACTCCCTACTTTAGCATTCCAGTCCCTATAATGAGAAGAACATCTTTCTTTGGTGACAGTTCTAGAAGTATTCATAGAATTGTTCAGTTTCAGCCTCTTCAGAATCGGTGGTTGGTGCATAAACTTGGATTACTGTGATGCTAAAAGGTCTGTCTTGGATTTGTATTGAAATCATTCTATCATTTTTGAGATTGTATCCCAGTACAGGTATTCCCACTCTTTTGTTGGCTATGAAGGCTACTCCATTTCTTCTATGGGATTCTTGCCCACAATAGTATATATGGTAATCGTCTGAATTGAATTCGCCCATTCCTGTCCATTTTAGTTCTTTGACACCCAAGATGTCAATATTAAATTTTGCTATCTCCTGGTTGACCACAGCCAGCTTTCTAAGGTTCATAGATCTTACATTCCACGTTCCTATGCCGTATTTTTTTTCCAGCATCGGACTTTCCTTTCACTTCCAGGCACGTCTGCAGATGAGCGTCCTTTCGGCTTTGGCCCAACCATTTCATTAGCTCTGGAGCTACTTGTTCTTGTCCTCTGCTCTTCCTCAGTAGCACGTTGGACACCTTCTGACCTGAGGGGCTCATCTTCCATTGTCATATCTTTTAGCCTTTTGTTTCTGTCCATGGAGTTTTCTTGGCAAGGATACTGGAGTGGCTTCCCAGTTCTTGCTCCGAGTGGATTGTGTTTAGTGAGAACTCTCCACTATGACCTGTCCGTGTTGTTTGTCCCTGCACGGCATAGACTATAGCTTCTCTGAATTACTCAAGCCCCTTCGCCATGACAAGGCAGCTATCCGTGAAGAGGTTTTTATCCCTAGGATTCCTCTAACATGAGTTTTTGTATGTACTCAGATCTTGGTTCATGTACTCAGATCTTTGAGTCTTATTGGAGGCCTGGGTTAATACAGAACATGAAACACTTGTGCGAACTGGTGCTTCCTCCTACTTCACATGCACATGACAAACAAGATGTATCACTTCCTATGTATACTCTATGCAATCTGGCTGGGGAGCCTGAGGTTAAGGCTTCTGTTCCCCACTGGGAAGAGACAAGCTGTATGGCCTTGTGCAAGCTCCACAGTACCAGGATGCTTCCAGACAGAGAGAATGGTAAATTACTTCTGAGTATTCTGTTATGTAGAAAAACCTGGGAAGGGGCACCATAAGTCAGAATTGACTTGATGACACTTAATTAGTACTATTAAGAAATTTAAACTGTCAATGAATAGGGTGCAGTGAGAGTATGCCAGCAGGTCATGCCACTCCCAAGAAGATGTGAGGGATAGCAATCTTATGTTCTTAATTGCTTTTCACTCCAAGCAAATAATGGTCTTAGAATAATAATTTCAGAACTGCAGAGCTGGAAGGGACCGTATGGATCATGGGATCCAGCCCCTGTCAAGGAGGCACAGTGGGGAATTGAACTCCCAGCCTCTGGTTCTGCAGCCAGATAGCCAAACCCCTGAGCTATCATTTCAATTTAAATGATTACATTCCTGACCATAACAGTCAGGGATTCATCATACACAACTATACTATTTTTAAAAATGGTAAAGCCAGAGATGGAAGGAGCAGGGGTGACACCAAGAAAAAGAAACCACTTTGTAGGGTCTCACCTAGAAGTTCCAGAAGATTACTCTTTCTGCCATGCATCATAGAATCTGCCAAAACTTACCCTGCTGTGGTAATATTGAAATCAGTCAAAATCTGAAAGTTAAAGTGCATGTCCTGAAGTTTGTTGGGGAAAAAAAAAACTCCTTCACAATGTTAATATTTTCGCTCCATAGAGCCTGCTGGGAAATTTCAACATTGTGACAAATCCATAATATCAAAGTAAAAGATTTTACATGTTAGTAAAATACTCTGCAAGAGGCCATGCTTTTACAAAGACCATTTATCATTTATGGAAAGGTGCTGAGTAAATCCTTTTGACTTTGCACCATCACATTCATCCTTGTTCCAACTAATGTAATTCAAACATAGTATTGATATTTCTCCCCAGATTTTTTGGGGGGAGGAGGAGAGTCTGTCTTAAAGCTGGCGTCACACTGTGTTTGATGCAAGTGAGTTTTATATTTGTCTCCTTATAGAAGTATGCATAAGATGTTCTTAGCCATATTGATCTTTGAGGAAATGTGGGCAAGGTAGATAATGTGAAACTTTTATTGCCATTACTGACTCTTGCAGAGGCACTGGAAATTTTTCCAGTTATCTAACTAGATTTGTTGCAGTACTTTTACTGGGCTGGTAAAACATTGTTAAGATAGCTGCCAAGCCAGTTTCTCCAATGTTATATGGTATATACTGCCTTTAATATTTTGATGGAAACAAGTTAAATCCTATAGGGATACAACTATTTCCTTTTAATATCCACCCAGAGAGGACTCTGTGAAGCAGAACGTGCAAGGACCTTTATTGGGATTGGGGACACCATGCTCATATAGACCATCTGCCTTTCCTTCCAAATTCTCTCTCTAAATTAGTTCATCCTGGGTAGTTGTGGGGACAAAGCTGAACTCCAACTTACTACTGTTGTAAGTAACTACTGTTGTAAGCAACATCACTCATATTGTGATGGTTGTGATAGAAGGGCAGTGTGTTTAGGGATGGGGAGGCAGAGACCCCAGTTTGTCCTCCTTCAAACCTGCTATCTGAGATAGAGGCTGCATTGTGCATAATATAAGGACTGGCCTTGAATGATGGTTTGCATGAAGGATTTTAAAGGGCTGGGACAGAGATGTTAAGGGCACTAGTGTCTCATACTCTGTGGGCTGATTCTACAGTGTTGAATTTAAGTACCCCCTCTGCTCAGGCCATGGGCTACCAGTGGTTATTGATGTCAGTGTTATCAAAGCAACTCCTATGTTACAATACTGTGAAGTTTTCTAACATGTACCAGTACTTTCACTATACTCAGCATGGATTCTTTGCATACCAAGTGTAATTTACCACTAAGGCATAGCAATTAGGCTATCTTGTAATAAATATTTTTTTAAAAAAATACATTACAAGGCCTCAATACAAAGCACTTAAATATTATATGCTGAAAAATTGCTATGTAAAAAGTTGAAACTTACTGTTGTGAAACCTAGTAAGTTGTACAACCTCTGGAGAATGATTCTGATGCACTGGTAGGAGCACAATACTGCATTCAAGCCTCTGTTCACTACCTGAGTTCAACCCTGACGGAGTCCAGCAGCTGGATCAAAGTTGACTCAGTCCCATCCTTCTGAGGCCAGTGAAATTAATATCCAACTCCCTGGGGGTTTGTGCAAATTTTTGTTTGCATAACTATATTGTAAATTGCTCAGAGAGTGCTCCAAACATAACAGGGTGGTATATAAGTCAAAGCAACAACAATAACAGCACTGTTCCTGAGCCAAGGAAATCTGATTTTCAACAGAACTGTGAAATCCATTTGAGTTAAATGGTGTTGGGTCATTCTCCACTGTTCTCCTTCATAATATTCATACTGTTTTTAAAGACAAGATGTAATGACAAACTACTTTCCATGCACATCACAAGCTTTTTAATGTTATGGGGGATGGAAATGTAGTAATGAAAGTATTATCCATTAATAAAATCTCCTCAGAAGATGCACTAGTGCCTTTCAAGTTCAAAAGATAATAGCCACATGACGTATTTTCTTACTAATGATAATGGTGGAATCCCTGGATGCTCCTCTTTGGTTAATGACAGCACCCAAATTTTTCATGCCAGAAATCTCATCAACTTTTCATGATATCACCAAATGGCAATTATTTGTTAATCTAATTGTTGCTCAGTGTTTAGAAATTGAGAAGGACAAATTAAAAAGATTTCTTAACAGTTCACAGACATGCCCAGGAATAACAATGAGAAACATAAATAGAGCAAAAGCTACATAGATTTAGAGGTGGTGAAGTTGGAGGCTACTGGGCCTAAGAGATTTCAGTCTTGTTCCATACTTGAAATTTCTTTTAAGGTTACCATGAAGCATACAGTTCATTGATCTAGATCCATATTACATGACATAGCATGTTATTGGGTGGTGATGGAGGACTTTCATTGTCACTTTGGCAATGCCATCTTTTGGAAATCCACTCCCTGGGCCTAGCTGAAAAATGTCTCCTGATTGTGGAGAAGTTGCCCACTTCTGATGAAAACATAATTACATGTACTGGCTTAAATTCTCTTGGCATAGCTCTGCCTGTGGAAGACATCACCAGAAAGAGGAGAGTTTTTATAAATAAAGAGTTCACCTTTCTCTCCCACAGCATTTCTGACTTAGAAATTATCTAACGCCGAGGGAGGCCAGGAAAGAAAAGACAAGAAATCGGGCCTTCTCGGCGGTGGCTCCTTGCCTCTGGAATAACCTACCCCCTGATATCCGCGCGGCTCTCTCACTGGGTATTTTTAAAAAACAACTAAAAACATTGATGTTTCGACAGGCCTTCCCCTCAGCCAATTCCTGATTTCCCCCCTCTCTCCTTTTCTCAGTGTCTGTTCCATCTGGTCCAAAGTTTTTCCCCTTATATAAAATTGCTTTTAATTATATTGTTATATTTTGTTGTAAGCCGCCTAGAGTGGTCTTAATTGACTAGATAGGCGGGATATAAATAAAATTATTATTATTATTATTATTATTATTATTATTATTATTATTATTATTATTATTATTATTATTATTATTATTATTATTATTATTATTATTATTATTATTATTATTATTATTATCATCATCATCATCATCATCATCATCATCATCATCATCATCATCATCATCATCATCATCATCATCATCATCATCATCATCATCATCATCATCATCATCAGAAATTATCCCTTTCATTACGTGAAAGTTATGAGACTTGTGGGATTAACTGAAATACACCACTACCGGATTATAGTTTTGGAAAAGGTAACCATGTTAGTATATTTAAGCATATCAGTCAAAATACAAAGGAAAAAAACAAAACAAATGTTTTTGTTTTGTTTCTTTTGATTTTGCTAGCTACTACTGGATTATGTTACTGGCAAGGGACATTTTTGTTAATGAAAGACTTCCTCCTGCTGTCCCATAGTTCCCACAATTTCCATGTGACAAAAGTGGTTATTTGTAAGTCAGAAAAGGCATGAAAGAGAAGGATGACAACATAAATCTACTTTACTGGTCACATAGCCATGTTAATAGGACTTCAGATACTAAAATGTATAAGTTACTTCCTTTAAAAATGCTAATTAAATATAAACTAAATTATTATAATTACAGATTGCAATTCATACTGCAATTATAATAATTACAAACCTAGGTTTTAGAAAAATTAAAGTGCATTATATGCACCATATATAACATCAAGCCTGTTGACATTTCAAATACTTTTATAAAAAATGGCAAGAAGAAATAGCATATCTCAATGACAAACTGAAACAAATCTTAGAAGCATTTCTAAAATGGTGAAGCCACCATAATATTTTTATGCAAGTAGCTGAATTTGGTGAAGTGCTTGCAAGCTTGTGCTTATTTTCTGCCTGAAAGGTGGTCAAAGAATTGTTGAGGAGAGAGGAAAGGGGAGAGATAGACCTGGGGGGGGGGGACAGATACAGTACTATAGGTGAAGCCCAGACTGGGGTTTCCTCTTTTGATAAAATCTTTATTTGCTCTGAACAAAACAAGATACTGGTACTTTGATTTTATAAGAAATATATATTTCACCCAGCAACATAAAGGTGTTGACACAATTCACCACTGAATGCTCAAAATACGTAACTTAGATTTCTACACTTAGCATTGTATTTTCCTTGCAACCTTTACACGTGATATATGTATAATATTAGAGCCAGTGTGGTATAATCAATAGCATGTCAGACCAGGGCTTTGAAGACCAGGCTTCAAATCCTCAACTTGGCCATAAAATATATGGGGAGATGATGGCAAATCACTCTATGAACATCTTACATAGCTTGAAATTCTGTTAGTATCACAGTTAAGTCAGGAGTGACTTGATGGCATATAAGATACATACAGATGCAATAGACTTAAGTAAATGTATAAATAAAAAAGTTGGAAGGGAAAACAAGAAGAAATGTTGCTCTGAAATATGGCATTATGATTTCAGAAGAATATTACAATGCTTAACAGAATTTGCAGTTTTTTCAAACAAAACAAAACAAAACAAGAGGACAGAACACATGTCAAAATGGCAGACAGTCAACTGCCTGCAGTTTAGGCACTGGAATGTGGAAGATCAATGTGCAATGACTGTTTGCATGTCCTTTTTCCTGTCTAGGCAGGCAAACATTCATGAAAGCTATTTCTCCATATAGATAACAACTAGCAAGGAAAGGGCAACAATATATTCAAAGTTCGAGCAGAACAATTGGATGGCAGTACAAATTATGATGTTTTCCACTTGTAAACTCACACAATAAGAACAGCAAACTTATTGCCTGAGATCATTATTTTGACATCACAATAGTTAGGAAACAAACAGCATCACCTTTTACTTCCTGCTCAGCATGCCACTAATTCCACTTTCCAATTACTTGATTCCAATTTTAGGCTTTTCACAAATATTGATATTTATACAAGCCTGGAATTCATTCCTTTCACCAAAGAAAACAACTTTATTGAACTGGAAATCTTACCTTTTAGCTATTTATTAATATAGTTTTAAAGGAATACTGAGATCTTTGTTGGCAACTGCTCACTTAGGTTAAAATGCAATGCACTTGTTGGCTTTGCTGCCCCAGAGGGACTGCAGTAAGACAGACTTACTCAAGCTTCACTTGAACACAGAAATGAAAATCAATAAACAATTTGAACTTCTCAGAAGAGAATTTTTCTCCTCTAATGAATATACAAGCTTGGTTACAGCTTAATTTAAAGATTGAATTTAGTGTGTGTTTTTCTCTGCACTATAAGCATGACAAACACAAGCTCCTAGTGACATGTCCCAGAGGGGAAGGTTTTTTGGTGTTTTTTTTTTTAAATCTTAACAAACAAAAAGCCACAATGGCAAGCTAACATAAAAAGCAAAACATGTATTTGTTATGGTGAAAAAAAGAGAGTGTGGTAGTTCTCTATACAAAACAAATGAAGTCCATGCCTAACATGAATGAAGTCCACATCTTGTCTGATTCATCTTTCTTAACCTATGTAAATAACTACAGGACAAAGACTTCTGAAGTTGTATCTGTATTGCTGTATTTATCTCATTCACATTTTTCATCACCTCTTCCTTATGTCAGTGCTCCTGGAATGGAAGGACCAGCCAACAGGTGCTTTTGTTCCCCAGGAGGACATTCTTTTTAGAAGTTCCTTCTGAGTCTCCTGTATCCTATATTTAAATCAAGGAAGAGCTTGTTTAGAACATCTGAGAGTCTTGAAGGAACAGCAAAGAATGCCAGGAATGTAATGTCAAAAGAAAGAACTACCCACTTCTTAAAACATATGGAACCCCAGGAAATTTTAAAGTGTGCAGCTTATATACTGCCCCATAATGCTTAAGGCATTATCTGGACAATTTACACATTTTTAATTATGCAGGTTACACATTCCCCCCCCCCCCCCGCCCATGAGCTGAGTACTCAATTTACCAACCTTGGTGGGGACTGAACTCAGGTTGTGAGTGTTGGCTGCAGTGTTGTAGTTTAACCACTGTGCCATGAGTTTAGCTCCTGATTATACAAAGAACATGGTCACCTGGAGCTTATGTAACAGGCTGTGGAATTGTGTGGAATTGAGTTGTCAGAACTAAAGTGAACCTAAGAAAATAGGGAGTTTGTGCTGACACAGTCCTTTGCAAGTGAAGAGGGGAATACACAACCTTATACCTATATCAGTTTACTCTATGCTGCTCAACACGTACCATGGAAATTTTAGCTGACACAAATGCTCTTGATATTACCCTTATTGGGTATCTAATATGTTTATTAATTGTATGTTGTGCTTTTGACACATACAATAAAAAAGAGATCACATTTTCTTTCCATGGTCTACTACCTTTGTAATTTATGATATCATAAAAACTGAAAATTTAGATCTACAATGCCGCATGTGTATCAGATCTTAAACTCAACAATCTATGAGAAATTGCTTTATTCCTCAATCTCTGAGGAACAGCTTTATATTATCGTTAGAAACATTTTACTTACAGCTGTTATAATCAAAAATGTAGTCATGGTTATTGCATGATTTGGCCAGACCACCTGCGAGAACCTATACATGGAAACAGATTCCTGTGTGTACACCTGCTGTACCAGTGGGACATGCTAGCAAACAGTTGCAACTCATAAATGTAAAATTATTCCCAATAATGTTCCTTATTTTGTAGAGGCGTCGCAACCTGGTTGAAGAGGTGATGCACAAGACACTGTTGTTTCCACAGGCAGAACAATAGAAATACTGCTCTTGAGATTCTCTGGGTTGGGATAAAAGGGATAGTTTATTCTTTGTGTGTATAAGTAAAATATTGTGACTATTATGCCCCTTTCTCTTTTGTCAAAAAGTCTCAATATACTGTATATAACATGGTGGTAGTTTAAGACCCTCCAGACGCTCTTAAGGTTGCAACTACCAGAAGTGCCTTTCATTGGTTGCTGGGAAATTATGCCTGACAACATCTGTAGGCTGTTGTCAGGCATCACAAGTTCTATCACTTAGCATGCAACAGATAGTGTCTACCAAACTCATTTCTTCAGACTGTGGAATTCTGCATCTTGGATGCCTAGTAACATCATGCCGTGGTAGAAGATTCTGTTTAACAGAGGACATGGAGCTCCCTGCAAATGATAAAACTCCTGAGCCATCCAACCCAGAGGCCAGCAGAGATAACCATCTTCAAGAAAAGGTAAAAGCAAAATGGAAATAAGAAAACACCCCATGGTGGCACCTTAAAGACGAACATCTATATTTTGGACAGGTCCACTTCATCAGATATAAGGTGCCACCATGTTTTTGTCTTTTTTTAAAAAAAAAAAACACCTTTTTTTCTATTTTGCTTTTACCTATAATGCTTGCATAGACTAACATGGCTTCCCCTTCTACAACTGCATCTCCAGGAAGTGGGGAAACTTTGATTCAGAAACTCAGGTGTAATGGACATAATTTAGATAAGTACTCAGCTGCATGATGTAAGGGTCTCTTCATGAGCATGATCTTCAGAAGACTCTGAGGAACTGCAGGTATGAGGTGGAGTTGCTGCTAGAACAGTATCTACTTTCAGCACCCTGGGCCCCTTCTTAGGTCTTTCTTGAACTTATTCCTCTGTGGGTTCCTCTGTACAAAGGTATCTTATCTTGCCCTTGGTGGTTTGTTTGCCTCAACTTTATCTTCTGAAACCTTTGTTGACTTCAGTCTTGGATCTTTGACCGTGATCGTTGCCTAAACCCTGTCTTCTTGTCCAAACTTTACCTTTGCTGGCTTTTGCTGAGCTGCCTTTGACAATGCTTGTTGCATGACTTTGTGATGCTGATAAAGCCACCCAGCGTAATTGCAGATACATGTTTACAACTCTTTTGTTATTGTTTTTATTGTTTCAGGTAAGCCCCAGGACCAATATACATTCTTCTCACCACCAGATTTCTGGACACCTCATAATTTCCATGCTCATAGGTTAGTTTGGACAACAAGGGCTCCTTTGAACCAACTATACCAACTGAACTGTCCAAATTGTTAATGAAGAATATTTTTAATCCATGGAGCTGCAAGTATGGAAGAAGGCTGTGCACCACTAATCCTTTCACATAGCTTTCAACCATGTAAACTTTGTCAGTGCTAGCTTTCAACCATGTAAACTTTGTCAGTGCTCCCTAAGTTTCTGGTTCAAATCTAGTATCTCCTTCTCTTGATGTTTATCTAACAGCTGAGGGTCAGTTCAAGTCTGATACCACAGATAATCCTTATGCTATGTGTATCTGATGCAAGAAAACCAAACGTGTTGGGAAAGGATCTTGGTATAACAGTCTTTTGCATCTGCTGTGGAGTGGATTCACCCCTGAACACAGATTGGCTTCCATAGATCTGTGACATGGCACTCATTAGACAATTTGGTACCTTGGAGAAAAACTATAACGCTTTTACCACAGTAACTAGGGCAGTATTGCTCTAAAGGTATCTAAAGCAGTCAGGAATACATTTCTAATTGCAATAAATGTTCTGAAACACCTCTATCCTGTGTACAGTTTTTTCACAGTTCTAGTCTCAACCTCACTCAAAGTGCTTTCAAAAGCTTTTCATTTAAACTACTATTATTCTTTTGTCTACTGGGAGACCAGTGCAAAGATGATGTCCTGTGTGCAAGAGACAAGCAGGCTGAATAATAATTAATCAACCCTACTTAATATTCTGAAGAAGAGGAGCAACAATCAGTTGTGAACCTCTATGTATTAACTGGCAGATCATTGTTATTCCAGGAGGCACCATAAGGCCAAATGCAGGTTACAACTGGTTTAGAAAATCTCTTTAATTAAGATACATGAAAGTTTAAGTCTCCTATTATAAATATCTTATTGTGAATATAAAAGACATAATTAAATAGCATGGTGGCATAGTCACTTCTATGTACTAAAAGGTGATAAAGTGAACTTAGAACCATTCATCTATCTGGGCGGTGAATCCAAAATGAAAATGTTCTTTAAAAGCATCTCTCACTTTGATGAAATAAATTGTTTTAAAGAAACTTTTACAGCCTATTTAGCGACTCACTCAGTTAATAATATTCACCAAAATGTAGCTTAGAAAAAAAGTGTAAAAGCATTTTAAAAGGAGTTTCTCCCTGACTGATAAAACAGTTTACAACTCCTATGTTTAAAAAAAAAAACCTATGAAAACATTATTTATATATAGTAATTATGCCTTGTCTCTTCCCACTTTTATTTCTTCCAGTCCATCCTGAGATTTCATGTTTTTGTGAAGCTTGTAGTATAGGTGACGAGAGTAACTGTAATCTGGTGTGTGTCTCTTTTGTGAGTGTTTGTCAATATATACATCATGTCCTATTTCAGCTCATATTTCAGCTAGATCAGGTGGGATAAAAATATTGTAAACAAATAAAATAAACAAATAAATAAATCTTCCTAGATTTAGTATTGTAAAATAGAAGATATAAGATGACCTGGATTCCTATGTTGTTCTGTTTAGCTTTTTCTCCCCTCCCCCCACTTTATTTTGTACTAATTGCCTGGAGTGTAAAGAAAGTGTGGTTCTTTTTCTGTGCTGAAAGTGCAGTCCAAAATGCTTCTAGAGCTGCAGCAGCTGGTCATGTGACACTCTTCCTAAACGTGTTTCTGGCCCCCATTTTTCAACACTATGAGGTAGAGCTGGTATGTTTTATATAATAGAGAAATAAAAACAAAAGCAATCCAGATGATTCTGGACCAATCAATCCAAACATTAATTTTGAAAGTGCAGATCAGTGAATTCAGCCAGAATAAGGAACTTCCAGATTTCTCAGCATAACCTCCCAGTCCATCTACTCTGTTGCAGATGTCAGTAACCTGTATCTCTTATGGTGTTATTGACCTATGACCTCTAGCATCTCTGACTGTTGGCCATATTCTCTAGGGCTGATTGGAGCTGGTTTGAAGGGCACAGTGTTTGAAGGGCACTCCTCACTCCTGCCTTACAGTTGCAAAACCTAAGTACATGGAACTGAAACAAATCCATTAGATTGAATCTCAAAATGCTAAGAGCAGAAATATCAATACGCCCATGGAAACCCCTGCTCATAGAAATGGGAAGGGCCCAGAAAAACCATCTGCCCACCTCTTTCATGTGTAGAAGTCTCCATTGGATTCTGAATCCAAGTTATTTTCTGCTGCTATTTATCTTTGCCTCCATTTTCCATTTCCTTAGCTGGCTACATGTGCCAACATTTAGACTTGATGTTCCTTTGGTCAGGGATTAGCTGTCCCTATGTAGTTAGTTCTAAAATTCCAAGCATGTTGAGGGGAAGAATGTCATTTTTATTTACACTTATGTTACATAATAGCTTTTTTAAAATTGTGACACCTAAGAAGGTCAAAAGAGCTAACACTGTAAACTGTGCTACCTCAGACATGGCCCCTTGCCTCTGGAATAAGCTTCCAACTGTGATTTGTCAGGCCCCATCCCTTCCAGTTTTTCAGGAAATTAGTAAAAACAGAATTATTAAAAACTGCCTTTTAAAATTGCTTTTGACCACTGACCCAAGAATTGATGCTTTTGAATTGTGGAGCTGGAGGAGGCTCTTGAGAGTCCCCTGGACTGCAAGGAGGTCAAACCTATCCATTCCGAAGGAAATCAACCCTGAGTGCTCACTGGAAGGACAGATCCTGAAGCTGAAGCTGCAATACTTTGGCCATCTCATGAGAAGAGAAGACTCCTTGGAAAAAACCTTGATGTTGGGAAAGTGTGAAGGCAAGAGGAGAAGGGAACAACAGAGAATGAGATGGTTGGACAGCGTCATAGAAGCGACCAACATGAATTTGACACAACTCCGGGAGGCAGTGGAAGACAGGAGGGCCTGGTCCATGGGGTCACGAAGAGTAGGGCACGACTGAACGACTAAACAACAACAACTGGCCCAAGATGTCCAAATTTCTTTCAGATTTGTTAATTCTATTTAAATGTTGGTTTTAAGCTAGTGATCAGTTTTATTTATTTTATCGTATTTACCTTAATTTTATTATTGATTTTAATGCAGTTTGATATGTTGTAAAACACCCAGAGAGTATTCACATGAAAGGAGCAGTATACAAGTTTATTATTATTATTATTATTATTATTATTATTATTATTATTATTATTATTATTATTATTATTATTATTATTATTATTATTATTATTATTAGTATTATTAGTATCATCATCATCATCATCATCATCATCATCATCATCATCATCATCATCATCGGCGGCGGCGGCGGCAGCGGCGTCATCATCATCATCATCATTGCTATTTACTTAATTACTTGCTTGCTTTCTTACTTACTTGCTTGCTTACTTACTTACATATTCGACTTGTATGCCGCCTGCATTCTGCAAGAGTCTCCGGGCGGCTTCCAACATCATTTAAAATAAATAAATAGTTAAATAAATAAATAAACCAGCAGTTCTTTCAACTGGTTGGTAATGTTGTCAGCTCTAACCTCCTATATGTTAGGCCTGTGGCCCTGATGAGCGCTATACACACTTACCTGGAAATACAGTTGAACTCAATGGGGTTTACTTCTAAAACAACACATACAGGATTGTGCTGTTAACACTGTTATCTGAAAGGCATTTACAAAGCCATTGATTTACTTTCTTACAATAAATGCTTATGAAGAGTAAATCATTCACCAGGAGAAAACTCTGTCAGTAAGAATTAGTACTGAACGAACAAGATTAGAACTGGGCTGAATTCTTCAGAACCAGAATTCCTTTAATGTACTCCTGAAGACAGGAGTAAATAAAGAGGAAAAAAGAAAGAAAGAAGTGTATAGTGGGTTTTTAAGTAGCATGGAGACCACAGGGAAAATAGTCAGATCCTTGAACTAATTTCCGGGAGGCAATCTTACTTTCTTATTACTTTGCAATTTAATTTTAAATAAAATATGTTCTGTGCGCTATCACGGCGGTGTACTAACACCGAGTAACTTCAGAATCACTATATATATAGTGATAATATATATATTAAAATAATATAATGTATGTATAATAATAAATAATAATTAAATAATAAATGTAATATATATATTATATATTATTTCCTGATGAAATTAGCAGTAATGTATGAAAAGAAATTTCAAGACGCGTTTAGGATTTTCTTTTTCAATAAAACATACCACAAAGGGAATAAAGAAATTCTTTACTTAAATTAATGGTGAATTATTTTGTCATGAGAATAGGCGTTTATATTCATTTAAATGAAAGCACACAAATTGTTCTTGACAAGAAAAACAAAGCTAGCCTAGGGCAGTATTTTCATGAGAGGAAAAAGGCACATATCCATGAATATCTAGTATAATATTAACAAAAACTGTTCAATTAGCTATTCATGCACCATTGTAATGAATATTTATTTGCATTGCAACTAAGTAATGCTGCTACTTTTTGTTCAGGAGTTTCAGAGGTTTAAAACAAATTGGAAATTACTCTGTTAGGTTATGTTGAGCTCATACCCAGTAAGTGGGCAAAAGAAAAGACTGTCTATGATTTTCATTTGAACTTCTTCAAGGAACTGACTGAACCTCTGGTCTCTTCTGGTCCTCCCCCCCCCCCCCCCGCACACTTAAGAAACCTGCTTGGGAAAAGTTTTGTTGTATTTTGAAGAATCAGTAAATTAAATGTAGTTGATCAAGAGGTAGCTGAAATTTTAGTAATGTGCTCCCAACAGTAAATTTGTGACTAAGATTGTGAAAATTAAACAGTTCTGAGTTTGTCACTCTTCAAATCCTACCTGCATTTTCCTCTCAGCCATATTTCATATTGGGTTGCAAGGTTGTTTTATTCCTGAAATTTGTGTTGATTTTACAACTCTTTTTCCTAATGCATATTTTTTCCAATTTATATAAGTCTATTTATAGATGGCATAAGTGGGTGTAGCAGATGAAGATGT
The DNA here is from genome assembly GCF_051106095.1 of Pogona vitticeps. Taxonomy (NCBI): domain Eukaryota; kingdom Metazoa; phylum Chordata; class Lepidosauria; order Squamata; family Agamidae; genus Pogona; species Pogona vitticeps. Next base: position 32,812,326 of record NC_135783.1, read on the forward strand.
TGTTGGAGTTCTTGCAGCCTTTGCATGCTGCCTTTTGTAGGTTTGGCTGGGAGGGACCTATCTGGGCTGGGTTGACTGTCATTCTATCCAGCACTAACAAATTATCCCTTACTACCACTGAATTCAAAGAGATTCATGTTTGTCAGCCTGCTGTTTGTAAGTAATTTTTATTTATTTATTTCATTAGAATTACATTTTTTTAAACTTTTAATTAACTTTTATTAGCCCATCTTGAACACGTCTACCCTGGGTGGTTTACACAAAGTACAAAAACCAATGATACAAATACAGTGGTGCCTCGCTTAGCGATTGCTTCATTTAAGAACAAAATCGCTTAGTGACGACTTTTTCGGGGCACTTTTATGCTTCGTTTAATGATGGTCCCTGTGGGTGATTTTTGCTTAGCGATGGTTGGGAACATGCTTCGCATAGTGATTAAATTTTGGGTCCCCTGTTTCGTTTAACGATGGTTTAAACAGCCTCATGTTTGCTGTTTTTTAAATGTTTTTCTGTTATTTATAAAGTTAAAGTTTACTTTAAAATGTTTGAAATCATAAAGTGCACTTAATAAACCCTTTGTTAACCAAATTTGACTTTGTTCTGACTCTTTTTAAATTTGTTGTTGTATTTTTCCCCCATTGAGACGCATTGAATAGGTTTCAATGCATTTCAATTGGGGAACTGCGTTTCGCTTAGCGATGTTTCCTATGGCAATTTTCGCTTAAGGATGGCAATTCGTTCCTATTGAATGGATTATCCAGTTTTCAATGCATTTCAATGGGAAATTGCATTTTGCTTAGCAATGAAATTGCTTAGTAGTGATTTTTTTTGGAACCAATTAACATCGTTAAGCGAGGCACCACATAATAAATTAGTTACATTTATAGTTCTAAGAGCCACCCAATCCCTCTTTTTTATGTTACTCATTCTACACGTATGAACCAGAAGAACTCTGGATTGATACCAGAGATATTATCAGATACTGCAAAAAGACAATCCTGTAAGTTAAGTGAAAATAAAAGCCTAGAATGATGACAGAAGAAACACTTTACATGGTTATGGTTTTAGAAGAGGTGGCCATGTTAGTCTGTGCTAGCATGTCAGGCAAAAACAAAACAAAAATAAAAAATACAAAAGACAAAAAAATTCTAGCACCTTAAAGACTAAATGCTGTATTTTATTGTGAACATTCATGGACAAGTGGAGGAAAAGAAGTGGACTTTTCAATTGAAGCTGACATTAAAACATAGCATTTAGTCATTAAGATGTCACAGTGATTTTGCCCTCTTTTTAAATTTTTGTTTTGTTTATTGCTTAAAATGGTTAATGTCAGACAAGGAGCAGATCTGAAATGTGGCAAAAATTGGGTCAGATCCTGAATGTAACTTTACAGTGACCCTAACATAGAGACAAAAACAGATTTTGCAATTATCAGTGCAAAGAACTATAAAACAAAAGAAAATAGAGAGATAGCTTCCAGAAGATCCAAGAAATCAAAGGAAAATGTAAACCTAGATTTGCCATTGTCTAGTCGTTTAGTCGTGTCCGATTGTTCGTGACTTCATGGACCAGAGCACGCCAGGCCCTCCTAGCTTCCACTGTCTCCCGTAGTTGTGTTAAATTCATCTTGGCTGCTTTGATGAAACCTAGATTAGGAATGCTCAAAAGACCAATACTGTATGGAACACACTATCTAACCAGGATGAAATAAAGAAGTGAAAGCAGTATGCTGAAGATCTGTATAGAAGAAATAAAAAGATAACAGATTCCTCTAAAGGAGAATCCTATGATGGAAAACCTGCAATTTGGTCTCAGAGCTCTTGGAAGAGATAAATCACCAGAAGTAGATGGGATACTACAGTATTAGAATTATTTAAGCTACAAAGACTATGTCAATAACCTAACAAGAGTATGCCAATGAATATGGAAAACAAAACAATGGCATACAGACTGAAAATGTTCAATATACATTGTAAGAAAGGAGATGCCAAGGAGTGAAATAACTATAGGACCATTGCATTAATTTCCCATTTAATATATTTTTCAACAAAGATTTTTACCCTATATGATGAGAGAACTGCCTGATGCTCAAGCTTGCTTTTGAAAGGGAAGAGGCACAAGAGATCATATCTCAAATATAGGCTATTGGAGCAGTGACGATTGCCCCATGTCACTCCTGTCACTCATATTCACGATCTCATTTGCATGAGAGGAGTGGAGGGGCGGAGTCAGCAGATATAAGGAGGTTTGGCAGAAGAGATGAGGACAGAGTTAGAGAAGTTGCAGGGAGAGAGAGTGTGTGTGTGTCAGGGAGATAGGGAGAACTGATACTAATAGAGATAAGCTGGTCAAGATAAATGGATAGAGCAGGTGATGATTCGTTATATGGCAAGATATATGACATTTTAATGATTTGATTGTATGCACTGAATAAAGAACATCTGTGACTGTGATTAAATTTAGTACATTTCAATAAATAAGTTCTGTTGGCAGTAACCGGACAAGTGTCTGACTAAAGTTCTTTATATATTGTGGATAAAGGAAATCCACTGGTGGCAGTGAGGAAAAGAGGGAACATCCCAATTGGTATCTGCTGGTGGGATGACATAGCATGAGCTCTTTGTTTGGAGAAACAAGCAAGGGCCACGTGGTAAACGTCACAGGAGCATATCAGAGAATTTCAGAACACTATGCTTTAAGGCAGGGATCTCAAACTCAATTTACCTGGGGGCTGCTGGAAGCAGAGTCAGGGTGAGGGTGGGCCACATCAGATTTTCCGCCAAGCGAAGCAAGAGCCCGAGGAAGCCACCCAGGAGTTTCCTTAGCCCGGCTGGGGCTCCGAGGAGGTGGAGGATGAAGAGGGGCGTGTGAGCCCTCGTCACCGGCCACGACACCCTCTGGCTCCTTCTTCACTACCACCACCACCAGCAGCAGCAGCAGGATGAAGAAGCAGAGAAGGGAGGGGAGCGCCGGCGACCGCCTAGCCAGGGGGGTGGGTGGGCACAACATATTTGTTTTTTAAAAACCCTCACAGAATCGCCTTGCCAAAGGAGAAAAGTCCCCATCGGTACAAGCGAAATTAAACAGAACGGGGCGGGCCCCCTCACAGGTGTGCGCACACACACACACACAGAGAGAGGTCCGGCAACCTTCCTCTGAGGGCCCCCACAAAAAAAGCGCACTTAGCAGGAGCAGCTACCACCATGACAGAGGAGCAAACTTTGCGAGGCCAGCCCAGGAAGCCTCCAGAGCCGAGGTGGCTGAAGCACGACGAAGAGGAGGAGGAGGAGGAGGAGGAAGCACCACTGGGTGCTGAGGTGGCCGCTGGCTGGGCTAGTGCTGGGGGTGCCGAGAGAGAAAGAGAGCGAGAGAGCCACTTCCCTGGAAGAGGTGACGGTGACGTTAGGTTGGAGGTGCAGTTAGAGGCACCTTTGAGGATGGGCTGGGAGTGAGTTCCACTCTTAGGCATCGCTCAGCAGCAGCTTGGGGAAAAGGGCTGGCAGCGCACCTCATTTGCCAGCTCTCCCCCAAGACAGTGCCTCTTGCACCCTCCATGCAGAACTGCAGCCTGCTAGCCAACAGATAGGTGAGCTGGCTGGCAGGCTGCAGTTCTGGATCAAGGGTGAAAGAGGTGCAGTCTTGGGAGAGAGCCAGCGAGTGAGGCAAGGCTTTTTTTAACTCTTGACAGCAGAGGACGCGTGTGTGCTTCAGGGGGGCAGGCAAGGTGGGGGCTGCAAACTATCATCTGGTGGGCCTCAAATGGCCCCTGGGCCACATGTTTGAGACCCCTGCTTTAAGGACTACTGCCTTTGACTGTGCAGATCATGAAAAGCTAAGGATTGCTTTAAAAGAAATGCCTATGCCTCAACACTTGATTTTCCTGATGCATAATCTATACTGTAGACAAGCAGCTATCATTAGAACAGGATATAGAGAAATAGAATGATTTCTCTTTAGATATAAGGTGTCAAACAAGGGTGCATTTTATCTCCCTATCTGTTCAGTCCACATGGAGATTAGATTCAGATAAAGAAAGAGTGAACACTAGTGGAAAGAGCATCATTAATTTAGAATATGCATATGGCATTGTATTACTGGCAGGAAACAGCAATGATTTGAAGTGACCTCTGATGAAACTGAAAGAAACAAGTACAAAAAGCAGGGCTGCAGTTGAACATTAAGATGACAAAAGTCATTACAGAAGAATTACACAACTTAAATACTGAAAATGAAGATATTTAATTTATTTTATTTATTTATTGCATTTATACCCCACCTATCTAGTCAAACAACCACTCTATGCGGCTGTTAATGATTTTGTACACACCTCAGTCCTATTCAAATGGAAATTGCAGCCAAAAACTCAAACTAAGACTGAAATTTTCAAGGACAGTTATGAAGGAACTAGAACAGATAATTGAGTATAAGAAATTGTCACTGAGGAACAAGGCCAAGATCATCCACACTCTTGTATTCCCTGTGACTATGCACGGGTATGAAAGCTATACAGTGAAGAAAGCTGACAGGTAAAAAAAAGGCCATTTGTTTAAATTTCTGTTCCAAAGATGACCTTTGTAAATACCATGGAGCCCCCAGAAAGTTAAATAAGTGGGTTCTAGATCAAATCAAGTCTGAATACTCTCTAGAAGTAAAAACAGAAAAGCTCATTCTGTCATACTTGGCATACCATGAGAAGACAAGACTCACGGGAAAAGACAATAACATTAGGAAGAGGCTGCAGGAAAAGAGGCAAAACAAGTATGAGACTCACTGGAAAAAGACAATAATGTCCAAATGCCTCTTGAAAATTCATCCTTGATAGACAAAATAGCTGAGTGCCGTCACTGTTCTTGTCCAATCATAAAACACTTGCAGCTTTTGGAGAGTGCCCCTGAGCTGAAAATTCTTTCAGCATACAATGGGCTCAAGAAAGGAAGCTGAATTTTGGCTGAATATCAAGAAAATATCAAGATATCAAGAAAAACTTCCTAACTGTTAGAGCTGTACAACAATGGAACCAATTACCTCAGAATGTGCTCAGTTCTTCAACACTGGAAGCATTAAGAAAAATAGCCATCTGTGAGATCAATTTCAGCTTGGATTTCTGCACTGAGCAAGGGATTGGGCATGCTGGCCTTACATGAGCCTTTCAGCTCCATTATTCCATGATTGCATGAGATCCTGCTCATCCTCTGCATGACAACTTAACAAATATTTGAAGAGAACAATTATATCTCCCCTCAGTCTTCTTTTTTCAAGGTCAAACATGCCCAGATCTTTCCATCTTTTCTCATAGGGTTTAATTTCCAGACCCCTGATCACCCTTGTTGCCTTTGTATGAACTTGTTCTAGTTTGTTTATACACCTTTCTAAAGGTGAACTTGAAGGTTCGCTTGTTGTTTGTTTCTCAGAAGCATCATTCAATAAGGAAAAGTTTGAGAAAGATCAGCAAGATACTTCTGAACAAAGCTGCTTATAAATACAAGAGGTGATAAAGTAGAAAGCCTGTCCATTACATTAGTCTTGCTAAAAGAAACTTCCATCATCTATAGGCAAATCTTTTTCCTTCTACAATACTCTCATCACAACCAGCATCCAATCCAGCAGGATGCAGTAAAAGGAGATGAAATGGGGAAGCACAGCCAGTGTATCATACCTGCTCAAAGTCCACAAAAGCTCATAAAGGTTTGTCTCTCAACTTTCACCATGAACACAGAAACCATTGCAAGACCTGCCAGCTTTAGGTCTCAAGGCTGTATGGAAATATGAGACTTTATACAGTGGAACCTCTACTTACGAACGTCCCTACCTACGAACAATCCAACTTACGAACAGCTCTGTTCGCTAAATTTTGCTTCTACTTGTGAACGGAGCTTCAACATATGAATAGAAAAAGGCAGGGGAAAAGGGTGGGAAACTTAAATTTGCTAACCTTTGGTGGCAAAGAGGCTGCTTCTTTGTAGCTCTTTCACCCCAATGGTTAGGAAAAGGGAGGCTCAGCCTCCCGGGCTTCCACCGCTGCTGCTACCACTGCCGGGAGGTGAGCCACCGGACCATCCTGGCTGGGCTCAGCCTCCCAGGCTTCTAGCGCCACCACCGCAGGCTTTCCCAGGGTTCACCACAAGTGCTGCCTTTCTCCCCTGCTGCGCGGCTTCTCCGACACCATGGGAGGCTTTCCCAAGGCTCGCCGCCAGTGCCGCCTTTCTCCGCCACCATCCGCTGCCGGGCCAGGGTTTCTGCACTGCCAACGCAGGCTTCCCCGGGAAAGCCTCCCATGGCAGCGGAGAAGCCATGGAGCGGGGGAGAAAGGCGGCGCTTGCAGTGAACCCCGGGAAAGCCTGAGGCAGTGGCAAAGAAGCCCTGGCTCGGCAGTGGCAGATGGAGCCTTGGAGGCCTCCTGGCAGCGGCAGTTGCGGCAATGGAGATAAGGTGCTGCTTTTTGCTTTTTAAAACTTTTTTTGTCTTTTGCAGGGTGGGATTGGGCTGGTGGGGTTATGTTTATGTTTATTTTTGGATTTGTTTTGTTTTTTTGCAGCCCCAGGGGCTTGCAGTGTTTTTTGGGGGGTATTTTTTTTTTCTTCGGCCGGAACGGATTAAATGGTTTTCAATGCATTCTTATGGGAAATGGAGCCTCTACTTATGAATGTTTCAACTAACCAACATTGTGTGGGACGGATTAAGTTCGTAAGTAGAGGTTCCACTGTTATGTTGTTAGCTCTGAGAATGTCCTGTACAGTATGTGCCAAAAATATTGTCCAGAAAACAGGCAACGGATTACAATTTGAGGCTGAGGAGCCCATGTGTGCTTCCAGAACATTCACGGTGGGCCTGCCTTAAGTGTCATCTGGCCCCTAGAGCTAATAAAACTCTTGTAAGATTATAGATTTAGAAGGTGTAAGAGTTTTGTAGACCAATTGTGAAGGTTTTAAATTTCAGAGTGCTTGTTGTTGTTGTTGTTGCTCAGACCTTGTGATGTATTGTGAGAATTTACTCATCAATCCTACTGCAAGCATGGGTAGCCACAAGAGCAGTGTGCAGCTTCAAAAGAAGCAGCATGTGAAATCCCAGAGCCTGGCATAAGCGTGGGCACAGAGTCGAGCAGCACCCGGTTGTAAAGGAAAAGGCTGCAGCCTGACAGAAAGACTAAGTACACTAATTCACCAGCTTCAAAGGTTGAGCTCAGCTGAAAGAAAACATAAATTCTAATACTGCTTTGAAGGCAATAGAGGGAGAAAAGACTTTTCTTTCAAAAAGAAAAGTTTAGAAGAATAAGTGGGTTTGCCATTTTGCATGTCAGAAGCAGATATGGAATAATAAAGATGCAGTTGTTGTCTTTAGAAAACTCCTCTCTCATGGACATACACTTCTTAAAGTAAAAGACTCTGCTCCCATCGTGCCTGCAAGATTTTATCCAGCTAAGTTATGTTTGTTCTCTTCTGTATCTTTTGAAGATATACATGTATAAATTACTTTTTCTCTTAAATATTATTTATTTTGATAATCTCTGTGTTTATTTTGAGTCCTTTGGACATGGTTTTGTGGTGAAAAAGCAGCCAGAATCCTGAGCTGAAGTAAAACTTCTGTAACATGTAGATTTTATGTCAGACTGTAAGGTTACCCAGTTGGGTTATATTTTGGTCTGAATAACAGGCAGGCAGACCAACCACCTAAACTATGTGGCACATTAAAGACTACTGGATGTATTTCACTCTGAGCTTTGGGAATTACCATCCACTTTCTTAGACATACCTATATCTGAGGAAGTGGACTGTAATTTACAAAAGCTCTCACTGAAATAAATCTATTAGCCTTTAATATTATGAGAGTACTACAGCCCCTGTTTTCATTTTTACCACACCAGCTGAAACAGACTAAGCTACTTCAGCCTGGGTTTACAAATGGCTCAGCACACTGCATTCATTCCTGTTGTTAGTAAGTGTTAGCAGGCAACAGCTCTGGACAACAGAGCCCTGCCCAGGTGGAAACACAGAGCCATCTTCAGCAGAGTTTCATTGAGCATGTTAGGAATAGTCAGAGTTCAATCAAGCAGTCAGTCCAAACATTATTTATTATTTCTAAGGTAACAGGACAAACAGAGAGTAAAGAGAGGCAGGATAATATACAAGCCAGGAGTTCTAGTAAGGACAACATGACAGATAGGGCAATGGGCACTGAAAGGAGAAAAGTCTATAGCCTTCAGTTGCTTGGTACTGGTCATTTTTATTGATCTTGGTATGGGGCTATTCTTGATAAAAACTGGCTGCACTTCATTATCTGTTTCGAGTGGTTGTCTTAGAGATGCAGTTTCACCACTATTGTGTCCTGTGTTCTCATTCTGTGAGTGAAGGAGTATTTATTTGTCGAGCTGGCATGATCTCCTGAAGAATCCTTCCTAGTAGAAACAGGTTCTGCCTTCATTTCTTGTGCTTCTAAAAGGGGTTTACCAGCTGAGTCCTACAGTCCTTCCTCTGTTCTAGTTTCCTCCAACAATGGCAGGTTATCCTTATCTTCATCCTTTGAAGAAAACGCAGCCATACAGGGCATGCCAATCTTATTTAACTTACAAACATTTCTGTATTTGGGCCAAAATGAAAATGAAATATTCAGAACATGACCATTTCCATCCAGCTTCTCTTTAGAGATGCCCATGATATATTTAACATAACAGTAAAATATTGCAGAGATTACAAAGAACTGACAGTGCTGCTTGTTTTCACATGAGGAAGTGAAACCCATAGGATCCTTAAATAATACTGTTCAAATATCTAGTTGGAAAGTGACCTGCAATCTGTGTGTGCAGTAATGAATGAGGCATATACTAATGCAGTGGTTCTTAACCTTTGTTACTCAGATGCTTTTGAACTGCAACTCCCAGAAACCCCAGTCAGCACAGCTGGTGGTGAAGGCTCCTGGAAGATGCAGTCCAAAACTCCTGAGTAACCCAAGGTTAAGAACCAGTATACTAATGCATATAATAATCACTTTCCACTTGTGGTAATAATGCCAGGCAATGGGGAGACTTATGCTCCTACAAGTCAATTGTGTTCTCTTAAAAATGATTTCAGAAGATAAACCAAGGTAAGTTGCTCCTCAAAATCTTTCTTCTGAAAAATGCCATTATTATAAATCATTATTATAACGAGTGATTTCCTACTATATTGACAATTCACTGCTGATAAGGGATTTGGACAAGGAATTCAAAAGCCACCGTGACCAAAGATTTTGAGCTATGAAAAATAGCTGGATGTCACAGAGCCCTGTTTGGGAGCCTGGAAAGTTCACATACCTGTGGCTGGCAGCTAGTATGTGACACTTTGGTGGATCATATTTAAACAAAGTGGTATATTCTGCTTTACATGTTTCAGGTTCTGCGTATAGTAACTGAATTTAGAATCTGAGTTGGGGAGTACACTACCCTCTTGGGTTACATTTGGCCTTCCACAGTTGCCAACTGATTAGAAAGAAAATGGATATGTTGTGTCTCCCCCCCGCCAGACAAGCCAGTTTCCTGAAAACCAAGCGCCAGGCCTTAAACTGCTATCTGCTCTCCAGATTTTTTGCCTTCGCCTCTGTGTTTAAATCATTGTAAACTGCTGGGCTCTATCGTATGTAATTTAGGTTTCATCACTTAGTTAGATGTTTCGCTTTCCTCTCCCTGCTTAACAACCAGAAAAGTCTGCCTCAAGAGTTATGTGAAGCTCTGGCTAAGGTTCTGTGGGAGGTAAGGTGTAATGTAGCTCTTGGTGATGAGATCAAGTGATGAGATTCAATAGTGTCGACAAAGAACTATGAACACAGGGTAAGAAAAACCTAATGCTTTGTCTGCTGATAAAATGTTATTAACCACTTAAAATATAAGATCTAAATCTGTGAACAGCCAAACGCAAATAGTAGCTGTTTATTCTTCAGCTGCAGTTTTTATTGCCTTCCTGCTGTTTTTATTGATGGTTTTCCTTAGTGTTATAGCCTACTTTTAAATGTTACATTTTTCTAATTATTTATATCTTGCTGTTCTAATGCTGGATTTTTCTCATTTGATGGTATATTTATGCTATTGCTGATCACTGAGTTTGTACAGTAAAACACTGATTTTAGGTTTTTGTTTTTGCAAGCTAATTGCAGCTGCTTTTTAAGCATTTTATGTCAAAAGCCTTGATGTAAGGGATGAGTCATAAAATGTATAAATAAACAAGAAATGTTAAAATGATTGTTGCCAAAGCTGTCCATTCATACATTTTTCTTTGTGCTTTCTAGCAGGATGTGTGTGTGTTTATTTACTGAACCCTTTCATGTATCTTCCAGGTCCCATTTCCTTGCCCTCCAAAACTCTCTTTGCTTCTCCTTCCTGGGGCACAAAACTTTTGGTTTCACCAACAGATCTATCAAAACAGGTCTAATTTTTACCTTGTAATGTTTTACAAGAAACAACATTAGCGGTAACACGTTGCTTTTGGAGATAAGAAGGGCATATCAACACTTCTTTTTACTGATATGTCCTTTTTGGAAAAAAAAAAACCAGTAAAGATTGGTAAATGTAATTACTTGCTTAGTATAAAGAGTAATGGGATTTTTTTGGTCTTTTTTCTCTTTGTAGAAAAATAAAACAAATCTGTTGTTTCCTTCGTGGTATAAAGGTATGACCCACTCTTACCTTTGGATTGCATACAAGAATCATAAAACTTTTTCTTTGAAAACTGTGAGATTGAAGAAGAATTTTGCCTGCTCACTCATATAGAAAGAATCATTCCTGCAGTAGAATAATACAAACAAATCATAGAACAATGAAGGTGGAAGGGGACTATAAGGCTATTGAGTCCAACCCCCTGCTCAATGCAGAAATCCAAGTTAAAGTATATCTGACAGTTATCTAATTTTTCTTGAATGCCTCTAGTGTTCGAGAGCTCACCACCTCCCTTGGTAATTGGTTCCACTATTGTACTACTGTAAAAGTTAGGAAGGTTTTCCTGATACTTAACCAAAATCTGGCTTCCTGTAACTTGAGCCCGTTATTACGTTTCTTGCACTCTGGGATGACTGAGAACATATCCTGTCCTTTCATTGTATAACAACTTTTCAATTATTCAAAGAGGGCTCTTATATCTACCTTCATTCTTCTTTGTTCTAGGCTAAATATTCCCAGTCCTTTCTATCTCTCCTCATAGGGCTTGGTTTCCAGCCCCTGATCATCCTTTTTGCCCTCCTCTGAACCTGTTCTACTTTGTCGGCATCCTTCTTAAAGTGCGGTGTCCAGAACTGGACACAGAACTCAATGTGAGGCTTAACAAGTGTCAAATAGAGGGAAAACATCTAATTCACAGAATTTGGAGACTTTACCTCTGTTCATGCAGTCTAAAATAACATTTGCCCTTTTTTTTGCAGCAATATCACACCAAAAACAATACTGCTGTCCAAAGGAGAAAGAAACAATAACACCTTCCTTCTTTTCAGATAAACTTTTATAATGTACTACAATATTATATATATAATGTACTATCATAGGAGCAACTAAGGAGAGTGGAGTGAACTTACACAAGTCACCCAACTGAAAGCTATTGTCTTCCAGAATCCCATGGATAACAGAGTTTTACAAATCATTAGAAGTGTGGGAAACATGTTTAGTACAGTATTTGAAGCCATTTTGGGGAGGAAACAGCTTTTGAGTCAAAGTGGGGAAAGAAACTGGGATGTGGCTGAGTTGACAACCAAGCCTGAATGTATTTTAGCTTCATATTTTGACTTTTATTTTGCTTTATCATCCAATATGCAATCAGTAATAATTAGAAGTCTTATGTGTAATAATGATAGCAACCTTCACTACATGTTGTGGCAGTGAATTCAGCAGTTTAAGGAAAGGGTGATGACACAGGTAAGAATGGTAGTTCATACAGAACTAATTCCTGCCTATCTCCAAAACTAAATTATAGATAATTAGTTCCAGAGCATTGTGGTAAGAACCACAACCTAAATCTTTCACTAGGTCAGGATAACAAACATTTGGACAACTACCCGTGTTTAGTATTAATAAACACAATAGTGCAACACCTAGTGTTATTCTACAGAAATGAATGAATGAATGGATGAATACACCATAAGCACTTTATTCTTCTCACATAATTTCTTCTCAGTGACATTATTGAACAGGCTGTGGAAAACAAACATCGTTAAATGAGAAAAGAAGAGCGGGCGCCTGCTTAATTCCCCACTGCAACATTTTCCCAGTGACGAATGCTCCCTAAATGGATTTAGCTTTTTGAAAAGAAGTCAGAGAGAAATTTGATGTGGCCCCCTGACCCCTGGTAAGCACATGTATCTTCACCTGTCACATAACACACTGGCACTTGCTTACTTTTCTGCAAAGACTATTGATTTTGCTTATTGGCTGCAGGCTAGTCCATAAAGAACAAATTACAAAGTCAGAGGTCTACAGTTAGCAATTGCTTGCATGATAACAGGGAACTCAGCACTATTTGCACCAGGTGGTATTCACATGCTTACAAATGCAGGCAAACCAAAAGCACCGGCCACCAGTGTAATGCCTTTGGTTTTATCAAATAAACTTAATGTGGCCTTTTTGGCTCACTCACCCCATGTAAGTTAGATGGATTTGAGCTTAATCCATGATAGTGGTTTTAAAAGCATTATTTAAAAACATGTGTACATCTATATATAAAAAAGAAAATAGTGCTACTTGCATAGTTTAACATCGCAAATAATTTTCTGTGGGGTAGCACTATCCAGGGTTACCGGATACAAATGGACAATAAGGGGAGAACGGTGCATATTGTGTTAATTGGATTTAATTAATAAATGTTAATTAAATTTGTGTTAACTGTGTACTTTGTATAATAGCATCTGAATCATGGCCTGACATGGTATAAAGACTCAAAGGCAGGTCTGAGGATATTCATATTTAAAAGACCCAATCTTTGTGAAAGACCTAATGAGCCACTTCTTTGAAATCAGAGATGAAAAATATTGGCAACTTCAACAGCAGTTGGCCTATTGTGACATAATGGGTGGGTTGTTTCTGGTAATATTGCTGGGGGCAGGAAACTGAACAATCCATTCTCACCTTGCATGCCATTAGTAAAGTCTGGAAACAGTATCTATTCATTCATACAGAGCTGGCCCTGTCATTAGGGCAGAGTAAGGGCCTGTCCAGAGTGGCCATTTTGATGTGGGCTGGATCTGGCTGCAAAGGGTCTGTTGATGTCTGGGTGAGGACCAATGTGCCATTTGGCACAATTCTTCCTGTCAGAACGGCAAATCAGCTTTTGGTTCTGCTGTCAGTTGAACACTTCACATGATCATCTGCGGAGGGTCAGATGAAGTGAAATTTTAAAAATGTCTGCTAAATGGTTGAAGATGCAGTGAATCACTTGGATTAAATTTAAAAAAATATTTTTCTTTTCCTGTCTGTTTGTTGCCAATCAATAATCTGCCTGCAGCCTTGGTTTTGATCTGCAATACACAGACAGGCAAAGGGAAAAAAATAATTTAATTGAAGTGATTCATTGCATCACTAACAATCTAAGAGACGCAATTAAAACATTCACTTCCCCTGACGCTGTACAGATGAGCAGGGAAGGGTTCGATTTTTGATAGCCTGAAGCAGCTCGTAAACCACTTGAGAATGTCGGAAATTGACACCAGAAGGAGCTGCAAGGCTCAAGTTTAGTCTGCTCCAAGCAACTACACTCAGTGGGACTGGACTAAACTGGAGTCCCCCAACCTGCACTAAAATAGTATAACCCCTGCCCGACAGGGGTTCCATCACTGGGGCAGATTGTTCCAATGATGTCTACATGTGGATGCCAGGAAAAAAAAAGTGGATAGATCAGATCTATCAGCAAACCAAACAGCAGGACAAATGCCCATGTGGACAGGCTCTAAGTTAGCTACCTCCAGCAAATTTTGGGTGTAATGACAGGGAACCAATGATTATTTAATTCAGTGGTTCTTAACTTTTGTTACTCGGATGCTTTTGAACTGCAACTCCCAGAAACCCCAGTCAGGACAGCTGGTGGTGAAGGCTTCTGGGAGTTGCAGTCCAAAACTCCTGAGTAACCCAAGGTTAAGAACCAGTGATTTAACTGACAGTTATTGTATTTTTACTGCTAGGGATGGGAGGATGTGTGTTGGATTTTCTGCTACCTGTTGCAAAATATCTTCCTGGCTTTGGGTACTGTGCACCTTACCTTAGGTGGAAATGGGTACAATTGACTGCTCTGTCTGAAAAACAAGATGCCTTGAGTCAACCTTGCTCTCACATGACTCACTTTACATTCAGGATCCTGGAAAGGCAGAGGCTGTCCAAAATACCTTATATGTATACAGTTGCATATACAGAATTTTTCTAGAGCTTATTATGAATGGGCAGAGAATGGAAGAATGCAAGGTTCTATACCTTCCCTCACATTTTGTATAATAGATTAACAGTGCTGTTCTGCAGGGGAAAATCCTGTTCCAACAAATGGATGTGTCTGTACTGGTGTTTATGCATGCCTTTGTATAATACATACATATCTTAAAGGACTGTGAGTTATTGGCGGGCAAAGAAAGAACTGAATACTAAAGGGAACAGAAATTGCACTGAAACATGTGTATTTGTTTGTGTATCATAGCATGAATGGTAATGATTGTGGAAACATCAAAAGGGCAAAGACATTTTCATGTCTCTGTCAGATGTCTGTTTATCCATCCACCTGCCACGACTTCTTCAGGAGTTACATTTTAAAAATGACTTTAAAATAATTTTAAATAATATACATTTTTACTGCATGCATGCAAGTAAACATGTTTTCAGCTTCAAAGCACACACTGCAGCCAATTCAAATATTCTGGTGATATGGCCCTCTTAGTTTCAGAATTTATTCAGAAGGTCACTTATTTGAAAACTCCAGCCCACAAAGCAACTGTCTGTGCATGGGAAAATCTTGTATCTGTCAAGCCACATTTCTAGTATTTCCAGTTTCCAGATATGTGATGTTTTTGCAAGATACACAATGAAATGTGTAATTCACCCTTATGTCCCAGATATTATAATTTAGATTGCAGATGTTGAAATCTTTGCTGTACTCCTGTAACTTTGCTGTACTCCCGTAGCTACTGGGACAAAAACTCTTTTGAGCTGCTCTTTACATGCAGCATTATTAATTGCATAGTGGTTTGAGGCAGAATGGTCAATAAAATAGTTTAAAATTTATAGGGTAGTCTATTAAAATCATGTCATCAATGGCTCTGTGCTGGCTAGGAATGATACCTTCCCAGTCTCAGTTATTTAACCTATTTATATGTTGTTTATTGTATCTCAAATGGGTATCCTTAAATTAATTTTCAATAAATCACTTGAAATACAAGAATATCAATAGAAATAAAGAACCATTTGGAATTCTGCATTGAGCAGGGGGCATGACCTAATGGCCACATGGGCCCCATCCAACTCCATTACTCTATGATTCTATGATACCAGATTGTAAAATATAAACAGTTCAATAAGAGCATACTGAAGTGAAATCTTTAAGTTAATTATGAAGCATACTTCCATTCCAATGTATAATTCTATGTACATCTACATCTATATCTATACCTACACCTACAGCTGTATCTGTATTTATTTACAAAATTCCCTACTCTGTTTCAAACTAAAATAAAAAAACATGAAAAGGATAATACAGTTCTCCAAAGATGGCACTGTTGCTAGTTTTCTAATTATAAAATCATACTGTTAAGGAGTTATCATGACCTACTTTTAGTTTCTTGTAAGTTCATTAATCCTTGTAAATCCATTTCAGAGTGTATCAGTTAGCTTTACTCAACTGGATTCTACCCACAACATCTCTGACATGCTACTTACACATATAAATCTGGACACTATTATTGGACTGTGCTATAGTAATGATCAGGACACACGGACAGTATTATTGGACCTTGCTAGGAGTAATCAAGACATAAGGCATGTGACAGAAAAGTGGAGTCCTTGTAGGTGTGGTATAAATGGCAGAACATTGGTGAGGGAGCAAGTGAACACATCTTGTCTGTCATGATGCCACTTAGGAAGATGTCTCTGTTACTGAAGCCAGACATTCACTCAATAGGTACCGTACCTTTCCCCCTACCCCTGCAATCAATTTGGAATTAACACACTCCAACACGTCGCCTTTTTGTGGTGTCAGATGGATTGAATAAGTTTGTCATCGCAAAGTACAAGGAGCAGCCACAAGCTGGAACGTCTTCCACAATGATTACTGTTACTAATTTTGCTGTGAAATATGCAGAGCATCTGCACGAGGAATTCTATGAAGAGTGGCCAGAATAGAACTGGCTTTTATGTCCAAGCTCCTGGTGTCCGGGTAAGACAGCATAAGGCAGATCATATGACCTAAGACATTGCAAGAGCTCATCACTTTTCATGGGAGAACAGTAAAGTGCTGATCCCAGGATATTTGTGCTGAGGGAACACAGATAAAAAATCTGCAGGTGTATCTTTGAAGAGAGCATAACACTAAATATAAAGACCTGAGATTTTAACAGACAAATGTTATTTCTTTAAAACACACACAAAGATTATGTAAATATGCATAAAATTATTCAATTACTTAAATGTGAATGAGTGAAAATCTAGGTAACCCAAATTTATAAAATTATTAAATGTTAAATTTACCATAAATATGAAGAATTCATACCTATGAGAAATGTAGCACATTTGGCAGAAGAAGAATAGACAAATGTAAAGCTTCCATTTTTCTTTTCATGAGAAACTGGCATGTCTGAGTTATATATCCAGCTTGGTCTGTCTCATCTTTTGAAAGACTTGACTGTTCTTTCATGAAAATAGATTAGTAGTTCCAATCAATTTATGTGCATGTGATATAACTGCAATCACTTTTATCTGAATGGCCTAGAGAAAACACAAAACATCAGGATAATAAGAAGTTCAGATAAACATAATGATTATATTCAGATGAGAGTACTTTGGGAATGCTCAAAAACTTCAGATGATAGATGTTTAAAATAATTGACATTAGAATAATATCATTTCTCCTTTACAAACAGACACACAAAGATTTTTTTTGCTATATAGAAAGATGAATGTCTGCAACAGGTAGAGAAACAATTGTAAATGTAAATCCATCTCTCATTAAGTGAATACATTATGTAAACAAACTTGGCAAATGTAAATAGCATATTATTTCTTCATTTGTATATTGTACCTATTAATTTGAGATGGAGTATTTGCCAAAGTTTCTGTCTTTCTTCATACCCAAGATGGTTAAAAAAATGGAGGTTAAAAGTTCTGGAAAGTGAGAGAAACCAAAATCATGGATTGGTAAATCCAGGTCCAGAATTTTGATTGCTTAACTCATTCTTTGTGCATTCAATCATCTTATTACTAAAATTAGGGCTACTATCTCTTGATTTTTCTCATTGTTGACACTGATATAGCAGACAGCATCTCCATGCTAGAAATAGCTATGCCTATTGAATTTAGCCAGCTGAAATAGGATGGAATCACTGCAGTGTAAGCTGAAGAATTCACACAAATTAGCTACTTCCTTTTGGGATTCCCCTCCCTTTAGGATTTGGTGAGACTCACATTACACATATAATGTATCTGTGTGTGTGCATGTGTGTCACTCTCTGCTTTTGAAAACAATAAAGTTTTCTTGTTAGATTACCAAGTTTCATTTTGCGCTCTGTTTTGTCACCCCCTGCCAGAAAATGAGGTAGCCTTCACCAATACATGGTAGCCACGTTCAGAAAACCTCTAGCAGTTTCTTTTCCATTAGAAAAAAAATACTCAAAATAGAGGTATAATGTGGCATATTAGTTTATCCCAACCCTCTTCAATTTGGGGCCTTCTGGCATTTAAAGTCACAATCTACATAATTTCTCAGCCAGCACATCTTCAGGGCTTCAGTTTGGTTCAAGTGGGATTGCTCCAAAAGACTTTGTAATATAGCAAACCAACAAACATGGGGGTTGAGCCAGTGTACTTGAATCCCACTGATTTTAGTCTGTTTAAGCACTATCAGCTCTGTTCCACCAGACTGAATCTTATGGCACCTGGAAGCCTATAAAATGCATTGTGATATGTGCCTTCATTGGTAAAGGCCCCATCTTGCTTTTGGTTCACAACAAATTGAACAATTCCTCTCAAGTCTTTTGCAAGTACGTTTTAGAAAACTAACCTCTTAAATGGCCATGCACATGAAGAGGGCCCAGGTTAGTGGTCATTAATAACTAGAGTGGAATTTCATTTTATTGATCATCACTATAATGATAAAAAATTACTTTCTAAAACCAATTATCCTTTTGTTTCAGTGGTGTTTATTTTCATCCGGGTATAGAATAATTTCTTAGATGCTATCATTGACAATGGTGCGGCTAAAAAATATTGTAAATAAATAAATAAATAAATATGAAAGATTTTCATATTATTTTAGCAGTGGAATGGTAGCTGGTAGCAGAGACATCACCTTGCCAACAAAAGTCCGAATAGTCAAAGCTATGGTTTTTCCTGTAGTGTTGTATGGAAGTGAGAGCTGGACCATAAAGAAAGCTGACCGCCGAAGAATTGATGCTTTTGAATTGTGGTGCTGGAGGAGACTCTTGAGAGTTCCCTGGACTGCAAAGAGAACAAACCTATCAATTCTAAAGGAAATCAACCCCGAGTGCTCATTGGAAGGACAGATCCTGAAGCTGAGGCTCCAGTACTTTGGCCATCTCATGAGAAGAGAAGACTCCTTGGAAAAGACTTCGATGTTGGGAAAGTGTGAAGGCAAGAGGAGAAGGGGACGACCGAGGATGAGATGGTTGGAGAGTGTCATCGAAGCAACCAACATGAATTTGACACAACTCCGGGAGGCGGTGGAAGATAGGAGGGCCTGGCGTGCTCTGGTCCATGGGGTCACGAAGAGTCGGACACGACTAAACGACTGAACACACAGTAACTTTCATTCTTAGACAGCAGTTGATCAGCCTTGGCTCTGAGATATCTGACTTAACTCTAGTCTGCTCCAGCAACATTTGTCTTCTTTACATGTTTTTACTTTAAGAAGTACATTCGCAGCAAGAGACTGTGTGCGATCTTTATCAGTAACTAACGTAACAACAACAATAGCCATTAATTCTTGAACACGGAAGCAGTGGAATGAGAAATGCAAAACAGGAATTCTGTTTTAAGCCTGAAGCTACTTGCATTCTCACAATGTACTTCCTTTAGGAAAAGGAAGCTTTCATTCAGACATGCCCAGCAGTAAGTATGCTTTGGTTACAATACAGTTTGGTTACAATACAGTTGGTTACAATACAGGTTATACAGAACATGTAATTTTGGTTTTTATGTTTTTTTTCATGCTGCATTTGGGAACACTCTATATGGAAATGTTTTAAGAGTGACACATATAGATATACACATATTCCTGTTCACCAGTGCTCTCAGTCTGTGACACATGTTCGCATTTGCACTGAAAGCCTATTTGAAACTCTGCTACATTTCGCCTTAATCTGTAACAATCTAGTCATTTGTTGATAACTGAGGAAGATCTCGATTTTTATTTCTGTAAGACATAGAGTACTGGGACTATTTTGGATATAAGTCTTCTGTAGTGAATTATGAATTTAAATAGGACCATTATCATTCTATGGCCAGAGTCCTGCTGAGATTTTGCTCCAGCATAAGTGGAACTGCATTGTTAACAGCAGCAAATTGCAAATTGATGAAATGCTGGTCACATGCCTGGTTACAGGCATAGTTATGTGACTGGCACACAATTAATAAAGAGTGTATATATCCAGTACTTCATTAATTAGCTACAATTTGACACCACAACGTACACAATTGCAGTGACTCCAGACTAAAATTCCAGGAGGTTTCTGATATATGCATTTGTAGTTGCAAGTAATCTCATTGACTGAAATCCTGTTGCACAGCTCTGCATGCAGTGATATCATCAGCAGTGGCAAACAGTAGCTGATTAAAGGCTTTCTTTGGTGATTTCATGGTGCACATGACTTTGTTTCATAGCGTACAAGTTGCATGCACCCCAAAATCATATTTAATAAATGATTTGCCTTTTATCAACAGTGATATGCCATTAATGATGACATCACCTCTGTTGAATGTGTCGAGATGCACAACAAAATTTCAGCCACTGTGTTCAATGATGACCTTCCTAGAAGGTCTGTTTAGCATTATAAATGTAAGTGAGAATCAGGCCTAATACCTCAACAGTACATATTAGTAGCATGGCAACTGCAAATTTCACTGACAACCTCTGTGTGAAAGTTTTAGAAAACTGACATTTTGAAAAACTGATTATGCCTTTAGATTCAGCAGAGTTCCTATGTACCATTTCCCCCATCAGTTATATTCAATGGTATTATATCCACAGCCTCATTTCTCATAGTGTAGCTTCGCCTTTTTCCTTCCTCATTTTTTTCTTTGCCTTTACATGATGATGCACTTGATTAATGGTTCTGTTTGCTAAGTTAATGGACAGACTTCTGGTGGCCAGAGCCAGCCCTATTGTAGCCTGAATTGTTCATTTACGCTTTCATTGTATTATAGCCCGCATATGTATAACTGATTCCAAGTTCAAAACCCAATTGGTTTTCTGAGGACAACCACAAGTCAAGGAGATGCAGAAGGTAGTTTGGGATCTACTGGTAGATTTGATCTGCAAGGGTTTTGTAGCAGATCAGCGAGAGATTCTGACATGCCATGATTTAATGGTAACTGCAACAACAAAAAATACTTATTTTCTTCCTATGCGAGGTGACCTAAAGTAGGAAGACTGAAAAATAGTTAAGAGGAAAAGCAAGTGTAGATGTGTATGTGAAATGATTTGCATTAAAGCTCCAATTCTGATACTGCAAAGAAATTCCTGGCTGAACATGTGCACAGCTATGCCCTTCAATTCAATGGCAAAAATTCTGTTGAGTAAAATTTGCTGGTCTAAGGAGATGATGTCATCCAGTGGCAGATTACTAGTAGTTTAAGAGTTGATGATTCCATTCTGGAGCTTACACAGCTCTCTCACTATAACACTGATTGCACAAGAGTTAAGCAAGCCTGAGGATCTGCACACCCTTGCAATTTGTACTTTCACTACGCAAATCTTAACTATATAGATATACAGATATTACAGATGTGTTTGATCTGCTTTCTCTTGTCTGAGTGGAACAAAATCAATGGTATGCACTGAGACTGCAGCAAATTACACTTCATTATTTTTGTTCTTGACATTGCTTTTCATGGAGATAATATCTAAAGAAAGAAAAAAATACTGATGATCATTTAACACAGTGAGAATTCACTTAAATGAGCTGCCAGTATATCAAACTCTTAAAATAATTGATTCTCTCCACATCATTTGAAAAATGTGTAATATTGTACAATGAAGTCCTTTTAAACAAAAGTCATTTTGTGTCCATTAAAGGAAACATAAAATACATGATGGTGCTTAATTAACATACTCTTGAAAGAACTGATTTTTAGTTCATAAATTTGCAAAATATTTTTAAAATATGGCAAAGGGGGCTTTTTATACAACTTAACCCTTGTCCTGAACTTGTAACTCATTGGAACAGCATGACAATCAAACCTGATGGCAGTGCCTTTTAACGATAAATTTGCCACACTTGCTCTTTTCCTGATTCCGCAGCGATGCTGCTGCTGCATTAGATTTGCTGAATGCATGGGCTGATTTGAAAATGACAACTATCTTATGACAGGCAATAGCAGAGAGGCAGCCTTGGGAAAAAAAATCCATACTGACCTCACCTCCATCCAGCTCCTATTGACAGTTGTCATTCAAACTGTGATATCACATAAACACTTTCCGATCTGCAGCTTAAGTTTTCATAGTAGGGCAAAATCCTGTTAACTTATGACCCACCTCTCAGACACCCAGTCTGATACATTTATGTTTGCAAACCATTGACATCTTTTCCATGAAGAAAGCTATGTCTCCTGCTCTATCCTTGCTTGATCAGATACTTTTAAATTCAAGACAAACATTTATTGGTTGCTGGGAATAAAATTATAAAGAAGGACGTTTTGATCTTTGAATGGTAAAGACTGTGTGAAAAAAAACAGCAACATCTCAATTAGAAATGGTGGGGGTGAAATCTTGTAAAACTTTATTTTGCTTGAGATAGTCTCACCTGGTCCCAAGTACTCAAGGTAGATGATAATGCATTTTTCAGAATTCTGTCCACACCCTGCCCACTGGGATCAGAAGCAGTCAACATGCAGCCATCTGTGCAGCTGGGCTGCAGCTTCCATCCAGAGAGTAAAGCAAAAAAGCAAAATCTACTGTTCTTATATGGCCCCATAGCACTTAAAACATTCTCTGAGCAGTTTACAATTTAATTATGCAGGTTACACATTGTCCTCTCCCAAAGTACTCAATTTAGTAACTTTGGAAGGATGGAAGACTGAGTGAACCTCAAACCCACTGCATAGAATCGAACTCAGGTTGTGAGCAGAGTTTTGGCTGCAGTACTGTAATTTAACCTCTGCACTATGAGTAACAGCTAGAAATAAATGAAGTTAGTGAACTAGTTGGTAACATGAAGGGTAACTTGGATTAAGTTTTATTTAGGCTTTCTTTGAGCTTTAACTATTTATTTATTAATTGCTTACAAATAAGTTACAATAAGTTAGATCTGAAACTGTTTCCAAGCTAAGGCAGAACTTAAACTGGTTTTGTTATCATATCACATGGAAGAAAGGCATGGGAAGCAGCAATGGCGACTGCAAAGTTTCCCTGATGCTCCTTCCCCAGTTCTTTTTGCCTGAGAGTGTGAGAAGGAAGTCTGCACAAGTTCAGAAGTTCATCCTTAATATTGCTTTATATCACACTGATGCAAATTAAGCCCATGAGGGAGACAAAATCTATTCCCAAGCAGGAGTGAGCAAGACAGGAGCAGGTTAGGAGGTAAGGCTTACAGTTCTCCATTTTTTTAATTTCCAAGAGATCTCAACAGAAAACATTTAAAGGATGACCTGAACTCTTCACATCTGCACTTTGAAGTTAAAGAAAATTAAAATAGCACAGAACAAAGAAATAAAACAAAACATTGTGAATTCAGCACTTTATGTAATAGAGTCAAAATTCTATAGTTTAATACAGTCTAACTATGTAGCCCTATGAGTGTCTGCTTGGATACAAGTCTTACTATATCCAAAGGGGGTTCATCCCAGGTATGTGCATTATTATTATTATAGTACAAGAATTCATAGATCAAAAGACTGTATAGTTTCAAAGATCAGGATGTGTTGGTCTTTTTAATATCATGATGGAGGTAATCTTGTATGCCACATTTCTTCCATCCCAGAAAATTGAATTTTGACTCCCTGAGGCTATTGCCGGATTGAACAGGAATCTTGGAAATTCTAGGAATTACTGTTCAAGAACAACAACAAAAAGTACATCCCACAACATATATTTTCAATGTGTTAATAATGACCCTCTTGAAACTGTAAAATGAGTTGGATCCATCTTCATGGCTGGCCAATAATTTATGATATATATTATCCAGGTTTCCTTCAAGAAACTCACGGTGACACATACAGTCAGTTGTCCCTCTGTGTTTTTACAACAAACCTGTGGAGCCTAATAGACTAATAAATAATGACTGACTCAAGAACACCCATTGAGATTCACATATGGATAGTATATGGAATCTGTCAGATTCTTAACGTTTTATGTGTTTTCATGAGAAAACCAGAAAGACTGTTTCAAGAAAAGCTTAATTAATTGCTATCAGATTGTTATTTCTACTAACTGTTTTGAAAATGTTTTAGTCCAGCAATATACCTCCTGAATTTACCAATTATTAAAGTGTTGCAGCTGTTATGTCCTCATTTCTCACTTCCAAACCACCTCTTCCTTTATATATATATCTCTTCCCCAAAAATCTATCTCTACGAAAAGAGTTTGATAACATTATATGGTTAGAGGCCAACATCCAAAATTCAAAATGGTGAAACTCTAATGTAAACCCGAGGACAAAACAAAATAAAAATTGCAGGCTTTGAATTAAGGAGGACAGTTCTGGAAAGAATGAACTGAGGATCACAAGTACAGTTTAATAATGTAACTTCTGTTAGTACTTCTAATTCACAGAAGCTGAACAAATAAGATCTATGGCTGTGTGGCAAATAGGGATGTAGAATGAAAGGCTGTCCTTTAAAATTAGAGATAGTTGGGAGATACGGATTTATTCTTCAGGATATTTTCCTTCCTGGATGTCAGGTGTCATTTGTCACACCCAGGTTTTGCTGTCCATCAAGATCAGGGGTGGGGGAAGGGAGGGGGAAAGAGAAAGAGGGAGAAAGAGAGAGAAGTGGCTTTGATGATGCAAGGAGTTTATTGGGGGGGAAATCACACAGAAAGAGGCACAGTTGCTCTCATTCTAATGTTTTAAAATAGTACAAAGCATGTTTACTGTTGTGTTTTGCAACAATAGGGTATAGAGATTATTCACACAGTCCAATGCAGATATTATAAGTCGAATGCACCTTGCACCATTAATGAGGTCTGCAGTACAACAATTAACATACTACATTTCTCCATATATTGACATAATCCAGGTAAGGCAGAATACTGAAATAGGGTCAAGAAGGAAAATCTCTTGTTTAAACTCACTCATATATGTACTGTATTTTTCCATGTATAAGACACCCCCATGTATAAGATGCCCCCCCACTTTTCTAACCTAAAATGAAGAAATCTAAATGAGGCTTAGCAAGTGGAGGGGAAAGCAGGGATCAAATCCCTGCAGGATCACTTTGATCCCTGCTTTCCTCTCCACTTGTTTTTGTTCTCTCCTCATCTTACTTCCGTGTATAAGATGACCTTCAATTTTTAGTCTAAAGATTTTAGACAAAAGTATAGTCTTATACACGGAAAAATACGGTATCTCCCCAGTCAGATGAATACTTTGCAGCAATATTACAGTAGTGGATGTAATCACAAGTCTGCTTAGACCTAGCCATTATCTGGTACTAGCTTGAAGTAGTGTTAGTCACATTATACCAAAGCAAAGCACATGGAAAAATTGGGAGATTTGCGTTTAAAAAGTCATGAGTGAAAAGATTCGTTGATGAGAACAGGGTCATGATGCTTAATTATGTTTTCCCTTACATCATTTTCCTTGATTACATTTTTCCCTTAATGTGGCCCATGGGAAAATTTTGCAGATAGCAGTAGTATAGAAAGTTTTCCTGAAGGGAAACAGCTTTGGGTAGAGTGCCATTTACATTCAGGACAGTTCAGGGGGTAATGGTTAATGGTTCTTCCTCATCACCACGGCTTTGCCTCCCCATCTCTTCTCCTTCTCTTTGCAATGAAATCCTGTTCAAGGATTTTTCATGGTCATAAATGACTTGGCTGTTAAACTTAGCAACTAAAGTAGCATTTTTTTTATTTATTAACTTCTATCTTGCCTTTCTATTCTAGAGAGACTCAAGACAACTTAAAAATTATTTAAAAGCACAAATATAAGGACAAACATAAGAACTAGCTTTACTTTAAAAATTAAACATATTAATTATTAAAGGGTAGTAAATGAAATCTTTTTAGAGCAATGCTTAAACATATTTATAAAGATAAAAAGACAACTCCCTTTTGAAATCCCTTCCTTAGCAGACTACAGGCCAAATGCCCACCTAAAGAGACAAGTCTTGTCTAGAAAAGATGTAAGATGGAATCATTCTACATGGGCAAAGTGCAGTCCCCAGGGTCACTTCTGGTTTTGAAGAAAGTGCCCTCTGGGCCTAAAGTAGGTTCAGCCCTTCTTCCTTCAAAATAGCCTTCTAGGCAATTTTAAGCGTTTCCTTTTTTTAAAGATGTGAAAACATTTGAGGAGGGATGGAAGGAAATGAAAATTACAAGCACAGTCCTTTGAGATCATGAGGAAGTTGTCCAGATATGTTGTAAATAAGGGGTCATTAAGGGCTAGATCTCAACCTTTTTTTGGCCATGGATATAAATACAATATGAAAAAAGTATCGGCCGAATTAGGATTGCATAGATTGCATAATGAATCTTTTGAACTAGTGTGTGGAGAACTGCTTCTAGTCTGTGGCCCCCTTCAAATGTGCCAGTGCTCCCCAAGGGGCCATATAGCCCCTGTTGAGAATGGTTTGCCTACTACAAACAACAGAGAAATTCATGGTAAAGCTTAGTTGAAATTCAGACCTGGGAGAAACAAGCGTTAAAAATGAACAGTAAAGACTGTTTGAGAAACCATGCTACACTTCCTTTCTACCATAGCAAGAAAACAGCCATTGAGGGTCATCAAGGGCACATATGTTTATACCACAATCCAACATCTAGGTATATTTTCAGAGCCAGGATCCCCAAACTCAGAAATATCATGTGCAGAAAATAATGCTGCGTTAAACCAGGCAATGGCTTGTGATCAGAGGCATGAGTTGCATTAGTTAATAGAACTAATTAGAGCACATTTTTGGACCAACAATCACATCAGTGATGGGTATAAATTAAAAATTAAGCAAAATCAGACACAAATAAAACAATCAAGATAAAAAATAGAACATGGCTTTCAAAAAATGAAGAGAACAAATGTGAGAATGAAAACCCCACCTAGGTAAAATAATGGCATGCACATGCAGAGGAAATAATGAGTGAGCAAGCAAGTAACTGAGAAAGAATGCAGACACAGATACAGAAAAAGAATATATACAGTATATATAAGGAGAGAAAATAGGAAAGAATTTTTTCAAATCAAAATTGAATGATAATGTACTTAATTCTTTTTACTTTTGAATCAACACACAAAACTCGGTTGTCTTTAAAAAATCATAGTTCTTCATATTTTCAATACAATTTTCCAGTCAAACGATTTATACACCGTGTTTCCCCGAAAATAAGACAGGTTCTTATATTAATTTTTGTTCCAAAAAACTCATTAGGGTTTATTTCCAGGGGATGTTTTATTTTTTATCATGTACAACAATCTATATTTATTCAAATACAGTCATGTCATCTTCTTCTGGTTTCTGCATAGTGGTGGAGGGTGGGGTTTCACTTATCTGAGGCTTATTTTCAGGGTAGGGCTTATATTACAAGCATCCTGAAAAATCATACTAGGTCTTATTTTCAGGTTAGGTCTTATTTTCAGAGAAACAGGATAGGTTTATGTCTATTAGAGGAAAGTGAAGAAACAGCATATCATTAGGGGAAAAACATTAAAAGTGTATTATACTAGGAAAACTACTGAAAATGTATATTAAAATGGGTGTAGGATGTGTGTAGTAGAAGACATGTGTACGAAAATGTGTATGAACAGTTATGTAAAAATTCTCAGAATTGGGGATAAAACAGTTTTAAGAGTGGAAGAATTAGAAAAGCTACAATCAACAGCTTCATCGACCCCTAGAGAAAACACACAAATACATGCACCAAAAAAGACGATCTCTGTGCCCCCCCACACACAGACTTTCCCCTAATGCAAATAAACAGAGTGATGTCTACACTCACCTTGTATAAAAAGCTGCATTAAAAACAAAAACACTCTTGAGGGCCTTTGGCATAGGGTCTCAAGGATGTAGCATGTTCGTTAACATATTCCTAATTGCTGGCATCCTCCCTTCCTTAAACGTGCTTATTTCGTTGTGTGGCTTAGTTTTAGACTAAACGTAAAGCCTCAGATCTATAGCAGTGAGAGTGGCAGGGAGGTTTTCCAGATCTATTTTGTGTCTCCTTTACTTCTTTGCTTTGACATTAAGTCCGTTTTGAGAACTGGATGTGGTTTCCTTGAGACACGTGCAATTCCTCCTCTAATAATGCCTATGCAGAATACACAAACAGTGGAGAGCAGTTTTATAATCTGCAATTACAGGTGTCAATTCTGAAATTCTCTGAAGAACTAGAGAAGGTGAAAGAAAGAAAAACCAATAATGTTAGAAAAGAGACAGGAGAGGAAAGTGAGAATCTGCACTCTAGTGAACATATATTCTGCTTTGTCAGATCTGATCTTTGTTGTGGCACTGAAGAGATAAGTATGAAGTGACAGAAAGTTTTTATTACCCAAGAAGACAACAGTGGAAATATCAAGGCTCCTTCAAGAGGGATACATCTGTCCACAAAGCACTTAATCCCAGCCAATGGGCTTTTGTAGAAAAGCAAGTCACATGGAATAGTTTTCTTTCACTGTGAATAGTTGTTTCAATCTAGGTTTAAAGGGGTTAAGTACTCTATTTTGGCTATTGATGGCACTTCAGTTTGATGGAGCCTTGGCAGAAGGTTGAAAAAACAAAGAATGCTCCCTTCCACCCCTCCACCTGCTTCCACCATTGAATTTTGACAGTCTTTTCTCCTCAAGCTCACCCAGGTTTCACATGCTTTCACTGTGAACATGATATTTACCTTCTATTCATAGAATCATAGAATAATTGCATTGGGAGGGACCTATATTATAGTAATTAAGTGATGATCAGGAATGAAAAACAAAGCAAACAGAATGATGCTACATAATACACCTGTAATACACACACTCCCACCCACCGCACCTCCACCCCCACCCCCAATAATAGGACTGGGGGAAAACATGAGTTTTTCTGGTATCTGAGAGAAAATACAAAGTATTTGTTGCCCTTTCATGACACCTCGAATCTGGTGCCTGAGGCAGCTGCTTTGCTGTTCCTAATGGTGGGTTTGGCTCAGCAATGAGCTCTCACTCAAAGGATGATATTTTAGTGTGTCTGCCCCCACTCCATTTTAACATGCTTAAATGCACCATGCTTAAAGTCTGGGTTCTTAAAACCAAAATCCTGGGGAAACATTTTAAAACCTGACAGATACCATCCAAAATAGTGTATTCTAGTACTCTTATCACCCTCAGTGTCCCTCCTCATTCTGTTTCCCCTTTAATATCATGGGGGCAGAGTGTGAGAGGAATTGAGTGTGCCTTAATAAAACACTAAACTCTAATTAGTGGATAAAATGGTTTGGTCAAGAACTTACAGAGCAGACTGGCCTCAGTAGACCACACTTTATTTGTTAATTTACCTCAACTGGCACTTACTGTCTCAGTAATTCACCCAGAGACTCTGGTAAAGAGTAAGAAGGGAATAAAATGTTTGTTTACTTACAGTTATTCATAGATAAAAAACAAAATCATATTGTGTTAAAAATATTAACTTGTTACATTGCTGAGTTCAACAGGTTATGTAGCTTCATTACTGACTAACTGCTTACATAGGTGACAGAACACATCACTCTGACTGTTCACTTCTGACAGACTCCATAACTAACACTGACAGAACTGTAAAAAGGCAGGAAAAAAATCTGAGGCAGAGAGGAAATTGTTGGCTGTTACTGGATGGATTGGTTGATATTCAGCTCAGTCCAGAAAGGTCCCTCCCAGCTAAAAACTCCTTGGAGACGTTGCAATAGGTCCAACATAATCCCCATAGCCCCAAATGTAACCAGTGTTAAAAAGCAGAACAAGCTTTCACCATTTCATTAAGCTTTTGCTATTCAAGTCTTCGTTGCTCAGATCATAACGTTGTCCCATTAGCTTTCTTGTTCCTCTCTATGTTTTGTGTCGTTTCAGTATTTTGAAAATATATGGAAACATGGCAGGTTTCAGTAGCATTTGACAAAATGCAGTCATGGAAAATATATTTTTCTTTCTAGAAAAGCACAAGAGGCAGAAGATCAGACAGCAGACACTGGAGCCTAGTGAACACAATAAACAGCTGTAAGATAGTGTCCAAATGCCACTCGTCCTCCAGATTGTATGCTGTCCAGCAAACTGACTGGTGGTAAAAAGCATTGACCCTTTTGGCTTACTGTTCTACTGGACAGTGATAGTGACATCAAGTGGATATATTAGTGAATTAACAAACTGAACAGTTGTGATAAAAAGGAACTGTGTCAGCACAAGATGTGAGTGCCAGGTGAGCTCAATCCCTCACCTTCATTTCCAGACTCTGCAAATCCAGAGGGAAGTTCCTACTACCATACAGGTTATTTTGTATAATTTATACCTTACACCATGCTAAAGCTCTGAGAACTGTTGTACAGAACATATTAGTGTTTTTGGAGTCCAGATTTTCCACAAAACTTAAAAATATTTCTGACAGCAGGTTTTGTTCTGTAAGACATATTACCAGGCTGAACTTGGTATTAGGAAGACTACACTTTAAATGCTACCGCAGCCATTAAACTCTTAGGAAGCCTTAGGCTACCTATTCTTTTAGCATCAATGGGCAATATGGGGATAATAAAAATACCAATTTATATTATAGGGTTGTTGTCAGAATTTCAAATATATAGCCCATGTGAAGAACTTGAAGTAAAATATACATGCTAGACATGTGCACAGCAAAAACTTTTGTTTCTGATTTTGTTTTGGTGTGCCTCTCTCTTCTTTATTTCCTTTTTGCACTGGGCCCCTTCATTTCAAACAAGAGAGAGAGAGCCCCTTTTGGGCCATTGCCTTTTGTTTACCTCACTTTTTCCTCCTGGCACTAGTCAAAAACAAACCCTAAGCCCACCTGAACCATCTTCTTACTATGGTTTCCCTTCCTTGCTTGTGTGCTCTGGGTTCTGAACCTACAAAGCTGATCTTAAACATTATTTCCAAGTTCTGTGAGGATGCTGCTATTGAAATTGCATCAAACACAGGATGAAATCCTGTTCACACAGTGAGGCTGGTAAAGTCATCCTAGAAGTGATGATCTTTTGAAATTAAACACCCCTTGCCCCCTAACCCCCAATTGCTTCCACATGATGAAAGAGATTCCATGGCATCCTTGGGACCTTTTGTGGCGGGGATTAGAAATGTCTTATTTAGGAAAATAAGAAGTCACCGTTGATGACATCAGTCCTATGTGGCATAACTGTGTCGAAAGGACTTTGGCTGCTGTTTAATAAATAAATGGGTAACAATTCCAATACTGGAGCCTTAAAATGAATAATTAGGGTTTGATGGAGGGAGAACATAGGTCTACAGAAGCCAGATTGCCAGATGTCTATGTTTGGCTCAGCTTCCCAGCTTAGTATCCCTTTAAACTAGAAAAGTTGTCTTCATATCCCTCACACCCGAAAAATGTACACGAGGACCTTCCTGAGTATCGATGGGTCCCATTGCTATGTTATCAGACCTTTTCAGGTAATACTGTTTCCATTTGACTTTTATGTAATGTAAACTTAGAACTACAGAGCTGAAAGGGACACTTATAGATCATCAAATCAAGCTCCTGCCAAGGGGTCACAGTGGGGAATCAAATTCCCAACCTCTGGCTCTGCAGCCAAAGTTCTAAACCACTGAGCTATCGAGCAGTGTATGACTTTATGTCTGCTATCCGTTTTTTGTATCCCAAAGATTTCGAAATACAGGTACTACAGCAATCCTCTGAGTGCTTTCTATAAACAGACTATAATCTTTGACCAGCCAGGGCCACTTCATCACCTGGTTCTATCTCCTTATAACAGCCCATTTTCAAGTTAACCAGAACGTCTGCTTCTTCCCTCCCTCTCACTATCTCCCAAGGAGCTGCAAAAACAACAGCAACAACAAAGAAATAAACACAAAAAACCCAGCATGCTCTTGAACTTCACTTCAATTTTTTTAAAGAATCATGTTTTTTAAAAATAAATAAATCCACAAGTAACAACATAACACTTAGTGAGTCCAGAGAGGCTTCTCTGTGGTTGTATATGAATAATCTATCATATTTTATACAGGAGCAGTGGTGTAGCCATGCATTTAAAAGTACAGGTGCTCTTTATGATGGTTCCTCTGGTCCACTCCCTTGCTTCAGAGATAGCACAAAAAAACCCACAGGGAAGTGGATTGTACAATACCAACAAATTAAGAGCAGGTCTTTTGTCATGCTAATAAGTCTTCATTGCCTATTCAGGACCAAACCACCTCAAACACCTTGTATTATAACAGGAAAATTTTGCAACAGTATCCTGGAAAAATCTGCTTCTCTCCCAACTGCTATGATGATAAATAAGCTTAGGGGGAATAGGAAAGCCTGAGGAATATGGCAGATGATTTCATACTTCCGACTTTTCCTTAAATCAACTCTAAATGTTAGCGTTACACTGCTGAAAATGCACATCCAATTTCTCATACATCCAGATCCTCTTCTGTACTAATACATTGATATGAGCAGGGCACTAATAGTGCAAGAAAGGTTTTATTTTTTTAATGGCTCCAGTGAAAAGTAATTAAGAGTCATTTATGTTAAGCACCAGGCAGTTATGTCTATTTGAGTGTTTTTTATTTTTGTCTCTCTTTAGCCTTCTTTATATATGGCATCCATAAGTATCCTGTTTTTAAATCCTGTGTTTTGCATTAAAGACATGTTGACACCAGGAATGCTGCAATGGGCATACACACGCATATCAGAAAAGAGCAAGTGAGAAGGAATATGTCAT
The DNA here is from genome assembly GCF_051106095.1 of Pogona vitticeps. Lineage (NCBI taxonomy): Eukaryota > Metazoa > Chordata > Lepidosauria > Squamata > Agamidae > Pogona > Pogona vitticeps. The sequence continues at coordinate 32,844,761 of NC_135783.1, forward strand.
GTACTGACTACAGGGAAACAGTACAAAGCATCTAATCACAGCAGTGCCAGCAAACTTGAACCTGTCCCAAAAGATCCTGAGCGCTCAGTGTTTAATTGCTGTTGATGGCTCTTGGTCAGTCATGCATGACAATGCGTGTGTCACGCTGCTTCCTGCCTGTGTTCATTCCTGTCATCCTTCACTCCAGGTGACGGAGTGCTGCTTCTCTGACCATGTTGGAAAGCCGGGAGGGGGAGGGGGGGAGGAAGGAGGTGGGATTGAACTCTTGCAGACATAAAGCAACGTGGACCAACATAGTCATAGCGAGAGGGAATGAGCACCAAAATCTAGGCAACTAAGGGTAGGTTTCCCTGAAACTTTCTTTCCATTAACACTTTAAAAATAAAATGAAACAGTGGAGCATCTGTGACCTCCAGCATTCCAATTGGCAAGCTTCAATTCTTCTGTTGAATGCATGCTGGAGGCTGCATGGAGCAATTTGAATTACAATGGAAGAGCAATGAACATTAGCATTTTTGGTGAACTGGAGCTTTAAAACTGCTGATTTAAACAGCTAACAAGAAAGAAAGCTAGGCAGGAAAGATGGAGGGAGGAGAGAGATGTGACTTAAATCATCTAGAAGCTACCTAATAGCATCCTGCCTCTTTTCTGAACGTGATTGTTTAATGGTTTACAATATACTTTGGACCAGATTTAGCCAAGCATGTCACTATGGGGTGAACATTAGCTATAGGTACTGTATATGTATGTGTAGGATCCCATTCAAACCAGTAAGCTCAATCATACTCTGAAATCTAGGTATCTAAGACCCTGAATCTGGAATGAGCAGCTATTGGAGTTGTTTAGGGCAGGGGAAGATATGGTGGGGGACTCACAGCACCATGTGAGAGAGAAAGGAGAAAGGATATTGGTTGCTCCTAAGTAAAGGTAAAGGTGCCCCTTGACATTTTTAGTCCAGTCGTGTCCGACTCTAGGGGGTGGTGCTCATCCCGTTTTTCAAGCCATAGAGCCAGCGCTTGTCCAAAGACAGTTTCCATTGTCACATGGCCAGCATGACTAGGGAGCGCCATTTTACCTTCCCATCGAGGTGGTACCTATTTATCTACTCACATTTACATGCTTGAACTGCTAGGTTGGCGAGAACCTGGGACAAAGTGACCGGAGCTCACTCCATTGCGTGGATTCGATCTTACGACTGCTGGTCTTCTGACCCTGCAGCACAGGCTTCTGCGGTTTAGCCCGCAGCAGCACCATGCCGCTAAGCTGTCCCTAAGCTGTCCCTAAACTTAAATAGCTTGGATAGCCTTGGTGACCAGCCCCCCTGAGTTGATACTGCTGCTGCTGCAAAATGCCAGATTGGTCAAAAAAAATAACAGCAGCCATCCAGGACTTGATCCTGGATAAGCAGGCCAAGCTGGTTTGCATCATAGAGACTTGGTTGGATGACCCCCAGTCTCACCCAGCTTTGTCCGCCAGAGTTCTCAGTGCAGCAGCAAGCAAGACCCGGGGGATGGGGGTAGGGAGCTGGAGTTGCAGTGGTCTGTTGTGATTCTGTCTTCCTCACCAGGTGCCATATCCCCCCAGTTTTCTGGGTTTGAGTGTATGTATATGAAAGTGGGAGCCAGGGGCAAAAGAGGGATTCTGTTAGTGTACTGCCCAGCCCACTGCTCAACAGTCTCCCTTCCTGAGCTAGCTGAGTTGATCTTGAAAGTGGTGTTGGAGTTTCCTAGATTTGTTGTGCTGGGGGACGTCAACATCCATGCTGGGGAAGCCTTATCAAGAGTGGCTGAGGACTTCATGTCCTCCATGACAACCATGGGGCTGTCCCAAACGGTATCTGCTCCCACTCATGCTGCAGGGCACGCTTTAGACCTGGTTTTCTGTACAGTGGACCCTTGACTTACAGACGGCTTGACTTACTGACTTTTTGAGTTACAGACTTCTCTGGCCGCAAAATTTAGGTTTGACTTGCAGCCTGAGAATTGACTTACAGACCAGAAAAAGCCCAAAATGGAACAAAAACGGCCTGTTACGGGATTTATCGGTTTTCAGTGCACTGTAGGTCAATGGAGACTTGACCTACAGACTTTTTGACTTGAGAACCGCCTTCCAATACGGATTAAGTTCTCAAGTCAAGACCCCACTGTACTGGGATAGATGATGGTGACCTGGGTGTGGAGAAACTTTCTGTAGTTCCGTTGTCACATACAGATCATCATCTGATAGGGTTTAGACTCACTGGAATTCAGAGCCTCTGCAGGACTGGGGGACCGACTAAGATGGTCCGCCCCAAGGAGGTTGATGGATCCAAATGGTTTTCTGATGGCCCTTGGGGAATTTCCAGTTGCCTCGGCAGATGATTCTACTGAAGCCCTGGTTGATCTCTGGAAACTCAAATGGCCAGGGCAGTTGACACGATCACTTCTAAATAATTGTGTCACTTAGAATCACAATCACTATCTCCCACAAAGTACAGCCAAACTTGACCCCTGGTTTACTGGGGAGCTGGTGGCGATGAAACAAATGGGATGGAGACAAGAGCGATAATGGTGGAAAACCCAGAGTGCATCCAACCGAACATGGGCTAGAGCCCATTGGAAGGCTTATTCCTTGTGGCAGTGGCGGCGGCAAAGTCATTTTTTACCACCATGATTGCATTTGTACAGAGTCTCCCAGCAGAGCTCTTCTGATTGGTTAACAGCCTGTTACATTACACCCCACAGGAAGATAGTGCTGATCACTCAGTAAGGTAAAGTTTCCCTTAGTCCAATCATGCCTGACTCTAGGGCGTGGTGCTTATACCCATCTGCAAGCCGTAGAGCCAGCATTTGTCCGTAGTTTGAGCCTATGATTACGTGTCCTGCACTCTGGGATGACCAAGAACAGATCATGCCTCTCCTCTGCATGACTGATTTGAAAGTATTTGAAAAGTTCTACCACATCTCCCCTGCTCTATCCCCTTTTCTCAAGGCTAAACATGTTCAACTTCTTCAGTATTTCTTCATAGGGCTTCGTTTCCAATCCCCTGATCATCCTCAGGGGAGTAGAAACCATCATCCTGGACATGACTACAACAGAACTCTTCAAAATGTTGAAAGAGCGAAAACGCCTTGCGTTGTGGGAGAAGAGTAAGCAGAGTGAAAGTCTGAATTAGCCCCAGAATAAACCTGGAAGGGAAAAAATTGGGGTGGGAGAGAAAAGAAACAGAAGAGAAAGGGGAATTGTTGGGCATTCTAGAAGAGGAAAAAAAGAATCGTGTCAGCTGAGTGGAGAAGAAGGCTGGGTCCCTCCCTGGATGGGTCCATGGGTAGACCTCCAGTGTTTAACCCTCCTGCTTTGCGGATTCTTTACCAGCTGAATTCACTATGCCACAATGATAGTTAAGTTACATTTGCTACATTCATAGACACCTGAACCACTAGGTGCTCAGAGGCAGCCACTTGCCTCAGACAGCAGATTTTGAAGTACCAGTGTAATTTTGCAGTCTATCCAAGGCATGGCTCCACATCAATTTTAATGTATGGTCATCTCCAAATTATTGCCTATCTTCGTTTCCTCAGTTGTGGCACTGGTGTGAGAGTTTGGACTGTAAACTCCATTGAAGTGGCATATTTTCTCCCCACTTGTACTCTGCAGGCAGCTGTCCATCTCATGGTGTTGATAATGAGAATGAGCTGTAGTGCCAGGAAGTGGCTGTGCTTCCCTGAATCTCCAGGCCAGGCAGGAGCAGTGGTGGAAAAGAAATGAATCTTGTTTATTGTTATGGGGTGGTCATAGTGTTTGGGTACCCAGCTCCAACCCTCTCCAAATGGCACCAGGCCTCGCTGGCTTCCTGTGTCTGTCCAACATGACACATAATATACTTGCTTAGGAGCTCAGACAGGGAACCCACAAATGCCTAGCTCACTCCCTCAAACATGCATGGACATCACAAGGCCCCATACCATAACATCACAAAGATCCACCCCAGGTATCGGGGCCCAGATATAATGAGGGGATGGGGAAGATAATCCCGTGACAGCCCCTGACAAACAAGACAACACTTCGAAACTATTCTTGAAAAATGCTTTTATTGGTTTTTGAAAAGAGGCTGAATGGGTATCCAGTTGCTCAGCAGAGACAGCCAGGCTCAGCTCCAGCAGGACGCCTGCTACTTTTATTGCTTTTTGAAAAGAGGTTAAATGGGTATCCCGGGTATCCCGGTCCTCAGTGGACACAGCCAGGCTCAGCTCCAGCAGAACGCCTGGCTTCTGGTCCCTCGCATCACCCCGGAGAAGAGGAGGCTTCTGGCCCTGCAAGAGAGAGAGAGAAAAACCAACTAAGGGGCGAGCTCGTCCACTGGCTGTCAACCGGCTCCGAACCAGACGTATCCACCTACCAATGTTCGGGCAACTTCATCCCGAAGTTCCGCCTGTCAACTTCCACTGGCTTCCACCAGGAATATCCACCCGTTCATCTCTTCCACTCCACTTCTGAAGCCGGCCTCCGCCAGCTCCCGAATGCTTGGGTCACACACACTCCCCAGCGACATCCCCACGGAATATCAGCCGGCTCTTTCACACACACATTCACACACACATTCACACACCATCCAGCCCCCCCGACACACACACACATTCACTCCCCCTCCGAGACACGCCCGGGCTTCCATCCACTGATATCCACACAGCTTCCGCCAACTGGTTTCAGGAGGCCAACTTCCACCAGCTTCATCCGCCCACCTCTGCCAGCATCCGCCTTGCGGCTTCAACCAGCGTCCGCGGGCAGATTCCACCAGCTTCTGCCTGCCAACGTCCACCAACTTCCCTCCGGTCCATCGCCCGACATCAGCCAGCTTCAAGCCATGGATCTCCGCCAGCATCAAGCTATGAACTCGCAAGCCCACTTAGCAAGTTTAGAACTTGCCTTGGGCAGAAGGCCTGGGTCCCCTGCAGCAGCAGCAACAACAGCAGCAGCAGCAGCAACAACAGCAGCAACAGCAGCAGCAGCAGCAACAGCAGCAACAGCAGTAGCAGCAGCCTCCGCTCTCTCTGCCGGACTGCCCTCTGGCCACTCGCCTCCCTTCTGGTCTCCTGCCCTGCCCAGCAGCCCCTTTTATATGCTAGCAGAGAGGTGGGGCCCCTGTGAGGTCACAAAAGACCCAGGAGGATGTGGTTGGGTTCCCAAGGCAGCAGCAGCAGCACCCCACTTGGGATTGGCTGAGTCCTGGAGGTGATGTCAACAATGCCTCTGTGATTCACCCACAAAAGCTTGCATTTTATATGATTTTATACATTTTTTAATTAGTGGCCTATAAATGTATCCCTTGTCACCAAACCCTCTGATTGTTAAATCTCCCCATGTTGGCCTTTTAGGCTGGTGCTCCAGAAAGTTATCTTCCTGCATTTGCAACAAAAGGAACTTTACTAAGCTCTGAGCTAGGGAAAAAAATGAAAGTAATAAATGAAGAAGGATGAGGACAGTCACACAATGCAGCCTTTGACCCTTTTGGGGGGGGGGTTGTCTGTCTTTTTTTCTTTCTTTCTTTCTTTTCTTTTCTTTTTTGCTTCTTTTTGAAGATTTTTTTCTTGCCCTTGCCATGAAAAAGATATTATAAGGAGCCCGTTTAAAAAACCTTTAAGTGTTTGAAACACATACCAGTATTTTAACACCATTCCTGCACTACCAAAGATGCAGCTGTGTTTCAAAGATGCTCCTGGCCTTTGGAACCCCCTCCCACTAGAAGCCAGACTTGCTCCATCTTTGCTGTCCTTTCATAAGCAAGCAATGACCACCTTCTTCAGGCAAGCTTTCCCTTATTGACTGGTTGTCTGGGTTGGGATTTTGAATGGAATGTTGTGACTTGTGGCTTTCAATGTGTTTTTGGTGTTGATTTTTTTTACAGTTTTTAGTGGGGTATTTGTTCCTGCAAACTCCTTTTTCCAGGCAATAAATTTAACTATTATTGGTGCTTGCATACTGGTGTTTGCATAAGGCTTGAGTAACTTACCCTGGGTAATTGAAAGGTGTCAAGGAATGTCAGGGTCACATGCCTGGTCATTGCCTGATTTGTTCAACCAGAATGTACCCCAGCACTTCATCAATCATCTGCAGGTAGCCATGGCAAGTTACTCAAATCTTATGCAAGTGCCAATAGGATTTCAATTAAAAGGTCTTTAAATAGAAAGCACTTCCTTTCTGTCTCCCTTTCAGCGCTGAACACATTATTGCAAAGGTACTGCAGACAGTTGGGTAGACATCTGTTTCTTTCAGGCTGCACATACAGTAGGATCCCAGTATCTGCTGGATGAGTATCCATGTTTTCACTTATCTGTGGTCTGAAATTTTGAAAGTGGTTGAAAGAAAAAAAAACCTAGAAATAAGTATTTCACAATGTATTTACCAGAACCGGCCACTACAGGGAGCCAGAGACCATGCTATGTATTGTGGTGGTTCAGTTTAGGGGTTAACTGAGACCAGGCTGTAAGTGTTGAAGGGAATCAGCCAAGGAGTGCATCTGGAAATGATGACTAATCTACAGAATAAAATCAATAGAAACTGCAGATACACAACTGTGCCATTCCTTTTTTTGCAAAAACCTGTCTGGTTCTAGAAACTATGACAATGCAGTCAGCACTCCAGATTTTTTACCAGCAGAATTCACTGTGCCACAATCACAGTTACGTTATATTTGATATGAACTTTTGGAAAACTGGATGCCTCCAAGCTCACATCTTTGTCACTATACGGTAGGACCCCCTATCCATAGGGCAGAGGTCCCCAACCCCCAGTCCATGGCCCAGTGCTGGTCCATGGCCTGAGCAAAACCGGGCTGTGGACAAGACTTCCTGCCCCCCACGTATGCACTCACCCCCACACAGCTGATTTGCACATGCTGTGCGCACCACGTGTGAGCACCGCACTGCCATTTGTGCATGCGCACGAGTGAGTGAGCGTGCATAAGTGATGTGCCACTGTTTGTGCTCATGTGCATGCTTATTCACATTCACTCATTCACACATGCCCACAAGCTTAGGGGTGCCCCACCTTCCGCAGCTGATCCGTGGGGTGAAAAAGGATGGGGACCCCTACCTTATGCTATTTAACATCTGCATGAATCTACTGGGAGAGGTCATCCAGGGTTTTGGGGGTCAGTGTTACTAGTACACTGATGACACCCAACTCTTTCTCCTTTCCAACTAAATCCAAGGGAGCTGTCTTGGTTGTAACCAGTGTCTGGTGTCAGTGATGGATTTGATGAGGGCAAATAAACTGAAACTTAATCCAGACAAGGCAGAGATGCTCCTGGTCAGTTGAAAACCAGATCACAGAATAGGGTTGCAACCTGGGCTGGATGGGGGTTACACTTCCTCTGAGAACACAGGCACGTCGTTTGGGGATGCTCCTGGATTCATCTCTGAGCCTGGAGGCCCAGGTTTCAGTGGTGGCCAGGAGTGCCTGTGCACAGTTAAAAGTAGTGTGCCAGCTGTGCCCATTTCTTGAGAGGTCTGATCTGCCCATAGTGACACATGCCCTAGTTACATCTTTGTTGGATTACTGTAACACACTCTACATGGGGCTGCCTTTGGAAGGTGTTCAGAAACTTCAAAAGGTCCAAAATGCTGCTGCCAGATTGTTAGCTGGGGCTGGTTACACGGAACACATAACATCCATGTTACAGGAGCTCCACTGAGCAGTTTCCAGGCACAATTCAAAGTGCTGGTTTTAACCTATAAAGCCATGAATGGTCTGGGTCCAAACTATCTCAAAGACCCTATCTCCCATTATGAGCAGACCCGGGTGTTAAGATCATCAAGAGAGCCCTTTCTCTCAGTCCCACCACCTTCACAGGGGCACAAGATGGGGACACAGGAGAGAGCCTTCTCTGTTGCTGCTCCCAGACTCTGGAACTCCCTCCCACAGGAAGCTAGGCTGGCTCCATCTGTCCTTCCTCAGGCAGGCCTTTCTCTTCGGGCAGGCTTTTTCTGAATGGCTGGGGGTCTGAGGGGTTTTTTAAACAGACTGTTGTGCTTTGTTGTTTAAAATGTAATATTGATCTTAGTTACTATTTTAACATAATACTGTTTAATTCTTTTTAATATTTGTATACTTACTGTATTTTGCTTTTAAGTACTGTTTTAATGATGTAAGTTGCCTTGGGTCCTTTTGGGGAGAAAGGTGGGATAGGAATGAATGAATGAATGAATGTAGAACCAACCTGCAGTACCTTCTGTACACTGCTGCAATGCAAATATAATGTTTTGTCAAGTGTCTGAAGCATTCCCCCAAACCCGTGATAAAAAGAAAAAAGAATTACCACTGGCTGTCTTTTACTGGTACTCTAAAATCAGAGAGTACTGTGATAGGTGGGACATCTAGGATGCACAGCTCAAGAGAGATCATTACCTTCACCTAAAGATGTGAAAACCTCTCAATTCCAACCTCATTGTGCTACTCAGAACTGCTCTGGCTCCATATGGGTTTATGAGACTCTTTTTGGTCCCTACCCAGACATAAAAAACAAAAGGAACCAGTACCTCCAACAAATCTGATTGTGTAGACGAAGCTGCTGTCTCAGGATGCAAGAAAATATATTATGCTTTATTTCAGTTTAAAAATGCCCAAATCATTTTGACTTGAATATATGGCCTTCCTCAGGGTCTGTACAAAGAGTGAAACAAAAAAGGGGGGCAACCCATTAACATTTTTACACTTTTACACTTTATATCACAACGCATATAACCATCTGAAACTTTAACATACATTATCCACAGAGGGAATATTCATCCAACATATTATTGATCACATTTAATTGACAAATGTAGTCATTACATTTTATACATACCATTAATTTCTTCCCTTTTCTGTCTTTTGGTTTGTACCCAGCTCCAGTAGATTACTTATGACATAAAGAGAAAAGGGTCCCCTATTTATGGATGTTATCTTACCCAGCTGTTGTTAAAGGTCACTCTGATTAATCCACAGACTCCTGGCCTGCAAGGTTTAGGTAATGTATACAGGAAGTGGTACTGCTAAAAAATTTTATTTATTTATTTATTTATTTATTTATTTATTTATTTATTTATTTATTTATTTATTTATTTATTTATTAGGTTTATACCCCGCCCATCTAGACAGCTAGTCTAGTCTGGGCGGCAAATATAATTCTTCTTTTAAACTTTTGGGAGACAATGTGCGCAGTCTCAGTATCCAGTCAATCTTTTCAACAGAGCCTTATCATTGCTTTTACAAACATGGACAGCTTTGCGTGCACTTCTTTTCTCCAAAATGCATCGCAGACCTGAGAAATGTAAAGTTCATAAGCACAGGGTGCTCTATTTCACTGCTAGCCTTGGTGCTTGTGAAATGGATATTTCTCTAAAGAAACACAAACCTACTGAATGTCCTTTTCCATCTCTATATACACGGTAAGTATTGTCATTGTTGTTGTTTAGTTGTTAAGTCGTGTCTCAATCTTCATGATCCCATGGACCAAGTCTTTAAAATTACCATCAACTTAACAGAATGATTTCAACCATTTCAGACATAGGAGAACCTCTAACCTAAACATACATCTCTGGTGCCTTTTCTTTCTTTCTTTCTTTCTTTCTTTCTTTCTTTCTTTCTTTCTTTCTTTCTTTCTTTCTTTCTTTCTTTCTTTCTTTCTTTCTTTCTTTCTTTCTTTGGTGTTAAATCTATAGTGGCAATTTATGCAGTGTACTGAGTCACAATCTACCACTAGATTAATGTTCTAGATTGTGGGCTCACAATATTGGGTAAACAAAGTGTTCTTGGACTGCAACTCCCAGAAACCCCAGCCAGCACAGCTGCTTTTGAAGACTTCTGGGAATTGCAGTCCAAGAACACTTGGACTGTTTTTGGACAGGGTGGGAAGCACTGCGGTACAAGGTATCTTAGGCAGGAAGTAGGTTTTTAGCTGCCTCCCAAGACGTAATCCTCATAAAGTTTTCATCTACATTGAGTAACCAGACTAAACACTAGACTACATTATTTGTCCCATTTAGTCCAGCATGATTTACTCCAGACTGATTGGCATGAAGTTTCTAAGGCCTTAAACAGAAGTCCTTTCTCTCACCTCTCACCTTGTCCTTTAAACTGGAGGTGATGGGGTTTGGACTTGTGATCTTATGGCTACAAACACACGAACGCTTTACTGCTGCATAGGACTAAACAGTTAGACCTAGGAAACATTGATCTTAGTCCTTATTAGGTGACTGTCCACTTACCTGCTTTAACAAAATTACAGTGATGAAGTGTAACATTTGTCAAAATATTGCTATAGATTAATTTTCAAACTAAATGACTTCAGTTGCAACCCTATGGACCCTTTCATAGAAGTTAGCCTTCGTGACTTCAATAGGATGCTATTTGATACTCTTTCTTTCTTTAGTTTTGCTTTTAAAATTATAGTTGTTTATGGTTTCCAATCAGCAATTTCTTATACCAATGAGGGAGTGATTCAAAATCGATGTCTGTGATGGTATTGGTATTAAAACAGAAGGTTTCTGTTTTTGTGGGGAGGGACTTTCATGAAAATAAAACTAAAGATCGTAGCAATGGAATGATCAGGGCTCAATACAAATCTGGCTAGTTGCAGAGCATGATTGAGGCAAAATCCTACCTTCCTCTCATTCCTCTGTCATTGTAACTGTACTCTGACATGTCAGCCTTGAGGGTGTGGTTAAAAAGGACTGCCCTCCAGTGCATCAAAGGAAACTTCTACATCCTTGCTCATTCTAGCTCTTGTATAAAAACTGACAGATATGTCAAAGGTGTGATCGGGTAGTGAATAAGTAATAGGCCTTGACAAGCTGGACTTTCTCATTCCATACAGCCTAAGGTGAGGCAGCAGCCTGGGGTAAGAGTGAAGGCAATTAAAAAACAACATGGGACTCTAGACGAATGACTTGTGATATGGCCCACATTTTTTCCTAGGGTCTTTTTAGGACCACACATAAAACCCTGCCAATGCATGCATTGTCCTAAAGTTTAGATTTCATCCCAAATGTAATCTTTAAAAAAAAAAAAGTTGAGCCTTTGTAATAGTGAAGTATGAAAAATGTTTTTTCCAATTAAGTACATGGCTGGAGCAGTACCCATTTCATAATAAGGCCAACAGTTGCCTGATCTTCAGCCATTTTAGTCTGTGGCTTTGCTGCTTCATGGATCTCAGAGGTGAAGAGGCAATTATTTGTCTGCTGAACCACCCTAATCCCTAGACATCCACAGGTCAACTTCCAGTGAAGGAGCCAGTTCACACATCGTAGCCTGGAAAACATACACACTGAAATTCCTTCTAAAACATTTCCTGTTTGCGAAAAGCATATCACTGGGTAACTAGGGGGGAGAGGTGGGGTTTTTTTGTTTTTTTTTTCAAATAGAACTTATAAAAATAACACCTTTTTATGAATGTATGTATGTTCTTTTATTTTTGGACATCAGATTTTCTTTCCCTTACCTTTTAAAAATAATCTTTCTGAGCCAGCTACAACACATAAAATACAGAAACAAGAAAGGATGAATTAAAAATAGGAAAATATTAAAAAGAAAAAGAAAAAATGCAACTCTAAAAACTAATGTCATCACAAGCTGAGGTATTTTACTAGGATTTTGCTCATGATAGAAAACAGCAGATGAGAATGTGAAGTGAGCTTACGTTGGAACGTCGTTTCATGTACTGAATTCTGTAATCATCTTCTTTACCCTTGGATAGTGGAATATATTCCTTATCTTTGTGAACTTTCAGATGCCAAATACGAATAAGAATCTGTTGTGGTATTGTTCCACCCCAAGAGTTAGTAACACCTTGCACCACCCTGGAGGTGCTCTGGAAACACACACATACAACTTCTACAGATTTGTCTGAAGGCAGTGTACATGGCTGTTCAGTACTTAATGGTTTTATGTGTGAATATTCGGGGGGAGGTTCCCTCTTTATATGGTAAAGTATATTATCCTCCCGGGAGGCAGTGGAAGACAGGATGGCCTGGTGAGCTTTGGTCTGTGGGGTCACAAAGAGTCGGACATGACATGACGACTAAACAACAACAAATATTATCCTGCCTACTCCAACACGTGATAAACCATTTCTGGGACAAACTTCTTTATTCTGTAGAGAGTGTCCTTGGATAATTAATCTGGTGTCTTGCCCTACCACTGTATAGCTCTTTCAATGAGATTATATCTGAAAAAGAACCATATGCATTTCCTTCATTTAAAGTAGGCATCCCTTGAGTATCACTTTGTCTTGAGAGGTCCTCACTGTCTGTGCATAAGAGGGAGAAAGACAGAATTTTTGGCTAAAAAGTCTTAGATTTGGAAGGTCTGCAGGAAATTAAAATGTCATCTATGTGACATTCCTTAGAACAGTTCTTGCTCTTTTTGCATATTTATCAAAGATTTCAGTAAAGGAAAGAGTTGTCAACAAATTAGGACTTTCTAGTTTCTTTCCCTTCCTCGTTTCCCTTCTCTCTAATGAATGGAGAGCTTGCTTTTCCCTGGCATTTCCACTTACTGCTTGACTGTGCTCCTAGCAAGCTTTCTGTTCTAAAGAGAGTGCCAGGCATGCACACATTGAACACTTCTACTTTGATGCTGTCATCCTTGTCAAACATTTGGAACCTTCTTTGCCAGAGTGCTAATGACAGAAATCTTGGCAATATTCACCAAGGAGAATTCCCCTTTCCCTACAGGGCTGGGAGAAGGAACTGATGAGCTGATTTCCACTGCAAACAAACCCTAAGAACCAACCTAAGTGCCTGTCTTCGCCACTTGCAGTCTGCAAAGACATGTAAGGGGAGTGCTTGGAGTGTTTAATGTAGAGAGAGCAATATATAACGTGGAAAAAAATTCAGAGAAGACCTTGAGATCTGTGCATGGAAATCTTTGCAGGCGTCAGAGTTGTTCCAAACCATTCTAGAAGAGACCTAAATAACTATTTCTAAGAAAGAAATTTAACTGTTCTTTTGTTGTTGTGCATGCAATAGTGTTTTTAGTTGATAAGCTTTTATAGTGCAATACATGCTAAATCAAGTTCTTGTTTCTAATCCTGTGTCTTAGTGCTCTTAACCGCCTTGAGACACTTTGAGCAGAAAAATAAAGGTGGGGAAATACTGTACATGCATCAGTGGAGGCTGGTGAGTTTGATTTTCTGGTGTTAGTAAAACTACTCTACAGGAAGTTCTGTCACTCAAGAGGAGGTGTTATGGAAGAGGGGGAAGAAGCATGATTCGAAAAACCTGGTTGTGAGATTGTGATGTTATTAATTCTGTTGCCTTTCCTATACCAACACCACCATTAATACCACCAGGACGATTAACATCAAAAAGGACAAGATTACATAGTAAAGGAGGACAGTTAAGAAATATATGTTGGGGGACAATCACTGTCAGATTTTTATAATTGTTTTTTCCCTTTTTCTCTTCCTTTTATTGTTAATATGTAATCCTTTAATTTAATTGGTATTAAGTTTATATTACAATTGGGTTATGCATTTTTATTATATGCTTATTAAGTAATTTGTATAATTTGATTGCATCATTTTCTGTTAATTTTGATATTTTGATTTTGTATTTATTTCTTAATTGTTTTTTTTCTCTTCTATTTTTTCCCCTTTTCTTCTTTTCTTTGTTCTTTTTCCCTTCTTTTCCCTGATATGGATTGGAAGGCCTGCCCCCCCAGCGAGGGGCCTTTTAAGATCTCTGTGACTACGGGTAATGGGAGATATAGAGTCGGCGCAGTCCCTACTCGTGTTAGAAGAACAAGGAACAGATGTTTGAAGGCTGTTCATTGTTCTGAGACTGTGACCAACCCCCAATATCGAGGTAACCAGTTCAGCCAGCCTTCCACTCTATCCCTGCTGCTGTTGAATGCCAGGTCTGTGTCCAATAAATCCCAGGTAATTTGTGACCTTATCCTGGAGGAGGACGCAGACCTGGCATGCATAACTGAGACGTGGATTGGCGGGAAGGGGGGTCCTCCCCTGGCTCTCATCTGTCCGCCCGGTTATGCCGTCCAGCACCAGGGTAGACTGGAGGGGCGAGGGGGGGGGAGTAGCCATTGTGTATAAACCCAGCTTACAGGTTACCAGACGCTCCTCGGTGGTAAGGCCGGGTCTAGAGGCACTCCACATGTCGGTTGGGGCCAGGGATTGAATTGGGATTTTGCTGTGTTATCGCGCTCCCTGTAACCCAGCGATTTCCCTTCCGGAGCTGGCCGACTTTGTCTCCGAGGCACTGTTGGGATCCCCAAGGCTTTTGGTCTTGGGTGATTTCAACGTGCATGCGGGGGCAGAGGTTACCGGGCCAGCTCTTGAGTTCCTGGAAACCATGGCTTCCTTGAACATGTCCCAACATGTAAACGGCCCCACCCACGTGGGTGGCCATACGTTGGACCTGGTCTTTTCCACCAATTGGAGCGAGTGTGGTCTGGTGGTGACCGACCTTGTGTCGCTCCCCTTGTCATGGTTAGATCACCATCTGGTAAAATGTAAGGTTTCCGTGGCTCTCCCCCCTCGCAGGGAGCAGGGACCTATTTTCATGGTCCGCCCTCGAAGGCTACTGGATCGGTTGGATTCCAGGATGCCATGAGAGGGGTCACGGCTGACCTGGCTAGCGCTCTTGTTGACGCTCTGGTTGACAGCTGGACCATGGCTGCCACCAGGGCCGTAGACATGATAGCGCCTAAACGCCCTCTCCGTTGCAGAATGCGCCCGGCGCCTTGGTTTAACCAGGAGCTCCGAGCGCTGAAGCGACATAGGAGGAGGCTAGAGCATAAGTGGAGGAAGGACCCGACGGATTATAATTGGATCGCTGTCAGGGTCGCAACTAACCTTTACCTCTCTAAGGTGAAGGCTGCTTGTCAAACTTACTTCGCTAACCGGATAAGCGAAGCGTCCAATCAGCAGGCGGAGTTATTCCGTATAGTGCGCGACCTATCCGGAACTGGTCTTGGTGATAGGCCTCCCCCTAGTTTCTCACCTGACCAGTTTGCAACCTTTTTTAAATCTAAAGTGGAGGCCATCCGCCGGGACCTCTCTCCTTTTTTGAACACAGTGAGTCGAGCAGAGATGTCCAGTGCTCCATCTTGCCCGGTGATTTTTGACACCTTTCAGCCTGTCACGCCTGATTCGGTCGCCAAGGTGCTTGATCGCTGCCGTGCCACCACCTCCTCCCTTGACCCTTGCCCGGCCTGGCTAATCAAAGCAGCCAGGCCGATAACAACTGAATGGGCCACTGTAATAATAAATGGGTCTTTCCTTGAGGGCAGGTTTCCTTCTGCCCTCAAGGAAACACTCATTA
Source organism: Pogona vitticeps (assembly GCF_051106095.1). Classification (NCBI taxonomy): domain Eukaryota; kingdom Metazoa; phylum Chordata; class Lepidosauria; order Squamata; family Agamidae; genus Pogona; species Pogona vitticeps. The sequence goes on from NC_135783.1 coordinate 32,860,060, forward strand.
GGCCCATAAGAAAGAAACCTAGTTTGGCGGCGGACGAAATTGGCAATTATAGGCCCGTCGCCAACGTTTCTTTCATGAGCAAGGTGGTGGAGAGGGTGGTGGCCGACCAGCTTCAAGCTCACTTGGAAGAAACGGATGCCCTGGATCCATTTCAGTCGGGCTTCAGGCCGCGCCACGGAACAGAGACGGCATTGGTCGCCCTGTACGATGACTTACTGAGGGAGGCTGACAGGGGAAAAATTTCTCTGTTAGTCCTTCTCGACATCTCAGCGGCCTTCGATACCGTCGACCACGGTATCCTCCTGGGGAGGCTCTCCGAGCTGGGAATTGGTGGCCTGGCACTTGCCTGGCTCCATTCCTTCTTGGAGGACCGTCCCCAGAGAGTACAGCTTGAGGAGAGTGTCTCGGCCCCGTGGAGCCTCAATTGTGGGGTTCCACAGGGGTCGATTATCTCCCCAATGCTGTTTAATATCTTTATGAGGCCGCTGGGTGGGGTCACCAGGGGATGTGGAGCGTCGTGTCATCAGTATGCGGATGACACCCAGCTCTACATCTCCTTTACTCCAACTGCAGGTGATGCCGTCCTGTCCCTCCAGCGCTGCCTGGGGACCGTACTGGAATGGATGCAGGAGAACGGGCTGAGGCTGAACCCGGACAAGACGGAGGTCTTGAGGGTGGGTGCCCCCACTGTTGGCGGCTTGGGTGACTCCCTCTCGTTTGGGGGGGTGACTCTTGCCACAAAGAATGGGGTTCGCAGTCTGGGGATCCACCTGGACCCGGCGCTCTCCATGGAGACTCAGGTGGCGTCCGTGGTCCGCACCGCCTTTTTTCATCTTTGGCGGATAGCCCGGCTGCGACCCTATCTCGATGTGGGGGCGCTCACCACCCTGGTCCATGCGCTCGTAATCTCAAGATTAGACCACTGTAACGCGCTCTACGTGGGGCTACCTTTGAGGCTGACGCGGAAACTCCAAGTGGTGCAGAATGCGGCGGCCAGACTCCTAAGTGGAGCTCGAAGATACCATCACATTTCTCCTATTCTGGCTGCGCTGCATTGGCTGCCCATTCGGTTCCGCGTTGACTTCAAAGTTCTGACGCTTACGTTCAAAGCCCTAAACGGTTTAGGGCCTCGATACTTGGCGGAACGCTTACTCCCACCCAGTTCTACCCGTGTCACCCAAGCGAGTCAGGAGGTGAGGCTGAGGAGCCTGACGCCGAGGGAGGCCCGGAAGGAAAAGACAAGAAACCGGGCCTTCTCGGCGGTGGCTCCTCGCCTCTGGAACAACTTACCTCCTGACATTCGCGCAGCTCCCTCGCTGGGTATTTTCAAGAAACACCTGAAAACATGGATGTTTAGGCAGGCCTTCCCCCTTTCTACCTAACACTTTCTTTTTCTGTTATAATATATCCCGTTTCTCGCCATCTTTGGGGAAAAAAATTTTTTTTTTATTCTATCTTAATTTATGTAAATTATTATTTGTGATGTGGTTTGTTATATGTTTCTTTTTTAAATGCATGTTGTAAGCCGCCCAGAGTGGTCACAATTGACTAGATAGGCGGGGTATAAATGAAATAAATAAATAAATAAATAAATAAATAAATAAATAAGGACTGCTCATAATTAATTGGCATGTTGGAGATTTAGGCTATGGAACTAGTTGCGACGAAGCAGATTTTCTGAGTGCTAGGCCATCAAGGCATCTTTCAGTTCAAGTCTCCATCTATCTAGACTACAAACAGAATGCTGTTATATTTCTTAAGGAGCTGCTTCAGTTACTATTATCTCATCAAACAAAGCATGCCAGATGCAGGCATATGCATGTTCAGAAAGCAAGTGACACATTCAGGGCTTTTGCATTGGGCTGCGCAGATGACACGGTGAGCTCACTTTCCCCCTCATCTGGAAGGAGTGTCTCGTGTCATGAAGCAGAGGAGCCTTGCTGCTTCTGGGAATGAGGCTGACCAGCTATAAGAATCACATCCCTTTGTACTTAGCCAGCGGGGAGGGTTAATTGTTGCAGAGGCCCTACAGATGAGCAAGTGGGGAATAAACGAAGAGTTCCAAGTGTGTATTTGAATGGTGGGAAAGAAAAACAGATTTAGTTACTACATTTGTAGCACACCCTACCTTCAGGTTCAAGTCTCTCTTTGAGGAAGAAATATAGAAAATGTCCTTTTAAAGGTTTGTAATCAGGTTTCCTCTTCATACATATGCTTAATTTAATTGGTCCATAAGTAAGTCAGTCAAAAAGATTAAATCCAAAGCAGTGTATAGGGATCTGGATATATATGTACATACATGCTTATGAAATTTAATTCTGTTGGATATTTGCATGAGATTTTTCTGGATGGTGGCTTTAACACTGGATTCTATAACATCTGAATAGGGCTTTAGTGTCCCTACTGTCTTAACTCTGTATGCACAAAATGTGGTGCACAATCCAGCCCACCCTACTTGGGTTATGTAGCCAAGCCAAAGTTGCATGTACCAAAAATCAAGAAAGGAACTCTTTAATTAGCAGCAATGTATATCTGCTAGTGTTGTCATTCTTTCAGAGTGGAGGTCCACAGGAGGACACCGTCCAGTGATTTTAATGTGGTGATAGAGGACAGCTTTATGAATACAGTACCGTGCACTTTGGAAAAGACAAATAGACCAAATCAAAGCTGAACATTCATTAGGAACTCTAATGACGATACTGAATCTGGCTTTCTGTGGACATGAAAGACAAGACTTACTGTAAAAAAACAATCCCCAGAATCCTACTGGTTATTTATGCAGGTGTTAAGTGCAATGGCATAAATTGCAGCAGTGAGTCGCTGCTACTTTAAGAGTTGTCACTTGTACCCTTCATCGCATACCAAGTCACACAACTGGTGTGCAGCAAGAACTACAAGCAGCAATTCCTTAACTGGTGCCAGTTCACTGCTGTAATTTATAACATTGCACTCACATAAATAGCCAATCCAGTTCTGGTCAATAATACTAGGAATGTAGTTGCAGGTAGCCATGTTAGTCTGTGCCAGCATTATAGGTAAAACCAAAATAGGAAAAGAAAAAAGAAAAAGAAAAAAAAGGCAAAAATATGGTGGTGCCTTAAAGACTAACGTTTCTACTTTTTAAACATGAGCTTTCATAAACAAGTCTGATGAAGTGGACTTGTCCATGAAAGCTCACATTAAAAATATATAAGTTAGACTGGAAAACAACTACTGTACCAGAAATTGGGCCTTCTTGGTGGTAGCCCCACAATTGTGGAATACCCTCCCACCCGAAGTTCACCTGGCCCCCTCATTATGCACTTTTTAAAAGCTGTTAAAACCTAGCTATTAGGACAGGCTTTTCCTGAACAAATAACAGCATGATCCAACCGTGCCTCTGATAATGTAACATTCAACATACTGCCATGTTTTTATGTTATTAAATGTAATGATGTAATGTATTGTACTATATTTCACTATGTTTTCAACTGTACATATTTCATGGTGTTTTGGTTTGCACTTTTTAGTTTATCAATGTTGTCTTATTTTGTTACTTTATTGTTTCTGTCTAGTTGTTGTAAATCATCCAGAGTGGCCCTGGATGCCAGATGGCTGGTAAATGAATGAATGAATGAATGAATGAATGAATGAATGAATGAATGAATGAATGAATGAATGAATGAATGAATGAATAAATAAATAAATAAATGTTAGCATTCACATTGAAATACAATTGTCTTTAAGATGCCAAAAAGTTTCATAGTTTGTTTTTTGTTATTTTGTATTTTGCATTTGTCTGGACATAATTTGGAAGTGACTTCATAGCATGTAAGAGAGAAGAGGCACTATTTTACTGAGAAATAATCTTAAAGTACCAAAAGGTGGTCACTTAAGAGTGAATATCATAATGCTTTGTGTCTTCATTGCATACTCAAAATGAACTCTTTCGCTCACCACAATTAGTGCTGAAACAAATATTTAGAGTGAACTACAGAGTCAGTCAGTTCAATGGGAGAGACATTATAGGAATTTGATTTGTGCAAGCAGCACAGTCTAGCCATAATTTCCAGTGAGGCAGTTCTGTTAGTCTGTTGCAGCAAAACACACAAACAAATGACGAGATGAAAGCAAAAGAGTCTTGTGGTACCTTTAAGGCAATTTTATTATGCCATAAGCTTCCTTGCTGATGTACTGTATGAAGTGTTACCTAATTTGGCAGGTCATTGCACACAAGCTTGGTGGGTGAAATGTACGAAGGGCATGCACAGAACTTGAGCAGACTGGCAGGTGAATCTTATTTGAAACCAGGTACCAATCCTCTGTGGCACCTGAATTTTGTGGCTTGAATTTCCTGCCGTTGTTTCAGATGCGTGGCATACCTCTAACTGTCCAGTGCAATTGCATCCATCCATTTCACATCCTAGTGTTCTGGTTACGCTATCTGAGTTGTTTCCTTCACTGCTGGATAGCTCAGTGGTTTAGATATCTGTCTGTCGGAGCCAGAGGTTGGGAGTTCTATTCCCCGCTGTGCTTCCATGATAAGGGCTGGACTCGATGATCTATAGGGTCCCTTCTAGCTCTGCAGTTCTAAGATTACATTACATTATACAAAGTCAAATGGAAACCTTATTACTTGGAAAGCAGTTCCAAGGTAGTTGTTGCTGTTGTTGTTTTCACCTTTTAGATGATTCCTTTGTATCTCCATTTTTCCCTTGAACCTCTGCCTGCTTGTTCAGCATATGCTTGTTCAGCAGCAGGACCTGCTCAATTGGTCCTTCTTTTTCCAGCCACAATATCATCAAAGGCCATGATTTGTGAGCTTGAAAGAGCAAAGACCATGTCTGCGTGGGTCACCGATAATTAAGGAATGGCAGTGGTCAAGAAGGTGGTGTGCGCTGGCCGGGGAGAGGAGAAATCAGTTCAAGCCAAACTGGAGCACTTAGGTGTCTTAGTACTGAATCCCTTTTAGACCTCTCTCAGCTTATAAATATTAATTTAAAGACTACCAACAAGGACAGTAAACGGATTCAGGCATAAAACTTCCTGTCAGGATTGATTTATGCCCAATAAAAGGAGAGCTGGATAGAGAAAGCCTGCTTCGCTAACTTTATGATAGACAGTGAAATAGTGCCATCAACATAAAAAGAAAAGATTTTACTGTGTAGTTTTCTGTACAGGGTGTCTCCATTCTTAATCAGTTTTGTGTGACTACTGATGTTTTCTTATTTACCACATTTGTTTTCTTTTATATGAGCCTTTGATACAATAAGCTAAAAGGTTTTCAACACTGTGATGTGTGTCAATGAGTTCTTCATTTGTGCCATTGTTGTCACCTACAATAAAGGAAAAGCTGTCAATGCACTCTGTTATTTTCTTTCCAGTAAATATTGAAATGAAGGATGGGGAGCATACATGCTTCAATTCCCATCATCTTAGAAGCATAGCCCATAATGAAGGACCACGGGAGTTGCAGTATGGTTCCCTAGTAGCTGTGGCCACTATGAGTGAGTCACAATCCAACATCTAGAGGTTTACACCTTGATCTTTATCCGGATTTAATTTGAAGGTGAAGACATCAGCTTTAGGAATAAAAATACGGTTGTCAAAGAGTCTGTACTCCTCAAAGGATGTATCACTTGATTCCAGAGGATATACAGATGATACAGATTGAATGAGATATAATGGAAGAATGTAAAGCTCCTTAATTGTGTCTTGGCAGGAAGGCAGGTGTTATTGTGTTGCACGTTTGCTAGATTCAGCATGGTCACTCCTTCAATTAACCCATGACAGCTATGAGGGGAAGGGAGGAGGAAGTGTAATGCAATGTGTATGCATATAATTATGTGATCTATAATGGTTCAGACTCCAAGACCACACATGTAAAGGCTGAATCTGCTTGTAACTTTTTGACCATATGCTTTGCAGTTTGCACCGTGGGCAAGCTTCATCCCTCCATCTTGTGCTGTCTTCTGCCTCTGTTGTTGTTGATTGTATCATTGTCCCATTTTGAAGTAGACTGATTCTTTATCACCTGCTTTTTTCAGCTAGTTTTTATGTGTTCTTGGGGCTTTTTTTTTTTACTATTAGGGCACAAAAAAAAAACCAAATGGGGAGAAAGAAACAAAATGAAGGGTTTGTGTTTTACACATCTTTAGTCGCAACCTTGCCATCATTAGGCGATTGCACTGGGCAAATATGAATATGAAAGCATCATAAATAATAAGAAGAAAACTGATTCAGCATCACTTTTAAATGTGCCAGATAACACAGTGCCGAATCTCTGTGTATGTTTACATAAAAACATTTCAGATTCTACTAGAAAAAAAGAAGGGCGATTCAAATGGAGCCATTTATATAGTATTGGATTTTTATGACTATATTCAATGACAGAGATCACTGCTATAAAAAGTGGCTTACTGGTGCCCACAAAGAGAGAAAAAGAATAACAAGAAGAGAAAGGAGAGTAGAATAATGTATTTGGGAAAATACCTTTTGAATAGCCCAGGGGAGGGGGGGTGGCACACTGTATTAGAGCGATGCTTTGTGGCTGGAATAAATGTGAAACCAAGGTCCTCAGAGAGGATCACTTTGAAAAGAAATGAAAAATGCATAAAACTTTGTTTAATTTATGGAATTTATATGCTGCTGACCAGTAAGTATAAAGTTCTGTTCCCTTGGTCCTCACTATCAGTCATGTATTACTTGTCAGTAAATGTGGCGCACTCAGAACATAACAGCTACGGTAATATTTCTGTTCCCACTGCAGCTTTACTACACCCATGAAACCCTGTAATCTTTAAATTCCCTCACTGTTAACATCTGCTGGAACATTATTGGTCCCAGCATAGCCAAGCTGCTCTGAAATTACATTTAGCAAAGTAGTTAATGCTAACAGTGTAATTTTAGAAGCAACCATGTTTAAAAAAGGCTTTATAACTGGTTTGTCAACCATACTTCCTTTTTTGATTGTGTTATTTTCTCCATTTCTGGGGTATGTTATTACCTCATTTGTATGCTACTAATCAGGCATACAGGAAAAAAATTAAAATATTTTAAAAATCAATATATTCTCATTCTTTCCCTTTTCTTTGTACATATGTCTATCTCTGCTCTAAATCCCCTGGAATAACTTTTAAAAATACCTTCCTCTCTTTTTTTCAGTGTACAAAAAAGATTCCACCACAGGCTCGGATTATGTAAGTGTTTAGAGGGTTGAGGTTGGAAACTAATCAGGTCTTAATAAGATGAATATATTTTGTCATCGGGCCAGGGTGCCTCACATGTTTGAAATTCAAATGTTCATGCATATGATCAAAATAAGCAGGTTACCACACAGTCTCTCTTAACAAGAATACATTTGTGTGCTTTTATAAGGAAATGGCTGTACAGAGGGCACTCAGCTTAAACGATCCAACTGCTAAGTGTTACAACACAGAAAAAGAAAGACTTTTATAGGTTTTTCACCATATTGCTCTAAATAGGTTTTTCACCATATTGCTCTAAATCTATGACTGAAATTTTGTTGCTTAGCATAGTGAGTCACTCTTGTTCTTGTTGAGTTGTTAAGTCGTGTCCGACTCTTTGTGACCCCATGGACCAGAGCATGCCAGGCCCTCCTGTCTTCCACTGCCTCCCAGAGTTGGATCAAATTCATGTTGATATCTTCGATGACACTGTCCAACCATCTCATCCTCGGTCGTCCCCTTCTCCTCTTGCCTTCACATTTTCCCAACATCAGGTTCTTTTCCAAGGAGTGTTCTCTTCTCATCAGATGGCCAAAGTATTGGAGCCTCAGCTTCAGGATCTGTCCTTCCAGTGAGCACTCAGGGTTGATTTCCTTCAGAATGGATACATTTGATATCCTTGCAGTCCAGGGGACTCTCAAGAGTTTCCTCCAGCACCACGATTCAAAAGCATCAATTCTTTGGCAGTCAGCCTTCTTTATGGTCCAGTTCTCACTTTGATACATCGCTACTGGAAAAACCGTAGCTTTCGCTATGCGGACCTTTGTCAGCAAGATGAGGTCTATGCTTTTAAAGATGCTATCGAGGTTTGTCATCGCTTCCCCCCCAAGAAACAAGAGTCTTTTAATTTCAGGGCTGTCACCATCTGCAGTGATCATGGAGCCTAAGAAGGTAAAATCTGTCACTGCCTCCATATCTTCCCCTTTTATTTGCCAGGAGGTGATGGGACTAGTGGCCATGATCTTAGTTTTTTGATGTTGAGCTTCAGACCATTTTTTTTTTTGCATTCTCCTCTTTCACCCTCATTAAGAGCTTCCTTAATTCATCCTTACTTTCTGCCATCAGAGTGGTATCATCTGCATATCAGAGGTTGTTGATACTTCTTCTGGCAATCTTAATTCCAGCATGGGATTCCTCCAGTCCAGCCTTTCACATGATGTATTCTAAATATAAGTTAAATAAGTCAGGGGACAATATAGAGCCTTGTCGTACTCCTTTCCTAATTTTGAACCAATCAGTTGTTCCGTATCCAGTTCTAACTATTGCTTCCTGTCCCACATGTAGATATCAGTTGTTCCGTATCCAGTTCTAACTATTGCTTCCTGTCCCACATGTAGATTTCTCAGGAGGTAGTCAGTGTCAACAGTGTCATCTTTTAAGATTTTAAATAGTTGAACTGGAATGCCATCACCTCCACTGGCATTGTTGTTAGCCATGCTTTCTAAAGACCACTTGAATTCACTCTCCAGGATGTTTGGCTCAAGGTCAGCAACACACTATCTGGGTTGTCCAGTACATCCAGATCTTTCTGGTATAATTCCTCTGTTTATTCTTTCCACCTCTTCTTGATGTCTTCTGCTTCTGTGACGTCCCTACCATTTTTGTCCTTTATCATGTCCATCTTTGCACAAAAGGTTCCTTTAATATCTCTAACTTTCACAAACAGATCCCTGGTTTTTCCCTTTCTATTATTTTCCTCTATTTCTTTGCACTGTTCATTTAAAAAGGCCCTCTAGTGTGTCCTTGCTATTCTTTGGAAGTCTGCATTCAATTTTCTGTAACTTTCCCCATCTCCCTTGCATTTTGTTTCCCTTCTCCTCTCTGCTATTTCTAAGGCCTCGTTGGACAGCCATTTTGCTTTCTTGCATTTTCTTTTCTTTGGGATGGTTTTTGTTGCCTCCATCCATAGTTCTTCAGGCACTCTGTCCACCAAATCTAGTTCCTTAAATCTGTTCTTCACTTCCACTGTGTATTCATAAGGGATTTGGTTTAGATTATACCTGAGTGGCCCAGTGGTTTTTCCTGCTTTCTTCAGTTCAAGATTGAGTTTTGCTGTAAGGAGCTGATGATCAGAGCCACAATCAGCTGCAGGTCTTCTTTTTGCTGACTGTATAGAGCTTCTCCATCTTTGGCTGCAGAGAACACAATTAATCTGATTTCAGTATTGCCCATCTGGTGATGTCCATGTGTAGAGTCACCTCATGTGTTGTTGGAAAAGAGTGTTTGTGATGGCCAGCGTGTTCTCTTGAGAAAACTCTATTAGCCTTTGCCCTGCTTTGTTTGAACTCCAAGGCCAAACTTACCTGTTGTCCCTATTATCTCTTGACTCCCTACTTTAGCATTCCAGTCCCGTATAATGAGAAGTACATCTTTCTTTGGTGTCAGTTCTAGAAGGTGTAGTAAGTCTTCATAGAATTGGTCAATTTCAGCCTCTTCAGCCTTGATGGTTGGTGCATAAACTTGGATTACTGTGATGTTGAAAGGTCTGCCTTGGATTTGTATTGAAATCATTCTATCCTTTTTTATATCCCAGTATAGCTTTATAAAAATTAGATTTTTCAATCTGTGCATCTGAGGAAGTGGTTAGAGGTCATGCAGTGTAGTCCATGAAAATAAATCTGAGTAATTAAAGTGCCACAATACTTTTTGATCATTTCTGTTGTACCTATGATAGCTGAAAATGCTAAAAATAAAAAGTTCAAAAACAGTAAAGCAAATCAAGTAACAGACAGGTAATGGTACATAGTGGTTCTGATTATGAGCAATGACTCAGGAACTTGCAGGTCTAACTCTTCCCTTAATTGTGTACTTGTTCAGCTTTCTAAGCAAGCCTTCACCTCAGCCCCTCCATCTGCCATAGGAGAATAATATTCAGAAACTTAAAGAGTTCTTGTAAAAACTACTTTTATGGTATCTGTAGTACGGGGGGTATACTATCTGGGTAATTCTGGGAGATAATCCAAAAATAGAAATCTGTGCCTGTGTGATACATTGTTAGTATTTAATATAATATTAAAATATAGATCTATTTCCTCATCAGAAAATGCACTACTGAATGTTGAAATGGCAGTAAGGAAAAGTGAAAATGTTATGATGATCTTATTTAAAAGATTAAGAGAGAAACATAAACACACATTTAGGTATAAACATAAATATACACTTACATGGAACCTTTGAATAATTTTGCCTATGACTTGATCCAGAGATACCCTTCTCTTATTCAGATGTTTGCATTAAGATATCAAAGATTTACCTGGATAAAGCAGACAGATGCTTTGAAAGGAAGAACTGGCTAAGTACATTTGTTTACTGTTCTCCTATGCACAATGTTTGGTCTGTATGGAAATGCATGAAGAGCTACACTTGCCAGTGTGCCTAAGATTCCTTCATAGCTGCACACAGTGGAGTTCCATGTGGATTATTGTATGTTGGAAGCAAACAAGTGGATGTGTTCTTCTTTCCCATGTGGAGTGATAGACTGCATCAGGTACTGGCTGTTGGGAGAGCAATAGCATACTGTGTTCAAAAGAATATTGCTGGAATGCATATGTAACCCCTATGAGATGTTGTTTCAGCCCAAAGGAGTGGGACTAAGAAAGAGTGGGGCTGTGAGTAAAAGATTTGAATCAGAAAGAGATGGAGGACTGAAGAGACCAGAGTTGCTTTTCCATCTAGACTGCTAAGGCCCTTGCCAACTTGATCTAGAGTTTTGAAGACTCTGCACATGAAGCTGATTCGTCTACATTATGGATACCCGACCCATATTTTTGAGGAAAATATCTTGGATTTTTGTCTAAATCTGAAATTCAAAAAGATATTCATACTTTGCAATTTTACAAGAAACTTCTGTACTGGTGCTGTTGCCGAGATCTTGAGCACACAAATCGTAGCATTTTGTTATTGTTATAGTTGCTCATGTTGTCTGTTATATAACTGTGAATAAGAAAGACACTCATTTTGTGTAATTGCATTTGCAAGGGTCATCAATAGACAGCTAAGTAAACAAATAGCCCCATAGAACTGAAAATATGTTACACACACCCAAGCATTCAAATAGAATTAAGGTCATGCAGTGTAGTAAATGACTACCATTCACAATTTCTCCATAATTATACAATTAAATAACTGTCTGGATCTGGACCTCTACACTGTAGTTGAACAGAATGACCATCCATGTAATTCAGTCTCTATATTCTTAAGAGTGTGAATTTTTATTACTTTACTCTAGAATATATGCAACATTAACTGTTCTAAATAAATCTAACCACTACCTGATTCATGAGCAGCAGTAAATGACATCTGTGCCAGATGGCAGCCAGCGTTCACATTTCCTTCAACTCTGGATTGCATCTACTTCTTCCATATCTTTTCTTAGTCTCTGTTAATTTGTGAAGCAAAATTTTCTCTGTCTGTGTCTGTTGTAACCCTCAGACAGTTTTACTAGATTAGTTAATACAGTTACAAAATAAGGCCTTATTGGATCATAATCCATTATTACTAAAAGCTATCACTGGTGTGTCTCGGTTCTTTTGTAGAGCCCTCCCATAGAAACCTGCCTTTAATGGAATGCAGGAATGTCATTCTTTCCTTATTGTTGATAATCCTACATTATGGGCCTTGCTCTAACTGGTATAATAAAATGTTATAGAGGAGGATTACTAAAGCTGCTGTATTACAGTATATAAATTATTAGTTTCTGTCGTACAAAGCCATGCCCTCCAAAGACTTAAGAAATGTAATATATATGCATTCCCCCAAAAAAGATAGGTAGACAGACAGACAGACAAAATTTTCAGCTCAGTAACAATCCTAATAACAAGACCAGGTGTAGAATATGTGCTACCTGATGGTAGATGAGAAATCTTTGTTTCGAGGATGTTAATGTTTTAATTTATAGCAAAGGAAAAGACAAAATATGACACCGTGATGTGACAATAGTGTAGAAATATGTGTTAGTGGAATGTATCGCATTGAGGATGTAAATGTGTTGTGCAGGAAGAAATAAAGGATAGATGGGGGAGGGAGACAGTAACTAAAGAGTGGACTTGCTAAAGATTTACAAAAATCATGAAGAATGTGGGAAGAGTAAGACAAATGTAGTGCTTGGCCTGCAATGTCAGATCAAATATAGTGATTGATCTGTAAGATTCAAGTCACTCCTTGATGTTCGTGCATGCGTGAATTTACACAGAGAAAAGGAAGGAAAAAAAGCAGAATGTATTACAAAGAAAAGGAAGAGAAGTTAAAGAAAAGAATCAAATGCATGTACATGCTATGATGTGAAAAGCAGGGGGGTCAAATCAGTGACATGTAGCTTGAGCATAGAGGAGGACAGTGGCCACTTGCTTACATCGAAGCTTGAGCATATTGGGATTTCTTGTGAACTATGAACTTTGTTTTAAAAAGAAGAAGAAGAAGGAATATGGCAGTAGCAACAAAAAGCAACAGCACTTTTGCAAAGGTAAAATATCCTGGCAAGAGCAGAAACAGGTTTGAAGCAGGAAGGGCACCAGAAAGGCCAAAGAGCATTGATATGGCTTAATTTTCAGGAAGACACATCTATTAGCAGCATCTTTTATCCTTGGACTATGCAGCTCAGAACTCTCCAAACAGCATGGCTATCTGTCATCCAAGCAAGTGAATTTTCTAAGCTCTGGATTGTTTATGGTATTATTATTTATCAGCTTTGAGTTCAAGGTGGCCCACATGGCTTTCTTCCTCACCTGTTCCCCCCATTAGTCACACTGGCCACGTGACAACGGAAACTGTCTCTGAACAAGCGCTGGCTCTACGGCTTGAAAAACAGGATGATCACCGCCCCCTAGAGTCGGACACGACTGGACTAAAAATGTCAAGGGAAACCTAATATTGAAAAAAAAACACCCCAAGATACACAACAATACAAGATTTACAAACTTAAGAAGAAGAAGAAGAAACCACAAAGCAAAACCAACTTAAATTATATATAAACAGTGCACCCCTCCATCGGGACTATTTGTTTGAGGACTGGATCACACCTGCCAAAAGAACCCCATTTGTACCACTATGGCCATTTTATACATAATTTCATAAATACCTGAGCACATGATGGATGGCCAAGATTGAGACATTTTCCCAGCCAGCAGTTTATTTCTAGTTTATTTACTCCATTGCTGGGAGGGTTTGTACCAATGATGAATCCTTATCATTTCAGCGTGTATGAATGTTGCTGTTGATTTATCTCCTTTGGAAAGGGATCAGGTTTCTGGTGCTGTGGCCATTTCATGGCCACTCTGCTTGTGTCCTCTTTCGTTTTGAATTTTTTTAAAAAAGGTATATCGACAAATCAGTATTAGGATTCACTGGTGGTACCACTGCTGCTGCTGTTGCAACAGAAAACAAAATGGATACATTGCTCAGAAGGAGATAGCCTTTCCCTCCTTCCTTTTGGGTGAAAGAGGGCTTCAGATTTCCTGCTTTGAACTGGAAAATAAGGAGTACTGTATTTATTTAATCCTGGTCTTCACAATATTTTGCAAGTGTTCCAAAATCCATTGACCCTGTTCAAAAGGTAAAAGATATGCAGGGAGGAGAGAAGGGAAAAGGGGAAGAGGAAAGAAGCCTTGTTACTTCTGTACTGTATTTCTGTGTTGATATACAAGTTTTGGTAAAAAAAAATTTTAAAAGGGGGGGTTCTGATTGCTGCAAGAAACAGCAGAGAAAATGAATCAATACAAAATTAAAGAGCAGTGTAGCCTGCTATAACAGTTCAGATAGAAAGAAATGAATCGATACAGTGTGGTTGTAGAAGGGCTAGCCATTTTAGTCTGTGCAGGCAAAGCAAAACAGAAATAAAAAGTAAAAAAAAAATAGAAAAATGTGGTGGCTCCTTAAAGACTAACTTTTATATGCTTTCATGTGAGCTTTTGTGTTCATGTCCCCTTCATGTGCCACCACATTTTTGTCTTTAAGAACAGTGTGAATCCTTCTGTCAGTATATATACCACATGGCCATGAAAATAAATGCATCGGTACAACAGAGGTATGGAAATACCTGGTATAACTGGGGTTCTTTTGTCAGGTGTGATTAGGCACTTGGGTAACCATCCTCACAACAACCCGTGGTGGAGATCAGGCAAAGAAAGAGTAACTGGCTCTTAGTCACTGAGTGAATCCATGGCTCTGGATGGGGGCCTGGGCGTGGATCCCCAAGTCAGCACTTTGATAACATGTGTTACCTGCCATCGAGTCAGAAGCAACTTACAGTAACCCTAATAGGGCTTTCAAGGTAAGTGGAGTAGTTAATGGAGTAGTTTTGCCATTTACACATACACACAAAGTGACATTCAATAACTGAGTGGGGATTCAAACTCAGGTCTCCTGAGTCCTAGTCCATCACTCTATCCTCTCCACTATACCACACCAGTAATAATGACATCACATTAAAATGGAAACTGCTGAAACTTCCGTGTTCAGAAGCAGCGAGCCTCTAAATGCTAGAGGTGTTAGGAAACAACTCAGTTTGAAAGTTGTAGCTTCCAGCCTCCACTTTGCTGGATTAGACCCTTTTGGTTAGCCGTTGTGGGAAGTTGGAAGCTGACCAGATGGCCTCTGGATCTGATCCAGTGGAAAAGTTTTTATTTTTAGGAGCTGTCTCTGAGATGAGCTGGAAGAGATATGAGGATAGACAATGTCAGGAAAATGTAAGTAGAGGCAGAACTTTTTTTTAAAAAAATCTGGACTCTCCCAGCTAGCATGGCCACTTGTTGCAGGATTCTGGGCATGATAGTTCCCTTCAAAAGTAATGCTTCCAAGTTTCCAAGTTCTAGAAAGATAAGGAAAGGATGAGGAGATGAGGAGGGAAACTAAGGACAAGTGGGAGAGAAGTTTCACTGAACAGGAACAGAACACACAAATTAATCAATTTGTGGATCAATTTGTGTCAGTCTGCAGTCTCCTCTAGACAGATTTTTACATTCTTCCCGAGCAATAGGCCTGATTAGTAGATTCTAACAGAGAAATTATTTTTTTTTCTTCTAGCAGCAGTTTATGGTACACTTCCTCCCCCCTTCACTTTCTGAAGAGCTTTAAAAAGCAATACAATCATTTTCTGAAATAGCTTTAGAGATAATTAGAGCTTGCTGACAGATGTCATACCCGTATTTATCATTAATGCTAAAAATAATACTTAGCTCTATAAAGTACTTTAGCACATCATTTCTCTCCCCACTCCAACTTCCTTCCCCCCCCTCTGCTCCCCTCCAAATGTTGCTTAAACATTTGCTAATGATTCCATTAGTTCCTGATTATACTAATTAGAGATGGACAGTAATGGACAAGATATGTCTGATCTTTTCTTTCTCTCTATCCTGGTCCTACCTTATTTTTCATATATTTCTTCCTTCCTAAAGACTCCCGCAAGCTGTTCTTGACTCTCACACTTCCTTTCACGGGCAGAGAGTTGAATTCCTTATGTTTTCGAAAGCTCTCGGCCTTTGCCCACCTGTCTTATGGCACCACTTAAAATGAATAGCCTATCTTGTGGCTTAATTATAGCATGCCTTTGGACCATGAGGGACAGGTCCTTGGCCCTTACAAGTCACTCTGGTGCCATGCCCCGTGTTAAGAAGACTTAGAGGGGCTACGATGCTTCCCCCCATGCAAGAAAGCTTAACTTTGACACTTCTGGCCTTATACAACATTTCTGCTCCCCTCCCGCAAGGGTAAGACATTAACGTACAAACTTCAGGGCAGGCAAAAACATGACTACAGCTTCCCAGAAGCACTGTCTGAATAGTTACTTGGATTTACTTAATGTCCTTTACACACATTACAGCCTCAGTTATTAATGGGAGTAGAACTTGTTGGCTAATATGCTGTCACAGAGGCATTGGTGGCTTGTACATTTGTCACCTGTGTGCGGTAAAAATGGAGCTAGCATCCAATTCTCATTATGCCAGGCACCCTCCCTCCATGTCTTTAAAAAAAACAAACCAAAAAAACTGAAAGCAGAGCTTTTCAAAGAAGCCTTTGGGAGGTTCTCCTCAATGTGTGGAGGAATAGGAAGGATTCTTCTTTGCCATCTAACCGTTTCTTGCTCCCTGTCTTTTCTGATCTTTTTTCAAGCTTTGTATTTTAGAACGTGTTTTTCTAAAATACACCTGGGAGGTGCACACAAAGTAATGCAAAAAAATTTTTTGCATTACTTTGTGTACACCTCCCAGAGAAGCAATTTGCAAGAAGGGCAGTATAAAAATTCAATGAATGAACGAATCAGAATGATTTCAGGACCAAAAGAGTAACCAGCAACCCCTGTGATTTCATGGCTTGAAGTGGGGTAGACACAGGAGGAGCTTTTATTCCAGAATTTATGCTGCTGCCACCAGAGCTTGTGCAAAAGAAAGGCTCATGAGTCACAGTGCTATTGCTTCTCTTGCAGCCTTTCTCCAAAGGGCGTAATACTCCCAATATCAGTTTGCCAAAAGTAATGGGGAGGGGAGACAGAAAGGGGAAGAGATTGTAGGAAAGGACACATATTGGTGGACAGTGCTTGAAATTAATGGAGTCTAGGGCAACATTGTTGTCTATCCAACCCTGTCCACATTGCCAAGCAGGGCCAGCAGCATCTGTAAAAAGGTGATACTACTCTTAGTATTCACTGCCTAGAAAAACCTGGAAAGGGTCAACATAAGTTGGGATTGATTTGACAGAATACAATTAACATTGTTATTGTTTTAGGCATGATAAGTCTTCCTTGTTGGACTCTGCATTTATTCCCCTTTGCCACATTACTTGCCATAGGGTCCCCTAATGAGCCTGACAGCTCCAGTGCATCAAAGGAACACTCTTCCATTGCAATGTTCAAGCCCATCCGGTTTCTGTATGTGAGATGAGGAGGAGGGACCATCTGGTCCCTTTCCTCGGCTGGCAAAATACATGACAAGATAAGGGCCTTCTCACCCTGTATCCATAGTGACCACTATTGTATCCTGCCTGCCTCCCCCTCAAAAAGCACACGTAAAAACCCCTAAGGTGGCTCATGAAATATTCCAGTATTTTAAATTATAATATTTTTTAAAAAGTATAAACACTTCGGCTGAAAACCTATTCACCTAAATTATGTAATATAAGACTGATGATCTCATAAACTAGACAAGTTTTTGGAAACTGAATGTTTCCTACTTCTGTACTGAGGCACCCACAGCTCCCATGCAATCCCCTTCATCGTTGGAAACCCATGGGGGCTGCTGGATGGGAAAATGAAGTGTTTAATTGCTTTCATTTTGTTAGTTAAAGGCATCCTACATGACATAACTTGCATTGCTTAGTAAAACTACCTAATAAAAACAGTTAAAAATAATTTAGAAACATATTTTAGAAGACAAACATTACAATATTCACTGTTAAAACAACCTGCTTAACAAGAATCGCTTTTGTTTGCTGCTGGAAAGACATCAGGAAACTGATACTGTTAAGTCATATATACACCTGTTGGCAGTAATATTTATGACTGTATCTACACAAAATTTTTGAAGTGCTTTTGATGAACCTGTTTGGTACATCATGTGTTACAATGTTGGGAGCTGTGTGCAAGACTGATGCAAGAATATGCAATCCTGCAAAATAAACAACAGTTGTTTGTGCTGTCTTTCTTTTGCTGTTTTATTTTGGAAATGTATTTGTTATTAATCCTTACATTGTACTGTGTTGTTACTGTTTCCAAACTGTATTTGCATTGGTCTCCTTATGTTCTTTGGCACCCAGTGTAGCATAGCAAATAGAGTGATGGACTAGGACTCTGGAGACCAGGGTTCAATTCCCCACTCAGCCATGAAAGATCACTGCAGGTGTGGAACTGGCGAAACCACTCAAATATCTCACTTACCTTGAAAGCTCCATTAACATTGCTATCAGTCAGTTCTGATTTGATGTCACATAACTAACTTAGGTGGCTAGTCACTTTGTGAACACTTGCACCTTCAACAGAGGTTTATAAATATCTAGATGAATCAAATAAGGAAATCATTGTGCCAATCATGTCCAAGGCTCTATCACAGGCATACCCAGCCACCAATGCTTCTGTCTGTGTGCATCTTAGGATGGACGTGCCTACTAGAGCATGGCTTTGGATTTTTTTCTGGCAATACACACCCATTTGTCACTATGTAGCATATGAAGAGGTGTTGCTTCTTGGTTAATCACATGAATCCAGCACATTTTGTTTGTTAGAATTTCATCTGCAAAACCCTTCAAACTGGTCAATGTCTGCAAGAATCCTACTCAGATCTCTCTCTCTCTCTCTTTCTCCAGTCAAATCCAGTTGAAATCCTTAGTTGTTATTCTTTACCATTTATTGACGTTCATAAAACATAGGCTGGATAGCTCAGTGGTTTAGATATCTGGCTGCATCGCCAAAGACTGGGAGTTCAGAGTCCTACAGTGCACGTCAGAAGACCCAGTTTGCATGGCCCTGGGCAAGCTGCACAGTCCTAGGATGCCCCCAGAGAAAGGGAATGGGAAACCACTTCTGAGTATTCTCTACCTGGAAAACCCTGAAAAAGGGTCACCATATGTCAGAATTGACTTGACGGTACACAATTATTATTATAAAACAGAGGGAGAAACCATGTGTTTTAAAAAGGTTTTTTTTTTCCTTAGGAAAAACCACACACAAAAATTGAATTTAAAATAGCAAAGACATATTGTAACAGCTTTAAGACACTCCTGGGCACATTTTAATGGTCCATTAATATACACCTCAGGCGGCTAAATGTGTGCGGCTGCACATCCATGACGACTATTAATGAATCGCCGAAACACATCGTGCCATGTACTTTTGCTGTATGGTGGTGCTACATTATCAGTAAGGAATAAAAAGTTTAAAGGACCCTTCAAAACGCCATTGATTTTAAAAGAAATCCTGGTGAATTGCCTTTATGTCTCATATACATGTGAGCAAAGTGGATGGCTCACATATTGAAATGAGTCCTTTGTCTAAGAAAGAAATAAGCCAATGGCAGGAATGATTATTCTGCCTCTTACACTCAGGCCTGCTGCTAACAATTCCACCCGAAATGAGTTCAGGTTTTGCTCTAGGTTTTTAGCAAAATGACGGAAAGTATGAAAAGGTAAAAAGTAATGAAAGTGAAGCTGGGGGGGGAAGGGGGGGGCTTCTCTTTCCCCCATCAGGACCAGATTCCAGTGCTAAATTTATCCTGGAAGTAGTTAATTCATGTTGGAGGGATTTGAAATTTGGTTATTCCTATTTTGGTGTAGACAAAAACATGGAGGGACCTGCCTAGTCTTGTGTGCTGAAAAAGGGGGAAATAGCAATCTGATGCTTCTTGGTTAAAGTAAAGAAAACACCTTTACTTGCAGCTAATGCATTTGTTCTTTTTCTTTCTGCCTGCCTGCCTCCCTCTTTTTTCACCTACTGACAAAAGAATGCAGGTCTCTCAGAGTTTGCACCCACCATTCTTTTCAGGAGATCTTTTAAAAATCCACTTTCCTACTGGAGTTTTCTCTGCTAGGGTTTTTGTTTATTTGTTTACTTCTGAATACTAATTGAAAGCTTCTAGCCAGAGTTCTCACCATGAATATCAACTCCAAATGGGAAGCAGCAATTTCTGCTCTCCAGGAGAGGGCATTATGAAAAACGAAGCTTGTTTTGTTTTTATTGGGTTTAAAAACAGTGGAATATCATGGGGAAAAACAACATAGGGAGCAAGATAAAGGAAACATCAAATGGATGGCAGGGGAAGTCCTGAAAATGTCCATGCAAAATCTGGTCCTTCTAGTTGAAAAAAAAAAAAATTCCATTCCAAAAAGCCTTTATTCGCCAATCTTGGGAAATAAATTAGAACTCAGTTCAGACCATTCTTGAAACAGTTGATTGTAGGATCATCTGAATGCAGACCTATTTCTCAGGGTCAAAATGGGCAATACAGTTTCAATATGTAAAATGTTATTATGTCAAAAGTAAGGACAAAAAAATATACAAGTGATAATATTTTGCCATGATAACAGGCAGTACACAGACTGCTGCATGGTATCTGATTAGCAAAGAACTACAACAAGCTCTAGCAACTGCACAAAATCTGACTGCTTTATCAGTGATCCAGAGATCATAATCTGAGAAAAAAAAGAAGAGAGGAAATTCTTCTGGTCTGCAGGGAATTTTTTCAAAAGATGGATGTGGTGAAAACAAGCTTAGTATAATAAAAACACCCTCACCCTGTGTTTATAAATGGTGCTTCCTAAACTGGTGAAAATGTCTGTTTGTCCAAGAACAAGCTCTTCTCATCATGTTATCTTGTATTCAAGTGTGTTTTGCTTTGTGGTTGGCCACTGGAAGATAAAGATAAGATTAATTTGTAAGTCTGCCACTGTGGTTTTCACTCAGAAAATGGCATTGTGGAAGAAAGAACAAGTCAATCATATGGAAGACTCCCTTACTGCATGCACTGCAGCAAAATTTTGTGCAGCAGCAATGGCACAGCGCTCCCTTGTAGTCTCCTGAGTCTCCTCAGGTTGATTGGTTTTAGCATCAGGGTGGTTTATTGTCATGTATAGAGAAATGTTGTGGTCCCAACCGAAGTGAGAAAATATTTACAATTTTTTACAAATATGTAGGAAGGACTCCCTATAACCCAAAGACCTGTCCAAACCAGTTTGCCTTAGACAATCCAATGGTTCAAAGTATAGCTATAAAAATGCTGTATTTGATTCTCCCCATATTTTACAACCAGTACACAATTAATTATATGTTGTACACTTTTAAAATTACATTTTGTATATTTTAACCACATAATATGAACTGGCTGTACACTTTTTAAATTGCATTTTGTAAATTTTAACCACATAATATGTTTTATGAACTGGTTGTACATTTTTAAACTGCATTTTATATTTTAGCCACATGATGTG
This sequence comes from Pogona vitticeps, assembly GCF_051106095.1. Classification (NCBI taxonomy): domain Eukaryota; kingdom Metazoa; phylum Chordata; class Lepidosauria; order Squamata; family Agamidae; genus Pogona; species Pogona vitticeps. The sequence continues at coordinate 32,881,191 of NC_135783.1, forward strand.
TTCTATGAATTGGTTCTATATTTTTAACTGCATTTTGTATATTTTTGCTATAAATATGTTTTATGAGCTGGTCACCTGACTGTAATTAAAAAAATTCTATTCTATACTAAATGGAAGATGCACTTGCTTTAATGTCAGATTTGACCCACAGCCCAGCCTACCTCTAGATTGGTTGTCTATGGGCTTACTGTTGTGCTTTTAACAGTACCGTGCTCAGCAGAACATGATAGCAAAACTTTTCAGAATCTGAAGATAAGCATTATTACCTGTTAAATATATCTTGCTGTTATTTACAGTCCCTGTAAAACTGAGCACTCTCTCTTAAAGAGATGCAAAAATATTACATAAATATATTGACTAAAGCTGTGTGAGGGGTGGGGGGGACACATACTGTACATCTCTCTTTTGCTTAGGACCTGAAGGTTTCAAGCTAGGAGGGACAGCCCTATCATTGGACAGAATGGAGTTCTACTTCACATAAGAAATGGTGTGAGCATGGAAGTAGGAGAAGAGCATGGAAAGCAAAGCAGAGTGTTGTGCTGTGAAGAGACTGTATTTAAATACTTTTAAAAAGCAAACCATGCTGCTTATATACCGCCCCATAGCACTTCAAGCACTCTCTAGGCAGTTTACAAGTTAATTATGCAGGCTACATATTGCCCCCACCCCAGATGGGTACTCATTTTACTGACCTCAGAAGGATGGAAGGCTGAGTGAACCTTGAGCTGGCTACCTGGGATTAAACCCTGGGTCATGAGCAGAGTCTTGGCTGCAGTACAGCAGTTTAACCACTGCGCCATGAGGTATAGTACACATACTTTTAAAAAAACAGTCTAGATCTTTTAGGACTGCTATACACTAATACTGCCAATGTAGTAAATGAACTGTCACTATATATTTCAGTCAAGTTCTATGCTACAGATAGACATAATGCTACTGATGATAGGAAAAATATGTAAATAAACATTAATTGCTATTGTTCCTTGTAAAAAAGCTCTAGTTTTCACTACAGTTGATCAGTTCCAGAAGACAAGGACTGCATACATACTAGCAAATGCCGAATTAGACCAGATGCCTCTCCCCTGTGGCTATATTCTAAAGTATATATTGTACAACAGTAATGCTGCATCTCTAATGTTGTTATGTTTGCACATGTAATTATATAAATAAATTGAGCTTTTGCAATTCCATAGGAAACCATGAGGAAATCTGAGGTGCCTTCAATAGCTGGGCTCTGTGTATTTATTAGAGAACAAAATGAGAAAACTGATATATAATGTCTGATAGATTTCTAATTTTGCTGAGCAGTCTGTATTCCCCTGTATGGCTGCTGAGCAAAGGTAATGATTAATGAAAAGATACCAAACAATGACGTTGTTTAATCAGGACCTAGTGGGCAGTGGCTGACCCATCCCCCTAAGAATTAGGAAAAAAGGACAAGGAAAGGTGGTATGATGTAGAACAAAAATTGTAATAATATTTTTTAAAATGAAAGAGAATACAAACTGGCCAAACCTCCCTCACTTAATGCTTCTCTAGTGGAGTAATAAGATACCTTCAGCATTATAAAGAGTAGCACAGATGTTGACAGAAAAATGCTCCCTTAATTACCATACAAACTGCTTTACTTGAGTGAACCGTTTAAAGCGGCCTCCAAAGGAAGTTCGCTCAAGCAATTCCACAGATTACAGCTAATGAACAATATTTCCTCGCTCCTATTTAGTGCTCATTAAAATGTAAAAGCCTTTCATTTTCAACAGGCACACAATAAATAATTTCTCTCCCTTCTCTCCAGTCTTAGCAGCAAGGAGAAAGGAAGGGAGGGGAAAGAGTGGTAAAGTGGGGCAGGGAGCTTAGGAAGTGTGAGAAAAAAACATCCATGCCATTTGAGAATGTGATACTCCCTCACACATACACCCCAAAACACACAGTGACTCTGGCAGGAAAGTCTGGGGTATGGGTTGAACTCGGAAAAATCATTTTCTTGGACTTTAGCTCCCAAAGCCTAAAGTGAGTTACTTTGATACAGTAAGTCACAACTACAGTAGGCAATAGGAGTTACTCACTAAATCCCCACTGGATCATCAAATTGCCACAGATTAAATGGGCCTACTCTAGTGTGACGTGGTGGTGCTGCAGGTTAAACTGAAGAAGCCTCTGTGCTACAAGGTCAGAAGACCAGCAGTCATAAGATCGAATCCACACGACGGAGTGAGCTCCTGTCGCTTGTCCCAGCTCCTGCCAACCTAGCAGTTTGAAAGCATGTAAATGCAAGTAGATAAATAGGGACCACCATGGTGGGAAGGTAACGACATTCCATGTCTAGTCGCGCTGGCCATGTGACCACGGAAACTGTCTTCGGACAAATGCTGGCTCTACAGCTTGGAGACAGGGATGAGCACTGCGCCCTAGAGTCGGACATGACTGGACTAAATGTCAAGGGGAACCTTTACTTTACTCTAGTATGAATTACTATGGGAAGCAACAGGATTTCACCTAATGAGAGCTGTCATCGAAAAAAGCAAAATTCCCAAGTTTTGGATTTCAGCATGGCAGCTGATTTTCAAAGCATGGCTGAACATTTTTTTCAAACAGCTCATCCAAATCCAGGCCACCTGTCACTATGTTTAGTTACTCTCATATGCTTTTATTCCTCCAAAGAAATCAAAGCAGGATTCAAACTCCTGATCCTGAATTTCCCCTTAAAACATTGCTTCAAAGTGTTCTAGCCTAGAAAGGATGAGTGATCCAGTCAGCTTAATGGTTGGGTTGGTGATGAATTTGAACCTAAGTTTCAACTCAGTTTCAGTCCAATGTTCCAATCACTGTCTAACATGTACTGGACTGTAACAGTATACAGGGAGTAAGATGGAGACAAGCAGGCAAGCCTAATTAAACACAGGACAAGAGCCAAAGCACACAAATAAGCGGTCTTAATGAAACTAGGAGGATAGCTGCTGAAAACTATAAATAAAAATGCAGTGCTTGTGTTCACTGACTTTTTATTTAAGGGAACTCAACCTACAAGTCTAGGACCCTGTCTTTGTCAAACTCTTTCAGCCTGGCTTGTCTCACAGGGTTCTTGTGAGGAGGAAGTGGAGAGAGAGAGAAGCATGCATGCATAATACCTTGAGCCCGCTGCAAGAAAAATACAGTATAAATGTCACAAGCAAGCAAACAAACAAACACACCAAGTGTTGAGGGGTCCCTGTCCTCCATTCCTTTATCCCTTTCCACAAGCCCCATTAAAAATAAAAACAATAAAAATATCAGCATTAAATCTCACATAGTCTAGAAAGAATTAGGAAAGGGCTGTGTGGTTTAGACTTACACGAATGCAGGAGTAGGATGAAACCTTTATTGAACCACCAAAAAAAGCACACAAATTGCAAGCTTTCGTGAGTAAAGTGTCACTTCCTCAGGCTGTGTGAAATTTTGCTCACAAAAGCATTAAAGCTGTATCCTTGAGTGATGAAGATCCGCATCTCCTCATGTCATTGGCCAATTCTTAATCTTTGTACAATCCCCTTCACTAAAATGAGATGATGTATACAGAGCACAAAATACAGAGGGCTTTTAGCTCATTCTTATCCTTGCCTTGTTTAAACAAGCAAATCTGGTAAAGAAGGGTGCTTACAAGAGGTGCAGTATTAGTGGCATTTTTCAGCAGGCTGTACTTGGATTTTAACTAAGGTCACTTGAAAATGGCCTTTCAACACCCAGCTCTTTTGCTCTTTAATGCTTGCCAATTTAATGTTGTATTCAAAGTGATTAATTAGTTTGTAGTGAAGGTTTATTAGGTAATCTTTCTGTCAATCAAAATTCACTGTGATCTCAAGTGTTGAGAAGAGAACACCAAGCAGTTTTATGAAGATGGAAATAACGATGTTATCATTGAACACAGAAAGAGATATGCGGAGAATGTCACGTGAAAGGCTCAGAAAACAGTTTTGTTCTCTTATTTTCTCTTCTTTTTAAAAAAATATTTGTTTTTCATTTATACAGATACTGTACAACCTTTAACATGGTTTTGTCCATCTGACCGATAAATGCTATTAAGTTTGCATTTTTACCCATTCATTTAAATGCAGAATTAGATGTGATCTTTTGTATGCTTTAAATAGCAAAACACCAATCCGGTTGAATTAGGGTAAATTATTGCTAGAATCCTATTGGCGACTGCTGTATATATAAATTGCATAACTCAGTGAGGGAATTGCCACTAAAAAAAAAACAGAGTCATGTCATGTTACTTAGCATGCATCTGAGGCACAGCTGGGCATATGCTTTTTAACATGACCAATACCTCATTTATTAGAGGCAATTTACCTCAGTGAATTATATATTTTAACTTATCAACTTGGGTCTGCCTGTTATTTTTAAAATATGCTACATCAGGGTCTCTAGAGGTCCAGTAGTTGCACTCACCATTTCTGGCCTTGGGAGGATGGCAATGACTGTGCTCTCAGGACCACCTCCAACAAAAACATTTCTTCCAAAAATTGGGGCTTAAAGGTTAAACAAACAAACAGAAACCTCTTGCACATCAAGCAGCTCCCATTTTTAAAAGTAACAGGCACATGGCATGTGCACATACACATGCATGCACACCTCTCCCTCTCATGCCATCTAGAAGGAACCTTTTGAGTGACACCCCCCCAAATGTATTGTAATGTTCGGGGGAATGGGGGGAAGCACTCGGTGCTGCTTTTGGACCCCTGGGGGGCTCCATGTGGCTCACCTCTGCCTTATGGTGTCCTTCCTGGCAGTGGACAAGAGGTCAGAGATAGAAAAGACTCTAGCCAGCACAGTTCTCTAGCCATGCTGGTTGGGGTGATCTGGGATATAAAGCTCAAAAGAATAAATTCATATTTCTGGTGGAGGCACAGTGAGTATGAACCAATCTGGTAATGCAGCTCCGGGCCAAAGGATGTTGCTTCCTGACGCAGACAGGACTCTCTTTCCCCAATCCATACAGAGAAGCTGCCTGGGCTATCAGTCAAACTTTACTCAAACACTGGTAATGAGAGACTGCCCACCTTCGTATCAGAGGCAGGGAGTGAGTGAGGTTGATCTGGATAGCTCTGGCTTCAGCAGAGGGAAAGAACTGAGGAATTCGGGAGGAACAGCTAGAAGGCCTGAAGAAGTGGCCTCACTTTTCCCAATGGTAGGTTGAGTTATGTAGTAATGCGCAACTAAAGGCGAAAAACTGAGATTTGTTCTATGCTTGGTTTCAGCTAATAATTGCACTCTCAAACTGAGCTTCTAGTTACTTTCATTCTCCTACACAGTTCTACACTCGCTTGTTCTTCAGTGAACATCCCATGTATCAAGGAACACACACAAAAAGGAGTAAATCTGGGCTTCTTTTAAAGCAAGACCTTAATAACTTACACCTCTATGAAGGTCCTGTTAATATGGCTTCCATCATGGTTGCATGGTCTAAAGCAGAGGTCCCCAACCCCCGGTCCGTGGCCCAGTGGTGGTCCATGGTCTGAACCAAACTGGGGCATGGAGACAGACTTCCCACCCATCCCCACGCACGCACTCACCCCCACACAGCTGATCTGTGCATGCTGTGCATGCCCGTGTGAGCACCGCGCTGCTGTTTGCACATTTGCACAAGCGCACATGCACTTGTGAACACTGCAACACCATTTATGCATGTGCATGAGTGAACGAGTGTGCATAAGCACAGTACCACCATTTGTGCACATACACGTGCTCATTCACACTCACTCGTTCGCACATGCCCACAAGCTTGGGGTGCCCCACCTTCCGCAGCTGGTTCATGGGATGAAAAAGGTTGGGGACCCTCTATCCATAGGGGATTGGTTTTATGATCCAAATAGGTTTGGCTTCTGTGCGAAATCAGTGCAGGAAGCAACTGTTGTTTTTGGATGCTATTGTTTGGGCACTGCTTCGTGAAACCTTCTGGAGATCTCTTGACCATTGGACCGGACCTTGATGGAAGTCATTCATGACCATTGTTGTTGAAGAGTACATAGCATGGTCTCTGGGTCCCTCGGTTGACCAGTTCTGGTGATGCAGGTGAAAATACATATTCTTGGATTTGATTTGGTTTTTTGACCATGCTAGGTATAGCGTTCATGATTATCCAGGGTTTTCAGCATCTGTGTGTGTGTGTGTGGGGGGTTATAACCATTCCCCTGCAGATACAGGGATCCTACTGTGCTTTCTGATTCAGAATCTTTACTTCTATAGTGTGTTATGCATACCCATACAAATTGCTTCCTTGCCAAAATGCTGATATCAAGTCACAGCCAGCTGAACTCACAGACCTACTCACACAAGTAGGAGAATACACTATAAGGAGCTGAAATTCCCAAAGCCTCCCAATATAATAATAATATAGGCATATTCAGAGTTAGCACCTCTAGAGTCAAACATTAATGATGTTGTACTCCCTGTCACCACAAAAAATGATGCACGTGATTGTGGAATTAATGGAATCATAAAATAATGGAGTTGAAAGGAGTGTATAAGGCCATGGGGTCCACACCCTGCTCAATGATGTAATCCAAATCAAAGCAGATGTAACACACAGTTGTCCTATTTTCTCTTGAATGCCTCCAATACGGGAGCACTCACCACCTGTCAAGGTAATTGGTTCCATTGTTGTACTGCTCTAACAGTTAAGAGGTTTTTCTTTATATTCAGCTTAAATCCAGCTTCCTGTAGTTTGAACCTATGATTACGTGTCCTGCACTCTGGGATGACCAAGAACAGATCATGCCTCTCCTCTGCATGACTGATTTGAAAGTATTTGAAAAGTTCTACCACATTTCCTCTGCTCTATCCCCTTTTCTCAAGGCTAAACATGTTAAGCTTCTTCAGTATTTCCTCATAGGGCATTGTTTCCAGACCTCTGATCATCCTCAGAGGAGTAGAAACCATCATCGTGGACATTACAACAGAACTCTTCAAAATGTTGAAAAACGCCTTGCGTTGTGGGAGAAGAGTAAGCAGAGTGAAAGTCTGAATTAGCCCCAGAATAAACCTGGAAGGGGAAAAAATGGGGTGGGAGAGAAAAGAAACAGAAGAGAAGGGGAATTGTTGGGCATTCTAGAAAAGCGGGGGGGAAGAATCGTGTCAGCTGAGTGGAGAAGGAGACTGGGTCCCTCCCTGGATGGGTCCATGGGTAGACCTCCAGTGTTTAACCCTCCTGCTTTGAGGATTCTTTACCAGCTGAATTCAGTATGCCACAATGACAGTTACGTTACATTTGCTACCTTCATAGACACCTGAACCATTAGGTGCTCAGAGGCAGATTTTGCAGTACCAGTGTATTTTTGCAGTCTATCCAAGGCATGGATCCACATCAATTTTAACGTACGGTCATCTCCAAATTATTGCCTATCGTTATTTCCTCAGTTGTGGCACTGGTGTGAGAGTTTGGACTGTAAACTCCATTGAAGTGGCATATTTTCTCCCCGCGTGTATTCTGCAGGCAGCTGTCCATGGAGTGCTCATGGTGTTGATGATGAAGATGAGGTTTGCCAGGTCTCAGAGAATGAGCTGTAGTGCCAGGAAGTGGCTGTGCTTCCCTGAATCTCCAGGCCAGGCAGGAGCAGTGGTGGAAAAGAAATGAATCTCATTTATTGTTATGGGGTGGTCATAGTGTTTGGGTACCCAGCTCCAGGCCTCTCCAAATGGCACCAGGCCTCACTGGCTTCCTGTGTCTGTCCAACATGACACATAATATACTTGCTTAGGAGCTCAGACAGGGAACCCACAAATGTCTAGCTCACTCCCTCAAACATGCATGGACATCACAAGGCCCCATCACAAATATCTACCCCAGGTATCGGGCCCCAGATATAATGAGGGGATGGGGAAGATAATCCCATGACAGCCCCTGACAAACAAGACAACACTTCGAAACTATTCTTGAAAAATGCTTTTATTGGTTTTTGAAAAGAGGCTGAATGGGTATCCAGTTGCTCAGCAGAGACAGCCAGGCTCAGCTCCAGCAGGACGCCTGCTACTTTTATTGCTTTTTGAAAAAAGGTTAAACGGGTATCCCGGGTATCCCGGTCCTCAGCGGAGACAGCCAGGCTCAGCTCCAGCAGGACGCCTGCCTTCTGGTCCCTCGCATCACCCTGGAGAAGAGGAGGCTTCTGGCCCTGCAAGAAAGAGAAAGAGAAAAAAACAACTAAGGGGCGAGCTCGTCCACTGGCTGTCAACCGGCTCCAACCCAGACGTATCCACAGACCAATGTTCGGGCAACTTCATCCCGAAGTTCCGCCTGTCAACTTCCACTGGCTTCCACCAGGAATATCCACCCATTCATCTCTTCCACTCCGCTTCTGAAGCCGGCCTCTGCCAGCTCCCGAATGCTTGGGTCACACACACTCCCCAGCGACATCCCCACGGAATATCAGCCGGCTCTTTCACACACACACTCACACACACATTCACACACCATCCAGCCCCCCCGACACACACACACATTCACTCCCCCTCCGAGACACGCCCGGGCTTCCATCCACTGATATCCACACAGCTTCCGCCAACTGGTTTCAGGAGGCCAACTTCCACCGGCTTCATCCGCCCACCTCTGCCAGCATCCGCCTTGCGGCTTCAACCAGCGTCCGCGGGCAGATTCCACCAGCTTCTGCCTGCCAACGTCCACCAACTTCCCTCCGGTCCATCGCCCGACATCAGCTAGCTTCAAGCCATGGATCTCCACCAGCATCAAGCTATGAACTCGCAAGCCCACTTAGCAAGTTTAGAACTTGCCTTGGGCAGAAGGGCTGGGTCCCCTCCAGCAGCAGCAGCAGCAGCTGCCTCCGCTCTCTCTGCCGGACTGCCCTCTGGCCACTCGCCTCCCTTCTGGTCTCCTGCCCTGCCCAGCAGCCCCTTTTATATGCTAGCAGAGAGGTGGGGCCCTTGTGAGGTCACAAAAGACCCAGGAGGATGCAGTTGGGTTCCCAAGGCAGCAGCAGTAGCACCCCCCTCGGGATTGGCTGAGTCCTGGAGGTGATGTCAACAATGCCTCTGATCATGTGATTCACCCACAAAAGCTTGCATTTTATATGATTTTATATATTTTTTTAATTAGTGGCCTATAAATGTATCCCCTGCCACCAAACCCTCTGATTGTTAAATCTCCCCATGCTGGCATTTTAGGCTGGTGCTCCAGAAAGTTATCTTCCAGCAGTTGCAACAAAAGGAACTTTACTAAGCTCTGAGCGAGGAAAAAAATGAAAGTAATAAATGAATAAGGATGGGGACAGTCACACAATGCAGCCTTTGATCCTTTAGGGGGGGGTTGTCTCTTTCTTGGCTTCTTTTTGGACGTTTTTTTTCTTGCCCTTGCCATGAAAAAGATATTATAAGGAGCCCGTTTAAAAAACCCATAAGTGTTTGAAACACATACCAGTACAGTGGTGCCTCGCATAGCGAGGTTAATCCGTTCCGGATTAACCTTCGCTGTAGCGAAACATCGCTAAACGGAAATAAAAAAGCCATAGAAACGCATTGAACTTTGTTCAATGCATTCCTATGGCTTTAAAACTCACCGTTAAGCGATCTTCCTCCATAGCGCCGCCATTTTCGCGCCCTCGGTAAGGGCAGGGCGTGAAAATGCAGCGCGGACCTTCCGGTGGCCATTTTGGAACCGCCGATCAGCTGTTCTCTCCCACATCGTTATGCGATATTCGCTAAGCGAATTGCTTAGCGAATATCGCAAACCAAAAAAATGCCATAGGGGCCATCGCTGAGCGAATGCTCCAGCGATGGCCCAGAGCCCCTCGTTAAACGATTTAATCGCTCAACGGGGCACTCGTTAAGCGAGGCACCACTGTATTTTAACACCATCCCTGCACTACCAAAGATGCAGCTGTGTTTCAAAGATGCTCCTGGCCTTTGGAACTCCCTCCCACTGGAAGCCAGACTTGCTCCATTTTTGCTGTCCTTTCATAAGCAAGCAATGACCACCTTCTTCAGGCAAGCTTTCCCTTATTGACTGGCTGCCTGGGTTGGGATTTTGAATGGAATGTTGTGACTTATTGCTTTGAATGTGTTTTTGGTGTCAACTTTGTTTACTGTTTTTAATGGGGTATTTGTTCGTGCAAACTCCTTTTTCCAGAAGCGTTTTAAGTGTGGCTGTCAGGAACTGAACCTGCAACTTCCAGTTGCTCCTGTCGTGTTATCCATTGCTGATGCCATCACTGGCCTTAGGTGGCCTTAGGTTATAGATTCCAGGCAATACTATTATTTGTGCTTTCATACTGGTGTTTGCATAAGGCTTGATTAACTTACCCTGGCTAATTGAAAGGTGTCAAGGAATGTCAGGGTCACATGCCTGGTCATGTGCCTGATTTGTTCAACCAGGATGTACCCCAGCACTTCATCAATCATCTGCAGGTAGCCATGGCAAGTTACTCAAATCATATGCAAGTGCCAATCGGATTTTAATTAAAAGGTCTTTAAATAGAAAGTACTTCCTTTCTGTCTCCCTTTCAGCGTTGAACACATTATTGCAAAAGTACTGCAGAAAGTTGGATAGACATCCGTTTCTTTCAGGCTGGGCATACGGTAGGATCCCAGTATCTGCTGGATGAGTATCCATGTTTTCAATTATCTGTGGTCTGAAATTTTGAAAACGATTGAAAGGGGAAAAAAACCCCTAGAAATAAGTATTTTCACAATGTATTTACCAGAACTGGCCACTACAGGGAGCCAGAGACCATGCTATGTATTGTTGTGGTGGTTCAGTTGAGGACTTAACTGAGACCAGGCTGTGAGTGTTGAAGGGAATCAGCCAAGGAGTGCATCTGGAAGCGATGACTAATCTACAGAATAAAATCAATAGAAACTGCAGATACACAATGGTGCCATTCCTTTTTGGAAAAAAAACTGTCTGGTTCTAGAAACTATGACAATGCAGTCAGCACTCCTGCTTTGCAGATTTTTTACCAGCAGAATTCACTGTGCCACAATCATAGTTACGTTACATTTGATATGAACTTTTGAAAAACTGGATGCCTCCAAGCTCACATCTTTGTCACTATGCGGTAGGACCCTCTATCCATAGGGCAGAGGTACCCAACCCCCAGTCCGCGGCCTGGTGCTGGTCCATGGCCTGAGCCGAACCAGGCCGTGGAGAAGACTTCCTGCTCCCCCTGCACATGCACTCACCCCCTGATTTGCACATTCTGCACGTATCACGTGTGAGTGTCGCGCTGCTGTTTGTGCATGCACACGAGTGAGCAAGCGTGCATAAGCACCATGCCACCGTTTGTGCGCTTATAAGTGCTCATTCACATTCACTCGTTCGCACAGCGGCCACAAGCTTGGGGGGTGCCCCGCCTTCTGCAGCCGGTCCGTGGGGTGAAAAAGGTTGGGGACCCCTAGTCTAAAGTGGCAGCTGCATTTGTGCAGATAACAAGACCGCGGACAATACAACAGACAATACAAGAGCCAATCAGGATCTCTCTTCAACTACCGCCACAGCCCTGGCACTAACAGCACATGTCCTGAGGAAACGACTCCCTATGAATTGGCCGGGAGTTTCCCAAAAGCCTTGTCAGCATAGTGTTGGGCCTGGAACACCTGCTCTTGTGCCGTATGTGCTATTAATAAGTCCACGTGGTGCCTTGCAAGTCCTAGCAAGAACGATAACAACCACTGCAGCTGCTGTGTGCATTTTGCTGCCTTCATAGTCAACAAAATGGGCTTTTATTCTTTTTTTTTCTATAGTCAGTCGGCCCAGAAGCAGTTCTGGTCCCTTTCCTAACCTTTGCCTGCCCTAACTCGGTGACATCACAAGAGCCTAGGCACTGCACTTAGATTTTGACCCTGAAATCTCTAGGAATGGGATGCCTCCGACTTAGCACTCCTACAGACATATCAACGTACTTCATGCCCACGTCTGGCTGAGTTGTTTTGGTGGTTGAGACAGAAAGTATCACAAGCACCTCTTCCCATATCCTGATGGGTGGATGGGTGGGGGGGGGAAGTACTCTAACTATTAATTAGTAACAGTTTGCTGCTCTTTTATCACAACCCAGATCAGCTGTCCAAAGTGTCTGCTTTATTCTGCCTAATGGTACATCCAGCAAGTGCAAACATTGCAGCAGGTTGCCTGTGATCTGTTTGTGCTGCACTCTGATTTAAAAGAAAGATACAGGAAGGATGCTTTTCCAGGTAAGAAAAATTCCCTGCGTGAAGCAAAGCAGCGTACTAGTGAAAAGATCTATCACGTGACATGCTACAATACTGTATGATCTGAGTTTCTTTAAAAATAAAAATCTCAAGCTCACCCTCCAAAAAGAAGGCAGAAACCTCTATTTACAGTGGTGCCTCGCTAAACAGTTACCCCGCATGACAGGTTTTTTCGCTAGACATTGGCTTTTTGCGATCGCTATAGCGATTCGCAAAACAGTGATTCCTATGGGGGAATTTCACTGGACAATGTTTGGTCCCTGCTTTGCAAACCGATTTTCGCTAGACGACGATTTTGACAGCCCCCTCCGCGCTCACAAACAGGTGTTTTCGGGACCTAAGCTTCACAAGACAGTGATTTAAACAGCTGATCGGCAGTTCGCAAAGCGGCTTTCCTATGGCCAATCTTTGCTAGACAACGACGAGTCTTCCCCATCGGAACACATTAAACAGGTTTCAATGCATTCCAATGGGGAAATGCTTTTCGCTAGACAATAATTTCGCTAAACAGCAATTTCAGTGGAATGGATTATCATCATCAAGCGAGGCACCACGGTACATTTCCCTTTAGAGGAGGTCTGCAGCAAAAGAAATGAGATTCCCAAGTGAGAAACATGCAGCTTCTGCTGTAAGTTACAGAACGAGCAGGTTACCAGAAAATACTTAATGGAAAGTCAAGGAGCAAGGAAGGGAGAAAGGCGGAAAATACAGAATGAACTGTCCTACTGCTCATATTGAAGGAGGCCTGGTCTAATAAAACCAAATTAGTTTTGTTGTTTAGATTCCTTTGGAAAGATGCACCCGTGCACAGTGTGTTGTCTGTCTGCAGGAGATGTGACTACTCTTTGCAACGCCTGTAGTAGATGGATGGTACGTATGGCAATCTAACTGCAACATCCTGCCTGAATATGAACAACAGATTTGTCAGTGTGTGACAGGCTGACAGCACAGCTCCCAGCTGCTTGTCCAGTGTTGTTAAATCAGTACCTTGTCTAAGTGTTCAGCAAAGAGGCAATCTGCTTCCTCCATTCGTACAGGCAGGTTGCCAGTTAAAACAAGTAATGGCTTTAGGCTGCAGTGCCATAATGCATTGAAAAGATGCAATCTAAACCTTTGTGTGCTCCTTAGGCAAGGCAGAGCAGCAGCCGAAGTTCAAACTCCTTTTTTCAAAACAAAAAAAGACAAGTCTAAATGAGATCAATGAAAGGCAACTGCTAGCATCTAAAAACAGTGATTAAACTAATAGAGGAGATAAAGTACAGTTTGGCCTAGAATTGGGATGAAAAAGCTGTAAGGCATATTAGTAAAGGGCAAGTTGCATTTTTGTGCAATGTGTGTTATGTATGAAAAATACTTATAGGCTGACGTGTGCTGTGCTTGGTTTAAAAACAGAACATACCGTAATGTAAAATACAATGCAGATCATGCACTTGCATTACATTTGTGCCAGTACAAAATTACCTGCTGTTTTTTTGTGTGTAGTCTAAGCGGTGATATATAATACTTCCCTTTTTTAGTGTTTTTTCTCTCTCTTAAAAATTTATTTGCCAGAATTGCTTTCAATATTGTTCATTTGCCTTCAGTAATGGCATTCTGTTGCCAAATCTGGTAAACTGAGCTCTTATGTCCACTGATGTCATTGTGTAACATGTGGCATTGTAACATTGTCTAATTCTCTATGGCATTTTTTATTGGTTGGGACCATCCTTATATTCAATGTACAAATATGAAAAAATGGCATTTGGTAGAGAAAAGCTGATAAAGAAGTAGTGGCCAAAGGAAAAAAATTGCATGATAATGCAAATATTCACAGATAAGCTGTTATCTGCATAATTCAGATGTGTTTGTATCTGCAGGAAAAAGTGAAGTTGTACCTAAATTAAAACTGAGAAATATTTAGTGTAACTTTACTTTAAATTCCCATTTGATCTTCTCTTTTTATCTCCCCTTCCAAAGGCCCCTGAATTTATATGCACCTGTAAAATACAGAATATAAAAAGTGCTAAAATTCTATTAATGCTAAATATGGAAAAGTTTTAAACATGCAAATAGCAAGGGGCTATTTACATTGGTTAAGCAAGACCAAGAACGACAAAGCCCCAGGTAACTGAATGGAGCTATGATCAATTATTGGAGAACAAAGAAGGATTTACAGCATAGATAGCAACACATCTTTCTTAGCAGTTATGGTCTGTTGGGTCATTAATAAATTATATTTAAGAGTCCCTAAGTACACATTTGTATAGCAGACCCTGTTGGCTCGAGAGGAGATGCTAAAGGCTGTTGAATCAATAACCCTCACCATCTTCATTCAGTCTCTGTGCAGAATATGTTATATAACAGTAGGCAGCATCTTGATATCAGTTCAGTGTTAGCTTAGACTGGTCTGGCAAAGTGTTCAGTTTGTGCTTCTGTCCCTCTTGAAGTTGTGTTCAAAATAAAGAGTTCTCTAGTACCACCAATGGGATCATATATATACGTACACACACACACACACACACACACACACACACACACACACACACACACACACACACACACACACACACACACACACACACACACACACACACACACACGTGTATGTATATATACACACATAGTCTGGTGGAGCTAACCATATATATATATATACACACACACGCACACACACAAATGGCCAGAATATTATGGTCAGTTTATGCTTGCATAGGGGAAACAGTGCAACTGTTGTTGGGAAATAGCCACTCATTAATGAGGTTCTGGTTTTGTTCTGGACATGTACCTCATTGCACTACTGGGCACAAGTCCAGGAATGTCATCAGCACTTTATTTTTTTAGTGAGTTTGTTTTAGTTGAATTGTTAATTGATGTTGGAAGCTGCCTTGAGACTCTTGCAGAGTGTGGGCAGCATACAAGTTGAATGAATGAATGAATGAATGAATGAATGAATGAATGAATGAATGAATAAATAAATAAATAAATAAATAAATAAATAAATGAATGAATGAATGAATGAATGAATGAATGAATGAATGAATGAATGAATGAATGAATGCAGTTTAACCACTGTGCCATGGGGTTCACATGAAAACTTGAAAAAAATTAACAACTCCAGTTTCACAGTTGTAGTTTATTGAAACTTAGCCCATTGTGTCTAAACATGTTTCTGTGTGTCTTCACTTTGTTAGCTGAGTGCATACTAGAATTAGAATTGTGTTCATGCTGGTGATGAGATTCTATGGCCAAAATCTAATTGGTTACCTGTGATAGAATCAATGTACATTGCTGCCAGTTAAATGGGTTGCTGTTTATGTCTTTCATTGTGCAGTATCTGGTGTGCCACTAGGGTTACAAGTGGGAACTTGCTAACTGGCAGCAATTCACCACTGCAGTTTACCACTGATTGCTTTAATCCATCCATCCATCCATCCATCCATCCATCCATCCATCCATCCATCCATCCATCCATCCATCCATCCATCCAAAGAGTGTTCTCAATCTCCAACCAGAAGTGGGATAAACAAACATGGATTTTTTGGTCATCTGCAGAACAATTTGTGGCTGAAACAACAAACCATGTGTGCCATAAATGGCTTAGCACAATGCATGAATGTGGCCATTGTATATATTTTCATGACTTTCTCATAACTTAATAAGATAGATTAGTTCCCAGTTAGTCCCTGAGTTCATCCAGAGGGAACATTTGTTCCCCATCTTGTACCTGACTGGTAACTGAAGTTTTCAGTATTTTTACTGCCGTCCAGACAATTCAAGGCTGCAGTGCAATAATAATTAATAACTAGAGTAAGCCTATTGAATCACTGAAAATTAAATAGATGTTGACTTACTAAACACTTACTGATTCAATGGTCCTACTCTAATACTAGATTTTAGTCTCTGTGTCCAGTAAGAAATGGTGACAAAAGCAAGCACTTCTTATGGCTTTTTTTCTGTACTGCAAAGCATAGTTTATTTCTATTATTACTTCATTCTGGTAGGAGTAGCATTTTTCACTTTAGCGCTTTCGTTTTCATTTGTGAGAAAAGAGTCTGACTGGAAGCATCCAGTTATTTTAAAGCAGACAAAAAACAAAAATCTCTAGAAAAGAAGATCATGTAGGGAACTGCATTTGTTTTATCTTTTCCAAAGCAGTTTCAGGTTGTTCTTATGGGAAAAATGGCAAAGTTCATTTCTGCTCTGAAGAGTCACCATTTGATATTTCAGTTATTCGATTTAGGCTTTAGTCAGGCTTCAGCTGGGCATGAAACACACACACACAAGATATAAAGTTCCAGAAGAAAAGTTCCAGTAGGGAATTGTTCACACTGCAAATTTTCTTGGGAGAGAAGAGGTTCTTGAAGTATTGAAATTTAGACATGTGGTTTGGACATAAAGCTTGATAAACTTAATTCCCCTCTGTGACCAACAGGAACAAACTGGGACAGTCATGAGATTTTCCCTGTTCAGGTGAGCCCACTGATACGTCACTGCACACTGTTGTGTACATCAGCAGCAGAGACCAGAATCTGAAAAGATTGGTTTTCAGGATGACATGTTGTATTGAAAATGGGTGTATGTATGTGACAGAGAGGGAGGGGGTGGGAAGACAGAGAGGAATTACGTGATGGATGATCTGCCACTTTACAAGGCCTGCCAGTTCACTGTGGCCAAGCCAGGAAGAGGGAATCAATTTTTCCTCCTCCTCATCCCTCTTGAAGCAGTGGGGCATTTCTGTTGTTTTTAAAATCTTTCTCCCTTCACTGAAACCACTAGAACTAAAATTAACTGTGCGAACTCCACCTTGTTGCTGGAGCTCTATGGGGAGGCATGTCAAAGAAGTGGAGGGTGGAGTGGCTTGGATCCTGCCATTCCAAGGACATTCCCCAACACGCCACTGAACTGCCACAAGGAACACCACTAGCCATGTTCCTGTAGTTTTTCAAGGAATACTGGAGTTTCTGGGGCATATGTGTCATCTTGTTGATAGTGTTCAATTCCATCCCATTGCAACTCCCACATCTAATCTTCAGTGGGGGTTTGCTATTGCTTTCGAAGTGAGAGATTTTAAAAAAATACTTTTTCCCATTACAGGTCCCAGAATCCCCTAGCCAGTATAATTATTTCCTACACCAAGAACAAGGCTTTGAATTTTTTTTTAAAAAAAAATACCATTTCCCATATTGGTTGGAGGGCTTTTTGGAATTGAACTCCAAAAAAGTAACTTTCCAATCTGTGTTCTAATCAATCATATAGTGTGTCATCTTCCTCAAAATTTCACCCTATATATATATAGGGTGAAATTTTGAGGAAGATGTCACAATACATCACTGTAACATTATGTACAAATCTGTGCCAATGCCACCATATAAAAATAAGAGTTAATTCCTGAAGTAAGTACAGTTTTACACCAGAGGAAACTCTTATTTCACCAGAGACATTGCTCTGGATGGATTTATAGTAACATTTGAAACATGAATATCTTTTCTTCTCAGGAAGCCTTTTTATTTTTAAGCAGATAATTTTACTTAGTTTTACAGCAACCCTGATTTAGAGATAATTTTGTATGACCTCGATATTATGAATCCTATTTAAGTATGCTTAAGATCTCTCACTCAGAGTTAAGTGGCAGAAGAAAAGGCAAAATTGTCTTTGCAGATGTTGAGAAGAAATTCATTGCAGGCAATCCTCATTTAATATCCACTGCTGACTTTTTGGTAAATGATAAATCAAATGAGTTGGCACCAACAATAATCTCTTAGAATATGAATGTGAAAAAAACACCACAAGAATATGAAAACAATAGAAACATTAACACACACAAAACCCAGCTATTAGGAAAGGAACGGCACTGAGAAAATGAGCTGTTTGTTTTAGTGCATCCTTTTGAAACAATGCCTGGAGCACACTGGGTTCTTAGAAGGATGAAAATTCACACACTTAAATGGATACAGGGTTTGTGTTTTCCCCAACCCAGTACAACAGCTGAGGCTACATCAGAAATGGGTTCCATGTTCTTCCTGTCCAATTATCTTCCCCTGCCAAACAGCTTGCTGGTACAAATTCTTTTCTTCTTCTTTTTAAATACAAGGAGCAGCTTTGGCTGTTGTGTGTTCAGTGCCTTCAGTTTGAAGGGACTGGAAATGTCACAGACTGTGTTCAGAAGCCCTTTCCCCATAATTACAAGCAGTTGTTTTTGTGTTATTGTCTTCCTCAGCAGTCATTTACCTTGCCCCCAAAGTGTACATTACTCATTCAGTAGACAACAATGCATGTGCAGTAATGGATGGTGCACATTTCTGGAAGCTAAAAAGTACATAAGCTGGCTGGATAGTGGTTTCGGTATTTGGGTGCAGAGCCAGAGGCTGGGAGTTCGATTCCCAACTGTGCCTCTCGTGAGTAGAGCCAGTCTGTGTGGCCTTGGGCAAGTGCACAGTCCCAGGGCGCCCCCAAAAGAAGGAAATGGCTTCTGAGTAGTCTCTACCCGAAAAGGGTTGCCATAAGTAAGAATTTACTTCATGGCACATGATCATATTATGAAAAGGTAGATGTTTAGTCGTTAAGCTGTGTCCAACTCTTCATGACCCCATGGACCAGCGCACACCAGGCCCTCCTGTCTTCCATTGCCTCCTGGAGTTGGGTCAAATTCATGTTGGTCACTTCAATGACACTGTCCAGCCATCTTGACCTCTGTCCTCCCCTTCTTTTCTTGCCTTCACACTTTCCCAACATCAGGGTCTTTTCCAGGGAGTCTTTTCTTCTCATCAGATGGTCAAAGTATTGGAGCCTCAGCTTCAGGGTCTGTCCTTCCAGTGAGCACTCAGGCTTGATTTCCTTCAAAATGGAGAGGTTTGATGTCCTTGCAGTCCAGAAGACTCTCAAGAGTCTCCTCCAGCGCATGTTAGCAATTTGGTCTCTAGTTCCTCTGCCCCTTCGAAATCCAGCTTGTACTTCTGGGAGTTCTTGGTCCACATACTGCTGAAGCCTGCCTTGCAGGATTTTGAACGTAACCTTGCCAGCATGTGAAATGAGTGCAATTGTATGGTAGTTGGAGCATTCTTTGCCACTGTCCTTCTTTGGGATTGGGATGTAGAGTAATCTTTTCCAATCCTCTGGCCACTGCTGAGTTTTCCATTGATGATGATAAAAAAATAGCGCACTGTTCCATTGATATTGGGCTGTGGCACCAATATCAGGGTGGGTGACATGACCTTTAGCCTGGTTTGTTCCTTTTTGCACACCACACACAGAATGATTAAAGTGGTAGGAAAAGCCCCCCCCCCAAACTCTGCACTGGTTGTCTCTAGCAAGCACATCATTGCTAGCACCACTCTGGCAGCCATTGATGATGATTAAATCCTCTACGATCTAGCAAAAATTTAATGCAACTTGCTAGACTCGTTGGACACCTTACTACTCCCTATACCACCTCATGGCTGGAATGCAATGTGTTCCAGCAAAAATAGTCCACATCTTTATTACATTTGGTGCATCCTGCTAGTTCAGTACACGGCCTGTGTAGATTCAATAATATTTTGAATTCAAATAATGTATGATTTCCTTCCTTTCAAATCAAGGGGGTAATCTTGGTGTATATACATTGGGGGGGGGTAAAAGGTAAAAAAGTTCCCTGACCCCTGCTTTAAGGATTCAGTTCATCTCACATTTTGTCTTCCTCTTTTCCTGCTGCCTTCAACCTTTCCAGCATTATTGGTTTTTTCCAGAGAATCTTGCCTTTTCATGATGTGCCCAAAGTAGGACACCCTCAATTTCATCATTTTTATCTCCAGATATAGTTCAGGTTTTATATGATCCGTATATACTTTTTTTGACAGTCCAGGGTATCTGTAAAACTCTCCTTCCATATTTCAAATAAATCTTTTTCCCCTCTCAGCTTTCTCCACTATCCAGCTTTCACATCTGTACATAGTGATTGAAAATACAACAAGGTGGATGATCTTGGACATTTGATAACCTTTTCTAATTCTTTCATTGCTGCCCTTCCAAATCCCAGTCTCCTTCTGATTTCTTGGCTGCAGTCTTGATTTAGATTGATGATTGAACCAAAGTATACAAAATCTTTCACCATTTCAATTTCTTCATTGTCAACACTGAAGTTGTGTAGTTCTTCTGTAGTAGTGGTTTTGGTCTTAATGTTCAACTGCAGTCCTTCTTTGGCACTTTTTTCTTTCACTTTCACTAGAAGTCATTTCAAGTCATTGCTGTTTTCTGCCAGTAAGATAGTGTCATCTGCTTATAAATTACTAATTTTTCTTGCATCAGTGTTTACTCTTCCTTCATCTGAATCTAGTGCAGCTTTCCACATGATATGTTCTGGTTACAGAATGAACAAGCAAGAGAATAAAATGCAGCTTTTTTCCTTACAGTGTTCCTTTCAAAAATAGTAGTAGTACAACTGTTTCATGTTGAAGAAGCACATTTTGGGAATCCGGATCTTTGAACTGTGTTATCTGCATTATTTCTCACAGGTGGAAAAAAAGTTGGCCATGCTGTGTTGATTGTGAGACACAAAACTTCTGATGATTCCTGACATCGGGGCGCGGGGTCAGGACATACAACCACAGCTGGTATGGAAACAGACTCATCTCCCTTCAATGCCACCTGGCCACCTGTTTGGCTTCCTTCTTTTATGGCATTTTTTAAAACCAATCCCATGTCCTCCAACTGGTTCCTTCCCCCTGGGATGATGGGACTTGTAAATGATCACATCAGGAAAGCATCCAGTTTTGCAGCACATTTACCATAATACTTAATTCAGCCCAAATTAAAAATGTATGTTCTTTTAAACTCTAGTGGAAACTAAACTTCTTAGTATTGCTACATACCTATACAGGGACAAGGAAAAGTCCAAAAGCACACCATGTTCCAGAACTGAGATCCGAATAAAGACATTTTATTGTGATTCTCTCATGGATAAATACAATTAGGCAGTTACTAAATGCTTACCTGCATCAAAGTCAAGTCTGATTCATTTTTTGGCTATTCTTATTTAAATGTGTCATAAATATGACTAGGTGCCAGCAGCCCGAACAACCAGCCTACAGCTAAATCTGCTCTGAACTGATTAAATTATATCTGCCTGAACTTCCCTGACCATGTAATCACTTAAAGATTTACAGTTTTAGGTCAGGTATTACAGGTTAGATTACAGTTATAATAAGCCTGAGGTTGATGCAGGTGAATATTATAAATGACTGGTATCATTTTTAATCTTTTATCCCAAGCTGTCTGTGGCTAATAAGGTAACCTTGCTCCTCCTTTTAATTTAGACATCCAAATAAATATATTGAGGGTTGATCTGGGCTCAGGAGGGCCATACCATGAGAGTTAGGCAGAATGGAGACATTTGTTTAGAATTACTTTTCTTTATAAAGAAAAATAAAGGCATCAAGTAGTTAATGGTAATTACCATCCACTGTAAGGCACAAGTAGTTTATTATCATTATGAAGGAATGAATAAAATGAACAAGCAACAGAGTTTGTTTGTCTGTTTGTTTAATTGGACTTCTACCCCACCCATCTAGACCAAATGTCTACTCTGGGCAACATTACAAATTTAAAAACAGTTAAACCAATAAATATATAGAGTGGTGCCCTGCTTGACGATTACCCCATTAGACAATGAAATTGCTTGACAATGAGTTTTTTGCGATTGCTATAGTGATCGCAAAACAATGATTCCAATGGGGTTTTTTTCATTTTACAACAATCAGTTCCCTGCTTCGGGAACCGATTTTTCACTTCACGACGATTAAAAACAGCTGATCATCAGGTTTTCAAAATGGCTCCCCGCTGTTTTCCGGACCTATTTCCGGAAGACAGTGATGCAAAACGGCTTCCCCTATGGAGGATCTTCACTGGACGAGCAGGTATTTTGCCCATTGGAACGCATTGACCGGTTTTCAATGCATTTCAATGGGGTTTTTACTTTCGTTTGACATCGATTTCGCATTATCGTCGTCAAGCGGGGCACCACTGTACTCTAAATCCAAGATGGCAAAATGTAAATTTAAGATGCAGCAGGAGGGAAAGCCTGCCCAAATAGCCAGGTCTTAGGTTTACTT
This sequence comes from Pogona vitticeps, assembly GCF_051106095.1. Taxonomy (NCBI): domain Eukaryota; kingdom Metazoa; phylum Chordata; class Lepidosauria; order Squamata; family Agamidae; genus Pogona; species Pogona vitticeps. The sequence goes on from NC_135783.1 coordinate 32,903,447, forward strand.
TTGAAGACACCCAGAGAGGGAGCCAGGTGGATCTCCATGGGCAGGTTGTTTCAGAGATGAGGGGCCACTGGCGAGAAGGCACATTCCCTCATTCTTCCCTTCCGGACCTCCCTCGGTGTTAGGCCCCTCAGCCGCCCAGCCTGGCTGGAACGAGTGACTCTGGCAGAACTGGCAGAGTTCTGTGGCTAACAGTTGTTCTATGCATAAGGTTCTGTGGACTGTAACCCATTTCTTCAGATGCACAGCTCTGCATAAAACTTGTTTGTCTTTTAGATGCTGCGAGAATTATTGATGTTTTTGCTGCGACAAAATAACATGGCTACTCTCATTCAAAAATAATGAAAATTGAGGTGACAGGTGAGTTTCCTATGGCATTCTGTGAAGTCAAAGACTGCTGTTCTCCAGTTTATTCTTAACTCAGAAGGCCTAAAAAGAGTATGATAAACTGAAAATGCAGGAGAAGATACATACACCCTAGTCAAGGATCGCTGTAGCTGCATGGACCTTTGCAAAGTATATAGTGCGTCACATTGAGATAGTGCCAGCATTACAAAGAATGAGGTTTTCAGGTGGTTGTAACTGGGCTGCACTAAGGTACCGAGGAATGGAGATGCATGCACCATACAGCTTCATAACCATAATGTGACAGAAAGGATTGTGTTGTTTACAGTTTTGAAATAAGATTCAGTGACTGGTCTATTCAGCTTCTGGGGAAAGTGCCATCTTGTTTTTAGCTTAAATCAGTAAACTGCATTGGAGCAATCCTGCCCATGGAAGTGGGGGTGGGGAGTGAGTGTCAAAATGATGACTGTTTATGACCAAGGCTGAAAGTGTCACTGGTTAAAAAGTCAAGTCACTCTTGTGTTTATTTTTCCGGCATCTGTACAAATATATCAACATACACAATTTTATACAAATTGATATGATCTTGTCCTTTTTGGAGGGCGATACTATAAAGTAGCCATCCTGACTATGCACCATCTCATTAGGAGGGCAGGGAGAATTGAAGGCAGCTCTCTGCTCTCTCCCCACCACCTATAAAAAACACTGAACATGAGACTAGCTGGAGCACCCTAAGCCTTTTTGTCTCAATTGTTTTATTCTCAAGACAATCTCATCCTGTCCCTTGAAGATCTCAAGCTGGTGTTTTGCATTCTTGCATATTTAATTTTGCATTTTAAACTATGCTGAGAATCTATTTCTAGAGCAAAACTGTAAATATCCTAATAAACAAAGTATATCTGATGGGGACACCTGTACATTTATTTCCATGTACCTTTTAATGACCTTGAGCCAGACATCCTGGAGAGTAAAGTCAAGTGGGCTTTAGAAAGCATGGCTAACAACAAGGCCAGCAGAGGTGATGGCATTCCAGTGCAACTATTTAAAATCTTAAAAGATGACACTGTTAAGGTGCTGCACTCAATATGCCAGCAAGTCTGGAAAACTCAGTAGTGGCCAGAGGATTGGAAAAGATCACTCTACGTCCCAATCCCAAAGAAGGGCAGTGCCAAACAATGCTCCAACTACTGTACAATTGCACTCATTTCACACGCTAGCAAGGTTATGCTCAAAATCCTCCAACGCAGGCTTCAGCAGTATGTGGACCGAGAACTCCCAGAAATACAAGCTGGATTTCGAAGGGGCAGAGGAACTAAAAACCAAATTGTTAACATGCGCTGGATTATGGAGAAAGCCAGAGAGTTCCAGAAAAACATCTACTTCTGCTTCATTGACTATGCAAAAGCCTTTGACTGTGTGGACCACAGCAAACTATGGCAAGTTCTTAAAGAAATGGGAGTGCCTCACCACCTTATCTACCTCCTGAGAAATCTATATGTGGGACAGGAAGCAACAGTTAGAACTGAATATTGAACAACTGATTGGTTCAAAACTGGGAAAGGAGTACCACGAGGCTGTATATTGTCCTCCTGCTTATTTAACTTATATACAGAATACATCATGTGAAAGGCCAGACTGGAGGAATCCCGAACTGGAATTAAGATTGCTGGAAGAAATATCAACAACCTCAGATATGCAGATGATCATGGACACTGGCCCCATCACTCACTGGCAAATAGAAGGGGAAGATATGGAGGCAGTGACAGATTTTACTTTCTTGGGCTCCATGATCACTGCAGATGGTGACAGCAGCTACGAAATTAAAAGAGGCTTGCTTCTTGGGAGGAAAGCGATGACAAACCTATTATGACTTGTCAGAAAGATAAGTAAAGCAAATTAAGTGTGAGCTTTCACTAGAAGCTAAAATAACCAAACAAAGGGTACAGTACTACAGTGGCATCATAAGAAGACAAGGAAAAGGCAGCAATGCACGCAAAAGTGCAATGCAGTAGGAAAAGAGGAAGACTGCACATGAGATGGGTTGACTCAATAAAGAATCCCACAGTCTTTTGTTTGGTGCTGCAGTCAATGTAGGACCAGGAGCAGAAAGACTGGGATTCAGATTTTGGGAATAAACTATGATACTCTTGTCTGCTTTGGGGACAAGAAATAGAGAAACGTGTTTGCTACACACTTCACACTTGTGCTGTTCTCAGCAGAAAGTGCAGATCTAAATGCAGTGGAGATTAAATTTTAGAAAGGTTCCTTTTTTCATGGTTTTATGGAAGAGTCAACTCTCTCTCTCTCTCTCATGTACACACACACAAACAAACCCTTCCTCCCTCAATTTTCAACAATTAGTTGCTTCAGTTCAGTATGTACATTTCCTCTCATTACATTTAAACAAACTTGATGAAGCCACCCTTTTTCCTCCTTAATTCAAGCCTTCTGTCTTTCTTGCCTGTTCTTTTTTTCAGTTTTGAGTCGGGCGCTCTCTCTCTCTCTCTCTCTCTCACACACACACACACACACACACACCCTCCTTCCCTCCCTCAATTTTCTACATACATTTAAACAAACTGATGAAGCCACCCCTCACACTCTCGCACCTTCCTTCCCTCCTTAACTGCACCTCTCCCTTGTTGTGCTTGCAGTCACCTCTGGTGGAAGCAGTCATTCACAAGCCGGATTTACTGCCCAGGCTGTTCTACAGCTGTAACCAATCAAGCCACTTTATCTCCTCTAAAAGAACAGAGGATTTACAACCAAGGAAGGAGGGAGAGGTGACTTCCAGTTTGAGGTTCGGCTGCAGGGGGTGGAAGTGGGAGGGTAGTGCTCTGCTCATTACCCCCAGAATTTTCATTTTTACCCCATTTTAGGTAATTTACTCCTGTTCCCTAACCACTGCCTTAAAGGAAGGCACAGGCTGGAGTTTACAAGCTCTGAGCATGGCAGCTGAGGACAGGACATTTTGTAGATCTCTCATTCATAGGGTTGCCATAAGTCAGAGGCAACTTTACAGCACATGACAACAACAAAACTGCAATTAACATCAAAATAAGCAGAATATGTAGAGGAAAGAATGACTTGATTACTATGGGTAAGAGAGCAAAAACAGTTCTTACAGTATCACCATTACTGCTTGAGAAACCAGAAGCCCTGTCTTCTATTATACATGCGGCAAGCTGTGAAGAACAGCTACAAAAAATGACCATCAAACCACTGGACTCTAATAATTTTGTAGACGTATGACGAGGGATTTTTGTGGGTTTGATAGCTTTTGCACCTCCTAAATCCAACAGAATTCATGAAAAAGATTAGAACCCACTTTCACAGTATACCCCTCTACGTGTTCATGTTTCCCTCACAGTATGGCTACCATGTTTCTGTTTTTCCATGTTTTAATAGGATGTTAAAAAGGAAAGGAAAGGAACATAGCCATGTGGTGCATGTGCAAGATCCAGAAACTGGGAGGGGGAAAGGTAATAATAGAACTGGGCTACTAAAATACCATACACAGGCAAGCGATTGTGTTCTGCATAGCTTGATAGTTATGAAGAAATCTTTCATTAGTTTGGGTATTGTAGAGCTGGTCGACGGGGAGTTGTTTGAAGAAACAGAAACCCAAAAGTACAGATTTTAATAATTAGTTTGAGGTACTGTATGTTAGATTTTACTGCAAGGGATCTAATTTCTCCATTTTTGTAGACCGAAGAAACAGCTTTCAAAGTCTGTAGGCTACACATGCCAAACCTTGGACCTTCAAGGACTGTGGTCACATCGCACTTCCAGAAATATTTATTTCTTTTTTTGCAAATGGAAAAGCTCCCTTTTGGCCTGAAGTGGACACAAAGAAACACGAAAATTAAACTGGAGGGAGTAGAGGCCCCAAGGATGCTGGAGTGGGAGTAGGAGTGGGGGTGGGGACTCAAACCTTGACAAAATTTCCCATTGTGTTCTCTATAGGGCTCAAGGGATTTTTGTGGGTCAGTTTTTTAAAAATCAATGGGAGTATTTTAGGGAACCCAGGAGTGCACAAGAAACCCATAGGCTGCCTCCCCCTCCCTCTTTTGCTATGGACAACGGAGTACTGTTCACTCACTGAAACCATCCATGTCAAAGCCCACCACTGCAGCTTTGGCTTGAAGCTGATTTCTGTTTGCTGGCTCTCTTTTGGACCTTAAACCAGATATCTCGAACCTTCCACATCTAGTCAGAATGATTTGTGGACTTTTTCTGTCTTCTACTCCATGCTCTGCAAAGCCAGCAGCTCATATTATTTTGGCATTCTCAAGCAGGTTGTTTGTTTGTTTGTTTTGGTGGCATGAACTGTCCAGTGGATTTCAAGCTGGAGCAGGAATTCAGTGTGGGTTTCTTCACAATATTAAATACACGTAAGACTGGTCTTCAAATCACAGATTCTCTGAAAGGCAGCTCCTACACTTCTGCTCTGTGGTTAAGGAAAAGCCGCTCATTAGAAAAGCAGAATAACAACAATGCTCTTTATTCATCACTAGCAGAGGAGATTGCCCGTATTTCATCTGATGAGCCATGATGGTTTTAATGTACCACCTCTTAACCAGAAACCTTTAACAGCATCTGAGTTTCCTTTAATGTTTGTCACATATTTTCTTGGAGTTTTAGCATCTGACTTAAGTATTGTCGTCAAAAGACAGAGCATAAAAACAGGTATAATGGAACCACTACTTCTCCCATCTTTTTTTTTTCAACTATTATCACTGTCTTTATTATTGAGGATCTAATGACAACAGCTCTGTCTGCATATAAAGTGCTTTACTTGTCCATGAAATATAGGCTCCTTCTCTGTATATTGTGAACGCTTAGTAATGCTAAACACTGTCCACAAATATGGACATTTACTGAAATTAAGCTCAATACATTTAACTGAAGTGCTGAGGAAAAAATGCTCTTAAAAAGTTCTTTTAGAAAACCGGTGGTGGTAGTGATGAAAATCATGAACAGTGTTGGTTTTAAATACCTTCCTTGTTACAAATTTGCTGGTTATGAAAAAAAGTGAGGAAAAATACTATTTGCTTTTCATAATCGGATTCAGTGGGATCTAATCCTATATCGTATTTACGGCTGTGTGCTAGCTATTCAAAATTAAAATGAACCTTTCATCCATGTGTATCATAAATGGGCATTTATCAGGATTATATGATTTTGCAATCCATCTGAATATGTAACCGGAATTTGTTTTCTTTCCGTTTCACTATGTAATTACCAGGCGACAATAACAAAAGTGACATGTTTGAAGAACAGATAAAATGCTGTAAATTGGCCAGTAATGGTGATATTTCCTCATCTTCTGAAAAACCCATTTATTCTCTCTCTCGACAAATCAAGGCATTGTCAGCCGGCACTCATCTTGTGGCCAGAGGGGCCCTACCAATTTCTAGTTGTAAGTGAATACTGGAATGCAGATGAGGCCTACTAACTAAGGCTTTCAACTCAGGCAGCTGGTCTTAGCTTGCTTCAATTTCTAAATCATCCATAATGGGGCCAGGACCTCCGAAGCACTAAAAAGAGCGAGCTGACATGCTGGACAAACTGTTAATTTTTTTTCCTGAAGAAGCTGCTATATTGCACATCTGTCACTGCTATGCAGACAATTACTCACAGGGCGGGGGGGGGGGGGAGAGGAGGAATCTGGTGCTTGTTTCTAGTGTAGTTGTTAACTGACATAATGGTGAAATACAATAGTATGGGAGAGGCAGAGAGGGTCTTCCTCCTCCCTCTTTAAAATTCCCCTCGGTTGTTTTCTCATTTCGAATGCTTCAGTATTCTGGAACATTCCAGGCATATAAAAGCCCATCAAGTAAAGGATAGGTAGAAAGTGCATCCACATACTGACAACAATATTAGAAATCACCATCCCTAGCTTTATCTATCCTGCTGCTAAAACTTCATATTTTGCAGTGTGTGTGTTGGTGTTGTATTCTTCGATAATTTATTTTAATTGTAGTTGCAGAGTGCAGTGGATTAGTGCTGAACTTGTGACTATTGAAAAATGATTATTCTACAGAGCAGTAGTAACTATAGTTGCCTGTCTCAGGATACTACCTCATTCCTTGAGGAATTTCTGTGTTTGTCCAGGTTTCCAATAGGGACACAAACCTCAGACTGAGCACTTCTGAGGAACAAGAAAGTATGTTTGTTTGTTTGTTTGTGTGTGTGTGCATGTGCTTGTGTGTGTGTGTGTGTGTGTGTGTGTGTGTGTGTGTGTGTGTGTGTGTGTGTGAGAGAGAGAGAGAGAGAGAGAGAGAGAGAGAGAGAGAGAGAGAGAGAGAGAGAGATCTTTAAAGCTTGAGCACCAATCTGCACCCATTCCCAGCTAATGGCTCAGTGGTGTGTTTGTATGTGTGTTGCATCTTTGAAAGGCAGATGTCTCAAACGTTAGGAGCAAAGAGAGGGGGCCTGGAAGGAGAGAGTGCTGATGGGAACACAACGTACTGTTTGGAGCAAAGTAGACAGTAGAGCACTAGCATTGTGGCTCATGAGCCTTTTTTGTTGCAGAGGTTGTGACAAGAGAAATTGGCCAGGAGGGCTCTTCATGGGCTGGTAGGGAGCCTTCCATAAACCCAGCAATGTAGAACCTGAATATGTTCCCCATGTTATAGGTGAGGCTAGGTGGGATGTGTGTCCTCAGTGTAATGCTGCATCTGCTTAGTATATTTTGCTGCTAGTCTGGCTGGGGAAAAAAAATCAATCTTGCTTTTAGTTGCCGTTTCACTGAAGTAACTGGGTCTTACACGGATTCTGGGCTCCTTTGCCTGGATTCTCCTTGTGCCTGTTTCCCTAGTCAGTTAGATTATTTTCCCTCTCTGACATCACTGTTCCCTAACCTGTGACATACAGCATCCTGCCTGCATGACATCACAACCCTGTGACACCATAGGTTATCTACCCAATCCACAAGGTCCTCCCAGGTCATACATCTCCATGTAGTCACTCCAAAGGAGGCCAGGAAATCATCCACTCGAAATAGGGCCTTCTTTGCTGTGGCCCATCCTTTGGAACCAATTGCTCATAGAGTTGTGCCTGGCTGCCACTCTCCTTCCCTCAACACCTTTAAAAGGCAATTAAAACACAGAGAGGCCTTTTTTGGTAACTCTGCCTGATGCATTTGTTTGTTTTGTTTCTCCTGTTTGATAGATAGTATATATGCCTTATGTGCTATGTTATTATTCCTACAATTTATGCCTCTTGACGTTTTTCTGTTTTTAATGCTTAATATATGATTATTATATATTTTTAGCTTCTATAAACTGCCCAGAAGAGTGCATGACACTAATGGGGCAGAATACACATTAAACAAACAAACAAACACCACACACAACCCACTCCTGGTCTCAGATTTTGCATGTGAAATCTTAGGGAATGGGATGGTGCTGATCTGGCAATAATTATTGTATGGGGCAAAAATCAAAAGCAAACAAAAAATCTTCCCCACCCCAAACCAAGACTGAAAACCAAAAACCAGGAAACAATTTTTTTTCTTTTTATTATGGTGAAAATATATTTAGGAAGAGTGTAAGAGGGGGAAAAAAGGTTTTCTGAACCTGGTTAGAGAAACTGCTAAAGCTGGCTTCCATGCTTGCAGACCTGTTGTTGTGTTTAATGACAATGGAGGAGCATGTAGAAGCAGGTGCCTGATGGACCATGAAAAGGAAAAAAAGAAACCTAAGACAAGAAATCGCTATGTAAAAAGCCAAGGGTGGGGTTATCTACCTTTTGCTCCTCCCTCCACAGTTCAGATCAGTTGCTACATGGGATGATATACTCTCTTCTAGCATTTTAACATTTGTGTGATTTTTGATAGGCATCTTTATCGACAAAGTTTCCAACTGTCTTAGGTTTTTGCTGCAAAGTATATCTTGCATCAACCATGTGTTCCTTAACTTAAAGTAAATGCTAGCTGCATATCACACACCTTTTGTCATTATATGGTGTCACATTGCTTTTGACTTATGGCAACCCTATGAATTCATGGCATCCAAAAGATCCTATGGTTAAGAAGTCTGCACAGGTCTTCCCAACTAAAAGCCTGTGGTCCCCTTTTTTAGTTACTCTGTCTCATGTTAGACTCTTCTTGTTTCCTACTGCCTTCCACTTTTCCTAGCATTATTGCATTTTCCAGTGGGTCACATATTTTCATGCTATATGCAAAGTACCATTGCTTCAGTTTTGTTGCATGACAACTTAACTGTCTAATGCCTTATCACAATGTCAGTATTAGATGAGTTAATAACAATCTTTTAGTTATTTAATATCATACATGCACTGTGAAAATGATCAGGTTATCATGTTGTTAACAGAGGGGCTGTTTGAACATTACTCTCCTTCCCCTTGCAGTCCCAGGAAGTGATTAGGGCTATCTTTTATTTATAGGTGCAGCTCTTCCCTTATATATTTGTGTATAGAAAGATATAGAGTACTTTGAAATCTTTAAACCAGAGATAGACAATAGGTGCACTGAGTATATCCCCCAGGGGCTCAAGTGTGGCCACTAGAACCTCTGCTTTAAATATTTATTTTAAAACCACACAGAAGCAATTAACACTTGCAACATGCTTTCTTCTTAATGGAAGCCAAAAATGGTTTGGTTAAGAATAAAGGTTTTTTTTTTATTACACAGGAATGAATTTATTGAGATGACACCAGAAGGAGATTGGACATTTCACAAAGGTTAGGATTGTCAATGGCTACCAGCTATTATGGCTATTTTATTATTTCCAGTATCAGAGGCAGTATGCCATTCAAGATTGATTGTGAGGAAACATGACTGTTCAATCTGTCTGTGGGTTTCCCTTAGCCACCTGACCACAGTATGAGCTGAATACTGGTCTAGAAAGTCCTTTAGTCTTCCTCATCCAGCAGGACTTTCCTTATGAGCTTACTAATTTTGACAATATTGAAACCAGCTGGTTGGTGACGTTTTGATATTTGTAATGAGATCAGAAGGAAATGTATGAGATATGCTAAGATAGGAATGATGAATACTTTCCAGTTTGATGAATTACATTTCCTGGTAATGTGAAAAGGAAGCCAACTCAGAAGATATATGGAAGTTTACCTTGAGATTATCTGGAGAAGAAGCAGAGATGAAGTCATTGCACTTCTGACAATATAGCCATTTTCAGACACAGGTCTCCTCATATGAGGAATTAGAAGGCACGGCAGAGCTATTTCATCTTTTTCTCCTCCATAGATTTTTCCACTTAGAAAAAGAAGATAGAAATAGAAGTATAAAAATAGGGGAAGCTTGTGACTGGTGGACAATGCTGTTAGATGTCCCCATGCAACAAATGAGGAGGCAGTTGCCAAAGGCATGAGCAACGCCTTCCCCACATTTCACCTGGAACTTCTCTCTGTCTCTGGAGCTTAAAGTACCTGCTCAGTCTAAACTATACATATCTTTTCCATTTCCAAATTATCCCTTTTCAAAAACCAGACCTTCGTGCTAGAAACAAGTGTAAGATATTGGAACACCCTTGGAGTTATTTTACCATTTTTACCATTGTTTTCTTATTTTTTTAGCAATTTGGGTTTTTGAAACAAATGTTTGCTGTAAACAGCTTAGGATTCCTTAAAAAAATTAAAGCATTATTAAAATGTATTAAACAAACAAATCCTAGGCTAATCAAAACCACTGATAGTGCCTTAGTAAGGAACTCTTCCATACGTATGTGACATCTGAAGGGACCATATTTAAATCATTTAAACTAAAAGCACATCCTGTTGCTGAGAATCAAAGCTTAATGTACAGAAAATTATCTCCTATTTGATAAGATCCCACTTTGTGTAATAGATACACAAAGTGTAGGCAGATCTTGGAAAGTGACATATTAAAAGGAATTTATTGAATTATTTCTCTTTCCGCCAGGGTGCCATTAGCATTGTTCCAGTGGCACAAAGGATTCACCGAGTCATGCGCCATTAACATGAGCTCACCATCTTGAGGCAACTCACCTCCAAATGTTAAGCCACTAGCATTACGCTGGTACAATTATGCAAGAGGATTTTGGCCAGTTGGTATTTGTCAAATCTAAAAAGTAATTTCATAAATACTAGTTACATTTCTAGTATTTACCATAAGGTAACATTCTAGATTTGCCCCTAACTTGTAACTAGTTATTTCCAAGCTCAAATCATGACTAAAGAAGCATGGCCTGGATCTTTAAAGTCAAATTGCTCATGCAGTGGACCACATTGTGTGAGTGATTTGATTCCCCCCTCCCCCACTTATGTGTGAAAGCATTTAGGAGGACCAACTTGTGCAAATGTAAGCCAGGTATTTGTAATGATAAGGGCAATGTGCCTGTGTAAGGACAATGTGCACAATAAAGGCATCTGGCATGACTATATAGTACAACTGTGAAGAGAGGCTACATGAGGTCATTCAGAACAAATGTGACTGATGGGGTCAGGTACCCCACCATTTGTGGGACCTTAGGCAAGCTGTATGGGTTCTAGATAGGGGAATAGTGATATACTTAACACTGTTTTATACCTAGATAACCTTGGGATGGTCAGTATACATTGGAAGCAACATGATGGCACATATATACAGTATAATGTGAACCATAATTAGCCCTTTTTGCTACCTAACTTTTTTACAATTTGTAAATACTGTATTTCAGTTGTTGACTCAAAAGATCTTGTAGCTTTTGGCTGTCGAATAATTTTCTTGTAGTAGCAAACAGTAACTGTGTGCATAACAAAGAAGCAACAGCAACAAAAACACAAAACAGTTCTGTTTTTCCTCTCTGGGAAAAGTTGGCAAGAAATCAGGTCTCACTGTTCCACTGCAAAGGCAGCAATGTCTGAATCAGGGATATGATTTATGCTGTCTGACAATTCAAAGACAGGAGACAACTCTAATGTATAGATAAAACCAAAAGTGGCAATAGTAGATCATCACACTGACAGCTAATGGGGCTGACTTGCTGGAGAGAAATCTGGATCTACTTAAAATGTCAGGTGTATAAAGTAATGAGTCTGTGCTTAGTGGGAGACCACCAGAAGGAGGCTTCATGGTCTACTTGTCAGTTGAATATATATTGCAGCAAACCCTGTTAAATCAATGAGTATTTAATGCCTAATGACTTGGGGTTTTTTTCCTTTTTTTTTTAAAAAAAAAGATAATTCATGCCCCTAACCTGATGTGTGTTTCTAACAGATCAACATGACTTAAGAAACAATAAATAAGACTGGAAAGGTTAATATAACAATAGAAGTTATAGACAGATTTCATCTCCTATAAATGAGTGAATTTAAACAAGAATTGATCACCTCATTGCATTGCTCCAGAACATTTTAAATCACAAGAGTACTATGCAGGAATATATATATTTCGGGAGCCATAGTCTAGGTCAGTGGTCTTCAGTCCTTGGCTGTCCAGATATTCTGGATTTCAGCTCCTAGAGGTTTTAGTCAATACGGCCAATGGTTAGGTATTCTGGAAACGGAAGTCTGAAACAACTGGAACGTTGAGAACCACCAATCTGTACAACAAGCACAAGAAACTCAGAAATGCAGCTGGACTCTTAAGCTCTGCATACCACACATTATTTATATAAAGTCAGTGCTCTTCATTAAGTCTTTCTTGGCATAGCTAACCACTACCAGGAATAGGCCATGTGGTTTGCATGGTCACACAGTGTGGAAAAACAAGGTGGCGTTGGACATTTGTGTGGCAAAGGTGAGGCAATGCAGGTGAGATTGCTTTGAGCATCTTTCAGAGGGTTAAAAAAATGGCTGAGGCATCTTTTCCCCCTCTCAAAAATATGCATTGTAGCGTACAAGTTCCCTAAATATATGCTAGTATTATTTGCAGAACTGCACTGTAAAACAGTGCAAATACCAGGAAACCGAAGACCAGAGAAGCTCAGCTATTTCCTCCAAACTCCATTTCCTTCCAAGATCAATCCATGAAGCTGCTATTTGCCCTGAAGGTTCTGCTTGACGTCACAGTCATGCCACAATATTTGTTGCCCAAGGTTCCTTCTCCTCCCAAATCCTGTTACAACGTACCCAAGACCAACTAAAAGTACTGTACTTTGGCAGAAAATCCCAAAATGACAATCTCTATGCAGATAGCATCACGGGGCTGATTTTTCTGTGGAGTTGAAATCTATGGGCATATCAGAGAATCAATGTGCTTTCCTAGGTCTCCAAGTGTGGAGACAGATCTCGGTGGTGTGTGTGTGCTAAAGTTATATTTTGAATGTGCAAGATATTTTAAAACCTGAACACAAAGTGTAGACAGAAATGGTTCCTGCTGCAGGTGACATGTTGGGCTCCCCCCAAATGGTAGTCTTGATCTTGGCTGTAGATTGCAATATCAGCTGGTTAGCTGGTTATAGAGATATGTACACATATCTGTATTTTTTAAATCTTATCTAAAACTTCTATATCTCTAGAGAAACATAATTAGTTTTACATTTATAAATAAATGAGCAAATGAATAAATTCAAAAAAGGCCATGCCATTGATAATGGCACCTCTCGGTGATGTTAACTTGAAGATTATATATGTACAGGTTTATATACTACTTTATTACTAAAATATGCTGCTTTCTCAACAGCAGATTAAAAACTAGGCATACAATTATATAAAAACATAAAATAGAAAAAGGAGAATCAGTGAATTCTTGAATGGCTGTACTCTTGAAACAATAATCCCAAACTACTCTTTGATAACTTCAGTTTTAAAATCCTGAATTTCTTAAACTTTCATAAGGCAAAATGGAAGGACAAGTGGTAGAAAAGAGGCACCATAGCAGTTATCTGTTACAGTTGGTTATTTTGGCTAGTTTTTCTTCCAGTCATGAAATGCAGGTACACAGGTTTCTCCACATTGAATAATAAAGGTAAAGGTTCCCCTTGACAATTTTTGTCCAGTCGTGTCCGACTTTAGGGGGCGGCGCTCATCCCGCTCTTCAAGCCATAGAGCCAGCGTTTGTCCGAAGACAATCTTTCCGTGGTCACATGGCCAGTGTGATTTAGACACGGAACGCTGTTTACCTTCCCACCGAGATGGTCCCTATTTATCTACTCGCATTTGCATGCTTTCGAACCGCTAGGTTGGCGGGAGCTGGGACAAGCAACGGGCGCTCACTCCATCACATGGATTCGATCTTACGACTGCTTGGTCTTCTGACCCTGCAGCACAGGCTTCTGCGGTTTAGCCCACAGTGCCACAACGTCCCTTACATTTAATAATACAGAGCACAATTTTGCTAAAACTGGCCAGGTAGTACAAGAGTTTGGTCTTACCTGGATAACAAATGACTTAAGCATTTTATTTGCCTAGCTGATTTCCAGTCACACCTAGCAGGCTAATAATCGAGAAGGACATAAGCTATAGTCTGTATCATCTGGGGGATGACAGATTGCCTCCCCATGGCCAAGCCTATGCATACCAAGATTCTAAAGCAGGGGTTTCAAACACGCAGCCCGCGGGCTATTTGCGGTTCGCCAGATGGTAGTTTGTGGCCCTCGCCTTGCCTCCCCCCGAAGTGTCCACATGTTCTCTGCTGCCAAGAGTCAAAAAAGCCTTGCCTTGCTCGCCGGCTCTCTCCCAAGACAGCGCCTCTTGCACCCTTCACCTGGAACTGCAGCCTGCCAGCCAGCCCGCCAGCTGGCAGGCTGCAGTTCCGAATGGAGGGTGCAAGAGGTGCTGTCTTGGGGGGAAAGCCGGTGAGCGAGGCGCGCTGCTGGCCCTTTTCCCTGAGTGCTTTAGCCACCGCTGCGCGATGCCTGACAGCGGAGCTCGCTCCTATCCCGTCCTCGAAGAGCGCCTCCAAGCCAGCAACAGCAGCCCCTACCTCTTCCAGGGAAGCGGGTCTCTGGCTCTCTTTCTCTCTTGGCACCCCCAGCACCAGCCCAGCCAGTGGCTGCCTCAGTGCCTAGCGGTGCTTCCTCCTCCTCTTCCTCCTGCTTCACCCGCTTCGGCTCTGGAGGCTGCCTGGGCTCGCCTCGCAAAGTTTCTTCCTGTCATAGTGGGGGTAGCTGCTGCTGAGTGCGCCTTTTTTGAGGGGGGCCCTCAGAGGAAAGTTGCCAGACCTCTGTGTGTGTGTTTGTGTGCACGCGCATGCACCTGTGGGGGCCCTGCCCCATTCTGTTTAATTTTGCAGGTACCGGGGTGGGGGCTTTTTTCCTTTGGCAAGGTGAATTCTGTGAGGGTTTTAAAAAAATTTTATGTCGTGCCCTCCTCCACCCCCGCTAGGTGGTTGCCAGCGCTCCCTCCCTTCTTTGTCCTGCTGCTGTTGCTGGTGGTGGTTGTGAAGAAGGAGCCAGATGGGGACGTGGCTGGTCATGAGGGTTCAAGCGGCCCTCCTCCTCCTCAGAGTCCCAGCCGGGCTAAGGAAACTCCGGGGGTGGCTTCCTCGGGCTCTTGTTCTGCTTGGCGGAAAATCTGATGCGGCCTGGCCTCACCCAGACTCTGCCTCCAGCGGCCCCCAGGTAAATTGAGTTTGAGACGCCTGTTCTAAAGGATATCAATGTCTTTCTTTTAACATAGAGAATGTTTGTTTAAATCTTCCATGTTTCCCCGAACACATACAGTGGTGCCCTGCTTAACGGCGATAATCCGTTCTAGGAAAATCGCCGTTAAGCGAAAACATTGTAAAGCAAAAATAAAAAGCCCATTGGGCTTAAAACTCACTGTCCAGCGAAGATCCTCCATGCGGCGGCCATTTTTACTGCCTGTATAGAGAGGAATCCGTCCCTAAAGACAGTGGCGAGCCATTTTATTTACCTGGCGGCCATTTTGAAAATGCCGATCAGCTTTTGAAAAATCATCGTTTTGCGAGGAATTGGTTCCCGAAGCAGGGAACCGAGCATCGCAAAGCGAAATTCCCCCATTTAGACCATCGTTTTGCGATCGCAAAAAGATCATCGTAAAGCGGATTCATTGTAATGTGGGGCAATCGTAAAGCGAGGCACCACTGTATTAATTTTTGCTCCCAAGAACACATTAGGGTTTATTTTCAGGTCATGTTTTATTTATTTTTTTCATGTACAACAATCTACATTTATTTAAATACAGTCATGTCATCTTCTGGTTGCTGCACAATGGGTGGAGGGCAGGGTTTCACTTAATTGGGGCTTATTTTGGGGGTAGGGCTTATATTACGAGCATCCTGAGAAACCATACTAGGGCTTATTTTCAAGTTAGGTCTTATTTTCGTGGAAACAGGGAAGCTCACTGGGGGAGTGGAACTGATAAAACTATTCCTTAAATATCTCACTTAACTTGAAAGCCCAACTAGGGTCACCATAAGTCAGTTCTGAACTTGACAGCACAGAACATGCACAAGTCAGGATGAAAGGAGACTGAGGGGATCTATGATAGCACTCTGCTAATATTGGCAGGTTGCCATACAGAGGAGGGATTGATCTATTCTCAGTCATCCCATTTGCTTCACATATAATAATGGGCTCAAGTTATAGGAAGCCAGATTTTGGTTGAATATCAGGAAAAACTTCCTAACTGTTAGAACAGTGTGACAGTGGAGCCAATTATTTCAGGAGTTGGTGAGCATTCCAACACTGGAGGCATTCAAGAGAAAGTTAGATAACAATGTCAGATTTATTTTGATTTGGAACCCTGTGTTGAGCATATAGATCCTTGGCGAATGCCCTTCTAGTGGACCAACCATCCTTCCAAATGCAGCTGGTAAGGATACAACCAAAGGCCATTTTCAGTGGCTCCTCCAAGGTTGTGCAACTGGAGACTAGGCTGGGCACCTTTCTGCTTGCTGTCCTTCTTCCAAGCAAGCAAGACCTTCTGTTTCAGACAAGCTTTTGGAAACTAATCAGACTGTGCAGAAAATCATGTTCAACTTTTATTGGACTACAGCTCCCTGAATCTCCCTAGCCAGGCTAGCTCTACGATTCCAAAGAGCTGTGATCCAAACAAATAAACTTTTCCATGCTCTGTCAAATCACTTGTTCCACACAACTGGCTTCATTCCTGAATGATTATGGATAACAAGAGAAAACAATATGGATCCAGAAAATCATTTAGCCTCCTTAAATGTTAGTCATAAACTTAAAAGGAAAAAGTTTAAAGCTATTACATGCAATCGTGAAATGTTGGTAAGAAGTGGTAGACAGTAGATTCAAGCACAGAATGTGTTAGGACAGCAGGGCAAAACCAGGTGAGAGCTAAGAAAGAATTATGAGGAAGGATATTGGATATCAAATTAAGCTTGGCACTCCTTAGAGCCAAGCTAATCCCATAAGCATGTTGGGAGTCTAGGTAAAATGAAAACACAGATGTGATGCTTCCTTCCAACTTCATTATTCTATAATTTTATGATTGTACTAAGAACTGTGCATATAGAAAACTCCAAGTACAATTCTTGGCATTTCCAGTCAAAAGGATTGGTTAGCAGGTGATGAGAAAGACCTTTCTCTGAGACCCTAGGCAAGCACCACCAATTATAGCAGATGACATTATGGTTGATGGACAAATAATTTCATCTAAGGCAGCTTCTCTGTGTGTGAGCTGGCTCCTATTTTCTCCATCTCTTGGACTCCTGGAAGACTTGCTTTAATGTTGTCTTTATCTAATGCTGGTTCCTTTCAGACCAGATAAGTTATACCTCGTCTCCACAGCTATGGTTCCATTATGATTCTCTAGCACCTAAGCTTTGGATAAAGTATTCTTCTGCACTGAGACTCGTGTTCTAGAGATCTAGTGTTGCTTGTTTCTCATTTGAGTATGCTACCATTTAATTTAAAGTTTCTTACTCATTTGAATATGCTCCCATTGAATTTTGACCCTTTACAACCTGACCTGCTAAGCCCAACAGTTTTTGCTTTGTTGGCAATGCAAACAAAGGTGAGCTACATGTTAAACATGCAAACATGACAGAGGCATTGGTGTTGCAGCTACTTCACCTTTCACAAGAGACCAAAAAGGGTGCTACTTTCAGAAGTATAAGGAAAGAGAATATTTCTTTATATATGCTTAATGTGAAAAGGCGTTGGACAGCATGCATTGTAAAACCTGCAGATTCCTTGGAAACATCCTTTTCTTTTCTCTCATTTCTAACATGATGTCTCCTGTCTGTGGCAGCAAAGCAGCAGAGGCAGAATTACAGAGGTGTGGGATTCAGAAATCGACTTCTTGGTTCCCCCTTCCTGTTTCTTCATTTCACCATATTAATTGGTTTTCTCAACGGGACTGGAAGGTGGTGGTTTGGATGTGGAGGGGCTGGTTGTGACCCCATTGTCATGGTCAGACCACTTCCTGGTCAAATTCAGTCTATTAGCTTCTTCTTCCCTCTGCAAGGGTGGGGGATCGATTAAGATGATCCGTCCCCGGAGACTAATGGATCTGGATGGTTTCCTGAATGCTCTGGGGGATTATCCATCTGATATGGTCGGCGCTCCTGTCGAAGCTCAGGTCACCCTATGGAATAGGGAGATGACCCGGGCGGTTGACACGATTGCGCCTAAGCGCCCTCTCCCTGCTCGCCGAGCCCAGACAGCTCCTTGGTATACTTCTGAACTGCGGGCGATGAAGCGAGAGGGGAGACGGCTGGAGCGCAGGTGGAGGAAGTCCCGCTGGGAATCCGATCGAACATGACTTAGAGCCCATTATCGGGCCTATTTCGTGGCAATACGGCTGGTGAAACGGCAATATTTCTCCAGCCGCATTGCTTCCTCAGAATGTCGTCCAGCAGAGCTGTTACGGGTGGTCCGGGATCTTCTTCAACCAGGAAATCCGGTGGAGGTCCCAGACTGCTCATCAGCTCGCTCTGACGAGTTTGCTATTCATTTTGATGAAAAAATCGCTCAGATTCGCAGTGGGCTGGACTCCACTGTTACTGCAAAATCGGAAGATGTGTCCAGTGTGCCGTGCTTAGGTCAAACTTTAATGGATGAGTTTCAATTGTTGAGACCCAAGGATGTGGACAAGGTGCTTGGATCTGTCCGTTCTACCACCACGCTGCTCGACCCTTGCCCATCTTGGCTAATTGGAAGTTCTGCCAGGGGGGTTCGCACCTGGGTCCAGGAGGCCGTGAACGCCTCTTTGAGAGAGTGGTCCCTACCTCCTTGAAAGAGGTGGTAATTCGACCACTCCTTAAAAAGCCTAACCTGGACCCAAGGCTGGTGGTTAACTACCGACCAGTGGCAAACCTCCCTTATTTGGGCAAGGTGTTGGAGCGGGTTGTGGCCGGGCAACTCCAGGCGCTGCTGGATGAAACGGATTTTCTGGATCCATTTCAATCAGGTTTCAGGCCGGGTTTTGGTACAGAGACTGCCTTGGTCGCCCTGTACGATGACCTTTGCCGGGAGAGAGACAGGGGGAGTGTGACCCTGTTGATACTCCTGGACCTCTCAGCGGCTTTCGACACCATCGACCATGGTGTCCTTCTGGATAGGCTGGCTGGGTTAGGAGTTGAGGGCACTGTTTTACGGTGATTCCGCTCCTTCCTAGCTGACCGTGTCCAGAGGGTGGTGCTGGGGGACAGTTGCTCTGCCCCATGGCATTTATGTCATGGGGTTCCTCAGGGCTCGATACTGTCCCCCATGCTGTTTAACATCTACATGAAACCGCTGGGAGAGGTCATCAGGAGGTTTGGGCTGAGGAGTCAGCAATATGCTGACGACACTCAGCTCTACCTCTCGTTTTCCACCAATCCAGGTGAGGCGGTTTCTGTGCTGAACTCGTGTCTGGACCTGATAATGGACTGGATGAGGGTTAATAAATTGAAACTCAATCCAGACAAGACGGAAGTGCTGTTAGTGGGTGCTTCGCCGGACAGGTTGGAGGGCCATTTCCCTGCCCTGAATGGGGTTACACTCCCCCTAAGGGACAGGGTCCGCAGCCTGGGGGTGCTCCTGGACCCCAGTCTAACTTTGGAAGCCCAGGTGGACTCAGTGGCCAGAGGCGCCTTCCTTCAGCTGCGGAAATTATACGGCCCTACCTGGACGAGCGGAGTCTCATGACAGTTACACACGCGCTGGTAACATCTCGTATAGATTATTGCAATGCGCTCTACGTGGGGCTGCCTTTGAAAACGGTCCGGCGACTGCAACTGGTCCAGAATCGAGCTGCGCGGATGGTGAGTGGTGGAACCGCTAGAGATCACATCAAGCCAATTCTGTTCAATTTACATTGGTTACCAGTTGCTGCCCGGGCCCAATTCAAAGTGCTTGTTTTGACATAGAAAGTCCTAAACGGCTTGGGCCCTGGATACTTGAAGGACCACCTCCTTCCATATGAACCTACCTGGCAGTTAAGATCTAGCCAGGGGGCCCTTTTGAAGGAGCCATCCCTCAAGGAGGTAAGAGGGATGGCTTGTAGACAAAGGGCCTTCTCGGCAGCTGCCCCCAGACTATGGAACACCCTCCCAACTGAAATTCATCTGGCGCCGACGTTGATGACATTTCAGCGCCAGATCAAAACCTTCCTGTTCCAGAAGGCTTTTAATTGAAATAACAACTGTGGGTCCTGATGATGGCAATTTTAATTGTATTTTAATTGTATTTTAGTCATTCTATTGTATTGAATTTTAATTATTGTAAGCCGCCCAGAGACCTCTGGGTAGAGTGGGCGGCATATAAATTAAATAAATAAATAAATAAATAAATAAATAAATAAATAAATAAATAAATAAATAAATAAATAAATAAATAATTGGAAGATGGGTGTTTTTTGTCATTAACAACTGAAAGTCAGAATCCTTTGCAGATCTGCCTATCAGCTAGAGATCAGCTGGTAGATTCTAATCTATCTTTCTGCCCATCATTAGTTTTCATTATAGTTAGTGTTAACAAACTTGGATCTAAGCATTGCTTCAGACTTGGAGCTATGTACAAACCTTAGTTCCCCAAATTTGGACATCATGGGCAATTCTGGTTATTTTAAAAGTTGTATTTTGCATTAGAGATTCAGCAGTGCTCACTGCTTCTCACCAGTAGATTTTGCAGTCTCTTCTTGCTTCCATTTTCTTACATCCAAAGATTGGTACTACCTGTTGGAGAGTAAGCTAGAAGGAAGTGCCAAGATCGTATCTCTAAGCTCTGACTGCAACAGAATTCTACTTCTTGTTAATTATCTTTATTATTTCCCCTTGCTTTGTACAAATGTAAAATTGCTGTGGTAGAATTCTTACTAAGTAAAGACAATCACGTTCAGAGTTGGCTTGCAGAATCAAAATATTATAACTGTTTGACAGGCTTCTTTTCTTCCCATGCCCAGAGGGCTTCTCGTGTTCAAAATGCTGGAGAAAATAAAATTTACAAGGAGAACATTAACATCAACAAGGGTAACACTTATTTGCATGCAGCCTTTTCTAGGTATATTTTACCTTGGGATTATAGCACTAAATTGGAAACAGTTTTGCAACTGTTTATCATTTCATGTCTACGTCTCCCTTGCATATTCCTCTGCCATTTGACTTTTTCCCATACAAGAAAGATCAATTTATCTTAAACATAGACTCCATGGTTTTCTTGTTCTGTTTGGCTGAAAACTAGTGAAATGCCTTTTTCTACAAGAAACAGCTGTGATGGAATGACAAGTAATATACTGCAAGTGTCAAAATGCTAGGACTTGGGGCAGGTCCTAGATCATACTGATCACCTGCTTTTACCTACAGACTTCAGTTGGGCCCCTGGAGATTTCTACTTGCCATGGCACTCGATTATGTTTCTCAGACTACAGAAATGATACCCTTCACCAATTCAGCACGCGAATCTGATTGTTTAACCTCTTCTTTCACACTAACATTTTCCCATTTCCATCTGCAGTCCAAGTAGCTATTCTGTTAGAGGGCCCTTTGTAAAATCAGAATTCTGCTCTGATCCACTATATCTTGACAAAGATGATGCTGGAATGTGACTAAGCCAAATACTGTTGGTGGTGGAAGGTGTGAAACAGGATTATGATCATATTCAGACAACAGTATACAAATTCCATTTATGAATTTCAAAGCAATTTCTTCTGGGGGATAGTTATGATTTAGCCAGACTAACAGAAAAAAACCCTTCATCCTTTGGAATAAAGGTCTCTTTAATGAATCTGAGGTGTCAAACAGAAAGGCAAGTCAAAACAGGTAGCATGAAACTATGGTGGTCCATATTATGAAACTATTGCCCTTTTAATATTTGATTTTTTTAAAAAAACATGTGCCTCCGAAGACCCCCAAGGCAGCCACCACCTGTCAGTCAAGAAGCAGCCTTCAAACTGCTACTTGCACTCCTGGCTCATTTTCAATCCATGAAAAGTACAGACTTATACTGACTGGGTAAAAGCTGACAGTGCAGTTGTTTTAAAAACTTTGCTTTAAGCAGAATGCCATGTAAGATGGAGGGGGGGGGGGAGGCCAAGTAAAAATCTACTCAAATGGCTGTTGGTCCAGGTGAAAGGAACATGTGGAATTATATTTTGTACTTAGTGGAAGCAAAACAAGTTATCTGCCATGCATTTTTCATGCAAAAAAATTTGCATGCTGGGAAGCAAGACAGAATGTATGCTAAAACCATGGCAAATATTGATTATCAGAAGAGATACTGAATTAAGATTTGGCCTAAAATGAGGGAAACATCAGAAGGTCCTCTGCATTAGGTCTGTGTCAGCTTTGATGATAAGATTTAGGCTGTCATAGAGAGAGAGAGCTTTGAACTTTTTAAAGTGGTGTTGGTCCTACTTTGCCAACATTATACCTTCTTCCTTAAGTAGCTGTATCCATGTTGTTTGGTACGGAGTCTACCCAGACCTTCTGAAATGGATGGGAGATTTGCAACAGAACACTTGCTAGATGACTTCATAATTATCCTACTTGATTAACACAGCAGTTTTATGAATTTTCCACAATAAGTAAAAGAAGCAACATTGCTTTTTGTATAAATGATCTGTCAAAAAAGATAATTTAGGTCAGTGGTTCTTAACCTTGGGTTACTCAAGTGTTTTTGGACTTCAAGTCCCAGAAGAAGCCTTCACCACCAGCTGTGCTGGCTGGGGTTTCTGGGAGTTGCAGTTCAAAAACACCAGAGTAATCCAAGGTTAAGAACCATTGATTCAGGTGCACATGCATGTTGGAAAGCCCACCATGAAGGGGACAGAAAGAGTGTGTCCAGCCAATTCTTGGGATCTTTGACAACAGAATTAGTTAAGACTACAGATTTAGTTTTAAAAGTACAATTTAAAATGTTAGCACCATTACAGATTCAGGATTAAAACATCAGGCCTGCCCAACTGGTTGGCCTCTTGCTGCTTCAACAGAAAACAATGAGACTTCTGTACTCAAAAGCTACAGAAAGAATCACTGGGTAATCAGACAACAGCTGAATAGAATGTTTTCAGATATATCAAAGTTAAGGTTGGTCGTCTTGATGTCTGGACGGCAGCTGGAGTGACTTTCAGTCAACTGAATCCAAGCCCGAGTCCTTTTGGCCGCTGGATTGCTCGAATGGGTTCAGCTATCCCCTTGCCGTCTGGTCCGAGGCCAGTGCCAGGTGTCCATCCCATACTTTGGAGCATTCGATTGCCAATATTGCTGTCTGAGATCGGTTGAGCGTTTTCGCCTACGAACCCTGAGATTTAAAACACACACACACACACAAAGCATTAATCAGTATGGCCATATGCAGAAGACCAGGATAATCTCACACTAAGCTTTAAACCTTCTTATTCTCCTAATTTATCTAATAGGTTGCTAGAACGGCATGTCTTTGCACACACTGACCTCAGGGTTACATGCACATCTGAGGATCTTTCAGGCTAATTTCCCGCTTATTTTAAAGGGAAATGAGTATCGGCTTACCATAACACACATTACAATGGACTAGAAATTTGTTTTGACATTCCCGTCTGAGCAAATGAGTATTAAAAACATACAAATCAAAACAAGAACCTCAGTAGTGTTTATCTATATGAAAATACTTCTCAGATCCTGCAAACCATACCCTGACTAAAAAAGTCTTATCCGTATATATATCATATTAAACACACTATGGTGTGTAGCTGATAGGAAGAAGCCTAGATTATGCTGACCAAATAATTCACATTTTGCCATGCCAGAGGTATGCAGGACCCCAAAACTGCAGAATTTGTAAAATGGCCTGTAATTCACATTTAGTGGCCAGAATGACATGCCAGGAAGTATTTACGCACACAATAGGGCTGAGTGAAACTGTGACATACACATTCGGTTTACTTGTCTTTTGTTTTCTGCTCATTTTCACTGCAATCACATTTCCAAAACTTTCTGGCCAATTAAGTGACGAGAAGCTCTTTCAACATACTGTACTGTATTGAAGGTTCTCACAGATTCAATAACTTGAACTTGTAAGACAATCACTGGAAAAAAAATAAGCAACTGCTGGATCTCCCTGACCAAACCACTTTGCCAAACAGATGGCTACTGTATTACATGTTTCATCACACAGCTACACCTGATACCATCATCTGGTAACATTCTTCTTATCACCTGGAAGAAGTTTCAGGGCCAGCCCTACTGCTAGGTATAGCAAGGCAGCTTCATAGACACGAGGGGCAGAGGATGGTGGCAAGGCGTTGGAGGGTAAAGCTGAGACACTGGACAACTTCTTCCCTCAGTTGCAATGGAGGATGCCACCCTGTTGCCAGTTTTGAAATAAGATTCAATTGCCAATCTGGTTGGTTTCTATATGTGGCTTGCATATGTCTTGTATGCCATTTTCTCCTTCACTTTTAGGCAGCAATTTTTTTTTTTTGACTGGAACTAAACCAGTGAGGAATCCATCTCAGACAAGAACTTTCCCTCTTACTCTGACAAAGATGTTGTGGATCTGTAGTCACTGAAAGTCAGATACAAATATAACAGTACTTGCATAAAGTGAAAAGCGAGGGTTTGCAGAAGCAAGACTTGTAATTGCTGTTCACTGAAAGCAACAATGTATACAGAAAATAGAGCTGAACACCTTGTACTTTGAAGTATGCAAGTTTATAAAATGGTGCGTCTATTCTTGATGCCAGCCCATCAATACTAAGTATATAATTTTCTGTGACTGACAGGTAATTGGAACAGTTTTGTTTTTAACAGATGCTTAAGTACTTTAATATACAATATAATGAATTTTCCTCCTCAACATAAGATATAATTAGCAGAGTTTGAAATCCAAGCATTCTGTTCCACTCAGCACCTATTAATACAGAACCCAAAAAGCAGCTTTGTTAATTGTAAGGCCAGACTACTTACTGTTGCTCTCATCATACTGATTGAGGGCTTGATAGAAGGCCATTTATCCTGCTGTTTGTTCTGCTGGAGGGACAGGTTGAATTACTCTTTTTTCTGGCAATCACATTATGTAATCGCGGAAGCACACTAAGCTGTCCCCAGAGCAGTCCTACCTGCACCTTTCATAGCTCCTGTCAGGAGCTTCTATTTTTGTGGTGTGGGTGGGATTGCTCAATATTGGTTTGTTTTCAGCATGTGTGATAGCTGGGAACAGATGAAAAAGTGAGCCTTCCCAGCTATCTTGGCACCTTCTGACTGGAATTTTCAATATCATGAAGTGGCTTAATAAGTAGGCCACTTCAGGATATCACTGAACTGTACACTCACTCTGCTCCTCAGCAGAGGGGCAGGAGACGTGAAATTTATTTTAAGACTCTGGTAGGCTATTTGTTTAGGTGTTGCACCACTTTAAATATTACACTATTTTATCTGGTTTGTCTGAAGGGCATCTTTTGGCCTCATTGCTAAATGATGGACTGGTGATCAGATAGGTGATCTTAGTTTCTTCCCTCTGTCCTTATACAGGTAACTCCTCTTCCTTTTCAGCTTTGGAGGCAACAAGTTTTGCCATCAAATCAGTCTGAAAACACTGTCAGAAGCAAGTCTGCAAAACCAGTGTGCTGCAGACACAATGCTAAGCATGGTTATCTACAAATTTGGAAGTGAAAGGAAAGGTGAGAATTGAGGAAGTACATGAAACTAATCAACCAACTATGGTTTGATGACTGAGCATTACATTTGTACCATACCTATGTATACTTTATTTTTTAAACAGGTATACTATATAAAATTAAAATTTATGGATTATGGAAAACTCTGAATCAATTTCTCAAAGATGTTTTGAATTGGTTTAGCAAACTGTAGATATTTCACCTGGTTTGTCTTCAATACAACATTCTATTTGAGGCAGCAATTAATGTGATATCATTTCCTGAAGTTCTGCACCACCTTAGATACATGGGAACACCCATCTGCAAAATTTCTTATTGCTTATTGCTTGAAAGATTAGCGTCACAAAGTTAAGTTTATATTTGTTGACTGATTAAAAGAGCTATCTGCCTTGAAACACAAATAAAACCAATGCAATAAAAATAGTGCATTACCTTTTAATGGTCTATATCAGAATTCTAGCTGCCCTAGAAAGGACTGTGCTACTTTCGGGAATTCATTCTGGTTATGCTAATGATTACTAATACCAAATGTTGCCACTTGGAAGAAATGCAGCCATATAAAACATTTCTGAAAGACAAAGAAAAATCTCGTAGCAAGAGAGACTTGCTGACAATCACTGGGAGACTGCAGTTAAATTTGTCTGTTGACAACCTGTAGCTTTTCCACTGGCGTGCAGCCCCTTCTGCCATTTGGAACCTGCAAAATTTGATTGCTACAAGAACAAATAGTGCCTGATTTGCCAAATGCTCACTCAAGTTGTTGCCATGACACAAGTGAAAGGAAAACACTTGCTGGACTAGGAAGTTTAATTTGCAGAACAAAAGCTACACAATACTTGTACAATATCTGGTAATCAAAGCAAACTAAAAATATATAGCTTTAGAATTTTACCAATGTGTATGCTGGTAATTTCTGCAGACAATCCTTTTGTATGCAAAGTTTAGAGACTTAATATGAAGCCAATAAAAGTAAAAGGCAATAAAGTCTGTATATGGCAAATCAAGGTACTAGTTAAAAAAAAAAAGAGAGAGAAAACAAACCTTTTATTTCAAAATAATATTTATGATGTCATTAAAGGTAGATTTCTATGAAAATTAAGGCAAGTAATTTTTCTTAACAGCTGTTAGAACAGGTACTTTCTGGCTAAACAGAGCACTAGCATTCAGGGCCATACCCTTGATTTTACAGGGATTGCCATGAATTAATTTAATCCCATCTGTAAGGTAAAAACCAGATCAGAGGTCTAATGTTGTGCAGGCTTCACATCTGTTTAATCATTTTGTGATACAACAGCTTGTTCAAGTTCAGCATTTACATTTGCTTAATATTTAAGAAATAGCGTTATGTGTTGGCATGGAAGCTTCACTTCAAAAACCTTTGCCTGTACTTTTAACACTTAACAATAACGTTTTGTTTTGCAAAATTTTACACTTAAAAAAATGCAGTTTAAAAACTCATCCATGCTGTATAAAATTGGCCTAGATTACATAAAGATTCAATTTTTGTGTGAATACTGGGATAAATCCTGAATCACTTCTATTTAGAAAGAGACCCACTGCAATTGTTAGAACTTACGTTAGTAGTGACTAGAGATGGGGGTATTCGTATTCATGCTCCCTTACAATCGTTCCGGAACTCAAGGTTGACTAGCCACTGGCAGGGAGCATTGTTTTCCCTCCTTCTTTCAGGAGTGGCTTGTTGACTGTGAGCTCTGGAGCGACTGGAAGGGAGCGCGGAGCCAGTGGCAGCAGCGGGTGGGTGAGTGGACATTATGTCCACCTATGTGGAAGCATTTGTATTTGTATATGAATATCCCCATCTCTAGTAGTGTCTAATGTGTCCCATTCATTTAAATGAGTATACTATAGGACTTTAATCAGTGTGGTATAGTGGACTGATAGACTAGGACTAGGACTCAGAAGAACTGAGTTGAATCCGTGCTGGCCATGGAAGCTCACTGGGTAGACAGAACTGATAAAACAATGCAAGTATCTCACTTACTTTGAAAATCTTATTAAGGTTGCTATAAGTTGGTTCTAACTTGATGGCACATAATAATAATCTTAGAACTACAGAGCTTGAAACAACACCATGGATCATCAAGTCCAGTCCCTGTCAGGGAAGCACAGTGCGGAATCAAACTCCCAACCTCTGACTCCACAGCCGGAAACCTAAAGCACTGAGAAATCCAGCAATCCACTAGATTTGCCTTCCCAGAATTTTGGGAAGGCATGCCATTTTTTTGGACATAGATCCGATTTAGACTAGAGTATTGTTCGGAAGCAAAACTAGATGTCTTTATTTATGAATATGCTTATTTGAGGAAAATCTTGATTCATTTTATTTTTTGCACTATACTTTTTCACGTGTTGTCAACTGATTGAGCAAATCTTAGTTATCAATACTATGGGTTTTCACAGATGAATATAAAAGCTGTTTTGAAAAGGGAAAACCTATGGCTTTTTAGATGGTGCATGAATGTGTCATAACACATGAGCTATTAGAAGAGTGTTCCTTCCAAGGGGTGAGACAATGCCTATTCTAAAGTGGCACAGCTTTTATAACGACTTTATTATATTAAAAATAACTACTGTTTAAAAACAAATTGTTCCCAATTAAATAGGGGCAATTTTAATCAATCAGTTAGAAACCCTTTAATATAAGCAGTTAATTGAATTACAATTGATGTGCAATTTTAGGCACACTCTGAATATTGCTAATTCAACCATTTGGATTTACCATTGTCTAATGTTTATTAGCCAGTATATTTAGTAATATAGACACATAAAGGGGGAGGAGAGTCCAACAATTTCTTCATAAGGCATTCCATTTTATATTCAAGGCATATTTTCTCTTGCTTCAAAACAGAAAAGACTTGTAACTGTAGCAGCCTTGGTTCTCAGTTCCCTTTTATAAGATCAACACATAAAAAATTAACAACTTTGCTGTAGCATAACAGCCCACAACTATTATTTTCTTTCCAGCACTCCTGGCTGCCTTAAATCCTTTAAGTCCTTTCCTAAAAGGATCAATTTTTTTGCACTATGAGGCTTGGTAACCCTGACCCCCCCTGCTCCCCAATCCTAGATGTCTCTTATGCCTATCACAGCAGAGTTACTCTTTCTACCTTAAATTCCCAAGGAGGACTGGGATGGTAATTCACTTGAGTAATTGGCTCAAGAGATGAAAATCTTGTATCTGCCTCTCTTAGCCACTAATCTATCCAGCTGACTGCAAGCCTAATTGGCAGCTTGTTTAGTAATTTGGCTCCTAAAGTGTTGTATTGATGTTGGATAAACAGCCAATGGAAAACAGGGAGATACATGCTGCTTCGCTTCATAGCCGAGCACACCTTTTCCCCCTTTTCTCTGAAGGCATTTAACATTCAGGGTATTGGTTTCACTATTTGTGGCTGCCAAACCAGCCAACAAAATGCAAAGATCTAAAACAGTGAGTTTTGATCCTGATGCCAGGAAGTTGTGCAATCACAGCATTGCTCTTAAAACCATACACTTTCGTGCTCCAATATTTTTTCCTAAAATATCTCCCAGAGCAAGAAAATCAGTGTGAATATGTTATTAAATAGATCTGTACATGCATACATTCTAGTGTCTGTATGGGTATAGCAGGATCACTTTCAGCAATCAAGCAGTATACATTTTTAAATAAATATTTACAATTTTCAAAGACTGATTATGTTATTCCAGTTAACCACGGCGGATATCTAGATCGCTCCAGTTAATGTGTCATGGAACAATGGAGCTCAGAAAGTGTATGCTTTGTTGAATTTATATCAAGATATTACACTTGTTCATACAGATGCTCACATTCATATACATGCTCTGATTATTTCTATTGTTTAGTCTATATCTTGTATACCTTCAGTGGGCCTTCTTCATATGAAAATAAGCCACTTGAATACTGAGTTGGCAACATCCAATCACACTAATTTCCGTAAATGTTGTGGATTCCATCCTAGTACCTAAATCCTTATGAAGTGAAATACCTGTATGGAAATGCTCTGCTTTTATACAGTTTTTCCAAAAATAAGATTCGTATCTTGTCACTAATAGGTCTCTCCCCATATCACTTGGGGAAATCAGGCAGAGATCTGAAGTAACATGTAAAGCTTTCTGGTCTGCTTCTAATGAACCAAGCTTTCAAGAGAAGACAATTCAACACAAGCCTCTTGGGAAATGTTGCTCTCTTTCCATTTCTCTCCAGCCAAGTGATGGCAAAATGCCCCTTAACAGTATACAGACTCAAGTCTGTAGTCCCATCTCTATGAATGTGTGCACCGGTTAACTCCTTTGGGGCATTTGAAGAGCATAATGTATTAGGGGATGGTGTCAGCATTTCCTGCCCATAGACATACTGAAGAAGTCAAATAGGTAAGATCACCAGCATGGCTAAATAAGGAGGAAACTATTTAGAGGTAAAGGCTTCTTTCTGAAACTACATGTCCAAATGATGCATAATTAAAAAATACATACATGCATAAATGTAAGCAATCAGGAATGCAAAAAAGAAAAAGAAAAAAGGATTCAGGACCAACACTAAATACTTCAGGAACAGGATGCTGGGCAGGGAGATGATTTGATCACTGGATGACAATTACATTAAGAGTTCTAAAAGAGAATAAGGAAACTGCAAAGAATTCAACAAGTTATCTTGCTTTTCTTCTCATAGCATTTCCTCAACCACTTCTGATTTTCTCCCAAATTTTAGTGGCAGCTAATTGAAAAGCACAAGGATAGTCTCTTGGGAAAACAAGGCTCAGAAGGCTTGCTACAACATTTCTTATTGGCAGCCCAAACTTATTGAAGATACTGTATGCAGAGGTTAAAGACATTATATTGGTTTCTATTTCTGACAGAGTCTTTAATTAGGTGCATGTGAAATGCCAACAGAAATTTCTGCTTGACACGGGCAATGTGGAAGCTTGTTCTGAGGCTAATAGATTATAAATCATAAACAGAACTGGAAGCAGCCTCTCCTGCCCAATGTGTTACATATTTGCCCCAGCTTATCCGGCTAACCCAAATCTGTCTTTCTTCCATCAGGCTGACCTTCACCAGAAGCCTGGCCTGGGTAACCTCTGCTGGAATAGTATAATCACAGTATTTTCAAATCATCATTTTGGCACTGCACATATTCAAGTCTGATTTTTAATCACCACCACATTAGATGTCAGCAAAATAGTTTTGCTAGCAATTTTTAAACGGAATGAAAACATTTAGCCTTTTGATTACCTTGTTAAAGAGAGTCATGATGACCTTATAGCAGTATTTGATATTATATGCCACAATTGAGAATCTGTCAGATTTTTCATTAAAACACGGTCTTAGAGAAAAGAAAAGTTAACACAAGTCATTCCAAAGTGCATCAGCCTGAAATGTGACAAGAAATCCACCAACCCAAACAGAACTGTAAGCAATTATTTTTGACCAAAGACTATTACTAATTTCGAGCTACTACTGCATGTCAACATTTACTGAATTTTATCTTGGAAAGATATAAAGCATGCTGAAGCTTTTAAAATGTTCTAAGGCCACTTCATATATGTGTAGGATGACTGCCATATGATTTTTCTATGTACAACACTTCCTGTCTAGGTAATTTACAATGTGCTACATCCTGCTGTGCAAAGTTATGTTGGCTCAAACCTGATCCACTGCTGCAAATAATTAATTTAAACAAATTGAAAGTTTCCTGTGCTCCCCCTTCAGGTTCCTTCTGGAGAATATAGTGATCTTGCATTCAACCTAACACTGAGTTTTAGTGGGAAGGGGATTTTACAGCCTAACATAATTATGCCTTACCACTAACCTATTAGTGGTAAGCCTTTTTCCCAGGCTTCAGGCAATCCCCATCCACTCTGTTGTTTCCATTTTCTCTTCCTCTTGCCCTCTTTCCTCCTCTCTGACTTTCGATCAGAGCAGACATGTAACTGCTCCTGCCCTTTGACCATGTGGCCAGCATGGAGGACATCTCTTCCACGTGATGCCGACTCTGTTTTTTCCTTTCTTTATTCTTCTGACTATAACTGAATTTCCGCAACTATAAGTAAAGATTCTTTTTCTAGTTATGCTACTTGTAGAGTGATTTTTATATACAAAGGGCAAGCCACTGTGAGAACAAAAGGGACAGGGCAGAAGCCGACACTTTTAGCTATTCTTTATGTTTCCCTTGTGCTGAAGCTGGCTTTTTTTATTTTATGCTCTGCCAACTAAAAGAAATTACCCAACATTTCTCCAGTATTTCTGGGGTTCCCTTTTGCATTGAGGAAGACTTTGGGAGCCTCAGGGTGGGAATGGAATGTTCCACAGTAAAAAATTACCACCAGATCATTCCCAGAGAACTTTGCCCTTCCCAGCCATTTCCTCTATTTTAATACTCTTTCTGTCCACTACAAAGCCTTTATTACACAAGTGAAAGAGATTAAAAACATCTGAGAGGACTTTGATTTTTTTTACCTAAAGCAGCCAGAATTCTGGCTGCAGGAATTCCTGTACACTCCTGTAGTCCAAAAGGAAAAAGAAAAAAAAAAGGGGGGGGGAAGAGAAGGTCCCATACCTTATTTTATAATACAGGCCACTCTTCATATAGAGATAAATGGTCCTTCTGGTAGCTTGGGCACAAGCCATACAGTGCTTTACAGATCATCATCATAGGCACTTTGAATTGTGCCTGGAAAAGAATTGACTGACAATGAAGTTGTTTTAACAGGGAGACTATGTGCTCCCTGTAACTAGCTCTGGTCAGGAGTCTAGCAGCAGCATTCTGAATGTGCTAAAGCTTTCAAACTTCAAAATCTTCAAAAGCATAACCATGCAAAGCATGTTGCCATAATCCAGATGGGATGCAACTAAGGCATATATGACTTTAGTCTGATTAGCTATATCAAGAAAGGGTCCCAGCTAGTGTACTAATTTTAATCCTAACCCGTGGCCACCTTTGAAACCTGTGCATCCAGACTCAGGGCTAAATCTATGACCAGGCTTTAGATGTGAATCTGACTCATCAGGGAAAGTGTGACCCTTATCCAATACAAACTAAATTTCTATTTTCTGATCTGTTCTTTGGGTGATCATGAGCACCTCCATCTTATCTGGATTAAAATTTGTTAAATTCTGCTTATCTATTATTAAAATTTGTTAAACTCTGCTTGTCTTTCATCCTGTCTGTTATTAACATCAGGCACTATTTAGAATGAAAACTGATTCATTGGAGCTAGACGCAGCTTGTGCTGGATGGGGTTATACTCCCTCTGAAAACACAGTTGCTCCTGGATTCATCTGAGTCTCGGTGCCCAGGTTTCAGTGGTAGCCAGCAGAGCATTTGCACAATTAAAACTAGTGCACCAGCTGCGTCCATTTCTGGAAAGGTTTGATTTGGCCACAATGGCACTTGTCCTAGTAACATCCTGGCTGGATTACCGTAACACGCTCTATGTACAGGGGGCTGCCTATGGAAAACATCAGGAAACTTCAGTGGGTCTTAAACACAGCAGCCAGATTGTTAAATGAGGTGTGTCACAGGGATCACATAACCTATCTGTTACTGGCTGCCAATCCATTTCTGGGCTGAATTCAAAGTGCTGGTTCTAACCTATAAAGCCCTAAATGGCTTGGGCCCAAGCTATCTCAAGAACCGAATCTCTCTATATAAGCCTGTTCAAATGTTAAAATCACCAGGAAAAGCTATTCTCTCCATCCCGCCACCTTTATAGGTGTGTTTTGGTGGAGACACGGGAGAGAGCCTTCTATATTGGAACTCCAATTGACAAGCAGGCAAATACCTTTATCTTCAGGCAAGCTGCCTGAGTAGGACTTTTGTACCTTTCTGCTTTGAATGTGTTTTGGTATTGCTAATGTTTTTATGTTATTTGTTTGATTCTTTTGTATTTATATACTCTTCACTGCATTAGAGACTGTATTTTAAGATGTAACCTGCCTTGGGTCCTTTTTAAGGAGAAAGGCAGGGTAAAATATATATTAAATAAACAGAGACAACAGACAGACAGTTGGAAAAAAATAGTGTTGGATATCTTCAGCATATGGGTAATACAGAAGCACCAAACTCCAGACAAACTTGCCAAGTGGTTTTATATGTATGTTGAATAACATGGGGGCAGAACTGATTTCACAGGCCAACAACCAAAATGTCCAACAGGATTTCCCTAGAAGAGTCTTCTAAGCTTGCCTCCCATTAAAGACAGGAGAGCTTTCTCTGATAGCCTGTTCAGGAAATGTTTTATCCATTATAATACTTCTGTTTGACCTGATCCAGTGAATATAAACATCCATATCTGCTCTGATGTCCAAATACTGTATAGACGCTTTCACATTCTACATTATTTCTCTTCCCTCTCAGCTTCACTCATGAAATGGGATGCTTAGGAATAATTGTGTCCACTGCCCTAGCCACTTCCTCACTCCAGGGATCAACCAGGTTTTGACAGGATCATCTGTCTCCAAGAGTCATCAGGAAACCATTTAGATCCATACACCTCCTGGAATGGACCGTCTTACTTGGGTCCCACCTTTGCTGAACCTGGGGGATGATTGACATGTTTAAATGGATAAGAAGCCTTTCTCAATCTGATGCCCTCCAGGCATGATGGGCTACAATTTTTACCATCCAATTCACACTGAAGCCCAACACTTCTGGAGGACCCCAGATCAGAGATAGCTGGTATAGAAGAAGGTGTAAGGAGAATCAGGTATGTGCAGAAGAAAAGGTTGAAGAGTGAGTAAATAGGATAACTGTGACAAAGAAATGCCATACATCTGTTGAAGTTGTTCCTGTGAAGCACACAGATGAAGACAAACCTAGGATTCTGGAAAGCAATCCAGATGATGGAAACAATTGATCTACAGGAAACCATAGGTGAAGAAGACAGAAGATTTGTTAACTAACAAATCCCAAGACTTACAGCAAGAAACATGATCAAATCTGTAGTCCCTTGGGAGAGTCTTAGAAACACATATTTTAGGGAAACTCAGTTTGCTTTTGTTTTCCAACATTCCCTTAAGCATCTATCTACAACATGGTTTTAGATTTATAAAAACCCAATTAAGTTGAGTCAGAGTCCCTTGCATCATCTCATAGTACCATTGTTAATCCAGTGAGAAAAAATGGACTCTACTGAATACTGGAACTAGATGATTTGATGTCCTCCTTTCCTCATCACATTCCAAGGAATCAGTAGAATTTTCTCAGCAACAAAAACATAAAACTTGTTTTGTGAGAATGCACATATACTCAGTGATTCAAGGACACTCTGTTTTTGCAATAAAGCCTCTTAAGGATCCATACTGAATAGTATTAACGTCTGGGTGGTTAGTAAGCCGACAAAGGCATTCAGAATGACATGATCCTATGTCAGATACTATATTGCCTCACTAGACATCAATTCCTTTAGGTATTTATTTCCTGAAACAAATTCATGACTGCCCGCCCTAAGAGGAACAATGCATTCCAACTATTCCTTGAAAAATTTAGAAGGTTGTAAGTAAACTGTAGGCAATATATGAAGAAAACTGTCTTTTGTTTCAGTTGGTATTCTTACTGGCTTGCTGCTGCAATCTTTAAAAAGCTTTATCGTGGACTATAAAGTCAAATGTTGCCTGTTTCAAGAAAAAAAATACAGATTAGAACCATATTACTTTAGCTGTTGACTGGGAGTTTTCTGATAGAATTCACCTTATTTCTTCACTGCTTTAGTTCACCTTTACAGATGACATTTTTCAAACTATAAAATGCTCTCCATTGCTAAAAGTTTCTTGCTTCAACAGTTTCTCATTGCTCTAAGAGTATATACACATCCTTTGTTACTAATACACCCAGTGCTATTGGTATGTGACTTTGTCTCAAGGCTGAGAACAGGCTATAAATTTAGAAATCAATAGCTAACTCTATCAATATTCATTTTACTTTTTCAATACAAAATACAAAGGTGAAAGAGCAGTAAATAAGCCAGAGCGCTGAAATAAATTGGGTGTTCTTGTCACAATTAATAAATGTTTAACCAATAACACTTCTAGCCACAGTAGTCTACAGCCTTGTAACATATCTGCAAGTACATAGTGGCACAGGTGTTGAGCAGAAGATTCACAAATACACAAACACCTAATTTCAACAGTTTGTTAGCTCTATTGTGCTATCTGTACTCCAAATGTGCATAAATAAATCCATTCAGCATGCTGCATACAAAGATAGGGGAAACCATTTGTCATCAGCAGACATTTATGAATGTGGCAACTGAAATCTTTTCTTCATGGGCTTGCAAGGTTCACAAGTCTATTACTATGACATAGACCTTTCTTCAGGATCGTAGCCTTTGGAATAAGGTTGAGTAAATAATGAAATTAATAAGTAAATAAAAGAGAAGAATTAAATTATATGTGCACCCAGTTGCCCATGCATAAGAAGTCAAAGAGGAAAATTGAATCTGACTACGTCTAGAATTTAATGCATGTGCATATAAACCTTACAATGGTACTTTAATTCTTTAATCTTTTAAATGTAGTTTTTGCAGGATGTAACATGGCAGTAGAATTATGCCCTCCCCCAAAGAAAAGGAAAAACAGCTTATATGTTTTGTTTAAATGATTTATTCAATTCAATTTTTTTTAAGTAGAAATCTTATTTGACAATGTGCAATTTTCAGTGCATGTTAAGTTTTGAGTTTAATTATTTTCAGTGTCAGATCTGAACACAGTGAACAAAATCAGCAGAAAGTTCTCCTAAATTGGGACAGATATTATTACAATTCAGAAACTAAGAGGTTACTGAGTTTCCAGAACAAGCTGTTGTTTCCAGACTGATGATCATATCTCACTTTCTAAAAATTACATTTACTAAAATCTGGACCATGGATTCCCGGCAGGTTGTAATTCTTAACCAGAATAATGCAGATCTATACTCATCCAGGATAAATGTGCAGTTTGAGAATTTATGATGAGATACTAGGATGAGTAAGTCTATTGACTTCTCTTCACTTTGGATGAAACCTCTTATGGACTTCTGGGTTCAACCCAACTTCTAGACTTTCATTTGGATATAACTGGATACCCCTTCAACACAGCCAGGACTGAGACTGCTGCTGCAGAGGTAGCTCCCCATGTGTGCCACATATAATGGAGGAAGAAGAGAACAAGGCTAAAAAATAATGGCTTGCCTGGCACCATCATTCACTGCATTCAAAAGCAAACTGAATCTTGTACCAGGGCTCACAGTTCATGCTCTTAAGTGCTGTGGCAATCTCTAATAAGAAGAGCATTTCCATCTACTCTTACTTTGTAAATGGGTTCTTTTAGAGCTCTAGTATTAATAACCTGAAAGCCCATTTGAATCTCATTGCAATACTCCAAAGTTATGCAATACAAAACTATGTATGTTTTTAAGCGTCTGCAGCAGCAGCAAATGTAGCTGTAAAGGTGAACCAGCTTCTACTAACAGAAGAAAATACTGAACAAGTTGGACAAGTGGGTGAAAAACATACGCTCAAGTTCATTTTATGTTCTGCTATACTTACATACACTTAATGGAATGACTTCCTTCTGTCACTCGCAAGTGGTGAAGTTAAAATCACCTTGTAGCAATAATTATATTATCCTCTCCTCTGCCATTAAGAGTGTTTCTTCTCACTACACATATGGCTGGAGTCTTAGGACTTGACCCCTAGATTTTCTTTTTCCACGTTACTGCCATTAAGGTGCTTTAGCAATATTTTTTAGGCTATTCTTGGTCTGTTGCTGTCATTGATAACTGAAGCACTATGGAATGTGACAGACATTTGACTTGAATGCCAAAGTTGGCCAACTCCAGGGATCAGCTCTGAAAGCCAGACCTGTTTGTAAGAACTACAGGTAGGTCCACAATGAATGTGTTTCCTTACTGACAAATGCATACACAATACTTTTCAAAGATTCATAGAAACAAAGCGATAGTAAATTTCAGCCAGACAATCAACATGAGTCATTTCATCAGTGACATGCATACAAACAACATCAATAAAGGGGTGCTTTTGATATATATGGAAATTGCTTTCATAAAATGCATTTTATATAAGTCATATAACTAGTGGTGATACTAAATACTGAGGAAACAATATTAAAGATTAAGCAGCAACCATGCAGGAAGCTGGATCAAGGTTGTGGCAAGATGGATAGAGGTTTTAACCGTTTACCCCTTGCTGTGGTCCTGATGTGGATTTCTCACCTCTGTAATGAAAGGAAATTCCCCACTATTGCTAATGAAGCATTAATTTTCTACAGGAACAAACCAGAGGGCTGGTTTGTGTCAGGACATGGTATGAATTGCACCCAGTCCTCACAGTTCTCAGCATCATGTTGCACATAAAACTATCTGCTACAAGATGGCAATCTCATGTGTATTTACATAGAAGTAACTACTGCTAAAATGAAGTGTACTTGTCCTTTTTTAAGGGGAGTGCTATACGTTTTTGTGTCAAGAAAGATGATGATGATGTCTGCAGCCTTAAAGATTCCTTTGTCAACCATTAAAGCATGTTCTGGAATGCAGAGCAAACCACCTTGAGCCTGGCTTTCAGTCCCAAGTAAGTTGCTGCTGTAGTTCATTCTCTCTCTGTTTTGCAGATTTACACATTTTGATACATCACCATGGTAAATCTACTTACCAGTGGGTCCTGGTAGTGGTGCAGCTTTTCTCCTTCGTTTGATATCACCCATGCATAAAGATCCTAAGTGGACACTTGTCTGTCTGTAAGCAATTACCAGAGAGAGAGAGGGGTTAAGAAAAGGTAAATAAATAACTGCTGAAAGGATTAAACCAGCATATTTGAAAAATCTTTGTCAACAAATATGGAGTTGTATATTGGAATCCTTCTGATATCAAAAACCTAATTATGCACAAATAACATAAACAGCTACTGAAATAAACACTGTAAAATAAATGCTTTTACATTTTCAAAACTAGCTATCTTTTTGGAGTCAAAATGAAACACTGATGCTACTGACAAGAGAATACATAACATTCATTAACTAAAGTGAACAGAATAGTCCTGAAGAATTATCTATTGGCTGCTAATGCTTGTTTTTGGAGTAGCATCTACAACTGCTAAACATAATATTACATTAATAACTGGCTCCTCAAAGGATATAAACTTGTAGAAGACACATTATTTTTAATTGCCTTCTGAATTTTAAAATGACATATACCAAACACAATATTTTACTTCACTCTAAAGTTGTTAGTCACAACTCATGACATCGTCTAATAAAGAATTCCATATTCATTATCCACATCATGAAGAAGTACTTATATTTGTTTGTCCTGAATATACATTTTGAGTATCAGAACTCTAGTGTTAGGGACTGGGTGGGCTTGCTGGTCCTTGACCCAAATAAATTTTTTTTAAAAAGAGGACTGGGTGGGGGCAATTTTTTACAACCTCCACAATATTTGCAGCTTGTCATTGACATATGTTAGACTTGTTCTCACCCCTCTGCTTCCCTTGGCACCCCAGTGATCACAGAAAAACCTTGTTTAGATGGAGCCTTAATTATTCCACTGGGATTAAATCCATTTGAAAACACTGTGGGGAAAAAGCAGAGTTCTACCAGGTACTGGAGAATGGTGTAGTATAGACTCTAAGTAAGGATGGAAATAACTGCTGCAGTTCAGATATCTACCTGAGATACAAAATACAACTCTACTAATTTCCAATGGCTAACCGTTCGGTTCTTCCAAAGAGTTGCAATACTCTCAGTTACCTGACAAAAAATAACTGCACAGAGACAAGGTAAGTGAAAGGTATTAGAAGCCTACTCCCTCTCCTAAATCAATGGATTAATTTATCAAGATATTGTCAAGAAAAGAGGAAGCAATATGTTTGACACTTAAACTGCTGTAGGTAGGCAATTTAAGCTTACTACGTTCAAAGGAAGATACTGAAAGAAGCAGCGATACCCAAGATGGGGTTTCAACTCTAGCTCTCAATCTTTGGCAGGAGAAACAGTACAAAAACTGGGAAGCAAAGCAGTTGCCACATGTAGGCTGAATGAAGGTGAAGCATACCTGGCCATATAGAGAAGGAAAATTGATCACGGAATTTGCCCAGTAAGACAAGAAGACAGAACTTATAAGCGAAGGGGTGAATCTCATATTGAAAGATATAAACAAGAGTGAAAAACTACTTGCAGAATCTTTTTCAAAGTCCATATTTGGGCAATGCTTTATTACGTCCAACCAAATTACCCAAAAGAAGAAACAGGCTTTCAAATTTTCTCAAAGCCTTTGTCAACCTAGGCATTAAGCAGGCCTGCTATGTATTAAATGCAAAACTGTTGGAAGTGTACATGGGTATATACTGTAATGTATCAGCTACAGAAGGAAAATATAGAAGTATATATAAAATCTGCCTTGATAATGAAATAATCTTAAAATGAGGTTTGTGACACCTTGGCTTGCTCAAATAAAAGTAGTGCCTGTTTTGGCCTTTGAAAAATTTCTAGAGGGTCAAGATGAGAACCAAACTATCACTTATACTCTCTGTGTAGCAGGATCTGGTAATGATACAAAGCTTCAAATTGCAATGTTATTCACTATTAATTGCAGAACCAAAAATTAAATGGCACAGAGAATTGAGTGTTATAATTCTTCTGTGTCAGGACAAATATATGAACAATAACGAAAGCCTTCAAAAGCCAGGATCAACAATAATGTACTGCAGGTCTATAGCAGGCAAACACTATAAAACTGAAAGGTGAGTCCAAAGTCAAAAGTATATATTCAGGAGCTAACATAAAGCTCTCAAAAATAATTCATTATTCTGTGTTCTGCGTCTTGCCAGATACACTGGGGCCATCACATTTAACTATTTAAAGAGCATGAACAAACTCTCATCTTGTGAGTTCTGAACAAAAAAATTATCCAGCTACTTTTCCTTGTTTCTAGCTCTGATGGTGGAAATGGGCTAGGGAAAGGGAAGAATGAGTGGAGCAGACAACTGAGAATGGGCTCACATCCTCATTTATCTACTGTTAGGATGGGCTTACAGAAATTTATCCTGCATGCCCTCATCCTTTCTAACTGAATTAGGGTAACAAATGAAAGACTTTTTACTTAGTTATGTAGTTTGGTTCTCAGAGTGAAATAAAAAGCCCCTGTGTTATGCATTTGAGTGTACTTTTGATGATTTCTGCATAATAATCAACCTCCCCTCTAGCAGCTCATCACATCAAAACAAGAGTTTTTTGTTTTTGTTTTTTTTGAGCAGCACAAAAGCTTCTTGAAGGAGGAGATTCAGGTACCCTTCATATAAAGATATACAACAATCCTTTGGATTGGGTCCACGGAAGACTAGTGAAATTGTACTTTATGTTTCCTCTGGAAATAAATCAGCTGT
The DNA here is from genome assembly GCF_051106095.1 of Pogona vitticeps. Classification (NCBI taxonomy): domain Eukaryota; kingdom Metazoa; phylum Chordata; class Lepidosauria; order Squamata; family Agamidae; genus Pogona; species Pogona vitticeps. The sequence continues at coordinate 32,944,126 of NC_135783.1, forward strand.
CCATTACCTCCAACAATGTGTATATTAAATCAGTATTACATACTTGAGGATGTCTAAATCAAAATGCAAATAATGCTTAACTAAAAACAGATCTTGTTGATTCACTGAAGTCATTGTTTCAATTGGTCAAAAAGTGGACTATACACTAGAATACACAAAATCTAATCTAACTTTCACAAAAGAACATAAAGCCTTACTCTCCTCTGTTCCCAATAGGTCCCTGTATTATTGCAGGTCACTGATCACAAGAGACTCCTGCGCACAGCTCATACGATAATAGAATGCAGTATTTGTCAGGACTGTTAGAACAAAGGCAGTCTGAAAAGAAATGTTGAAGGCGGGAAACAAGAATTCAAGCAGGATGAAAGATAAAAATTAATAAAGCCAGCCAATTGAACCTGAAGACCCTAGCTCTAGGAAGAACAGCCAGCTGCGCTTGAGTAATTCTGCTCACCTTGATTATCTGTTACACTGCATTGAGATATCTAGATTATTGACCAGTTAGATTATGGAACTTGGATCCTCCCACTTCTCCATCAGCACATGCAATGAACTTGCAACAAATAAATCTAAGTAAGGACTAATTTGTTATTGTCATCACCCTTTGTGTAGAACATAGCAGTTATTTTTTAATTTAAAATCAATGAATGTCTGAAAGGCAGCTATATTCCTTCAGCACAAATGAATCATTTGTCTTTGCAAAGCACAACAATTTGATCACTACTCAAGGTGAGCATAATTTTTTTACTGCTGTTTCAAATGAAAAAGAGCTCTTTTTGCATGCTAAAAGCAATTAAACAACTATTAGTAAGGATTTAAAAAGGACTATTATTAAAAATCTTCATCGTTTCCTCAAAGCAAGATAACCAATGTAGTCAAATTCACAGTTTAAGCTGGAGAACTGATTTGCATATTAACAACATATGGTGGAAATGGGCTCTGTAGTTCTCTTTTTCTATGGATTGTAATTTGTGGATAGAGCAAACCTAACATGTCTGCTATATAATGAACTATGACAGCCATCCCCAAATCTAAGGCTAGTGTATTTTCCTATTGGGGAGACCTGGGAGCTCCAATTTATGGCACAAAGTGAAAATGTGAGCCGACTTGTAAATCTATATTGATGTAAATTGTAACATATGAATATGTGAGTATTTAAGTGCAGAGAGGAACAATTTCCTCCTTCTTGGATGTACACCTCAATGTAGTGCCATCAGGACGCCAAACTCCATTATGAGCCTGGGCTCTTAGCAGGGTCACCCAAGGCAGAATGGTCACAGCTGAGTCACCAGAGTAAGATGCATCCAATCTCTGCAAGCAGCTGCTGGGCAGCAGCAGTATCTGAAGGTGACACTGACAGAGGTGGCAATAGCAGTGACACTCAAGCTAACTTTTATTAGTACCACACAGAAGGTGGCAAAAAAAACCCCTTGCTGAACTTTCCTTACCATGAAAATTCTATGCTGAGAGAGTTGAAAATGAAACAAGTGATAGCACTGAAAGATGAGACTTCCAAGTCGGAAACCACTGAATTGGCTACCGAGGAAGATTAAAGGAAAAGTACAAATGTCATTTTATTCTGTTATCTGTTCAATCTGTAAACAGGACATACCATGCAGAAAACCAGACTAGATTAAGATGAAGGAGGAGTGAAAATAGGTGGAAGAAACATCAGTAATCCAAGATATTCTTATGACACCATCTTACTGGTAGAAAGCAACAATTACTTGAAATTATTTTTAGCAAAAATATGAAAGTGCCAAAGCAAGATTGGATTTAAACACTGAGAAGATGAAAATCATGATTACAGAAGAAGTAGACAATTTTAATGTTGATAATGAAGAAATTGAAACAGTGACAAGACTTTGTATACCTTAGTTTAATTATGAATTCAAAATGGAGACTACAGCCAAGAAATCAGGAGACTAAGCCTCAGAAGGGCAACAATAAAAGAATTAGAGATGATCACCAAGTGTAAGGATCAGTCACTGAAGACTAAGACCAAGAATATCCACACTCTCGTATCACCACGTATGGGTGTGAAAACTGGGCAAGAAAGAAAGCTGAGAGGGGAAAAATGATTGATTTGAAATATGGTGCTGAAGGAAAATTTTATAGATACCCTGGACTTCCAGAAAGATGCATGAGTGAGTCCTAGATCAAATCAAGCCTTAACAGTTTCTGGAGGCAAAAATGTTGAAACTGAGACTATCCTACTTGGAGCTTTGACACGACTTTGACACGAAGAGCCTCGTGGCGCAGTGGTTAAAACGCTGTACTGCAGCTAACACTGTGCTCACGACCTGGGGTTCAAATCCCAGGTAGCCGGCTCAAGGCTGACTCAGCCTTCCATCCTTCCGAGGTCGGTAAAATGAGTACCCAGCTCGCTGGGGGGGCAATGTGTAGCCTGTATAATTAAAAATTGTAAACCGCCCGGAGAGTGCTTGTAGCGCTATGGGGTGGTATAGAAGTCCAATAAATAAATAAATAAGCTTATCATGGGAAGGAAAGATTCACTATAATACAATAACACTGGGAAAAGTTGAAAGAAGCAGGAAAATCATAAGATGAAAAAGAAGATGGATTGATCCCCTAAAGAAAGCCACAGTTTTGAGTTTGCAAGAGATGAGCAGAGACCCACCCTTACCTCACAGAGGCTTTTAGAATGCCTTTCAAGAAGAAAAGGAAGCAGCAACCTGCTTGAATTGAAAGGTGTCCATACACCCAGTGGTACAGATACAACTGGTGGATCATTTACTGCTCCTCTTCCTCACAGACTTCTATCTCCAGCCAACTCAAGAGAGTTCAAGGATCGTCTGGTGCAGATCCCATGGAGGCAAGGCAACTGGAAGGGGGATAAGGGATGGCACTTGAGCAATGCTGGATTTGCCCTTTATGGCAATCTCTTGAGCTACCCTCCCCCCCCCCCCCGTTTAAACAGTTATTACTGTTCTCATTGATCTTATACATGTCTATCTGGGTGCTCTGCTGGCTGAGGGTAGAGAACCAATGCTTCAAAACAAACAATATCTTGAGAATAAAAACAAAGCCAACGGCCCATCTTTCATTTAGCACAAGTATTGTTCTTTCCTCTGATTTTCTAAATACATGTTTCAGGTTTTTCAATCGGACACTTCAAAACCAGAGGAGATTCTGAGCAGCCCTGCTTCTGTGTGGCTTAGCGTGAATCCTCTGCCTTAAAGATTACAAACAGCTAATTCCCCCGATTCCCCTCTTCTTATCCATACATCGCTACAAGCTATCATTTATAAATAGTGTTCTGGCAGGAAGCTAGGCATGCTATGTGGCAGTGGCAATAGAAGTTGTTAAGACCACCTTGCCTGAAAACTTGGCTGTTGACGTGCTGGTGACAGGGACTCGAGCAAGTCGTGTCAAAGGGAATAATTTTAAAGGAAAGACAACAGAAACTTGTCGCCTCTTTGTATGCATTTACAAACAGGGCTTTCCAGAGTATTAGGCCTAGTTAAAGCTGCCCCCTGGTTAAACAGTGTTCCCGAGCAGCCGCAGACAAGCTTGGGAGACAAACAGATGTGACTATGGTCCCTGGCATTTGGCAAGAACACTCACTGTCACTAAGAAAGATATAAGCCTGGACAGGGCATCAGCTGCACAACAGTGGAGCAGGCCTGCAAGTGTCACGACTGCGGCAAAGTTGAGGCAGAGGGAAGGGAAAGGGCTGGAAAAGCCAGACTAGTGTGAACCTGCACTACTAGGCCAAACATACATTTGTTACTGTCACAGCTTCTGACATAAAATGAACAAACAGAACGAAGAGAACAGAAAAGTGGCTGCCAAATTCTTTTCTTTTGCACCAAATACATAGAATTTCCTTTCTTTACGTAAGTAATTACAGGAAAAGAGATGCTACTCAGAGAGGAGGAACACCAGGGAAAAATTCATGGTGAGCAATAGAAAAGTATTAATCACCATTTAACAGCTTCAGCTCTGTTATCAGGCAAATGTTTTCAGCTGATTTGATAACAATACACTACAGCTGCTGTCTGATGTTGACAACATGGCTTTCTGCTCTTTGTTGAAACTGTCCTTCCTTTGTAATTAAATTTCATACATTATCATGATGCATGGAAAACAAATATTTCCTGCAGCTCTCTCAAACAGCTCTTACTTCCATTGTATTCTAAAATTCTGAGAAATTCAGAAACACAGAATAAGAGTTTTACAATCATTTTTAGGATCTAAGTGCAAAACTATACAAGACATTAAAATGCAGTTTAAATAGGTAGCCTTTAAATCTGTTAACTGCAGCTGCTATTGGCCCTCAAATAAGAATCAGAACCATGCTAGGTGGATTACTGTGTGTAACCCCTTCCTCCCACTAAAGGGAATGTGATGGGAATGACGTGACCAAATTACACAATTCTCTGATGCCAAGTGTAATGCCCAGCAAATTTATGTGATTGAAAATCCTACACAAACAGGAGTTTGCCCATTATTTATTTATTAAACTATTTCATAGCCACTCTTATATCTCAGATCTCAGGATGTGGGCACAATCAATAAAGTCACCTTTACAGAATCTTAAAAATAAATCAAAACACGTTAAGACAATGTAATCACTCAAGTTAACCATTCAAAAACCAGCAAACCGAAGGAGACCATGCTCTCCTAGCTGCCAAACACACAGGGGGAACAGCCCAAAGGAAGACAGATTGAGCTTGTAAGGGAAAAGTATACAACCACCAGTATACTATAAGCCTTGAGTCCCTACATTGGGAGAAAGGCAGCCTACAAAGGAACAAAATACATGCATGCATGCAACTTTGAGAAAGCCCTCTCCTGTTTCTCTATCCACCACGCCATTCCCAATAGCAGGACATGGAATCCCCTGGCAGATCTTAGTGTTCAGACAGATATACTAAAGGTGATGTACTTCCTCAAACAACCAGGCCCCAAGCCACTTAGAAACTTTGAAAGTTATCAAAAGCCTGAATGCAATCTGATTCTGTGAGGTGTTTCTACCAGCAAGAGAGATACGATGGCTGAAATTCTGCTGCACATCTCTGTGTGTGCCCAACACAAAACTATGACATTAGAGAAAAAAATGGCAGGGGAAAAGTGCTACTCACAAAGCATTTCTGCATATGTACCAAACAATGGGAGAAACAAGAATTGTGCAGTTGATTGTGCAAGCTGGACTGTCTGGGTGTAATGCTTCTCATGCTCATACTGGATTAACTTTACATTATGCAGGATTTCAGCCGTTGCCTGCTTGCTAGATTTTTTACTTACTTAACCATGATTTACTTATTTTTTTACATCTGTAGTTGTCTGTGGTCACCATCTTATGCTTTGTGTGAGTGCCTTTTAATATTACTGTGGAGTATATAAGTGACAGTTGTTTATGCTTATCCCTTGTTGGAAACTGCCTAGTGCCAAGTCACTAGGTTGTAGTAAGTAGGTAAGTAAGTAGGTAAATAAATAAATAAATTTTGGGTGATGACACTAAACTCCTCTTTCAAGTGGAGTTTAGTGGATGATAACTACTTAAATCATCACAAAAACTGTTATTAAATTTTTTTGAGGTTTAACCAATAAATGATAAAGTGAGACTAATTCTCCATTAATACAAAAAAAAATAACACTCATTACTATTAGAAGCTCTTAAACATTTTTACAGGTGCGCTTTCTCTTAGTATATTCCTGCTGTGATCAGAAATGAATGAGCAGGATGGTGCCCTGATTCAGAGCTTTTCAAAATATGTTTTTCTTTTTTGCATAGAGGCAGTGTAATAAGCTGCTGGTGAGGAAGCTAGCCACAGAACAAGTTTCCTTTATGGCATTTCTGTGCAGTTGAATCAGAAAGCTTCCATCATGTTTTTCTGAGAGTTCTTTTTTTAAAAAAAAAACTTTTCTATTTATTCAAGTAATAAGTTGATTTCAGTCTACATTTTATTTTAAACGCTGTAATCAACAAGTCTTGAGTTTAATTAGAATAATAAAGTAATATTTAAAAGAGCAAGATACTGAGCACAGTATCAGTGAGTTCCTGCAGATGGCTGTAGAACCCTTTGGTTTTATCCTTTTGTGTGCAGTTAGGTCACAGGCTGGATTAGAGACTTAATATCTGAGGTGATCTCAGAAGGGTAGTGTAAAATGTCCAGAGTTACATTCCCTTCATCTCTGAAAGAACAAAAAATAACTTCAGGTAAGTGGAAAATTTTACAGCATATTAAATGTTATAATGCCATGAATTTAGAAAACAAAATCATATCTTCAGGCACTTTGGTGGATTTCATAAAATGTAATATTGAAAGATCACACTGAATTTAGTGTTACGTACCTCTTAGATATAAGAGTGTATGTCAAATAGATTAAATGTACAGCATGGAGCCATCCTGCCTCTAGGTCAGCCCCTGCTACAAGTGTAACATAATAATTATAGTTAAATTCTACATAAGTGATGTACCGTACTTAATCTGGTGAGCAGCAGTCTTGGATTTTTACTTTGAAAGGCAAGGTATAAATGCATAAAACAGACAACAAATACATAACAGGTAAGTCTAATCAAACTAACTTTGATTTCAAAATGAGGAAATATTTATTAGTTACATTTATATATGTTCTTTCTTGTAGTGAGCTTAAGGCAGCACATATGTCTACTCCCCACCCCCATTTTATTCTCACAAAAACTGGATAAAACAGATCACACCGAGAAAGCTACTGTCCCAAGCTACTGATCACTAGTGAGTTTCAGAGCTCAGTTGCGACTAGTTACTGAATTTGAGTTTAGCAAACTAATCACTACATTACTAGCTTGTCAGTGTGTGCACGTCTATATGTATGAATTTACTCATACATGCTTCTGTGATGCCACAAAGACTGAAAGGCTAAGGTCAGGATAGTGACCACACAATTCCATGTCCACCATATATGTTGTAGTAGCATTTCAATAAACGGTGTGAATAAGTCCTTAGTATTACAGTCAGTAGATTTTGGCTGGACTACTATTGCACAACTTTAGAAATCATTATGCAAATGTCATGATGTCATCAGGTACGGCTGTTTGGAGGGGCAAATGAAATTTCCCAACCCCCCCCCCCCAGTTCCAGTAATTTCTAATGACATTTTTTGTCTTGGGGAGCGAAGTCTTTGAGAGCTGCAGAACAGGGAAGCGAACTCTTTAATGCCCACTAATCAGTGTCTCTGGTCTTTCTCGTAATCCAGCATGAATGTAATTACAGCATGAATAATAACTGAAGCAATGGACTCCTGGTCATCACTGCCATTTCACCTTCCCACTTAGCAGCAAGTCTGTGAGAACTTCCGAAGTGCATACTTTGTCCCTCAGGAGAGTGCAACCCAATCTAGAACCGACTGCAGTCCTCCATATAGAGCAGCCTTCTTTCTGGCTCATTACAATGTCAGCACAAGAACAGAGTCTTCTCATGGGATCTGCCACAACTACAAACTCTTTGTCCGGTGCAGATTCTCTCACTCCATCACAATCACAATCATAAACAGAAATTTTAAATGTTATTTCAAACATGCGCTTTTAATGTGCAATTCTATTTCACTTTCATAAGGTCGTTTATATAGTAAACTGCTGATGACATATGACATCATTCTCATTCTTCAGGCAGAGCTGCACAACAGGATTTCCACCAATAGGTTGTTTTTAAATGGAAACGAACACTTTGTCTAGCTGTCACTAGTTTAAAGGTTTTCTCTTGCAATTTCAGGGTGTACATGGCTTGCACAAAATACAATAAAGTTGTGTGCACCTCAAAATGACAAAAGGAAATCTTTGATCAAGTGGCAATCTGCCATTGTGAATGACTCATTCCTGATGCACAAGCGGACCCCACTCAAAATAATTTTGGCCATTCTGTGAAATTTCACATCATTACATTTTATGTAGCTCCTAGTTATCTACTGTTTTTTTCTTTCGAAGATAGTGATCTACAAGATCGTAATCGACAAGCACAAGAACAGTTTCAACAAAACAGAGGAAAGTATGAAGCTCAACAAAACTTGGCTCCCAGCTATCGAACATACTACGTGCAAAAGGTCAATGACCTCTACCCACCCACAAGGACAGGGGATCACCACACACAAAAGACCAGCTAATGACACCCATCAACCACAGGAACAGATAATCTCTTCCCCTTAGCACAACAATACACCCACAACAATACACACTAATCACCCATCTACAGAAAAAGACAAAAGCTTATCTCACAGCCATAAATACTGGCACTCCCAAGCCAACTACACCAGAGCACAGGTTGCTATCCTCTGAAGATGCCGGCCACAGAGACTGGCAAAACGTCAGGAAGAACAACCTTCAGAACACGTCCAAAGAGCCCGAAAAACCCAGAACAACCAATAGTGATCTATTTTTAAATTATGCTTTAAAACCTACTTAAGGGGTTAGAACATCATTTAAAAATAGATATTACCTTGAAAAGAAAAATGTAATATATCACAAGATATACATTTCTGTGTTGTTGTTTTGTCACATTATAGTTTCAAATATTTTGGTTGTCTGTACTGAAAATAATACAAAAAACACAAAACAAAATATAAACAAAGAAAAATGGTATAAAACCATGAGAACCAGGATAAATCTGTTGTACTTAGTTGCAAAACTATGGGAAAGGAAATCAAAATAATTAAAAATTGAGATGGTTGATCTAGGACAGGTTCCTTGAAAGAAAACGTTGTCTAGCTGCATTATCCTATAATTCTAAAATTACTGATGCAAATACAAGCAGTCTTTCACATGTAATATATGTGCAGCTCACACAATAATATATTGTGCCCTTCTACTGCTATTCACACAATAAATTTCTACTCACAGAATAACTTGGAGGCAACCACCACAACTGTCTGAACTGAGCTAGAAACTACACAATTTGTTCGAAGTACAGCGATCTTTACTTCCTCTTGCTCGCTGTATATTATAAAAGAAACAGCGTGGCTAGGCTCCTGGGAATGACAGAAAGCTTTCCCCTTGGGAATATGGTGACCCTCACAATAACAACTTGAAATTAATCCTAAGCAGAGCCCATGTCTTGTCTTATATCCATTCCTTGCCAGCAATGCAAATCAGTAGTACAGTAGCAGAGTCAGTCCCTAAAATGGCAAACTTTTTTTTTTTTTCAAATTCTCATCTACCAGGATGGGACATTTTCACCCCCCAGGTTTCTGTTATGCTGCAGAATTCAAATAGAACTAAACCTACAGTGTAGACGTTCTATGACACTGTCACCTGAAGAGCTATAAATATGGCTCCCAAGTTTCAGCTGCTTGTCATATACAGTTTTTGTTTTAACAGATACAAATGCCTGGGGCAATGATTACTCTAACAGATCTGTTGCTTTTTCCATGGGGTATTTCTGTCCAGCTAATATAGCATACTGGGAGGGGGGAAAAGTCCCATGTCACTTCTTGGCAAATCATGAGGTTGAAAAGCAGAAGTAACATACTTTGGTTGTCAGCTGGTGAATCCTATTCAGGTGACACTGGGATTCTCAGTGGATTCAGGAAACACAAGGTGTATAAATGTAAGTCAAACTCTAACCACATCCCTAACCCCAGCCCTATTATTAACCTGCAATTCATTGGAATTTCCATGGGTTGAGAAAATACCCTAGAATTTATTCATAGCAAGATTTTTTAATCCACATGGATGAAGTTAAATCATATTTTCCCTATAATAATAAGGAAATAAAATTCTGTTAAATGCCATCAACTTGCATTTGACATATGGTGGTAAGATTCTCAAGCTGTATGAGATATTTAAGGGATGGCTTTACTATTGTTATCCTGCAGTGAGTTTTCATGGCCAAGCAGGAATCTGAAGTTAGATTTCCCAAGTCTTAGTCCACCACAGCACACTGACTCTAAATGAGACATGGGCATTTCGCATTTGTTTCCCTGGAGAAACAAGTACAAACCATGGCACCACAGGTGCGGGGGTGGCCAAAGCCCACTCCCCAGGACTGGCTGGGCACTTACTGGGCTCTGCGTGACACTTGGCTCTGCTATTGTGTCAACTGTGGAAGGAGCCCAACTGGCTGTTCTCCAGCTTCCTACACAGCCGATCACTTAGGCACGAAGGTGGGATGGCAAGTCTCCAAGCTCAGCCAATGAGTGGTCAGCTGTGCAGGGAGGCAGGAAAGAGCTGGCTGGGCACCTTCCATGATTGGCATGACAATGACGGAGTCAAGTGCCATGCAGAACCTGGTAAATGGCCCAGCCAGTTCTTGGGGGGGGGGATTGGATTACTGCAGTACCTGTGGTGCTGAGGTTCATATTTGTTTCTCCAGAGAAATGAATACAAAGTGCCCATGTCCACTTTGGATACCACAATGCTTTCTGGCATAATTTGAACAAACCACTCCTATATTATTTCATGTTGTGGCCCACTGTGTTATTTTCCTGCCTATTTATTGGCTACATTATGAACAGAAATACCCTTTGAAAACAAAACATTAATATTTTTTGGGAGGGGAGGGCAATCTAGAGCAGTGGTCCCCAACATTTTTGGAACCGTGGACCAGTTGGGGGTGGTGGGCTCTGTGTGTGTGGGGGCACCCCGCAGTCATGGGTGGGTGTGTCGCACTCCCGTGAACGTGACACCCCCGCATGAGCATGACAATACCCTCGCGAGGATGACATGCCCCCCATGCATGCGGGGGGCGGGGAGAGATCTGTCTCCACAGCGCAGTCCTGGGAAGCCCACAGACCAGAACTGCACTGTGGACTGGGGGTTGGGGACCCCTGCCATGGGGGGCAGACGTCGACTCACAACAGTTAACACTATATCACAATCACAATTTTTAAAATCCCATGAACACCTACATTGAAAACAATTAAACATTTTAAACCTGACATCAAAAACATTTTAAAGAGATGTAAACACCTCTTTTTTAAATTAAAAAAAAAAACAACAACAAGTAAAATAAGTCTAATAAATATAGCATGCCTGAGACCCTCAGTTATTGCTTAAAAGCCTGCCTAAAAAGGAAGGTTTTCACCGCAGGACAGAAGGACAAGAAAAGTGGGGCCAACCTGGATTTTTGGGGCAGTGCATTCCAAAGCCTTGGGCCCACTGCTGAGAAAGTTCTCAGATCAGGGATGGGGAAGGTGTGGTTGTCCAGATGATACTGGAGTATAGCGCTCACCGCCTCTGACTATCAGCTGCAGTGGCTAGGCCTGACAGGAGTTCCAGTCTACCATCTAGTGGGACTTCATGTTCTCTCTCCACCACCAACATTTTAGTTTGCAGGCTTTCAGGAGGGAACTGTCTCAGTAGAGGTAGATTTTATAGAATTTTCTCTGGAAGCCCCTGCTGCTAAAACCTGAGACATCAATACTTAAATTACATAATGTGAGCATCAATATCTCTCCTTATTTTATTTTTTTACCTGGAGGGGTAAAACGAAACACACTAATCACCCATTTACAGAAAAAGACAAAAGCCTATCTCACAGCCATAAATACTGTACTCCCAAGCCAACTACACCAGAGTACAGAGTGCTGTCCTCTGAAGATGCCGGTCACAGAGACCGGCAAAACGTTAGGAAGAGCAACCTTCAGAACACAGCCAAAGAGCCCGAAAAAACCCACAACAACCATCTCTAAGTTTATTTGGCAAGCTAAAAAACCAAGAATAAAATTTAAAATTCTAGAGGACTAAAAAAGAAAGAGGAGGAATGGGCTTACCAAATGGTTTATTATACTAGAAAACTTTAGCATTGAGCTGGATAAAGGAATGGATTATGCTGGAAGATCAAAGAGTTTTAAAATTAGAAGGACATGATTTAAGATTAGGATGACATGCAATATATATGGCGTGGCAAGGGTAAAGATCAAACAACTTTTTCGATCATATGGTATAGGAAGCATTATATCAGGTGTGGCAATGATTTCGGGAGCAAATGTATAAAAAAATCCTGATATGGGTAGCTCCGGTAGAAGCTTTTACTCAACCTTCTTTAATGACAGAAGAATGGAGATATATGTATAAAGAATTATTAACCCAAGAACAACAATTAAAAACATAGAAGAGTTGAAGGAATAGGGTTTACAAACAGACTGGTGGACAAGGCTAAAATGAGAATAAAGGTTTAAAAAAGATAAAGCAGTGGGCTTTTATGAGGGGAAGGTACAGGTGGATGAATTATGGATTTATACTAGTAATTATACAAAAATGTATACTTTTTTGTTAGAATATAATGTAGAGGACGAAAGGGTAAAATCTGTGACAATTAAATGGGTGCAAAACTTCGTTTACAATATAGATATAGATGAGCGGACTCAAATGTGGAATGAGAATTATAGATGGCTCAATCCAGTAAATCTGAGAGAAAATGTTTTAAAGATCTTTCATAGATGGTATTATATACCTGTAAAATTAGCAAAAATGGTATCGGGGCTGAGGAACTCATGTTGGAAGTGTTCTCAGCACCCAGGAACTTTTGTTCAGATGTGTTGGACTTGTGACAAAGCAAAAAGTTTTTGGAGACAGATAAACGATGTTTCACAAGAAAATATACATCGAGAAATAACTTTTTAAACCAGAAATGTTTTTGTAGAATATAATTCCAGAAATTGTTGATAAAAAATTAAAAACTGCAAGGCTAATCTGGGCTCAGAGGTGGAAAATGCAGGAAATTCCAAAGAAAGATTAGTTACTTAAAAAATTATTAGATACTGCGGAAATGGATAGCCTATCAGAGACACTACGTGAGAACCTGAGAATATATATTAAGGAAAGTTGGAAAATATTTTATGATTGGGCCCAGAAACAGATATGAGTAGAGAATGTATTAGAGATTACCATATCACAGTCATGAAGTCAAGAGCTTTTTACATATTTTTTAAAGCAAGTATTCCCCTATGTATATGTTTTTGTTTTGTTTTGCTGTTAATCCCTTTTTCCCTTTCCTGTTGTTGTGTAGTTGTTTGTGATAGTTAGTAGCAGTAGTAGTAGTAGTAATTATTATTATTATTATTATTATTATTATTATTATTATTATTATTATTATTATTGTTGTTGTTGTTGTTGTTGTTGTTGTTGTTGTTGTTGTTGTTGTTATAAAAAAACACTCATCAGAAAACACAAAGCAAATGTCAGTGCTGTTTTCCAACAAGTGTGAATGGTAATGAGCAGAAGAGGGTATCATGTACCAGTGGTCCCCACCAGTTGGGGGGGTGGGGTCGGTTTGTGGCGGTGGGGCATGCTTGTGCGCATACGCAAAGGGGCAGAATGCTCTCTTGGAGGGGCGCGCTCATGTGCATGCATAAACAGGTGGAATGCACTCGCTGCATGCACAAAGGGGCAGGGTGCACTCACGGGTGGGTGGGGTTGGGGTGGTGGGCCGTCCGTGCGGTTGGGTACGCGGGGGGAATGTGTGCGGGTTGTGTGTGGGAGATCTGTCTCCATGGCCTGGTTGTGCCATGGCAACAGACCGGCACCAGGCTGCGGATTGGGGGGTGGAAGACCCCTGATCTAGAGGACACATCTTCAATCAGTTCTGCACACCTTAATTTTCTATGAGCCTTTGTATTTTATACTTGAAACATTTTGTAAAACAATTTTTTTTCTAAAGAGTAAGGAAGAAGGAGGGAGGGAGGGAGGGAATGAAAGAAAAGGGGAAAAAGGGAAAACACAAATGTTGAATGTCATGTCTTTGACTGCTCAGTCCACTCAAATGTCAGAAAACTCATGTATCTTTCATAGGAAAGCTTGGAGCATTGTTGTCTGGCGGTTTCAGTAAGGAATGCTGGTTGCAGTTCTAATGTCTGCAGATGTAATTCTGACAGCTGCTATCATGGTAAACTGCAAATAATTTTCTATTCAGGGAGGGCTGAAACTGGAGGCAAGCATGAAGTTTTTTTGTTTGTTTGTTTTTGTTTTACTGAGGCTGCATGGTAGAAATAAATGATTTGCTTCACATCCAAATGCATCCAGTTCTGCTTAGCAAGATATGCCAGGGCCAATAGCATGAATTCAGAATTAACTGGCACAAAAAGTTTAGCAATGTCTGAATAGCATATAGACAGAAATGCTGAGGCATACCAGTTAGTTACTTGATATCAAAACTACGCATTATGGGGTTTTTAAAAAAACCCTGGAGATGTGTATCTTAATTTTCTCCAGTTGCTACTAGAAGTGTGCAAATATGTATTTTTGAATTACAACTAGAGATGGGGGTATTCATATTTGTATATGAATGCCCCACATAGGTGGACATAATAAGGGTCCACTCACCTTCCGCTGTTGTTGTGGGCTCCCCACTCCCTTCCTATCGCTCCGGAGCTCATGGTCTGCAAGCCACTCTTCGACCTTGCAGCAAGGCTCATTCTCCTGCCTCCTGCCAGGAGTGGCTTGCAGCTCTGAAGCAATAGGAAGGGAGCGCAAGTCTGCAGCAAAAGCGGAAGGTGAGTGGACGGTCCGGTCCCAGGCGGATGGACCCTCGTTATGTCCACCTGTGCAGTGGTATTCGAATATGAATACCCCCATCTCTAATTACAACTCCCAGAATTACAGTAGTACCTTGGTTTACCAATGCCTCGGTTAATGGAGCCTCGTAGCGCAGTGGTTAATCTGCTGTACTGCAGCTAAAACTGTGCTCACGACCTGGGGTTCAAATCCCAGGTAGCCAGCTCAAGATTGACTCAGCCTTCTATCCTTCCGAGGTCGGTAAAATGAATACCCAGCTCGCTGGGGGGCAATGTGTAGCCTGCATAATTAACTTGTAAACCGCCCAGAGAGTGCATGAAGCGCTATGGGGCAGTATATAAGCAGCATGCTTTGCTTTGCTTTGCTTTGATGTAATTTTTGGTTTATGAACGGAAATCTATAGAAAATGATGCCTTGGTTTCCATTTCCCCCCCTTTTTTCTGTTTGCGAAGGAAGTTTCCCCAGGACGCATTGTGCCTGGAGGTTTCTAGAGACGCCCCCATGCCAGCGGCAATCCATGTTTTGGTTAACATAATTTTCGCTTTACATAAAGTCCTGGAGAGCGCAGTGATTTTTTAAACCAAGGTACTACTGTATAAGCATCGCAGCTGAAAGATTCTGGGAATTGTAGTCCAAAAATATAGATATGTACACCTGTGCAGTTTCAAACTGGAAAAAATCCAGTCTTAACCCTATGTAGTGTACTTTGAATAACAATATTATTGTCAACTATTAAAAATTAGACGAGTAGACGTTGTCTAGAGGGGCGGGGTAAAAATCGAATAAATAAATAAATAAAAATAAATAAATAAATTATGGTGTCATAATGACACTGCCACATAAGAAAATATAATTTTTCCACTACTGCAAAATCATGTAAATAATTTTAATTCATCTCACAAAACTGTAATTAACATTCTGAAAGCAAATAGCATAACTCTGTGACTTCTTGCTGGTAATGAGTCTCCACTTAGGAGTTTTTAGTATAGTGTAGCCCACCAGCAGCTTCTTGCTGCTCACTGGTGAGTCACTGCCTGGATTTTTGGTGCATATCAAACGAAGTTGCTGCGGTATTGTGCTGTTTGCCTTCTGCAAACGTAATAACCCAACAGGATTTTGATCCATGGATTTTGTGGACAAAAGCAGTGAACAAAGCAGTGATACAAGATAGTAGTTATTTACCGTATTTGCTGGTGTAGAAGGCAACTGGGTGTATAAGACCATCCCCCAACATTCCCACTCAGAATGTAGAGTTTGTTATATACTTGCTGTATAAGACTATCCCCTCTTCCGCATGCGTGATTCTGCTTTGGCTGCATCATGGGGAGAGTTGCTTTTGTTCCTTTTCGGAGAGAGCCAGGGTTTGCTGGAAGAAGGAACAGCAGAGAGACGGCAGCCATTTTGGAGAGGTGGTAGCCATTTTGAGAGGCAGAAGCCATGTGGTCGCATCTCAAAATGGCTGCCGCCTCTCTGCTCTTCCGACAGTCAGCTGTTCTGAGAGTCAGGCTGTTCCCAGGCTAGGAGCGGGGCTCTACTCGGTCTTACTACCAGGTAAGTGACTTCGCTGGGAGAGAGGGAGGGTTTGCTGGACATGCACCCGGCATACAAGATGACCCCCCCACTTGGAGGCATGTTTTCCATGGCCAAAAAGTCATCTTGTACGCCAGCAAATACGGTATATATCATAAACACCTCGTTCAGTGTAGCTTAAGGAAAATCAATATATGTATTTCTTCTAATTATTAACAATTTTAAAATATTACAAAACAAATTATCTGAGCTACCTGAAAATTATCTTGCGTACCCACTGCAATAAGCTATTTATTTATTTATTTATTTATTTATTTATTTATTTATTTATTTATTTATTTATTTATTTATTTATTTATTTTAACTTAATTTATATGCTGCTCACACTACCCAAAGGTCTCTGAAGTAAAGTGGGTAGATTGTTAAAGGCATTCTTCTATGGATCTCACTGGGTGACTGGGCAGATTTATCTCCACAGCCTACAAGAATTGCTGTGATGGTAAATTTTACTCTGAGCTCCCTGCTGGAATTATGTTATAAAAAGGATAGAAATGTGAATAATGTATCACTAAAAATCCACCATGAAATTTCCACTTGTGTTTCTGCTTCAAAGAAACACAATTGAATTGGATTTCTTTGAATGACATATGAAGAAAACCTACTTTTTATTGTCGTTGTTCCCAAAAGTGATGCACTTAAGAATATACATGTGTGGCTATTTTAACAAGGGCAGGTGTCATAAGGATTTCACAGTGAACTCAACTATTGGCTTGTCTACTTCTGAACCCTTTCCTCAGGCTCAGCTGTAAGAATGACATCATTGGCATAACACATATTGTAACATCTGCTTTCACACTACTGAGAATCCTGTCGTATTAACCAACAAGAAGTATGACCATTCATTTTTTAAAAATTAAATGTTAAACAGATGTGATAGAACAATTCAGCTCTGTCAAACTCCTTTCATACAATGCCAATATCTTAAGATTAGGGCTTTACCAGTGACACATTTGTTTTATGTGAAATAGGAACATAATGGGACTATGAAGGGGGGGGGGAAATGATTGTTTTTCTAGCCAGTAAACACTGTCTCATTTCCATTCACAGTACTCTTACACCTCCTAGCTGCTCTTACTTTATTCAGGAACAGAAGTTGTTGGAAATTTACCTGTAGTAATCAGGCTGCAATTTTTTTTTAAAGAGGAAAGAAATCTGCTATGAAATGGAGTCCAAGTGTACAGTTATTCTTAATCGGTTACACCATCTTACCTCTAGAGACTCATGAACTTTATGCCAAACAAAGAGACTTTAAAAAATATCTGTATTGGAATCTTAGTGTCCTGAGAAAGGATAATGCATTGTTTTTTCTTGCTTCTAATTAGTAATTTAAGCATATGTTCAGCATTTAACTCTAAATGTTTGCCTTTTCCCCAAGCTCTAAGACAGCTGTCCAAGTTGTGAATGCCAGAAAGCATTTAAATATCAACATCTGTTGAATTATGTTAATGCAGTGTAATATAATTGGGCATGAGTTGGAATTGATCAAAAGTATATGAATTAGACAAAGGCAAACCTAAACCAATATTTCATTTCATAAACAAGTCAAAGGTAACAAAAAACTGTTTGTTAATAAACTAACAATGATAGCACAATGTTCAGGTCACTTAGATCCAAAATCTCAGAATATGGAGAAAAAGGCATTTTAAAAAACAATATAAATAATTCTTATAGAAATCACTAGTTTGCTAGCTCTGATGTGGGATTAATGTGTTTTTCTGAGACATTTATCATGTAAAATTCTATTTAAAACAATTTTGATTTTATGCTAAAGATCAGCTCAGAAGGACATATGGTTCAAATCCAGTGAAGTAAAAAAGGTTTTCATGACACCATAGTCCCACCCACTGTTTCACAAAAATTCCAAGAAAACATTTTTCCTGTTCTTCCTGTAGTCTTCTGGAAAAGACTAATACAAGATTCTGAATTGCACAAATTGATATTTTAAGATAAAGACTTCAATATTTGATCCTCTTTGTAATGTTTTCTTTAAAATAATCTGTTTGAAGGATTGCCAAAATTAGATACTGTATGAATGAGGTTCACAATGAGTCTGTTTTTATCGAACTTTAATAGTGATTATGAAAAATTTATTTATCCTCTAAGAAGTAATTGTTGCAGAAAAATGAACAGCAGTTTGCCAGCAACCTGTTGTTAAGCTGAATATTGCTGTTGTTTAAACCTTATCAGTAAGAGTTGGACTGTTAAAAGTCTAGGAGATCTACACAGCTGTCTTGAGCAAAAGAAAGGATCAACTTTCACTGCTCTCTGAATTCATGAGAGAAAAAATATACATGGTATATTGATTCAACCTCCACCATAACCTGCTGAAAAGAAAACTCAAGGGCAGAGAAAGAAGCAGCAGTTTTGATTTTCTTCTGAGGTTCCAGCATAACTCTATTCCTCTTGCCCACCCATGGGTTCCCCATATCCTGCTAGGGCCATACATGATTCCAGTTCTGGTTTATTTTTTTCTTTTCCAGTCTACAAGTTCTCAACCTGCCTCTCTATTTATTCTCAACATTTACTTTCCTTCCACTTGGATTTGGAACTATTCTGCCTCTGCATGGTTCTTTCTATGGGCAGGAAGAACATGAGTAGGTCTAGATTTCTTTTCTTTAAAAACAAAATCAAATAAACCATCCAGACGTATTGCTATTAAAGAGTTATGTGCTCATGTTGGATACAATCAGTGTTCACCTTATTGGCACTGTCATTATTCTCCACAAAAGCCACATTAAACAATTATAGTTCTGGTAATTAACCAGTAAGTATAATGTACAGTTTTTCTACCCCAATCTATTAACAGCTGCTGAAAAAATGTAGTAATTAATGGTTTCATTTATTTTTGGCAAACCTGCAACACAACAAATAATTTTCTATCAACTGCACATTAGGACTCCTTCCCAAACAACAGATGACATGGTGGGAAAATGGGAGCGGGCACAACACTTGCACATCTTTGCCTCTTTAGAAGATCAAATAAAGAGGAGCTGTAATTCTATTTGTCACATCTGCGTAACAAAATATTGTCATCTGTATCATCAGAAGGAAAATGAACAAGCTCTGTTCAGGTGGGACAAAGCTTCCTTGCTAAAGGCCTAATGGAAGTTTTTGTCCTCAGCTGCCTCAGTGGTAGCTTTTCTCACCCACATTTTTAATTACTTGCAGTTATTAGTTACTGTTGATACTAAAATTAATCGCATAATGATACAACTCCAGATATCATCAAATTATTATTGAGATCAACCAGCCTGGAAGTTATCAAAAGAAAATGAGAACATACAAGATGTATTTAAATGAAACCCTTGAAAGAGTACACATTTAAATTAATCCTCCATTTTCACACTGTATCACTCAGCATTCTCACTGCAGTAGTTCTGAGAGACTCCTAAGAGTTAATGTTTGAAAAACAACTGTTCTGCTTTAAGAATTGATCCTCTCGATAAGAAATGTACTCCTTTCACACTGTAACTCTATTTTCTAAAATAGTAACTAAAAATAAACAAAAAACAAGGATGGCAATTGTACTTGAAAGGCTTCTGAAAAATGGTGGTAAGCAAAGAAAAAAAAATTTTTTTAACTGGGAAGAGAGCAACAGCTCATTTTAAAGCTAGGTGTTGATGCTTATAGGCTCCAGAAACACTATCACAGCTGTGAAAATAACAACAATAAATAGAACCTAATCATGCCTCTTTCTTGTACATACACAGATAAAGAGAAAAGGCATTTTATTTCACATGCACCATGTCTCATCCGGTCCTGAGATCCTGATGGCCAACTATGTTCAGTATTTTCTGTATCCAGCTGATTAACACTTTCAGACCTCTCCTAAAACTCCTGTGGCAGAGAGGCAGTAACAGTGACCACTCTGATTGGTCCTCATTAATGCAAGACCGATAAGACATGCACAAACACTCAATATCTCTTTCTGCATCTATATCCGCTAACAGGTACATTTTGGCCTGGGAATTAAATACTATTTAAATTATAAGCTACAAAGAGTTTTGTATCACCTTGAAGAGTAAATAATTTTTATTTGATATATGCTTTCATGGATTGCAGGCTACTGCATCAGAGGCACAGAATAAAACCTTAGTACACTGACATTTATACAAGACCAAGAAGGTGGAATCTGAAAAGCTGAAGGCTGACAACACAGTGATGTTGCTAAGAGTTGTTCTTAAGAGTTGTGAGTATGACAAGCACATACAAGCAGATTAATACATGTATGGTGGATCAAATGAAAAAGAATTCATTTGAAATATGGTATTGGAGGAGAACTTTATGGATACGACTGATTGCCAGAAAGATTAGCAAGTGTTTATTAAGTAAAATAAGGTCTTAACTCTCTCTAGAAGCAAAAAACCAAATAATCCAAGGTTATCATACTTTGGGACATGTAACAAGAACACAAGACTCACTGGGAAAAAAAAGGCAATAATGCTGGGAAAATTTGACAGCAGCAGGACAAGAGGAAGATCAAACATGAGATGGATTGACTCAATGAAAGAAACCAAAAGCTGAGGAGCATGGCTGTTAACAATAGGAGCATTTTGGAGGTCACTAATTGGTAAAGTCATCTTAGGTTGGAAGGGATCTGACAGCACACAACAACAATGGTGGAGATTTTTTAAAAATCAAAGTCAAAGAATAGTTTAGGCCATAGATACACGTTTCGTGAAGGACTGAAATCAGAAGGATTAGAAGAACTAAGATGGCAAAAATTACAAGTAGGAAAAATTACCATAAACAAAACTTGTTATAAACAGATGTTAGACGGCCAAGCCAAAACTGCATAAGTAATCTGATTAATAGGTAAGATAAAGAGTCATTCTTCCTATTTACAAGACAGATGCATTATTGTTCACTTGTTTCATTTTGGGATCTCTCTCTTTGAAACTTTTTTTGTTGAAGGACAGACACCCTGACATCAGAAACAAAGTTTAAAATGCAGCAAGAGGCAGATCTGGAGAGTATGGCTAAAACATTATTAAATATATTTCTAACTCATCTTTTTTTCAGAACTTTACCATAAATTTCAATGTTCTAAGTATGATCTGAACAATTTATTGGTATCTAAAGCAGAATTTGCATTAGTGTATTTGTGATAGATGTATTGGGAGAACGAAGAGAGACCTGGTTGATTACTAACAAACAGATATAAAAATTAAAAATCAACATAAAAATCCTAATTATATTCTATTGATGAATGGCACAGAGAATAATCTATGCATTACACAAAACACATTAATTTGGATTTTCAAGTGTTTGTTGTGCTATCCTGTTCTATATTCTTCTAAGTTATTTTTAAAAAATTAACAGTGCATCCAGGAGATTTATACAGGTTTGTGTGCGGGGGAGGGGAGGGTGGGCTTCATCCCCTACTTTTTCATTAAAGAAAATGCAGCTGACAATTTTGAAGGTGGCAACTATCTCTGTTGCCATTGTCTGTTGTCCTTAATGAGTAATCTTTCAGGCTGAGTGACTCTGTCTCATCCAAGATCATAACACAAAAATGAAATTGTCTAGGATAGTCTGAAAATGGCTGATAATACATTTGAGACGTTTTAGTTGGGAAATGCCAGGTGCCAACAATCAGTGTTCTGTTGTTAGCTGAGTTTGTCTTACAGAACACTGTTCCTGTGTTCCTGGGTACCAATCTGGAGTCCTGTTAATTTGCATACTGACTACAGTGGATGGTTCCTACAGTCTGAGAAATGCCATGTTTAAATCCTCAATCCGAGAGTCTCTTTCTGAAGGGTCTGAACAGAGGCTTGGTTGCAGACAATGGAATTTGTTTGCTGATTAGAAGATGGAAACGTATTCATGTGCATAGCTGTGTTTTCGTTTTTGGTATAAGGTACAGTAGTGCTTATCCATCTATTATGTAGTTGCACATTGGCATCCGAGCAAGTAACTTTGAGGCACTAACTTGGGTAGGATGAGTCTGATGGTGAAATAGGAGCTATTAGATTTCTGGTAAAATTTCATTGATGCATTTCCCCCCCCCCCCAATTAATCCAGACAAAAAAATACGTCACTAATAAATACAAGACAGAGGACAAGAACAGAGGAATACCAATGTCTCTGAAACACCACCAATGAATGACCATGACCACTATTAAGATAATCCACATTGCTGGCACTTTTTGTATTTTGACTGCATTATGCACATCCTGCCAGCAACCCCGCCTGCCCTTTGTGGCTTCACTTGTTACATCTGAAGTAGTGCCAGAGAATATCTTACATCTCATGAACTGATGCTATCTGATGCCAAATAAAACTTATTAGTTTTTTATATGCCACAAGACTCTTTGATACTATTACTAACATGCAACTTCTCCATAAAACATAACATTTACTGCATATTATAAACTCACCTGCTTGCTGTTTTCACTGAGCTGTTTTTCTTGTGTCCTCTTTCTGATCGGTTGTCCCGGAGGAGTTGAAGCTACACAAAACAAAATTTCAACTTCAGCCAGATGCAATGGCAAGCTAGATTTCGCAAGAATTCTAGTCTACTGTGAACAAGCTGCAACTGATGTATGCAGTTGTTTGAACTGGAATTTCTGGTTTGTAGCATTAGTTATAAACCAGAATCATGAGACCAATGGTTTGTTTTTGGATTATGATTTCTGTTTGTCATCAAACAAAATTGAAGCCCGGGTTTAGAAAATACTGATAGCTTTGTTTCTAGCTTATTTAGCTATTTCCAATAGTGGAAGGAGCAAAATTGAGTCATTCTCTCTTATGACAGATAATATACAGCATCTGGAAAAGAGTCTCCCTCTGTGGCTACCTTAAGTAACTGACGTATCTATCCTACTGCTTTATCATATTTCTGGACTATGCTATTATGCAACATACTTCATGAAGATATTAGTAGCACTATTAGTCACTACTGAATTCAAGTAAGATTTCAGAGTTCTGAACAAGAACAACAATGGACATTCCCCAACTATCTTGAGTTTATTCACTGATCAGGATACTGGATTTTAAAATTAGCTGAAAACGACCTATAATAACTTTATAACTAAAACTGAAATTCCAGCACTCCACAGTTGAAGGCTGCATACTAGACAGGATGGCTTGTTGCTTCCCTGTCTACTGGTCCATGACACTGATAAGGAGAGCTACCAGTGAGTGTGGGGAATTTCTCTGCAGTGCTACTTTGCTGTACTTGGTCAAATAGTAGGTTGTGGCCAAATGGAACATTCCATGGGCAAGGAAGAGCTGACTTGGGATATGCTGCATCCAAAGCAGCAACAACAGCTACATATACTATTAAAAGAGAATCTAATCTCTAAAGGGCGATTTGGATCATTGTCTTATCAGAAATTGAGTAGAAAATAATATATTAGCCAAGTGCAATGATCTATCTCTATCACGCATTATGTGACTTTTCCATCAAATAATTTCTAGATACAATATTAATTCCATGTGGGCCATGCAATTTAATGTTGCTGCTTTTAAAGTGAATGATTTGCACTTTCTGTTTAATTGTTAACAGCTAAGTAGATTGCCTATGTCAGGGAGGTGGAAGATGGTGCCCTTGCCGCTTGTCTGCACCTAAACTCAACTTGTGCATTTGTATTGTAAGAAGTTCCCAGTCTCGTTCATACTAAAATGCTTGCCAGAAGCTTCATTTTTGTTATTTTTGTTTGTGTCTCTGTTTTATATCTCTAATAACCCAGATGACTGAACACATGTCTATTTGAAAAATGATCAGTCATGTTATTCTATGAACACAGATTCCTTTATCAATTGAGTGTGAGGTTATTAAAACTGTAAACAACATCAGCCTTATAATTTACTTTGTGTCGGTTCACCAGGGCAAGCACGGCATAGGCTGAGAGGACATGATGGAGTAAGCATGCTGAAACTGAATTGATCTGGGTCTTATCAATGCTGGGAAAGGAGACCACCTGAGAACTTGTGCATATGGCACTGAGCTCCATTGAGAAATTGCCCCTGATTCGTATACTCTAAAGCAGGTATCTTCTGATATAACACTGTATTTGTTTGCGAATTATGAGTAAAGGAACACAAAAAGAAAAATTTTATCCCTCCTATTACTTTATGATGCTCAAGAGAGATACGGATAGCATTTGATTAGCTCTGCTGAAGGATGAGCAACCATAATTCCCCTGACTATTTCTGACTGCTCACTGTATATTTATGAAATGGTACCAGGATTTGCTTTTTCTCTACTCTTACCACCCACTTTCTCGTTTTTGCTTCATTTCTTTTAGACCAGAAGCCTATTTGGAGGCCTGTGTATGGACTACTGGACCCTTCACAAGAAGCAGATGTTGACTCTGTGCTTCATTGTATGTACTGGATAATGGACTCTCCATGAGTTACACTTGACTGAAGCTCCTGCTATCTGGCTTTCATCTTTGCACTTGACAAGAAGTGTGGAATTACCCACTGAAACCAGAATGTGTATGCATTCAATATTCTTACTGCAAATTAATTGTGTCAGCAGTGCTACTGTCACCTTCCTAATCCATTTCCTCTGTCTATACTGAATATAACTTGTTGTTTTGCTTCACTCCAACACATCTGAAGAAGTGGATGTATCCATGAAACTCCACACTGAAATATAATAGGGTCTTTAAGTGCAACATACATTTCTGATTTTTTTAATTTTTGTTTTTACATGAGTACCTATTTTTTAAATAAGCAATTCCTAGGTTATGAAATAAGGTTTCACAAGACACGTTTTCTCAAAAGACGAACAAGAATTCAGGGTGAGATTAACAAATCCCAGAGACTTTTGCTTGCTTCAGATGTTATCTCTCCACATATGGAGGGGAAGCAGTCCCACTCCCACCAATGTGTCCATCTCTGTCAACTCTACACAACTTCAATAGGAAAGTCTGGAGGGAGCATCTTTGCATGTCATCTGAACATATTTCCATCTGTGTGTGCATGTATAAAATCCATTCAGCCTAAATGCAAAAACCAGAGTTGAACAGGACAAAGGTGGTGCACATGGCCTTGGTAACTCTTCATGTGTTCTTTGAATATGTGGGGAATAACTTTGTAAGGTGTACGAACTGTTAAGCCCAATTTGAGCTCTACTGGGTATATATCTCAATCTCTCCTTATGTGCTGCAGTATCTTAGAAGTAATTAAGGGTGCTGATGATTGCAGAAATGCAATACCTTTCCCACCAAGTGTTCATATCAGGTGATATGCTTTAAAATATTTTCAGGAGATATAAGGTGATATTGTTTCTTGGTGCCCCTATTGGTTCAGACAAGTGACAGTTAAATTTCTTCAACTATCTGAAATAAACCATTCTTGATCAAAGTAGTTCTTACCTGACTGTGTTCCTTCCTAGCCCCAGGGCTAAACCAATGGCTATGGGAAGAAAAAAAAAGGTTAGTAATGTAGGTAACCGAAGCATGAGCTGTCATATGACCAGCCTGCGCGTGCTCTCGGGTATTTTATTGTCCACCAGAAAAATGTAGCCTTTGGCTATGATTTATTTAAATGGGATATTTTACAGAACTCTCAAGGTCTGTAGCAGTATTCACAGAAATGTATCTCACTCCACAGATTTCTGCTGCTTAAGCAAGTGTAGTATATACCAAATCAATTTGGAAAAGCTTCATGCCAGAGATTCTGCAATTCTTTATAAGGTACATTGTTTTGATAATATTTTCACCATATATGTGCTACTAAAATCTAACATCCTGATTCCCATGCAATGGAAACTATCAGAAGTTAACAGGAACATGTTTACTCATTATTAGCATTTGACTTTAAGGCTTGTGCTCTGTTAAACACATCCAAAGATACAGTTTACAGTGTAATCCTACGGCCATTTTCTCAGCCTAAAGGCTCCCTGTGTTCAATGATATCTGATAATACTGCAGTTCACAAATGAGGAGTGTTTGAACAGTTTTTCCTGACAGACTACTGGGTCATTTGGAGTGTTCTTACTGTCCACCAGTCTCAGGATCATGCTGCTTCAGGTGGCCTCAAACACTAACTGCAATAAGCAATGTAAACCAGAGGAAACAGAACCCAATACAGGAAATCAGAGCTTCAGGAAGAAGGAAGAGAGGCTGTTTAGAGTTTTAATCCAAGTTTACTGTTAATCAGCTGACATGCATCTATTAGCATCAACACTGCTTTGTGAATGGTTACTTCACAAATCTAAATACTTTTAAGTTTTCTGTAACTGTCACACTCTGTACGCATGACACTGAATCCCCTCCCACATCTTAATACATGTCTGTAACTGTCAACTCAGGATAATCTTTCATGCTTCTGAAGAATTGGACAGCAGTCCATGAAAGAATTTGTCTTAATAAATGTATTGTCTCTAAGGTTGCAAAATACTTTCTTGAATTTTTCAAAGCAGCTCACGTATCTCTCCCTTTTCCCTGTGCCTCTACTCCGTTATGTAACCCCATAGGTCTTAAGCTACACTCATGCAACATAATGAAATAATAAAGCAGTTAAGGGGAGACACTTGGCAGCTAAGGTCTCCTTTTTCTTTCTTGTTCCACTTCTGGCTTTGTGTGAACAATGCAAAACAAGTAATACGCACAAAGCTACAGTACACTGAAAGCTTTTTGGGAATTTATCCACAAATGTCTTTCCAGACAAAAGAATTAAAAAGAATTGCACACGCATATGATCAAAAATCAGATCTGTGTTGATAGAATGGACATTTATTTATTTACAGTGGTGCCTCGCATAGCGAGGTTAATCCGTTCCGGATTAACCTTCGCTATGGCGAAACATAGCTGAGCAGGACGGGAAAGCCCATTGGAATGCATTAAACATCGTTTAATGCGTTCCAAATGGGCAAAAACTCACCGTTCAGCGATGCATCCCGGTCTGGCAGCCATTTTCGCGCCCTCGGTAAGCGAGGGCAGGGCGCGAAAACGCTGCGTGCGGCCATTTTGGGGCTTCCGGTGGCCATTTTGAAACCGCCGAACAGCTTATCCGTGGCTTCGTTTTGCGAAGATCGGTAACCGAAACGCTTACCGATCTTCGCAAAGCGATTTTCAGCCATAGGGGCCATCGGTAAGCGATCGCATTAGCGATCCAAAAAAATGGATCGCTATGCAATTTCGTTATTATACGGTGCGCTCGTTGAGCGAGGCACCACTGTATTTAT
Organism: Pogona vitticeps; assembly: GCF_051106095.1. NCBI lineage: Eukaryota > Metazoa > Chordata > Lepidosauria > Squamata > Agamidae > Pogona > Pogona vitticeps. Next base: position 32,971,314 of record NC_135783.1, read on the forward strand.
TTATTTATTTATTTATTTATTTATTTATTTATTTATTTATTTATTTAGCTTATATGCTGCCCATTTAGACATAGTCTACTCTAGGCGGCTCACAAACACATAAGAACAATCAATATAAGGTAACGGTTCCCGACATTAACTCAAAACAGAATAGATAAAGAGAATTACGTAGAGTCTGGAGGGAAGGCCTGTCTATATAACCAGGTCTTGAGTTGGTTTTTGAAAATGTCCAGTGAGGGGGCCAGATGAATCTTGTTGGGGAGTGTGTTCCAAAGCCTGGGAGCCACTGCCGAGAAGGCCCGGTGTCTTGTTTTTTCTTTTTAAAATGCTGCAAATTGGTTGGGTGATATACTAGAGGGAGGCCTGTCACATCAACCAATTCCGGATAGGTCCCGGACTATACGGAAAACTTCCACCTGGTGATTTGAAGACTCACTTATCCGGTTAGCGAGGTGAGCTCAACTAGCAGCCCTTATCTTGGCAAGATAACGGTTAGTTGTGACCCTAACAGTTACCTTATTGTGATCCGTCGGTTTAAATTAAAATAAAATTCAACTTGTAATTAAAACAGGGACAAATTTAATGTAAGGAGAAAATATTATATTATGATGACACATATATGGATACTTACTCATGATGATGAGACTCTTGGGACAAGTGTACAGTTTTCTTGTTGCTGCATGAGCCTGGAGTAGTAATCTAAAAGAAGAATAAGCAAGTTTTACAAGTTGTGTAGAGGAATTTAAGCACACACAACAGTTACTGTATGGAAAATACGGAGACTCTTGCAGAGTGCGGGCAGCATACAAGTCGAATGGCTCAATCAATCAGTCAATCAGTCAGTCAGTCAGTCAGTCAGTCAGTCAGTCAGTCAGTCAGTGAATCAATCAATCAAATACCTATTTTCCAATACTCCAACCATCTGATAAGCTCCATAATGTAAAGAAGCTATTTATTAATTGTTACCCATAAATATGGGGAAAGTCATAATTATGAGAACTTGTCAGGTATTGAGAAAATAGTTCATATGAAATTGTGAGCAGGAACAGAATTCTAGCCATGCTCCCTGCCTGTCACTGTCTCTGTCTGGAGAAGGACAACCTGGAGAGGACCCATGGAATTTCTCCATTCAATCAGCAACCAAGTTTTCTAATAATATGTAGAAGCTTCCTTGTTCAAGTAGTCATTCTTTCCATGGAGAAAGTGACAGGCGGGAAGGGAATTATAATCTCTCCCTGCTTATGCTTTCAAACTAACCGTTTCTTGAATGCCTGGAACAGGGCTATTGCTTTTCATTCTGTGATCCAGATGATGAATTCAAAGTACAATTAAGCAAATAAAGTCAGATGTCAACTTGCATTAAAGGTAACGTTTGGGCGATTATGTCCATTCATTAGTTCCCTAGAACTCCTCCTTTTCTAGATTTTTAAAGAATTCTCATGAGTTATAGCATCTTTATTGAGTCTTTACCACTGACTCAGGAACATTTTGGACTCTTTACAGTTTAAAACAGTATGAAGTACAATATTTATGCAATTTTCAGGCAATGATAGAAACATTTTATCCTATAGAATTGGTAGGAAAAATGGCAGGAAGTACAGTACAAAAATAGTGGAACTAGAAGACTGAAAAGGGCAGATTGCTTTAAGGGCCATCTACCAGTCTCCCTCACACTTTTGAGCTTTGGACGCCACACAGTAGCTCCTCAGGATGCACTATTTATTCACAACTAGAATAACCTCCTATGACACTCATATCATTATCTTCCCATCTGTTCAATCTATACACAGAACATAACATATAAACAACTGGATTAAATTCAAATGAAGGCAGTACAAGCACTGGCAGAACAAACAAGTAATTTAACATATATAGATGATACGATATTACTGACAGAAAAAGCAATGACTTAAAATGATACTGATGAAGGTGAAAGGAAAAAGTGTTAAAGCAAGATTACAGTTCAATATTAAGAGAAAAATCATATCTACAGAAGAAAAATACATAATGTTAAAAATAAAAAATGAATTTATTAAATTTTTTGGTCATTAATTCATAGAATCACTACCACTCAGATGTAACTTATTGGAACCTAATAACATAAAAATGATAAAAAATAACTAAACATGTGAAAAATAAATTTGGCATTCCAAAGTAATTTGGAAGAAATACAGAGATGATGGATTTATTTGTGAAATGAAGTTTGCAAACAATGATTAATTTTTAAAAAATACATATTGTTTTTTAAAAACCAGATGACTAGGGCATCAAAGCACAACAAGAAAATCCAGAAAAGGTAATGAAATATAGCCATTGTGATATGGTAAGCCCAAAGAAGACACTAATGCTCTCCTGCTGTAGCAGAAGCAGACATTTTAGGTGGTGAAGCTCCTCAATTTAATAGAAGTCTGAGAAAAGGTGTTCAATGGAAATCTGCCATGCAAATTAAGCACTATGAAACACAACTGCTATATTATTATTATTGCTATTAAAAGGCAAGACATTTTGTATTGGACATCACCTTCTATACATACTTAGACATGTACTAGGAGGGATGAGCAGAATGAACATAACAGTAATTTGCACATGCAATAGCACTTTTTATTGCACCAAATAATGCTTGCTATGAAATCTAAGTGCACATATATGCAGTTGTTTTCTACCGCTAACTACGTATGGGCTGTATTTCTCCTACAAACAATTTTCTGCAGTGTCTGACATACAGTATGTAAAGGAATCTGAACTGGGACAGGACATAACCCATGTGTGGGCTAGCAGTCTCTACTGATTTGAATCCAATGATTTACAAAGTATGCTTCAGCATTTCTTCTAAGATACACTTACGTTATCTTAACATCATAAGGGATTCACTGGTAAAGGTTTCTTATGGTTTACTACATAAGTAGGCAGCCTTGTGACCTCTGGGTCACTGACAGTGTTGGCCAAGGCTTATGTAGTCAAAATTATCTGTGGAGAATCACAGCATGTTATCTAATGATATCACTGTAGTAATGCAAATTCTGCTGTGCTAGTGGTTGCGCATTTTATAGGTAACACAAATGTGACATCCAATACCATTATTATTGTGTAATGTGGCAAAAATGTGACTGTCCCCATCTTTCATGTCATGTTGCTGCTTATTGTGGGCAGGTAAGGGCTATGGTACTTGTTTTAAGAGGTTAATATCAGGCATTCCCCTAGCCTGGCTTTCCATGAAGTCATTCTTGTGCTAATGATGTTTATGCTGCATCTCTATGAACTGGATTTTCTTTATCAGGTATCTTGCTAAAGAGTGTTCCTGATGGTTTCTTAGGAGAAGAGGTCTGCCATCTCCCAGGAGGGGAGGTTACCTGCCTTTGCTGTTTGCTCCCAGCTTTTAGCATGCAGCTTCAATAAGGTAAATCTAGTTTACAAAAATTCATAAGTAGCCCACTTGGCTTCAGCCTTCTTTGAGTAAGGAGCTGACTAAGTAGTTAAGAAATTTTTGCACCTCAGAGAATGACTCCTGCTGGGCCACGGAATCCCACACAGCACCTTGCCAGAATGTGTGAGCTTACTTTGTAATGAGTCCTTGTTCATCATCAAGTACCGTATTTTTTGCTGCATAAGACGCACCTGACCTTAAGACGCATATAATTTTTAGAGGAGGAAAACAGGGAAAATATATTCTGAACCAAATAGTGTAATAAAATATTTAATAAACTATAACAGAATAACATTTGAACCATGTAAAGTGAACAGCAGTCAACAGTGGCATTAAGAATCACTACCACTGTCATTAACAAATGGAGAGACTTAAAGCTTTGTGTACTCTAGTTTATGTACCATAAATTTATGTACCATAAACTTAATTCAAGTACATATAGACCATTATCAGCCAGTGTTAAGACCTATACCACTCTACCTATATTTTACATTTCCTTTCATCCACCTCCTCCCCATGCTTATAGAAATGTCTCAATGACAGATGAGATTGTTGTGCAACTCTGCCCAGCTACAGCTCAAGCCTATATTAAGTTAGAAATGGTTTGTCTGATTTGGCACTGCATTGAGAGGTCCGTTTTAGTTGTGTGGAGGATAAATAGTGGAATTAAGCTATTTAACAGCTGGTTTTCCTTATTTACTTTAGGTTATGCAAAAGAACAGCAACACAAAGCTTAACCTGATCCCATTCACCAGCAGTAGCACATGCTCAGCATAAGATCACATCTCAATTTTCTGACATAATTGAACGTTTAGAGCATGTGAGGCACAACAGGTTAGGCCACACAAAGCCATGAAGAATGTTCTTGACGAGCCAAAAAAACTGAATACAAACTATAGTAGCTGAAATCAGGAAGCAGGTACTGTAATCCAGTTAGAAGTCATGAGGCACAGTTAGTTTCCTTGCTGCAACACCCTTTGAAAATACATTCTCTATTAGATGCCCAGAACTAGTCGAAAAGTTTGCACGTTGAATTCAAATTTCCCATAGAAATGCATTGAAAATTAATGCATTTTTATGGGGGGGGGGAGATCAGAAACTTTAAAAAACTTAAAAGAAAGTCACTTATCAGGTACTGTAGACTGAGCCTGGCTCTTCACAGTGCCTTGGTAGACCCCAGAACAGCCAAAAAAGAGCCCCAAACAGCTAAAAGCCAGCAGGTAGCAGGCAGCCATTTTGTGCTCTTCTCCGCTCCTGCTCCTTTCCCCTCCCCTCTCCCCACCTAACAGCTGATCAGCCCTGGTCTGAATGGCTTCCCAGGCAGCTTTTAAAGCAAGTACTGGTATGCACGTTTCTACACAAGCAGGTTTCAACTCAAATGGAACATCTATTCACCCAAGCACTAACCCCAAACAAACAGCTTTTAAACTAAATTTTACATTTCAAAACGACAATACCAGGCAGCCCCAGGTCTCTCTCCCAGCTCTCTAACTGCTTGGACTAGCAAGGAAGCAGACAAGCAGCCTCTTCACTAACTGAAAGTTTGAATTTCCCCGCTTTTCCTGCCTTCCCTGCATATTAGGTATGCTAATATCTATGCACTGGAGGATTGTGGGAGGAACATCCAGCCCCTGATGGGGGTCCTGTGGGGCACCCCAAAACACTGAGGAGCTCTCTTGGCCTCTTTCGGGACTGGGGCTGTGCAGCCCTGTTCTGATCAGGAAGTGCTGCCAGGGGGGTCACCATGTCTTTGGGGGACAGGGCACAGAAAGGGGCAGGACGTTCAGGGGCCATTCCAACTCATACCTGGCAGGGGAGATACCATGATCATCAAAGTGGTTTTCCCAGGGTGAGGCTCATCTATTGCACTTTGGATGTGCTGACCCCTGTGACTTCCCAAAATGTGGGAAAATCAACTGCCTAAGTGGGGGACTGTGTTTGTGGTTTCCTCTGGTCTTTCTAGAATCACTCTTTCCCCTTTGGTCCTTGGCGGTTTTCACTGCCTGCTGCCATAGGCCTGTTGGCCTTGCTGGTTTTCCAGGTGGACTCCAGGAAGCAGATCCTGGAAAGCCAGCAGTGCAGAATGGTGAGGTCCAAACAGCCAGTTCAGAGGCCTCCCAGCATGGCAGTGGGAGGCTTCTGGGTGGTGGTGGTTGAACCCTTTTTTACTGTATTCGCACCACAAGACGCACATACTTTCTCCCCCATTATTTGGGGGGGGGAGTGAGTCTTATGGAGCGAAAAATACAGTATTTGTGAGGCCTTGTTCAAAAACCAAAATCAAGGAAACAAACTGCACAACCACTTAAGTAACAGATTGAGCAACTGGTTGTAAAACTACATGCACAATGGTATCATTCAGCACAACTAGAGGGGATTTCCACTCAATTAACATTATGCTGCATTTAGGCCAAAGTCGCCTGGTCTGGTGTAAGCATCTGCCATTGAGCACAGGAATACACACAAAATGCCTTCTCATACGGCATGTCAAAAAGTCTGGTTACATCCTAGCACACAATACTTCAGATTCTACTAGAAAAGAAATTAAAATCACAGGATTTTCCTTCATAGTATAAATACAGAAATCAAATGTTTTATTTTCATATCTGACATACTGTACATACTGAAAAGAAACCTCTCTCTGCAAGAAATTCATACTATTTAAAGTTCTAAGGATTTTGAAAGTAAAAATGCAACTTGTATAGCCTTCTGATTATAACATTAACTCTACAGTTACTTTAACACTGGAGGCAAACATTTGGCTCAGCTCTTGAGTTGCATCCTGCATTAATCTCAAAATGAGGTTTTCATGCTATTCCAGTGGGCATCCCTGGAATATAGTAATCCATTTTCTACACTGTGGCTATAAGAAAAGCCGACTGTGCCTATGTCATGCTTTGTTAGTGGTTCATGATCACATTATCTCATGGTGGACCTGACACTTTTATTCAGTTTACAGTATGTTCTGTGTACAGGCAACTTATTTCCTTTGCCAGGGCTGCTGACAACCTTTTCCACACTATATTAATCTTGTTTACTGACTTTATCTTGGTACAAATATCAGAAAACTGAACTTTTTATCTCACTGAGAAAATAAACAACATGTTGACAGAAGCAGAAGCTATTTTCTGGACTAAAATTGGTTGTTTACCTCTAGCCATAGTTATGGAAAAATGTTTTATGTCTCCAGCTTGCACAAAATACATAATCCATAATTTAATAAATGTGGAAATTCCTTGGAAAGTCATTCAGAAACACTGGAAGGGATAAGGACAATATGAACACAAAACAAAAATACAGTTTGTAGATAATTTACAAATAAAAATAAAGGATGTTTAATCTAGTCATCAACTGACTAGAGTTCAGATTTCTTCAACCTACCCAATCATAGGGTTTTCATTACCATGATTTAGAATTGTAATTGATTTTCTAGCATCCAACAATTAAAGAAGGTAAAAATACCTTGGGGAAATAAAAGCTCATGTTGAAGACCTCTTTTGTTGCTTACCCCTAAGAATCCCAAACAGGTGAAGAGCTAATAAAGGTTATCTGTACAACTGATCAAGATGTGACAATGCAAAAGCATGAGGCAGACAGGACAAAACATGGCATTCCACATATTGATGGTTGAACAACTTCCACTGGCCACAGCTAGCATGGCTAGTGATGAAGAATGTTGTGAGGTTCACTGGAAGGTATAATTTGTCCATGACTGATATAAATCTGGGGATCATCAGCATACATGTAGCTGAAGTAGAGGATTTTTTGTGAGGGGGCAGGAGTTTTGTTAACAGATGGCATTGTCAAATTTTCAAAGTGTAGCTTTAGAGAAGAAAGGCTATAATATATGTACCTAAATAAATGTTTTAATCGATCCTAATTCTAAATTTTAGTCAGAGAAAAAAGAAAAGTGTGCTATGTAAGGGGGGGGAATGGAAGTTACAAAGACAATTGTTGGCAGGGTCAGACCACATAATATTTCTGTGTTTAGACTGTACACAAATCTAAAGAAGGCAAAATATATTGTCAAATTAGTGTCCAGCTTCATGTAGCACACTGTGAGTGGCCTCTACTGGCTAACCAAGGTCTATAAAAGTCACCTTGTTGTCTATTATTATGATGGCAGATTCTAAATGACTCAACAAATACCTGAGGTTTACTTTATTCATCAACTTATAAAGAAGCAAAAACAATACTTTGAATGTAACCCACTTTTTGTAATATTATGACATAAATAAGATAACTATATAGAACTATAGAGATGCACATGTTAAAAATATTTCCCAGAAATAACAAGACAAATTAATACTTTATGGGAGCGAGGTGAATCAGTACGAGAACAGTGAGCAAATATTTTAACTACACTAGCACTGGTGATTACAACTAAACACAAACTGCTGCTATTGTATCATTCAAACTTCTGTTCCTAGTTTTATTATTTATTTCCATTGTTAATCACAATAAATGACATAATAATAATTTTTGAAGGCTGCTATTTACATTCCACATAATGATCCAAACTATTTATTTTGGTGACTGCAGAGAACATTTGGAAAATAACACTGTACTTGGAAAACAACCTTCCATGTGCACCAAAATGAAAAATAAACACACACAACGAAACAAAATATCTGTATAAATCATACATTTCAGGAAAAAAAACTTCACCATTTAAAGAATCCTGAAAGATGTTACTGAGGGAGTTAAGATGATCTGTTTTCTCTACTCAAGTGACAGCTGGGAGGGTTTGGAAGATGCTTTGCCCTCACTACTGTTGCTGGCTTGGGAAGGAGTGATGTATTTCCATAAATGTCTGGAAGCAGTGGAAACTAGAGTAGGCCATCAGGCCGCCCTTTGTTTCTTTAGGTGCTAATGACACCCAACAATCACAGTGACAGATAATCTCTCCCCCTTATCACAACCATACACCCACAACAAAAAACACGCTGATCACCATAATCACCCAATCTCCTGAAAAGAAAAAAGCTGATCCCACAACTATAAATACTCAGATATCCCACAAAACTGCACCACAGCACAGACAGAATTCTGACTCCTGTCCTCTGAAGATGCCGGCCACTGAGACTGGCAAAACGTTAGGAAGAAAAACCTCAAGAACATGATCAGATAGCCCAAAAAACCTACAACAACCATCAATTAAAAGAAAACTTCTTGTTTTGTATTTATCAGAAAATAGATGTTGAACAAAGGATGGTATCTTCCTCTAATCTGATCAAATAAAGGAAAGCAGAAGTATGCCTGCACATGGCTTCTTCCAGGATGGATAAACCAATACTCCACCAGACAAAAGTCTGAATCCAACAGCTTTCATAGTGTCTGCGGAAGCAGCAAAAAACCCCAACGGCTCCCCCAATTAACCTGCTCAAGAGGTCTACGAAAATTCTCCAAAGCAGGTTTGTAATGTTTAAGGAAAACGGGATCACCATGGACCAAGCTTGTTCCTACCACCACAGCCCTCTAAGGCAGGTTTTGGTGTGTGTGGGCTGCATGAGAGTGAGATGCATCTGATGAAAGTCCATAAAGGCCTATGCCACATGAAACATGTTTGACAGTCATGTCCAACAACTCCTTGTCATTATTTACTGGAAGAGTAAATTAATCCATTAAAATAATTCGGCAACTGAGTAGGAATTTAAGATATCACACTTTTGAGTAAATACAGATGTAGTCCCAGAAATTTTAAGCAAAAAATATAACACTATGAACCATTAGTAAATTATAACCTGACATTCAAATCTTATCTTAAGAACACCTATGTGGGAATTCCAACATAATGTACCTGTATTACAACAATGCCCCATACACCAATTCTCAATGCATTTATTTTGATGATGATGATGATTTTGCTTCAAGCAAGCATCCCTCAAATTGCAGGCTTGCTCTTTCAGTCAGTATGGAATTATGCACTTGATTCTACCATTCCCTTAATTGCACCCTATTAAGGAGAATATTGTCAGACTTAAATGACTAATGATGCCAAAAGGTGACTTCAGTTGTAAGAAATATTATTTTGCCGACACACTGCATGGTACTCTGGGATATTTCTAATGTTATTTCAGAATTATACTTCACTTCAGAATTCAGTCCCATTATCTTGACTGCTCAAAATTGTTCACAGGGTTATCTAGCTGACATATAAGATAACCCTCCATCTCACTAGACACCACTGGGATATGACACGCTGACCCACAGTAAGCCTTGATTATTAGCCTGAAATATATACCAAACAAAAAGGGACTTCTAGCTGAAGAATGGCTTTACAAAAACTTTCTCTCTCTCTCTCGTGTATGTGTTTATACCTGTAATATTATTTCATGTTTTATAACATATCCAGTAAATCTTTCTCTCTCTGTGTGTGTTACTAGTTAGTTTACTAGTGTGTTACACTAATCATTTATTTTAACTATCTCCAGCACATACTAGAGATATTTTAAGCCTCTCTCTTTCTTGCCTGTACACTAATCTCTCTTGTACACTAATCAATTTACTGGAGTTGCTTTAAAACATGAAATAATATTACAAGTTTATATTCTTTTCTTTAACAAATGTACTTAGAACCAAGTCCTGATGCTTTCAACGGAATCTACTTCTTCAAAATAATTTTTTTAAATGTAACAAGCAGACACATGAAAATCCATTTCAGAGTAAACAGAAAAAGGATTGCAGCATTTTGGGGGATTATTTAATGCTGCTTGTATTTGCTGGAAAGATATTTCACAGTTTATGTGCGCCATATTGATTCTTTGAAAAAGGACTATTTCTTTTTATGAATACATACCAAAGGGAATCCTTCTGTCCATTCTAAAAATTACGAAGCAATAGTCTCAAATTAATTTATGGATCTAAGAGCTTTTTTTGGGGGGGGATGGAATTAACCTATTCCAGCCTTCTAATCAGGACAGGTGAATCAGCTTAAAAACTATTATTACAATGGTCTACACTGGTAACACCACTCTTAGTCATTGTTTTATGAAAAATGCAGACTGACTAATAATTTTGTGATAAACCTTCACATCAAGAAGGTCTATAGAGATTTGAACCTCCTAAGCCATTCACCAGAACTAGCTGATAATCACACCATAATCTAGGGGCTTTTAAACAATTGAATATTAACTGCATTGCTGAAACATGCTGGGGAGAACCCTGAATGTAACTTTATTACTATTCATTGTGATGATACAGTGGGCCCTCTACTTACGAACTTAATCCGTTCCGGAAGGAAGTTGTAAATCAAAAAGTTTGTAAGTCGAATCAGCATTTCCCATAGGAATGCACTGAAAACCAATTAATCCGTTCCGGCTGTTTCTGGTTCTTAAGTCAAACAGCGGTTTGTAACTCGAATCATTAGTTCCCATAGGAACTAATGCAAAGTCGGTTAATCCGTTCCTACCACTAGGGGCAGATTTTTCCCCTTTTTTTCCTTTTAACCTAAGATGACTTAGGTTTTTAAAAAAGGAAAGAAAAGAGGGAGGGAAGGGGGGGACAGACATCTTTTCAACAGAACACCTTGAAAAGCACATTTTCAGCCAAGACAAGCACCTTTGGGGGGGGGGAAGGGACAGCAAATAAGAGAGGGAACAAGACCTTTCAGACAACAGAACACCTTGAAAAACACTCCTCAGCACAAACAGAGACATGGCTCTGAACTCCATTTTTACCCTGCTTGCAAGCAGGCTTTCTTCCCAACAGAATTCCTCAGTTCAAAGAGAGACATGGCTCTGAACTCCATTTTTACCCTGCTTGCAAGCAGGCTTTCTTCCCAAAAGAATTCCTCAGCACAAAGAGAGACATGGGTCCACATTTTATCCAGACAGATTCAGAACACACACACACCCCAGAGACACACACAGCAAGGAAAGATTCCAGCAAGCATGCAGCCATTTTAAAACTGTAAAATCTACCCAGCAAGACCAATCAGAGCTCAGAAACCCCCCACCTAGCCCTTACCCCCCCACCAATGAGCTGCAAAAAACCCTGTACAGTAAAGTAAAAACATACTGTAGTTTACTCACCCAGAACAGGCAGTCTCTATGCTTAAAAAAAGAATATCAAAAATTAAAAAATCCAAAAAAATTTTAAAAGCCAAAAAAATTAGAATACTGTACTGTACTGTCCGTACAGCGCTGTACCAGTACCAGGCAGTACGAGGCAGTCTGAAGACTGTCTCTTTATCCACTCTGTAAATGCTGGGAAGAGCGAGGAAGCAGACAACCACCCTCTTTGCTGGCCAACGGTTAACTGAAAGTTCAAATTTCGCTCTTTCCCCACCTCTCTCACTGTTTTTTTTTGTTCGTAACTCGAACCACAGGTTTGTAAGTAGGGCCCACTGTTTCTATGGATCGCGTTCGTAACTTGGGCAATGTTCGTAAGTAGGGCCTGCTGTTTTCTATGAGATTGGGTTCGTAACTTGAAACGTTCGTAACTAGGGCCATTCGTAAGTAGAGGGCCCACTGTACTTCACAAAACAATACTAACACATAAAGAACAATAAAATATGGTCTGGTAATGGAAGAAGAAAGGAATTATGGTTTCTGCAAAGTCATACTCATTTTTCTGAAAGTGATTCAAAGACCAAGCAACTCCAGTCAAAGGCAAACCAGTGAGTCTAAAAAAGCAAGCAATATAACAGAAAGTCTATCAAACATGATTTGAAACAGTGGCCACAATCATATGCAATTAAATTTAATGAGATCACATCGAAAGATTTGAGATTTTAAAGGCATGTACTAGGAATCCAGACTGAAAAAAATATGAATTTTCATACATATGAAATGTGAAATATCCATACCTTGATTCCTTATAAGAATAAAACAAAATCTTATATCCTTCTCACTCACAGTATTATTCTGTCAGAAGCACTTTGTATCTTTGTAACATTGTAATAAAGCAACAATGAAATACCTCAGTGAACATTATTCAATTCCTAAAATAAGTAACCATTGCTGCATTCTAAATCTCTTATACAGGTCCTTGGGGTGGAGAGGAGATCAGCTTTGCTACTAAAACCTGTCCATCTTGCCAGCTGTTGAAAGTGGCTTGACAGTTCCAAATCACTATAAACCATGCGACAAGGCAAGCTTATTTCACACCAGAAATCAGATTTGGATTCCACCTGCTTCTCCTTTTCATTAAATTGTTCATGGACAGAGCATCATGACAGAATACCCAGAAAACATGTTGTCATGCCATGTGCTAGTACCTCACTGTTGACAGACATCTGACCTGACACATCTACAAACATCTAGAAGGGTGTGTGTTTGTCTGTGAGATGTTTTATTCAAAACCTTTCTATTTCACAATGGTGTGTGTGTGTGTGTGTGTGTGTGTGTGTGTGTGTGTGTGTGAGAGAGAGAGAGAGAGAGAGAGAGAGAGAGAGAGAGAGTACGTGCGTGCATGTCGGGGTGTGTGTGGGGAGATGCAGAGCAGGAAGCCAAACTTAAGATGTCAGGGACACAAGTTTTAGTGCTGTTCTTCCTGAAGTAGAAATTAAGTATTGTTTTAACTTCTAGAGGGTCAACAAAGCACACACAACTCTTGAAAATGACACAAGCTCTCCTCCCTGCTAAGAAAAGCTAGAAGGTTTGCAAGTTAAAAGTCTACATTTTTGCCAAGGCTGACACAGAAGGAGAGGAGGGGAGAAAGAAGGAGAGGAGGGGAGAAAGGTCCAGCAGAATCAGAAGAGCAAGGGAGCCCTATGGAGAACAGCAACAAACGACACGGAGACCTTTAAAAGTTAATATCTAAGCATTCATGCTCAGAGCAGAAAACTATGAGAAGCTAGTATACAGATGTGAGGAGTTATGTTTGGAAAACAATCCTTCATTATTCTCAACTTATTAAAAATGAAACCTTTAAATTACTCTGAAGGGTCCACTCTTTTAAAAAAAAATTTTTAAAAAATAAAAAATCACCACCCTGCCTCTACCTGATCTATTTTTCCAAATACACTTAGCTTGCCATATTTTTCTCTTTATACCTGCTCATCTCCCACCTGTTAAGGGGAAGGTATGCAAGGGTCTCTTGCTGCCACCTGCTACACCTTGGAGGAAAAGCCTAAACCCAGAGTAGTGAATCCACTGTATTTTGTAATAGACAGATATGGCACTGTTGGATGGATTTATACCTGGCTAAAAGGTGGTACCCAAAAAGTGCTCACTAAGGATTACTCATTATCTTAGAGAGAAGGGACAAGTAAGGTGCCACAGGGTTCTATCTTGAGCCAACTCTTCAACAGCTTTACAAATGGCATGTTTAACCTGCAGAAAAATGAGAGGTGATGACAGCCATCTTCTAATTTTTGAGGGACTATCACATGGAAGGTGGAGCAAGCTTGTTTCCTACAGCTCCAGAGGGAAAAACACAAGTAATAAATTCAAAATATGACAAAGGAGATTTAGAGTAAACTTCTTAACATTGGGGATTGAAAATAAAACAGCCAACATTATAATGCCATTGTACAAGATGTTGGTAAGGCTGCACCTGGAGTATTGCGTACAGTTCTGGTTGCCGCACCTCAAAAAAGACATCGTGGAACTGGAAAAGGTGCAGAAGAGAGCAACTAAAATGATTACCTTATGAGGAAAGGCTACAACATTTGGGACTCTTTATTCTAGAGAAAAGGCGAGTGAAGGGGGACATGACTGAGACATATAAAATTATGCAGGGGATAGATAAAGTGGATAGAGGGAAGCTCTTTTCCCTCTCACACAATATTAGAACCAGGGGACATCCACTCAAATTGAATGTTGGGAGAGTGAAAAGAGTCAAAAGAAAATATTTCTTTATCCAGTGTGTTGTTAGTCTATGGAACTCTTTGCCACAGGATGTGGTGATGGCATCTGGCCTAGATGCCTTTAAAAGAGGACTGGACAGATTTCTGGAGGAAAAATCCATCGTAGGTTATAAGTCATGATGTGGATGTACAATCTTCAGGCTTAGAAGGAAGGTACCTTCAAATGCTAGATGCAGGGGAGGGGTATCAGGCGACAGGTATCTAGTTGTCTCATGTGCTCCAAAGCCACTTTGAGATACAGGAAGCTGGACTAAATGGGCCCTTGGCCTGATCCAGCAGGGCTCTTCTTATATTCTTATGTTAAGTAGAATGGATCCATTCAGTGATCCTACTCAAATAAAAACTAATATTTGGATTTAGCAAAGATCTGCAAGCAATGAAAGCTGCCTTGCATTTTGAGGTACCTCAAAATGCCAGGTGCAGGGGATGGGTATCAGGAGACAGGTATCTAGTTGTCTCATGTGCTCCCAAAGGCATCTGGTGGGGCCCCTATGAGATACAGGAAGCTGGACCAGATGGGCCCTTGCCCTGATCCAGCAGGCTCTTCTTATGTTCTTATGACATTAACAGCTGTTTGACAATGGACTACCTCAAAATGTGATGAAGATCCTTCATTGGAGTTTGGATGACAGAGATGGTTCATCTATGAATATTTATCTTCAGCAAGAGGAGGTTGCTGACTTTGGAGTCCCTTCAAGCTCTACAGTTCTGCCATTCTATGAAGGCACCTACACATATAAATACATCACGCTGGGGACTGATATCCATTTATTCATTTAAAGAAGTTGCTTACCATTTTTCTACTCAAACCAATTTACATTAGATCAGAATGACTAAAAACAGATTTAAAACATCTTTAAAATATTAAAAACTTACTTTAAAAAAAGATTCTCTAAGAGGCAGTACAAACCAATCAAAGCGACCAAAGATCCTTCAAAACAAGAGTTTTAGCCGCCTGCCAGAAGCACAAGAAAGGAGTCTGTGTAATATCCCTTGGGGGTTCTACCATGGGGGTGCTGGTACATAAAGAAATCCTTTACCTGTACCCAAAAAGAGCCTTCTTTGGAATGGGGGTGACACACAAAAAGGGTCACCGTTGAGGATCTCAAACTCCAGGCAGGTACACATGGGGGGGGGGTTGGTCTTTCTGATTCTCTAGTGGGCCTACTCCATGTATTTATTTGATTTATAGAACCTGTATTTATACCTGAGATACTAATGAGGGCAGACTGTAGAACAGCATTATTAGCATTGTATTTAATCACCCAAGGCTGCATGGTAAGCTATGGCTAATTTAAATGAAGAGTTATACATGTAAAGGTAAGAAACTCACAATACTAATTTTACAGATATCAGAAATGTACATAAATTGGTTGATTTGTATAATATTCTAATTTGTATAATATATCAGAGGGTAGTATACCAAAATCTTACATTTATCATTCTACATGATTTTTAAAGTGCATGTAATGTTCCACCATAACTGATGCCACTTTATTAATCCAATAAAGCCTATTTATGCAGTTTACTTAAGAAAAAAAATCTTCATTATTTTTCCAGATAAAGCATTATGGTACCTCATACTTTGCTATTCTGTTCTCTGCCATCTTTTTTGAGATGTAACCTTCATACAGTTTGATTTCACTGAGACTCATTGATCTGAAATTTAATAATGGTTTACATGTTGAAAATCCTCTCCCTCTCTCTGTGTGTAACTATTAATATCTTCTGTCTCCATGTACAACATTGCAACAGATTGACCAGTAGATGTTTTGAAAAGGGCAACTGCTACATTGTTCCCTTGGCACACCAGAATGGCAGGTCAAACTTTTGTTCCTCTTGTCCTACAAACAATTTTCAAGCCGACGCTCAATAAATAAATTTGGTCTCAGCACTCCCAATCAGAGCTGCACAATCCCCTCAGTAGCAGACCTATGATAAATGGACTTATTTTCCCAAATCAAACACTTGAATTTAAATTCAGATGAGTTAATGCAAAGGTCAACATTGTAATCAGTTCTTTTGATCTTTATAGAATTTCTAGAGTAATACATAATAAATCTGAAACAAGGCAATTTGCAGCTCTGTATGGGTGGCTGGTAATAAAAATCTTAACGATTAGAGCCTTTATGTACTTAGGGAACGTTTTATAGTAATGGCTATAGTGAGAACCTCAATGCAGGGGGAATGATGGCAATAGATAACACAGAAAGACATGATTGCTTGATTGTTTGTGGTTTATACAGTATGTGTTCATATATATTATAAAACAAATCACATATCTGTTGATGAGTTGAACAGTGCTATGCTCACTGCTATGTGCCTTTGGTAATTTGCAACCTTACAGCAGCTGGCTGCATAGTTCAGTGGTTTAGGTATCTGACTGTGGAACCAGAGGTTTGGAGTTTGATTCTCCATTGTTTCTCCTATGAGAAGAGCCAACCTATGTGTCTTGGGCAAGCTGCACAATCTCAGGGCACCTCCAGAAAAAAGGAATGGTAAACCACTTTTGTGTATTCTCTATGTAGAAAACTCAAAAAAGGTTGCCGTAAGTCAGAATTGACTTGACGGCACATAATTATTATTAATCTTATAGCTTAGTTGTATGCATATTTATTAAGAGGGAAGCCCCACTATGTTCTAGCACTGCATCTACTTGAACATATGAGACAAAAAAGCTCTACAGAGAACCATTAAAATTGCCCAGAATATCATCGGGCTCCAGCTACCAACCCTGGATGACATCTTCACATCCCGCTGTCTGAGGAAGTCACACAGCATCCTGAGAGACTCTTCCCATCCTGCTTATAACTTTTTTGAACTGTTACCGTCTGGCAGAAGATATAGAACAATTAAGACTCGGACCACACGTTTTCTAAATAGTTTTTATCCTAGAGCTATAATTGCAATTAATAATGAGCTTAAAGACCACCAGTAGTGAATAATTAGTTGGACTGTGTTACTTGGCCTGAGGTGTACATGTTTGTATTTTTAGTGGGGGACTTCTAGTGGGTGGGGAGTGTTTGGGGAATGTTATGTGTGTGCATGTGTCTGGTCTCTGGGTGTCTGTGAATTTCGTTGTATGGTATACTGTGTATATACTTACAATGACAATAAATTATATTATTATTATTATTATTAATATCTAAGCAGAAATGTGTAGGAAAGGGCAGTATTTTTCAATCAATTAATTCCAAATTCAAATTCCAAACCTGAAATCTCTTGCTAAATAGATGGAACAATTCAACAACAGTTTCTTATTTGATTTAGAATATTCTTATTTCATATAATACAGTAAAACTCTCAGAAAACATTAGAGAGAATGCAATACTCCAATATTACCTCTCTTACAGGGGAATTCTCTTTCCCCGGGTCTCAAGGTGCATGTTCTATGTTTTCTTCTTATGTTCTCCAGATATTATCATTTTTAAAACATACGTAAGTAATGCCTAGAAGATTCATTTACTTTTTACAAGGTAGAACTGAGAATATAACATTTGGGGTGCCTTGAATGGCAGGAAATATAAGCTTATGCCAAACAGGATGTTACTTTCCAACTTGCCAGGAACTGTTTGAGACTTAGGTAAAGGTTCCCCCTGACATTTAGTTCAGTTGTGTCCAACTCTAGTGAGTGAGCATCCCCGTCTCAAAGCAGTAGAGTCAACGTTTGTCCAAAGACAGTTTCCGTGGTCATGTGGCAAGTGTGACTAAACATGGAACACCGTTACCTTCCCACCGTGGTGGTACCTATTTATCTACTCCCATTTACATACTTTTTGAACTGCTAGGTTGGCAGGAGCTGGGACAAGCGACGGGAGCTCACTCCGTTATGTGGATTTGATCTTACGACTGCTGGTCTTCTGACCTTGCAGAACAGAGGCTTCTGCGGTTTAACCCACAACACCACCACATCCCCCCTAAGTTTGAGACTTAGCTAGGATTAAACCTAAGTTGTTGGTACAGAGATATCAGCAATCTCTGCTTGATGGCTATAACAATCTTTACTTTGGCCTTTATAGCTACATAAAAGCTGAATAAAAATCAGCATGTGTCATCACTGTAATGAAACTGGCTACTGCAACTTATCAAGGCAGCTTAGTGAAAAGTTTTTTCTGGGATTCAGCCAGGGTATACAGTACATATCTTCAAACAAGGTATTCTTGGATAATAATGTCTGATGGGGTGGGCTAGCCCATAAACTAGCATTCTAGCTTTACAAGTAAGGGGGAAAAATAAAATTATACATAAAAACAACAAAGAACACACAGGTCCATTCCATAGAGGATATGGCCACAAACCTGTCTCCCCACCCCCACCCTGAGACAACAAGAGTTTGGGATCAAGATCAATTCTTTACTGTCAAATGAATAACGAGAGTTCATTGAATTCAACTGATGAATCTTCAGGAAGAAAAACAGAACCTGATCTCAAGAGATTTTGGTCAAGATGATGTTGAGTTATTACTTGTATCACAGGCAGCCAAAAACTGTCTTTTACAATGTCATCCTGAGGACATTACCAATTGAAGTTCTTATAGTCATGAAGTTACGTGCTAAAATGAGACTATTTTAGTTTGCATGTTAACACAGTCATCACCTACACAGATGAGCAATGAAACAATCCAACATAGCCCTCAATAAATATCAAATGAATGCAACACATTTCCCTGGTTATCTCATATTAAGGAATTTCTAACCCCTGGCTCAGGCAGAAACTGCCAGTCTCCACCCCACTTTGCTCAGACAATTTCTGAAAATGATCCTATTATAAATGAAGAGGCCACACACTGCTAAAAGTGGAAAAGGTTTGCCAAAACCTATTTGATGTACGTCTGTCTTGACATTTTCTTCCATTGTCCCTACATTTTCCACATATATTCTCCACTACCACCAAGTGTTAAACAATCAGGTTCTCTGGTAATATTACTTTTTCTTCTCCTTTTGTTAGCAATTTGAGCCATACTTCTATAAAAATTGTTTAGTAAAATAATGGCACAAATGCTCCTTTTGCATCATCCAAAAATGACACAAGCATTTAATGCATGGGGATTGCCTGCAGTCCCAAGGCTATTTTGTGCCCCCTAGAGCCTGCCCAATTCCTTGCCTAGTTTCTGAGCTAGGATGTTTATTCTGAACAGTTTTTTAAAAAGCATTTCTGGTAACAGAGACCTCCTGGAGTCATACTTTTTTATTATTGCCCACTCACCCCCTAAAGTCAATCCTGGAAGTGGACATAAAGTACATTTTATCATTTCTGTATCTGTTTAAGTCTTCTGGGGGTGCTGAATCCCAAAATCTGGCCCCCAACCCCTACAAAGTTGCCCAATCCTGATTTAGCAAGCAGAAATGAGCAGGAGACTCTTATAATGGCATACTTGAGCTGAGCCAAAAGGGGGAAGAAAGGGCATTTTAGTAACATTGTCATTCTCTGTAAAAGAGAGAATTGGCAGTGGACTCTTTACAGTTTGCAGCACAAAGTAACTTAGCTAACTATTCATGTAGACCGTCTCTGAGGTGTGATGTGGTGTCCCTTCTTTGGGCCCTGATGACTAAAAAAAGTCGTATGGATTGGCAAAAAAACTTTGTTTCTAGATATGCAAAAGGCTAAGGACCTGCGAACATCCAGACTATGAAATGACTTCTCCAAGTCGCATGGAGGCGGTCAAAAACATGTACAGAGTAACAAGGGCTCATTCAGATGACAATCAGAAACCACCTTGGGTAAGAAGGAGAGGTCAAGGAACAGTGTTACTTTGTATTGATAAAAATGTAGGAAGGATGGATCACAAGCAAGGGAGCACAGTTCAGCAGCCCTACATGTGGTGACAGCCACCAGGAATACAGTTTTGTAGGAGAACAGCCTGAGACTGGAAGTCACCATTGATTTCAATTGGGGTTTCATTAATTGAGAGGAAAAAAATAAGAGACAGCTCTGGCTTCAGTGCTCTTTTGTCAGGGTAGACATTTTAGGCCTTCAAGAATCATTTGAGGACTAGATTTTGGAAGAAACAAGAGGCTGCAAAACGGAGTGGTGGTTGTGCAGGTATCTCAACCAAGTATACTTTAATGACTGAGTTAAGTCCTTGTTGTTTAATGCAGTGGTTCTTAACGTGGGCAATAATGCCCCCCAGGGGGTGATTTCATTTTTCAGGGGGGCGGTAGAATGAAAAGGGGCGGTGTCGGGGCGAAAGAACAGAAGGGGGCGGTAGGGGGCACTGGAGTGAGCCAAACCTGTGAAGACGACTGCAGCCGCAGTGCTGGCAGTAGATCTGGTGCTGCTGCCGCCGCCAGATAATCCAACTTTTTCTACCTGTCACGTCTTGCCTTTCTCCTTTAGGGGAGCACTGAGTGTGGATCGGGTGGAAGGAAGGGGTCTCTTGGGTTCTCATCCTCACCCCGTGAAGCGCTGCCTTGCACCCGGGTGGGGAGGTAGACTAGGTAGGTAGACTAGGTAGACTAGGTAGGTAGGTAGACTAGGTAGACTAGGTAGGTAGGTAGGTAGGTAGGTAGGTAGGTAGGTAGGTAGGTAGGTAGGTAGGTAAGATATCATCACCTCAGGGAGGGGGGAGATGATAACTTCCTCAATGGCTCAAGGGGGCGTTTCTTTCAAAAAGGTTAAGAACCACTGGTTTAATGTGTGCCACTTGGGAGGCAGAAGGTTTTTTCATCTACTTCTCGTCTACTCTGGTGAATTTTCCAGGCTGTCAATTTTAGGCAAAGTAAATCTAGATGACATATCATGCCCTACTCTTGAATAATTAGATCTTGAGTTATTGGAAAGTTTCAGATATGTGTTACAGTTTGTCTGAGGATGGCAACCAAGGTTTATGCAACCACCAAGGGACTATCAATGTTACATTGGTCTTGTCTCATCATAACTTCACCATGACTGCAGAGAAGAAGTATGAGGGGGGAAGAGATAAAATTTCTTCTGAGTCAATTGAACTGTAAAGGTATCCCCCAGTAACCCCCCCCAAGAGAAAAACTTTTTGTACTTTCTGTTGCTGTCGGTTGTAAATAAATCCACTTCTGGACATCTCCAGCAAACAAAGATGTCTTTGAACACTGCCAGAGACTTATGGGTCAAGGTTGTCTGTCAGCTGAGTACGTTGGTTTCCTGGTTCTCCTCCCCAACAACATGAATCATTAGTGATTAAAAATGTCTCTCCACGCATCATTCCTATAAACAGACCTCCATGTGCAAAAGGGACACTGGATTTGTTCCTCCCTCGTTTATGTAGTACACAATTGTGTTGTCTGTGGTCACTTGTACTACCTTGTCCTTGATTAGCTTATCAAACACTTAAAAAGCTTTTATCACAGCCAACATTTCCAATTTGTTTATGTTTAACCAGGTTTTGGCTTTGGACCAATGTGCATGAAGTAAGGCTCTCATCCGTTATTATTTGTATGTTACATCAGAGTTGTTTGAATGGCCTCCTCAGCAACAAGGATTCATTCATCCACCACAGGAGCTGCTCTGCAAGCTCCTCAGTAATACACAATTTCTTCTTGTCAAGACGTCAAAGGATGCCGGATACTAGAACTGAAGTGAATGCAACCATGAGGGACCATTGACATAGTTGATGCTGTAAGTCTCAGAAGTTTTTGAGCTGTTTGCTGTGACTGACACATTCAGCTGGAGTTTGTCTATCCTCTCTTGAGGCAGGTAAGCTCTTACTTTCTGGGAATTCTGGCTCCTATATACAGTACTGGATGCTTTGAACTGGTGTTAAATATTAGTTTTCTAAATTGGCCCAGAGACCTAGATCCAACAAAAGCTGTACAGTAAAGATTATACCCTTTTTCTGCCCTTTTCTTTGAGTTGACCACAATCAGTCAGTCATCTCCATATGGAAAAATGACTATGCTCCAAAGCCTGAGGTAAGCCATGACAAGTGTCATGCATTTCATTAAAACTCTGGCTGGTGTTGATGGGCCAAAAGCAAGCATCTTGAATTTGTAGATGTCATATCCCATGGTGAAATGTAGAAAATACTGTTGAACTGAATGGATAGTAATGTGGAAATACTTTAGATCTAGCACAGCAAAACAGCCTTTATGAGAAGTGGTAGAATTGCCTCCAATGCCACCATTCTGGATTTGTTGGTATCTATGTATGAGCTGACATCTCTCAAATCTAGAATGGGCCTTAAACCCCATCCTTTTGGAGAAAATAAAGTAATGGGATTAAAACATACTGTATAAACACACCAGAGGAACCTTTTTATTGCATCCTTATGCAGAAGATGTATTCGTGAAGGCTTTCACGGCCGGGATCTAATGGTTGTTGTGGGTTTTTCGGGCTTCTTGGCCGTGTTCTGAAAGTGGTTCTTCCTAACGTTTCGCCAGTCTCTGTGGCCGGCATCTTCAGAGGACAGCAAACTGTGCTCTGGGAGGCTGAGAGTGGGTGGAGTATTGTGTCCCAGTCCCCTCCGACTGGGACACAAGGTCTACAGAAAACCCACCCACACAGACAGGTACCTACACAAAAACTCGAACCACCACCCACGGCAAAAAAGAGGCATAATCAAAACACTGGCAGACCGTGCAAATCGGAACTGTGAAGCTCAGTTTCTCAACGCTGAACTCGACCACCTGAATTGGGCCCTACAGGCAAATGGCTACTCCAAAAATGAAATCACAAGAGCCATCAAACCAAGAAAACAACACGGAACTGAAGAAGAAAAACAGCCACCCACAAACAAAGTATTCCTGCCATACATCAAAGGGGCCACAGACCGCATGGGAAAACTTCTGGAAAAACACAACTTACAAACAGTATTCAAGCCCACCACAAAAATACAACAAATGTTACGGTCAGCAAAGGACAGAAGGGACCCCCTCACAACTGCAGGAGTATACCGGATACCTTGCAGTTGTGGCCAGGTATACATTGGAACCACAAAACGAAGCATCCACACCAGAATCAAAGAACATGAGAGACACTGCAGACTAAAACAACCAGAAAAATCTGCAGTAGCTGAACATGCCATAAAACAAACTGGACATGAAATTCTATTTCAAAATACTGAAATACTGGACAACACCAGCAATCATTACGTCAGACTGCACAGGGAAGCCATTGAAATCCACAAGCATCAACAAAACTTCAACTGGAAGGAGGAATGTCTGAAACTCCATAAAACCTGGCTCCCAGCTCTCAAAAACACAGAGTGCAAAAGGTCAATGAACTCCACCCAGCCATAAGGTCAAGGGATTACTGCACACAAAAAACCAGCTAACGACACCCATCAGCCACAGGGACAGATAATACCCCCTCTTGATCAAAACAATGCAGCCATAACAAAACACAATCAACCATTTCCTGATTAGGACAATAGCCTACCTCACCAACTAGCCTTCTCACAACCATAAATACTCCACCCACTCTCAGTCTCCCAGAGCACAGTTTGCTGTCCTCTGAAGATGCCGGCCACAGAGACTGGCGAAACGTTAGGAAGAACCACTTTCAGAACACGGCCAAGAAGCCCGAAAAACCCACAACAACTTATGCAGAAGAGTTGCATTTTCCTCTTGGAGGATCTGGAATGGTGGCATGGTCTTGAAGCACGCATGGGGTGGGGGATGGATGTGAATTCTATAGCATAGCCCTGCTGGGTTACGGTTAAGAAACAATTGTCATTGGTGATGATGTACCAGATGCTGATATATGGTGCTAAACAGGTGGTGGTGAAGTATTGACAAACTGCAGGGTGACAGTGGATCTCAACTGTTAAGAGGTCAAAGCTGCTGTTTGGATTTCCTGTAAGTGCATTTTGACGAGTTGGCTTGCCTTCTCTCTCTCTCTTTCTCTCTCCCAATTTTGGGTAGTCTGTTTGAGATACTGAGTAGTAGATGTGGAGATGGTGGTGGATTTGGTTGTTCTAAAGAGTATATAGTGTACGATGAAGAATAGGGCCTCCTCCAGAAAGAGTGGTAGGAACTTTGATGAGAATGTGGAGCAAAGTCTATATGTTTGACTTACTTTTTTTCCCGCCCTAGAGCTTGTTTATGATCATCCATTTTGATGTTGAAGGGCCATCCCTGCCAAAAGGTAAGTCCTTGCTGAGGCTTCTCAGGTCGTCTGAGATGCCTGTGGATCTGAGCCAGGAATAATGCCTGAGCACCACTGCTGCTGCCATGTTTCTGGCGGCACAGGTAGGTGGCCACTGAATGCATTTCCTGAGCCGCCAGAGCCGTGGCCTCCTGCTGAAAGGTCTGGGCCAAGGCTTTCCTTTCCTCTGGCAGACTATTGAGGAGCGGCTGCATTTTTCTCATGAGAATATATGGTAAGTGTGGCTGCAGGAGTAGACTCTTCTGCCTATAGTATCTATCCATTTTATGTCTCTTTCTGTTGTTGGGGGCTGTATTGGGTTGTTCTCTGGACCTTGTTCAGGAAGCCTAAACTATTTTGGAGTTGGGCTTAGGGTGCTTTAGGTTAGCCATTCTTAACTAGGACCATATGGCCCCCTGAGGAACCATGGCATATTTGAAGAGGTCCATAGACTGGAAACAATTCTCCACAGGCCACCTTAAAAGGTTTTTTTTTTAAATGGAACTCATACAATCTTGATACAGCCCATATTTCTTTCATACTGTGTTTATGGCAATGGCAAAAAAAAAAAAAAAAAAAAGGTTGGGAATGTCTGCTTCAGCTGAAATGTGGCTTCCTTATTGTGAATCTTACACCGATTCTCTACTTGCTGAGATGATGTAGGCAGACAGAGGTTTTTTGCCATGTTACATTCACAAGGTCTAGAACAGAGGGGACGATGCCAATCTGGACAGGAGGGGGTAGCATTTTTGTTGATTTTACCATATACCAGATCAGAGTATGGTGGATGGTGTTGCTGGATCTTGGGCTGGAGAGATTCTGCCATATGGAGGATAAGATCTGAACTGGATGTAAAGTCTTTGGAGGGAGACTGAATCGGGAGTCATGCCTAGTACGAAGGGCGAGTCATCAGAAAGTTCTGCAATGGATTCAGCTGAAGGACGTGCGACAGCGTCCAGAGCCTGAAGAGATTTCTCCCACAGATATGATCACAGGCAGATCTGCTGGTTACCGACAGTGACTCTGTTTTTTTTTTTTTTTTGCAGAATTAGCTATTTTGTGATTGGTACTAAGGCAGTACAAAATTTGTAATGCCTGTCCATGAGGGCGACTTCATTCTTGAAACCTGCACACCTTTTGGATTGAGCAAAAGAGACCATAAAAAGGCAAGAAAGTGTCATTAACCACTAACCTATTATAATTGACTATAATTATCAAACCATTTAAGAGAGGAAAGGAAGGTGCGCAGTGTGAGAGAGAGATGTAAGAGAATAAACTACAGTATATACAAACAATAAGTAAGCAGTGAAGAGGCTCTAAGACACTTTCAAAGTGTTCCCTTAGTTACAGTTAAGCAAAGAACTGAACAATGCCTTTATAGTGGGGAGCATGCATGGTGAAGAGGGTATGTCTTAATGTCATTTTTCTAGACTCTAGAAAATGCTGAGGATGTTTGAGCAGGTACAGCACTAACCCACAGGTAAGGGTTTCACAGAGAACAGAAGGAAAAACATACTCTTTTTCATTAATAAATGGAAGGGCGATTATGTTGATTGACAGAAGTGTATAATCTGACAGGATTTTGTATTTTTCTTTTAGGTCGTGAATTTGGTGTTTGTGCTACAATTGAGTTCAATGGCCAAACTCCCATCCGGAGAACCAAATCAAAAACAAGAACAATCCTAGAGAAGATTAAGAGGCATCCAGAGAAGTTTAACGAAACTGTAAATGAGAGGCTATCAGTAAAGAGATAGATTTTCCTGTTGGCAACAGGAACAAATCCAATATTCCCTCTTTACGGAACATATTTTATAAATGAGGTGGATAGAGTAAAGAATATGCATTAGGTTCACATATCTCTGAAATAACATGGAAAAATGACATCCCTGAAATAACATGGAAAGATGACATCCGCATTCAAACACAGCCAAGCACATATGCCAATTTTTGTAAAGACACAGATGAGGGCAGTGCTGTTCTGTCATTCAGCACTGGCAGCAGAGTGGACAGAAAGCAGTAGGTCAACTGGCTAAGCAGAAGGGGTATGTTGTCCCCTCTTCTTGTCACTTGAGGGGTAGAGGGCTCATTTGCATTTAGTAGAGATATATATCTTGGCTCATTTCATTATTTCAGGAGAGAACGAAAATGTCAGTTTTCTTCCTATCGCATAACATCATGAGAATTTTCTGCATTTTTCATATTTCAGTATTTTTTGGAAAAATTATAGGTTTTTGAGAAAAAGTTTATTTTGTGCATTTCCTATAAGTTGCATTCTGCATAAAATATAGTTTATTTATGCAAAATACAAGGTTTTTGAGTGGAGAAGCAAGGCTCTTCTAATGCTGCTGCTCCTACTTCCTATGCAGGAGGGAAAAAGGCTTATTTATTTGTTTAATTTTTAGGCTTCTTGTGGTTAACTGACAGTCCTTTCAATGGGGTGTCTCAACCTTTTAATCAAGCATGAGAAAAATATGTAAGTATTTGTTTTTTGTGTGTTTAGTGTTTAATGATAATATATAGCCAAATCTGACTGGCAGTGTGCTATTCTGAGATAATGTCCTCTTTGTTATTCATGATTGGCTGGGATCCTGTACTGAAGTAGTAAGAGGAATAATCACTACTAATAGAAGTGGAATCAGGGGAAATGTCTATGAACACATGTGAAAGAATCAAGGCAATGTTTGGTTTGCCTGCAGATTCTCATTGGTCTTCTTTATAAGAATGGCCTCTAAAACTGCTATGTCATGAAATTTGAAACTGAGGTTGTGATGCTGAAGCTACTCTATGCATGCAGAACTGTGCAATCTTTTAAAAATGATGTTCCCTTCTGATAAACACAGACTAGACTCCATTTAACAATAGTATTAGAAAGGTAAAACATTATAAGCAAAAAACAGATAAACAAACAAGCCTTGAACTAATTGTAAATTTGGGCATACTACTATCCACAATGGCAAGATGGAATAACCTCAGAACAAAGAAAGCAACAGGCACAATCAGTTCCCCAATTTTCCAAATAACAAAGTACATCTGCCTTCCCTGAAATCTGACATGCCTTCTGGGGGAAAACATACCACACTGACTGAGAACCAAGGATCCATGTTCCTAGCTCATTGATGGATGTACACAGTGGATGATTGCCTTAGACGTGAGTGTGCATTTACATCAGAATGCCCTTTTGTGCCTGAGTGATTCTAGATTAGAACCATTATATTTATTTATGGCAGAGCCATTGGGCATAAGGTAGGTTAAAAAACCTTAAGAGGAAGAGGAGGAGAAAGAACAACTGTCTATTGAACACTTCTGATGAGCACTACAAACTGCTAAATCTGGAAGGTAGTTTAAATTGAATATTGTGAAATCCCTTTTCCATAAAATAAACACAGCAGCCTGATATATGTTACTTGACTGCATATTCCAAAGACAATGCAACCTACTGTAAGAAGCAAAAGTATCCTTCCTTTATGCATTTTAACAGCCCTGATTCTATGCCAAATATGCTAATGAATACTATGTTCATATAAACCAATGCCACTCATACATATAATCTATGTGGCAGTGGAGGGGGAAAGAGCAGTATCTACATTCAAGAGGATTTCAAACAGTTCTCTATACAACAAACAAACTCTGTATGTTACAATGCTCCACTAAATTACACTGGAACCTTCAGTGTAGCAGAAGGATGCCAAATACTGTCTGGAAACAGCTTCTTGAAAAATAATTTGCCTAAATTCCAGTTTTCAACATATATTTTGTTGTGTCTATAGGTCAGCAGAGATGAACATAATATGATGCATTTTAAATGTGGAGATCATTATTCCATCTAGACACTAAAATACAGAAAAATCTGCATAGGTCTGGTGCCTTTCAGCTCAAAGATTTATTATGAAATGAAGAAGGAATGATGAAATGTCAGCAGGCCTGTGCCCCAGCAATGAACCTGCATTGGTAGGATAGATCTCAACTGATTTTCTTTCAGTCATCTCACACATTAAAATATGTTTGTAAAGCAATTATAAGATAGCAAGTTAAATAACTAGAAATCATATAGAAAATATTAGGGGAGGAAAATTTACCCCATTCAGTATTATACCCTGAAACTATTTTACAAGCAGTCTGATGAGGAGGATCATCTTTTAAGCATATTTTTCAAATGATGCCTGGCATATTTAGTGAGGAGCATCTTCTTTTAAACTTTAAAGAAACATGGCCCCTCATATTATGCAGATGTGGTGTAATCGGAATTTATTTATTTATTCGATTTCTACCCCGCCCCTCTAGACAGCGTCTACTCGGGGCGGCTTATAAATAAAACACAACAATATGAACAAATATAAAATCATAAACAATTTCAAATTATTTACAATTATAAATTGCAAATACTTACTTTTATATTTAGTGAAACATTTACTTTTAAAAAAGATTAACTTCTAGTTAATAGCACCTACAAAACATGGATTTATAGACATTAATATGACCATAAAACAAATTTAACCATCAAAGTTATAAAACAATGCCAATGTTTAACAAAACAATAACAAAACTACATACAGTATACCTAAGGAAACATTTTTGGTTATATGGAAATCTGCAGTTTAATTGCACTGCCTTAAAATAATGCTCAATAAGCAAAAAAGTTAACAGTTGCAAGGAACTACTGCTCTTCTCATGGGGTGAGTTAGGATAAACAATTTAGGATTCCTTGGTAAGCATGATTGTTAAGTAACAATATTATTTCACCAAAATGCCTAAAATGTATATTACATCAATTGCCATGCTATAGAATTGCCAGTTTTTCTGAAAGATATGTCTGACAGAATTTTAAAAGAAAATCATGTCAGCTTGATAAGCATATGTTAAAGGTACCATATAAATCACAAGGAATCATTCTTTTTATAAGACAGGCATGTAGCTGCAATATATACTAGAAGTACTAGAATAAACTCTCATCTTTTACACATTTCATCTACTTAAATTCTATTGCATTTAATTAATTTAAAGCAGCCTAAAATTGTGTAGGTTTCCAGCCATAATCATTAAACTTGCTAGAGGCCTAATCAACTTAAAGTAGCATTTGTAATGCCTGTTGTGTTTGGGGAAATCTGAAAATGACCCTAAGCAATACGAAGAAAATGTCTTCTAGATAAAATGTTTTAATAAATACACAAAATATATAGAAGGTTTAGAAAACAGCTTTAAATGCAATATGCTGGTATGCAGGTTGAATTAAGTTTTAAAA
The DNA here is from genome assembly GCF_051106095.1 of Pogona vitticeps. NCBI lineage: Eukaryota > Metazoa > Chordata > Lepidosauria > Squamata > Agamidae > Pogona > Pogona vitticeps. The sequence continues at coordinate 33,000,846 of NC_135783.1, forward strand.
TATTTCTGTAGAAATGCCTAACTTTGATGCCTGTAGTTAAAAAAAAAGCAGAACTGAGAAAAATATTTAGTTAGTTTAATTACCAGTGATGTATCAAACAACAGAGCCATATTGTCCCACAGCATGAAGTGATGAGATATCTGCCCAAAATGATGGACAGCTCTGGCCCACTGAACAGGCAAGGGAAAAAAAGAGGGAAAAATCCCATTTACTCTCTGCCAGATGGGACCTACTGGACGCTTCAGCGCAAACAACTCATCCTTCTTCAGACCTTCTTGTCCCGCTCTTGAGCTAGCTCCAGCTGATAATGATGGATATCAAGGCTACAGTAAAGTGGGTGACAATAGCAGCCTTGTTATAGCTGCCAGTCTTTCAGTCTTGTCATTATTACACATTGAAGATTTATTTGAGTTTATTGTTGTGCACTGGGTCTAGCCATTTGCAATTCATCACCTAGTACAGAAGGTTCAAGATAGTGGCCATAGCTATAATTGCCACCTCCACCTGCTTCTTGAAATTATGAGGTCAGCAGCTAGGGCAACCCACTGTTCACAGAGCTCTCTACACATCGCTGGAGGTGTCTGCTGTAAAATACCAGGGCTATTCTTCCCTAAATAAAAGTTGGTGCCAACCTTCTGAAACTCTTCATTACATTTTTAGTGTAAGCAAGTAAATTTATGCATGGTCTTCAATGACTGGAGATTCACCAACAGTCAAAAAATTATCATTAAACTTTTATATGACTATACTGTTGTTGAATTGAGCAGAAAGCATGAAAAAGATGCCATCTGGCAGGAAAACTGCTCAACTAAGTAACTGCATTTTGGTTTTCTTCCAAATAAAGGAATTTAAACAGCTACAGCGGTCTTACTAAAAATAATAATGTAACTTATTCCTCTAAACTGTTTTAGAATATCTTAATAAAGTAGTACAGTACTATATCCTGTTACATGGTTACACTCATTGAAATGCAATTCTTTTCCTCTAGCTTATTTCTAGAGACTAAAATGATGAAATAGAGGTTGGCATACTTTGGGCACATCATGAGAAGGCAAGATTCTCTGAAAAAGTTAATGGTTCTGGGAAAGGCTGAAGGCAGCAGGAAAAGAGGAAGACCAAATATGAGGCAGATTGTCTCCCTAAAGGAAGCCACAGCCTTCAGTTTGCAAGAGATGAGCAGGGCGGTTGAGAACAGGACATTTCGGAAATTGCTCATTCATAGGGTCTCCATAAGTTGGAGACAATTTGACAGCACAGAACAACAAAAACCACCATCACCGTGAAGAATTCTGGTTTAGAAGGATGCACTTTGTGTATGCTTCAGAACTAAGTTGATTCTATTCTGTGTGAGTAGATTACAGGAGCTTTATTTTCGAGTTTATTATCTTGAATTGCTGTTGATTTGTCTCAAACTGTAGGTTGCTCCAACCTTTTGGAGCTACTTGCCTTTTGTATTTTTATTCTTTTTGCTACTTTTAAAAAAATATTAAAATATCATCAATCAACTGTCTGGGTTTTTGGCTGAAATGGTTTGTGGTACTAAAACCAGGCTTTGCCTTGACCAGCTACCGGGAATGTTGGTCTTTGTGTTAGTGTGGTAGCAGCTCTGTGCAATTTCGGAACTCCCTGGAAATACTGCTAAGTCTGAATAGACTGGAGTGTTGGGAGGCACTAGCGCCAGGCAGGTTCCACAGTGATCATCACAACTGGCTCTCCTGTATTCACCCACCTCAGAACAAACTGGGCAATGTGGCTAAGTGGCTAGAGAGGGAACCTCCTGTAGCCAGGAAGCCATCACAAATTGTATATAAAACATATTAAGCAAATTGTACACAGAAAGCAACAGAAATAAGCTTAAACATCTCAGGCCAAATGAAGTAAAAGTATTTGCTTGAATATTATTTAAAAATCAATTAGAAATACCATTAGTTCTTGACATGTTGCCTGCACTGCTGCACATTAGTCACTAAAATGGCAAAATGGTCAAATGGCAAAAACAACTGTTTAGTGACTCTGGTATCATTAAAACTTAGTAACGGTCTTGCAAAAATGCACTTCTATGTATGTGAGCCATCAAAATTCTCTTGTTTTTGCAACATATTGGTGATTCTTGCAGTAAAGCAAAGAAATACACCATACATGTGCATACATACTTTCCCCCTTATGTAATATCTTTACCAAATCCTAGAAAAGCCTTTTCTATTTGGGTGATTGTATAGTAGAAACTAGGAATTTAATGAAAGCTGTAAAGAGGACATGTCAAGAAAACTCCTCTATACAAATGATGCATGTGCCTGCCTATGTCACAGGCACAGTAAAACATCAACCCCTATGAATGACTCATATAATGGCTATAAGCCAAAAAAAGTACATACAATATTTGCATATACAAACCTCAGACCTATCAATTTATTGAAGTCAGATGATTTATGCTGCAATCCTATGAATGGCACTAAGTCACCAGTGAACTAAAAGGAACTAGTTTTCAGTAGATATGCATGGGATTTCAGGAAATGCTCAGGAATACTTGTTGGGAAATCTAAAAACAGTGACAGAAAAAAATACCTAACCTTGCATTGATAACTTGATTAGAAATGATGACCAAATTATTATTTGCCATTTAAGTTTCTATAAAGGAATTTGCTCATGTTACAGTGGCAAACTGCTGCTCATTGAGAAGGTACTGCTTGTGCTCCTGGGCATAAAACTGACGATATTACTTCCTTTAAGTGTAAACTGCCAACAGTATTCTGGCTATTATCTTTCTAACATTAAACCACAAAAACAGAAACAGAGGTTCAGGTGTGAAGAAATGGACATGAATTTTATTTCTATACTACACAGAAGTACAGTATACAGTATACATAGTCCAGTGGTGCCCCGCATGATAATCCATTTCGTTAAAATCGCTGTACAGCGAAATCATCATCATGTGAAAAAAACCCATTGGAATGCATTGAAAACCGGTTAATGCATTCCAAGGGGGGAAAATACCTGATCGTCCTGCGAAGATCCTCCATAGGATGGCCATTTTGCGATCGCTGTCTTGTGAAAATCAGTCCGGAAAACAGGGGGGAGCCATTTTGCAAACTGCTGATCAGTTGTTTTAAATTGTCATCTTGTGAACAATAGGTTTGCGAAGCACGGACCTAATCGTCGTTAAACGAAAATCCCACATAGGAAACATCATTTTGCGATTGCTATAGCGATCGCAAAAAAGTCATTGTCAAGCAATTTCGTCGTCATGTGGGGTATGCGCCTTGCGGGGTACCACTGTATAGTGGTGCCTCGCAAGACGATTGCCTTGGGGGATGAAAAACCCACAAGGCGATTGGTTTTAGCGATCCCTATGGGAACCTCACAAGACAATTTTTTCACAAGACAGGGAGTTTCGTGGAACGAATTAAAATCATCTTGCGAGGCACCACTGTATTGTACAAGAGAGAGCTTTGTGGATACAATGGACCACCAGAAAGAAAAATCAAGTCTGAACTTTCTAGAAGCAAAAATGATTAAAACATAGGTTGTTGTACTTTGGACGTCTTATGAGAAGACAAGATTGCTGGAAAGTTGGCAAAAGTTGAAGGCAGGAAGCAGGATGACCAATTTTGATATGAACAGAGTCCACAAAAAGAGCCAATGTTAAGTCTGAAAAACCTGAGCAAGACTGTTAGCAGAAGCACATTTGGGAGGTGACTCATTCACAAGGTCAGCACAAATACGCAGTTTATTACACAAGCTTCTAACTTCTCCATGTCCACAGTAGAAGAAAATAGGGAGTGGGGTAGGTAAGCCAAAGGTTTGCTGTAGCATGTTCTTGCTCATGAATATCACACAAAGAAAAGGATGCTTTCCTGCACCCGAGTAACTCTGCTCAGTTCCTTATTTGCAGCAAAGGAGGCAAATGGCCACTTGGAAAAGCACATAAGCAACCTAATTTTGCATGGTCTCTCTGTCTCGTACATGTATCTTACATTTAGGAGGTGGGAAGAGAAGTACTGTATAACCAACAAAACCACTGGCAGGGACATGGACATCCAAATGATACTGTCCAGTAAAGTTTGATGACTGAGACCGGGTGGCAAGGTGACAATATTCAAGCAATGCAATGAACTAATGTCAACTAAATGGCAATTATCCTTTTTAGAGCAACTATGAAGACCTTCTGGGACTGGGCGTTTGTCCAACCAAGAGTCTACCTCACATTTCGTTTGATCCATAATAGTCAAAAGGCAATAAGTTCTATCCAAAATAAAAAATAAGTCTTTCTCAAATTGCAAGTGAAGTACTGTCTCCAGAGCTGAAAAAAAAATTGGAAAGGAAATAGGAAAGATAATGGCCCAAGGGAGGTGGAATCTGGTAATTATTTGAAGGAGAAAGAAGATATCAGGTCATACTAACACTACGTCTTTATGAAACACCAAAACTGGAGGATCAATCCATGAACCAACTTCTTCACAGAAGTGACACTAGGAATGTCACTTTAAAAGTAGGACATCATCTTCAGAGTTACCTAATTTCTAATCTCATAATTAGTTAATTCAGAACATCTCATCCTACTATTTACTTTTAAAGTGACATCTGGCAGGAACCCCTTGGACAGAATTATGGGACTGGAAACCATCAACCCAGCAGGAGCAGAGCAGCCTCCTTACCTCCATGCCCGTTTGACAGCCCCCAATTTCATAATTTTGCCTGGGGTGTTTGTAGTGAAAAGGTGCTGGGAGTTCATTAGTTCCAAATATCTTATCCCTGCCATGTAGTCATACATCAGAACTGGCTAAAGGTTCAAAAGGATTCCTGGAGAGGTAAACAAGAATGAGACAGAAACTAAATGAAGAAAGGGTGAGGTAGGTTATTATACATGTTTTGCAGACCCTTCAAACAATTCTTTATTGTGGCATGATGAAAGAGCGATGGAACGTCATCCAGTTGCTACACTCTAATGGTCATGTGTTACTCAGAATGACAAATGGCCCAGCCCCTGCTTCTTAATGTGTGTAGCAGAAAGTGAAAAACAGTAAGGACTGCATATGGAAGCCGTGAAAGTCCTTGTTCTTAAAAGCAGTAAACATCTATATGAGGCCGCTGTGAGGGGTCATCAGGGGATGTGGGGCTTCATGTCATCAGTACGTTGATGATACTCAGCTCTACATCTCCTTTTTTCTTCTGGAGCTCCTATGTGATGTTGAGGGAGTCTGGATCCACTATGATGTCAGCCACAGAATTTGAACATCTGGGTGGGAGACTGCTCCACTACATGAGATAGGAGACAGAGGTACCCTACAAAACTTATCTTCAAGAATTGTAGCAGACTTGTCTGGCCCACTAAAGTGTGACTAGGATGCACCTGACTGAGTGCCATCTTATTGTCCATCCTGACTATTGTCATTATCAGTTGAAACATGTTAAAGATGTGGCTGAATATCAAGACAGCACAATGCTCAACCTGTTCTGCTTCACTATTCCTTCCTTTGGCAAGAGACAAACATGTCTATGTCTGGAGGCACCCAGACTATCATGGCATTGGCAAATCAAATGGCAGTGGTCTTCGTGCATCATATTACAGTTCTCGTGAATCAACAAGAAAAATAAGACCACTGAGAATGACAGTGGGGTTGGTGTGAATATAATAAGCTAAACTCTATGGAGACTCAGATGTCCCTCCCTGCAAAATACAACCCATTTCCTTCTTCTCAGTTGTTTCTTGAGATAGCAACAGAGCAAAAGTTAATAGGGTATAGCAGTACATACGTAAACAATACATCAGGGGTGAAATTCTTCCCAAAACCCAATTCGGCTTCAGAACATTTCAACTGGCTCTGTTCAGACATAACACCCTGTCTGAGTCACAGAGATCATGAAAAAGAGACCACTGTTTTGAATGATGTTATGGATTAAGGTTCAGAATCTAAATAACAGATATGAACCATGAAAGCTGGTGGTCCTACAGCTCAGGCAGAATCAGGTGATGGTATTGTTGCAGTGCTGGTTATGGACCCACCCTCTACCATTTCCCTCATGTGTATTATGGCACTTAAATTATATAAGTAAGTAATTTAAGAGAAGACTATTACCAAAGTAAAGTAATACTTATAATGGACATTCCTTTCTCATGCCAATCCACAGATCAGATAGTGTATACATGAATACATCACCATATATACCAAAACCAAAAAGGGTTATTTTAAAATTTCACTGTGAACTATTTCATATTCAGAAGCTAAGCAGAACTGGGCCTAGCCTGTATCTGGATGGGAATCCACCATAGAATACTAGGCATTCCCAAATAGGGGTAGAAAGAATATGCCTGAAAATCTGGAGAGATGTTGCCAAATCACTTGTCATTACTGAGCTATATGGATTAATACTAGACAGCTTCCTGTGCTTCTAAAAGTTCCAGGTTCCCTAAGCATGTCGTCTGTCTACTCAAATCTCCACCATTTACAGTGGACCCTCAACTTACAGACGGCTCGACTTACAGACTTTTCGAGTTACAGACTTCACTGGCCGCAAAATTTAGATTCAACTTGCAGCCGGAGAATCGACTTACAGACCAGAAAAAAACAAAGATGGAACAAAAATAGAATAAAAACTGCCAGTTATGGGATTAATCGGTTTTCAATGCATTGCAGGTCAATGGAGATTCGACCTATAGACTTTTCGACTTGCAGCCACCGTTCCAATACGGATTAATTCCGTAAGTACAGGGTCCACTGTACTGTAAAGCTTTAGCATGAATAAAGCAATTATAGGGCTTACCGAAAAGAAAAAAGAACTGGAAAATTGTCAGTCAGCCAATCAACATGGAATATGCATGTTATGCATGTAATTGTTTTGCCAAAGAGACTTTCATTTAAGCCAAAAATGTAAGTTTCAGTAGTGAGTGTCGTGACTATAATGGAAATGGAATTTGATTTTTCATTTAATTTAAACAATTAAAAACACTTTAACATGTTTATACAGTACTTCAAGCACCATGAAAAAAACGAGAAAATAAAAGTATTAAAATCGGCTATGTATGACTACTATCCCAGCAATGCTCATGTTTACAGATAAGAATACTAGAAATCTCTTATTTATGCATCCTCACAAAAAAGGCAGGTTAAATAGACTAATCTTAAATACATGGATAATTAAATACAAAGGAATTTTCTGCATCTTCAAAGGTAATGTACTGATGACTGGAGAAAACTGTAAAGACAGCACCAAAAGTTTACCTTCTCTAATTTGACAAGTGGTATAAAAATAATCTCTTAAGAAAGATAACATTATTTGCAAATTGAGCAAGAGGACCCCAATGATAGCCATATATAATCAGTTGTCACCTTGCAGCTCAATTAGCCCTCATGTAAAAACGAGGCATGTAAGGAGAAATGAGGTTTTGACATTATCTCTGCCAGCAAGATAATTACACAGCCTTCATTTAACAGTAGGGCAACACTACTGTAGCAACAAATTAACTCAGCTCCATTTGCAATTCATGGTGTGTTTTCTCATTTAACACCATTTGTCTTACTCCAGTGAATGTTTCCATTACTTTTCTTCAGCACAGCAAAATACTCAATTTTGACTTCAGCATTACGTCACCAAATCACAACGTCTCTGTTCCAATAACTTTGATCTTGCCAATGTAAATCTAATGTCCTTTTTTTGCAATTTTAATAAAACACTTTTGTGTTTTGGTTTATAGCCAAACAGGAGCAAAACAGGCACTACTGAATTTGAACACAAACATTTGTGGTATTTTGTATTCATTCAATTTCATTAAAGCCGAATTCATCATTTTCTTAATGATTACAGGTATGTACTAAGTAAAATTCCTGGAAAAACCAACAAATCTTTATGTTTAGTGCTGTAGTGCATATGAGTAAGTTCTAATCCTGTTACAATGTTAATTCAACATGAACCAGTCTGCAAGTTTTGAAACAACCTTACAAAAACACATTCCTTCTTCATTCTCTCACTTTTCAGAACAAACACACTTTTGTTTGGCTGCCTCTATGACTTAATTTTTCCACGTTGAATAATGCTAAACAGGATCAAAGTCACTTAGGTTCCAACCTAACCAATGTTTGCAAACATACTTTAACCCCTAGTTACAAATAATGATTAAGAAGTAAATCTGCTCACATTTCATGCGGTCAGAAATTTACCCATGTTTCAAAACAGAGTAATGATTCTGTCAGCAGGGAGAAAACTCATCAAGACATGACAAAATATTAACCTCAAACTCATCAAACATTTTGGTGGTTCTCTATAGAGGAAGATATATAGATCTGGGTAGCTACCTGCCAAGCTTGTGAGCAATACTAACCAGTCCTATTAGATTCCTATATCATTATGACATTACCAGAGCACCCACGGCAAATATGGGCAGCCAATCTACTTATTTGCAAAATTCCATTTACCTTGTTGTCAGAGCCAACATGACAAGCCAGGTCATCTGATTTATCATAGTTTAGTGATCACACCATGTTGGCATATGAAGCCCATTTGCTCCTTTCTTCTTACAGACTCACAAAACTAAGCAAACAATATTCATTTATCATGATAACAAGCTAATAAATTTTATTTTTACTTGTTCAAGAGTAGGGCAAACCAAACAGGTTATCAACATTATACTTGCACACCAGTAAACCAGGATAAGCTATGCATCCTGGCTTATTATGTGCAAACACCCACACTTACTACCATTCTTGCTACATTAAGAGATGAAAAAATGACAAAGCATCACCTTGAAATGAACTGAGAATGGGTAGAATGCAACAGAGTTGCTCATGAGTTAACAAGTGAACATGATTCTATCAAACACTGCACCTGATCTGAATTCAAGAGCTGCAAAAGTAATGAATACAGCTAGAAAGCTAAAGTGATGCATGTTTATCACAGGTGCAATTTCTATTTCAGATGCAACTCTTAACACATACCAGAAGGTATGGATTACAGATACAAAAATTCAACAAAGTGTTCAAAATAGAGCAGAAATTCCCAACCTATATATACAGGGATTTGGATAGAATGAGGATGTGACAGAATCAGGAGCATCTGGGTGACACAACCTCTTTCTTGAAGTAGATCAGTGCACAGCTGATTCCCACACCAAAATATTAGACCAGTTATGACTGTTCAGTTCCAAAAAAGAAAAAAAAATAGGCAGAACAGGGACATGTTTCCTATTTACAGGTGTGCAAATGTGTCTTTTTTGGACTACAGTTCCTAGAATTCTCCAGATAGAATGTGGGGAATTCTAGGAGTTGTAGTCTAAAAACACAAATCTGCATACCTCTATTTCCACTATATATGGAGAGCTGGAGGTGTAACAGAAAGAGTTAACTTCCATCTTAATACAGGTACATTTATTTCATCAGGTTAAGACATATTTGTTTCGAGTTAGTTACAACAAAAAATTTGAACAATTCAGATCCGTCTCATTTCTCTAAATATAGTTAAAACTGGAGAGCCACAGGAAAAGGTGAGAACAAGACTTTAATGCTAAAGTAGAACAGAAACAAAAACACTGGAAAATCATTGCACTGGAAAATGATTTGCTCATTAGAGCACCTCTCTCTCTCTGCTATAAGAAATGTTTAACATTACTGGAGATAGAAGTCATAGTAGCAGAAGTATCATAAGCATAGTAACAAAATATCATAAATACAAGTATTTGAACATAAAAATCTTGGAAAATGATGCAATGTATTAATAAAGAAATTGTGACATCCACCATTGATTTTGGTGGCCTAAAAGCAATTTTCCTGTATGGCCACTCAGAAACACTGTGCTTTTCTAAACAAAAACAATGAGGTATGCTCATTGTGACCTGAATTTAAAAAAAAAAATGCCAGACGTTTAGCAGCTGTCTTTTGTCCCACTGGTAGCTCTATTATCATTCACTTCACACTGAAGGCTTATCCAAGAGATGCCCTCTCCTTACCCTCCAACAGTTCTTTGTGCATCCAACATTAGCCTACTAACTCAAGGCATCTATGTATTAACTAACCTGACCCATCTGAAGAGTTTTTTTGTTACTATAAATTAGGCTACCAGCTTTAGAAACATTCACATCACTGTAGCCACCTGGAAAGGAGCAGCAACAAAATACAGAGCAAGCACTTCATGACAGAAGCTCATGCAAAAGCTAATTAAAAAACTGAAAACATTACATGGAATCTATTAAAACTTTTCTTTATTTAAGCACTATGTTGAATGCTACCATTTTCTACTTAGAATGAATAACCTCTGATAACCATCTAGCCCTTTCTAGAAAAGGAAAAAGTAAACTAAGCTATTTTGCCTGCATTACTCAACACACATGAACTTCGAGGGAATGTCAAAGGAACACAACAATATCTCAAATTAATTAAACAGAACAACAAATACAACAGACAAACAGCTGATCTGTCTAACTCAACTACAGAAGATCTATCTAGCCTATAGTCAAAGAAAGGGTGTCACTTCCTGTTACATGATTCCAAGGTGACTGCTTATACTGAACTGTTAGGCTAATTCTAGCCTGAGCAAAAATCTGTCTTTTATTTCATAATTAATTCTCACTGTCAACACTGGTAGATGTTCTTTTGGTACCAATCTACTATGGCTTCTAACTATAATACAACAAAGTGTGATGAAAAAATGATCACTGCCCTGATATTTAGAAAATTGGAAATGTTAAGAATACATGCTTTGATAAAATGACAAGGAATGTGCATTAATTGATTAATTAAAACTGTACTATTGAAATTTTGTAATCGAAATGTCCCAACATACTTTTCAACCACAGTATGGAAGTAGTTATGTTGTGTTTTTACCTAAAGCTCATGACTTTCTAACATGGGTGTAAAATGTTCTATTTCAGAAATAACATAATATTATTGCTCAAATCTTGTTGTACAGTTATGCAAACAATGTAATTTTGGAAGCAAATTACCTGTTGCATATTGCGTTCTTCGACTCAGCATCCATCAACTATGCCCCTGAAAATTTCTGTGTTTACAGCAATTCACATCTAAATATTATGCTATTTGTGTAACTGTACAACAGGATTTAAGCTAATGGTGGGACCAATGTTAGTTCACTTTTGTATCAATTTTTAAGGAATTTTAAGTGAAAAATTGAGTAAAAATATCCATTATTATACCATTAACTTACTAAACTAAAGAGTACTCCCCCAAAAGCAACAAGCAATGTGACAAATAACACATCTTTATAGTGGTCTATAAAGATATCACCTACTTTTTAAAAAACTATAATGTTTATGGCAACAAATTATCGATTCAAATCATCACTATTTTCTCCCAGTAAAATAGAGTAATTTCACCAATTTTCATGTCTGCATCTGAAAGCAATCCATCTTTTTAAATATGTTCTACATACAGACTGAAGAAATAGGGAAGCAAAATACAACCTTTTTGAAAGCTTCCATATTTTGTTCTAGCAGTAGCATTTCATTCATGAGAAGCAAATGTTATCACATCCCTATTTCTTTTAGAAAGATCCATAGCTTTTCATTATTGATACAGGCTTTGCTGTAATCTATAAAGCATATACTGATTTTCATCTGAAACTCTGATATTTTTCAGTACCAAAATATTTGCAATATGATCTCTGTTTGCGATGTCTACTGTTTCGTTCTTTTGCTAATTGGGTTGGAACATCTTATATTTCAGTAGTGGTTAGTATCACTATGGATTGCTATAGACCTAATGCCAACTCTCTTCATGCCAGTTTATAAAAGAGGGTCCATAGTACATGTGCACAGACATAAACAAGGATACCTCTTAAAACAATGATAAACTGTATGATTAGGCATGACAGTGAGCAAGCAGGACTGAATATCCCATTGTCGTGTTAACAGTCCAGTTGCTATTCTCTCTATGTGTACATGGTATGGTCTGGCAGGTATCACAACTTTAGGGGAGGAAAATTTAATCCTTCCTCCCCAGGGGGGAAAAAGTCCTATGTCACTTAATTCACAGAACAAATCATTCAGTGAAGAAATAATGTATCTTGCTCATGACAACTAAGTCGTCTTGGATCCTTTTAAGGAGAAAGGTGGGGTAAAAATATTTTAAATTTAAAAAATGATAGTATAGTTAACAATCTATGTCATGGAAGCTACTAACACTGCAAACAATTATTCCAATGTATCAAAAACATGAAAGAAACTGCAGAGATAGCTAGAGCACTGAATGAAGAATTTAATAAGCACTAGAAGGGGTAAGACTGTAGAGAAACATAACCAACTTTTTTCACCCATCTTCACTATAGAAGATGTAGGACAGATACTCTTGCCTGAACTGACAGTCTCCAGGAGGAAGTTTGAGGAAATGAGGCAAACAGTGATACCAACAAATAAAATTTTAGACATTATAGAGAATTTGAAAAACAAACAAATAATCAGGTCCAGCAGCATCCATATAAAAGTTCTTTTAAAAGAGCACAAACGTGATATTTCTGATCTTTTAACAAAAGTATGTATCATGTCCTTGCATCTACAACCATTGACTGGAAAGTTGCCAATAAAATACTGAATTTTTAAAAAAAGCATATGAGGGGATCTAAAAAAGCACATGTTGGTTTAAGTAAACTGGAGGAAAGCATTACTAAAAAATAAATTTCTTTTTAACCAAGCAACAATCAATAGTGAACAATGAATCCATAAAAGCATGCCTTAGTTCAGCAATTTGTTGTAATTATTTAATTATTGGTAACAAACGTGGTTAGGTGTTGGTCAGGTGTGATGTAGCAACCTGTGGATATTTTTAAAACAGGAATTCCATTAGGTAGTATCCAACTTAGTCTTGAAATCATAGTTTAAAGTGGGTTAGCAAAAACTGAATGTAATCAACAGTACAAATGGCAAAAATTGCAACCCCAAATATTACTACTTCCCAGGTAAATCAGTGAGTAAATATTCTGAGTAAATATTCAAGTTTGCTGCAAGTACTTATCCTAAGCAAGCCAATAACAAAATTAACAGGACAAGGCAGCACAGAGGTGATTGGTAGATTAAAATGCCTAGAGCAGAAATCTTAAGTGAGTAAATTTTTGCATTGATTGAAAAAGGTTTGATGAGAACTCAATCAACACATAAGCAGATGTCAGGGGATCTTCTGACAAATGATTTGATGGCAGGTGATAAGAAGCAGCTACCCTACCAAGCAAAAGTCAGAAAATCCAAAGATAAATGCTAAGCATAGACAATTTGTGCAGGAACAAATATGTAAATAAACAATTCTATCATTCAGGCTGAAAGGTATCAAGAATTCAGAATGGATGTTTCCAGATTTATTTTTATTGAACTGCAGTGATCCAAATACATTCACATCATGAACTAATTCCTTTAGAATTAAATGAATTCTATTATAATGGAATGACTGAGAGACTTGAAAGAATTGCTTACAATTGCACATGGGGTGGAAGAAAGATAGCTAAGTCTAAATTAAGATGTCGGCTATGAAGTTTCCAATAGGACCTTGACATGACTGTTGACCTACTCATGACATGATCACACCAGTAAGGATTTGGAATTCTATTAGTATTACCAGAGGAAAAAAGTCAAGGAGTCATCAGGAAAACAAATCTATATCTGCTGCTCCATCAGCCAATTACTGTTGTTAAAGTGGAATTAGATGGGTATTGACAATGCGAAGGGGATAAGGATTAAGCAGATGACTGAGTATACAGCAAGCACTGTTGCTATGCTTTTTCTGTATAAAGTTTGAATGAAAAGCAGCCTGGGAAGGAAAATAATATCCCTTATATGCGAACTCAAAATATCATAGAACAGGAACAAGGATTCAGATTAGCACATTAGTGGAAAATGTGAGACTATCTAAAAGAATAAACAACAGCACTTTGCTAAGAGAACTAACAGAATATTATTATGCTATTAACTTAGCAACAGAGTTCAACACTGATTATCTCAATGCCATTGGGGACCTCGAATAATTTTAAATAATTACCTTTAAAAAAAAAAAAAAAAGGATAATCAAGGGATTTCTTTCAATTGAGTTAACAGATGTCCGGGGGACATGAACCTGATAGTGGTGAATGGAGTTTGTATTAGTGAGGATGGACTGCAATATTATATCATGTAAATACAACATGGCATATTTACTGGATATATTAACTAAGAAAGTAAACAAGTAACATTATTTTCACTATAAAGAGGGACAAGCTGATACAAAGATATAGGTGATATACATATGTGCAATTTGCTTACCTCTATTAAGAACTGTTCTCAGGGAATTTGTACAGCTCTTTAAAACCAGACGGTAGACAGAAAGAGACACTGCATAGGGACTTAATTCAGTCCTGTGCTGAACAGGCCTGCTTTTCAAAAGCTTTGTGCATGGATCATATTTTCTGTCTTCCCAACACCAAGCACATGCTGTAGATCTAATGTAAGAAGCCAACTACTGTTAGGAACCTGTGTAGAAATAGTCCAGAATTACTGGCTGCAGCTAATCCTAGTTCCTTCTCTGCCTTTGTGGGGAACCTGTTTTGTTAAGTTTGAGATATGTGTGGATGTAATACCAAATCAACATAGTGAGCCTTATGTTCCTGCCCCTGCTCCTTCCTTTTCCTTGCATGATTATAGGCAGACATTGGGAAAATTACATTCATTCGTTCATTCATTCATTGGATTTCTATCATGCCCATCTAGACCAAAGGTTCATTCACCTGCATCCATTGCTGAACAGCCCCCAGGCAGTGCTCAAGGGACAAAACAGTATCCATTGTTGTTGGAAAAAAGGAGGTGTAGAGCTGAGTATCATCAGCGTACTGATGACATGAAGCCCAGCATCCCCTGATAAAACTTCCCAGCAGCCTCATGTAAATGTTAAACAGCATTAGAGAGATAATCGAGCCCTGCAGAACCCCGCAATTGAGGCTCCATGGGGCTGAGAAATTCTCTCCAATCTGCACTCTCTGGGGGTGGTCCTCTAAGAAAGAATGGAGTCAGGCAAAAGCCAGGCCACCGATTCCCAACTCAGAGAGCCTCCCCAGGAGAATACCATGGCCACGATATCGAGGAGGACCAACAGAGACATTTTGCCCGTCAGCCTCCCTCAGCAGGTCATCAAACAGGGCAACCAATGCTGTTTCTGTGCCATGGCATGGCCTGAAGCCCAACTGGAATGGATCCAGGGCACTGGTTTCATCCAGACGAGCCTGCAGCTGATTGGCCACCACCCTCTCAACAACCCTGTTGAGGAAAGAAACATTGGCGACAGGCCTATAATTACCATTATCATTCGCCGCCAAGCTCAGTTTCTTCCTAATGGAGAGACCCATTATTTATTGCTGTAGCCCATTCAGATGCTATAGGCCCAGCTGCTTTGATTAGCCAGGCTGGGCAAGGGTCAAGGTAGGAGGTGGTGGCACGACAGCCGTCAAGCACTCTGTCCACCATATCTGATGTCACAGGCTGAAAGTGGTTAAGTCTCATCGGGCAAAACAGAGCGCTGGATGTCTCAGCTCAATCCACTGTTTTCAAATAGGGGGTAAGATCCCAGCAGATGCCCTTCATTTTTGATTTTAAAATGGCTGCAAATTGGTCAGGTGAGATGCTAGTGGGAGGCCAGTCACTATGACCAACTCCGGATAGATCACGAACTATACGGAAAAGTTCCACCTGCTGGTTGGAGGCTTTGCTTATCCAGACAGTGAAGTAAGATTGACTTAGCAGCCTTCACCTTAGATTGGTAGAGGTTAGTCGTGACCCTGACTGCTATTTGATTATTTTCCGTTGGGTTCTGCCTCCATATGCGCTCTAGCCTTCTATTTTGCTTCATTGATCACAGCTCTGGATTAAACCAGGGCGAAGGGCAATCTCTGCACTGGAGACAGCGTTTAGGTGCAATTGTGTTAACAACCCTGGTGGTGGCGGCCAGCCAACTATCCACCAGAGCCTCGACAGGAGCGCCAGTCAAATCAGCTGGAATCCCTCGCATGGTATCCTGGAATCCTATAGGATCCAATAATCTTCAATAGCAGACCATTAAAACAGGTCCTTGCTCCCCGCGGGGAGGGAGAGCCATTGCAAGGTTGCATTTAATTAGGCAATGATCTGACCATGACAAGGGAACAGACACTAGGTAAGTCAATATCGGAGCACACTCACTCTGCTCAGTGGAGCAGGTCTAGTGTGTGGTCACTCACGTGGGTAGGGCCACTGACATGTTGGGACATGTCCAAGGAGGCCATGGTCCCCAGAACTCAAGAGCTGGACTGGAAACCTGTGCCTCCGCATCCACACTGAAGGCACCCAAGACCAAAAGCCTGGGGGACCCCAACAGTGCCGCAGAGATGAAGTCCACCAGCTTCGGTAAGGAAATTTTAGACTACAGCTCTCAAAATTCTCCAAGACAGCACAGGAGCTACCATTCCATAAGTATTTTTCCTAAGTTCTGGCAGTTTTTATTTTACAGTAATTACCATATAGAATGTGGCCCAAACTCTAATAAATTAGAATAGCTCCAAAAAATTAAGCACAATTTAGTTAAGTTCAGACATTAAGAACAGTTAATCTAAAATGAAATTTAAAATTCTCAAATCGTTTTTATGTCTGAGCTGGTGACGAGGGGAGAAGGGTAAGAATGTACCTGAGGCTTGTTGCAATTGATTCTCAAAATGCTAAACCTGATTTTGAATCACAGTGTCTCTCTTTAAGGAGGATTTAGCTACCTGGCCTCTTCTACTACAAGAGATTTAGCAGCCAGGAATAGCACTGAGTTGCCTGGTACAATTTGGTGCAAACCACTAGGGGAGTGTTTTTCAAAAAAATAAATGAACAAATGAAAGTATAACTAAAATCAAGCCTCATAAACAAGTGATCCAAGTATTTTAGCCCTCTTTCGAAAACTCTGGCCTCCAACATCAGAACACTGTTAATGTACCTCTAGGTAAAAGATTGTACTACGCCTTTTCTGTTATGGACAACTATTCCTACATCCTCCAAATAGGGAACAATCACTGCACTGTCTATGAAGAAAACAAGTACAATGGCTTTAAAAGATAATGTTCTAAAGTTTTTGAAAAATCCTCTTTCCTCCTGTATTCAAGTGTTTAAATTAACAAAACATTTGTTTATCTATCTGTCTGCCTGTCTGTCATTTATTTGTTCAATTAAAATATTAAAGTGTTCCTCTCCCTGCAACATTTGCTGTTGCTATTGTGTCTTGTTTTGTTATGGTAGGACATGCTGTTCTTTTACTTCATATGCAGTGCTGAGTACATATTTAAAGGCTTTATAAATTGCACAGTTCAACCACGGTGTCTCACAATCCCCATATAATAAAATCTAAATTAAACCACAGTTAGCAATCAAATCTGAAAAGCAGAATTGTGATTTAAGTAGGCATATGTAATTACTATCTTAAACTACAATTTGAAGTTGTTTTAAAAACCTGGTTTGCAAACAGATATACAGCTACAGTCCCACTTTCTAGACCAATTTACCAATTGTGGCTTTATTCACATTGGATGTAGGCAACAAAGGGAAAAAAAGTTAAAGGTATGTAATGTTGCTTTGTTGGGCCATCTGAGCATCTGCTATTATTAACTGCTAGTTGTATCTCGACAGCAAAAAAGCCAGATCAAAGCTAAAACGCTATTTTCCTTTCAGATACTACACATATAGTACCTTTTGCAGTTAAGAAACAGGCCCAGTTTTCAGAGAAGTAGTGATGTGAGTTTGGTTAATGTAATAAAAACAAATGAAACATGGAAGTATTATGGCAGGCAATATGAGCCTTCGTAGATTACCATCCACTTCCTCAGACACACAGCTTGCATTATTTAGACTACATGTTTATATACACAGTGTACCAGCAAAACAATACAGAAGATATAATTAACACTAGCAGTCAACTCATTAAACTTCTAGATAATGCTATACAGTGAGAAAAGGACCATGAAATCTACAACCATTTACAAGACCTTGCTACTACCTCATAGAATCACATACATTATGTGTTCATTCTTACAATTATTATTAAAGTAGCTGGCAAGAGCTAATCTTCACTGACAGAAGCAAGTTGTTCTGTATAAAGCCTCAAAAGGGGAAGATAAAACTTACTGCAATACAACTTGTTGCATCTGTTCTGCAATCTGTCACTTGGTGGCAGAAAAACAATATGTTTGGAAGATTGCTGGAACTGTGGTGTGCTACATGACCAGTAATAATCCCATTACTTGCAATGTGGTTGCACCAGTATAAAGGATGAGACATTTCTAGAAATTTTATATATTGCTAATAAAGTTTTACCACTCTTAAATGAAAGAAAGGAAAAGGAGAGGAACTGCCACAATGTTTTTTGTATTACACTACTGGCACAATTAAAAACTTCATGTATCTCAGATATATAACTGCTCTGGCAACCATTGCCAAAAAAAGAATTTATGCCATAGCAAACGCCATGTCAATGTTCTTTTCCTAAGATATTCAAAATGCAAAGCAAACCTTGTTGAATATATTGTATTGAATGTATGTAAGGCTGGACTTCTTGCTCATATTTTTCTTTCTTGCATTGGTTTGATATATTGAAGCATTACAGCACTAAAGGACATCTTATGTTCTTGTGACTTACTACAGTCTATTCTGATTAACATTATCTAAAGTAATATAAAACTTATTTTTTATCCTGAGAAGCTAAGCAAATTTCCTATTTACTTTATGTATTAATGTACACACAGTGACCACACTTGGCTAACCAAGGGTGTTGCCTTGTGAAGGATGATAGAACTACAACAATGTTTGCTTTGTACTATGCACACTCTTGATTAGCCAAGAGAAACTGCAGGCAACTACAACTTATGCATTTGATACAATTGCACTTAATCTTCAAAGGAGCAAAATAAGTGTTACTGCTAAATATTTTATATACTGAGGGTCAGATGTGACATTTTAGGTACACCACTGCAGCATTCATTATGCAATAATTAAACTAAAACTATTGCCATATCTGAACGTGCAGTCAAAACCTGCATACACATGTCTAGTCAGAAGCAGGGCCCAGAATTCAATGAGCCTTACTTCCAGTTGAGCAAGTACAGGATTGTACCCTACATTTCAAGGTCTCTGAATATCTTAATAGGTCCTTTAGATATCCTGGTCCCAGGCAGTGAATCTTTTTAGATGAATGTCACCACACTAAATTGGGTCAAGAAACAAACTGAGAATCTGTACAGTTGCTTTAATGGCTCAAGTCCTGTTGCTTAGTGTAGTAAGTTGCAATTAGAGCAGGTCCCTTGATTCAGTGGGGATTTGAAAAATCAATTCCTCCGTAAATTCCTCTAGACAAACAAGTGGGTCCTAGATGAAATCAAGCCTTAACTATCTTTGGAGGCAAAAATGCTAAAGCTGAGGCTGTCCTACTTTGGGCACATCATGAGAAGGCAGGATTCTTGCAAAAGATGTTCATAATGCTGGGAAAAGTGAAAGGCAGCATGAAAAGAAGAAGACCGAATATGAGATGGAAGAGCTTTAGTTACAACTTACTACACTAAACAATAGCATTTCAGCAAACAGGTGAATCAAATACTCTGTGTTTAACAACTTTGCTATTATGTTATGGTTCAAATACAATCTTGACCCTAAATAAAATTTATTACATTAATTCAGATGTGATTTAATTCAGGTATGGATTAGATGGGTTGCATCTACAATCTCTATAAATGGCTGTAGCTGGCACACCAGCCTTAATATAGCGAAAGAACTCCTGATTGATGATGCCTGAGCCACACATCCTTCAAGGGCAGGTCCAAAAGAGCACCCAAATTATGAATCTGTGTTTTTACAGAGAGCCACTGTCTGCAAAGCAGCTTGATACCTTGCCTCCAGATCAACTCTAAAATTGTGATCACCTATGCCTTGTCTTAATTAAGCTTTAATGTGTCTTTCACTAGTAGTCGGTATCCAATATGGGTGGTGGTGGACAGAATCACTTGCCCCACCACAAGAAATGGTTAACTGGAAGAAGACAAAGCAGAAGCTAGTAGACAGAGATAGCGGCTGAAATCCAGCACTGTAATTTGTACCATGTAAGAGAGATGACACTATAAACTATGTCATATAAGGCAATTTTGGGGGAATTAAAAATTTCCAATCCTTTGTAAGGGCCTGAGGTTTTAAAAAATTAAAGATTTCCACCCCTGTCCTGCAGCCCCCTATGGCTTCCCCATGATGAAAGGGACCCAAAGGGAGCCTTGAGACATGGAGGGGAGGACTGGATGGCTAATGATATCCTCAGCCTTATGCAACGCAAGTTACACTCCTGGATTTCAGCTGCTAACATTTTTTTTAACCATGCAATACCTTTAACCTTTATGTTTATTAATTGTTCAACCAAGGTATTCATTGCTTCAAGGTAACCATTCTCATTTTGGCAGACAGTTTTGTAGTTTGTGCTGCAGAATTCAATATGTTGGCTTTCCTGAAGCACCATTACTGCATTTTAAAAATACATAAATTAATTAAAAAGACATAAACTAATTGATAGACTTGCCTTGTTCATTACAGTGTTATTATGCACCATCAGTTTACAAGTTCATCCATGTTACTTTAATGTGGGTTTTTTTTTGCACATACAACTGCACTACACATACATACTGCACACATATGTGACGTCTTTGAAAATTCATGTATACTCTGGACATTATGGCTTGGTTCAGACAATCACTTCAGGCTTCATATGTCTAGATGTAAGAAACAGTGAAATACTTCTGGGTGTTTCATTTTCATGTCTCCTAACCAACGTATCCTCTAATTTTCAGCTCTGCCTCTCACATGATTTTGCTCCTCCGTGTGCACGCTACTCCACCCCCCCCCACTCACATGGTTCTGTTCTGACCAGAACTAAAGGGGTTGAACGCAATTGCTGCATGGAGGAGGAAGAAAGCTGAGAGGAGGGAGGGGGCATGTGCATGGCTTAGAGGGAACCTTGCTCCTAACCTTTTGCTGAACTCCATCTTTAGTATGAACATCCTAACTTGCATTAGCAGAAAAGTCTGAGGTTCAAAGAGAAAACAAACATCTGTGTTCCCCCACTCCACCCCATTTTTCTCAGTAATATATACAGAGTTATCTCCTGGCAAGTGAGATGCTTGGAAAAAGTAACATCCAACAGCAAGTAAGTAGAAGAGCGTATATACAGGATTACATTATCTGTCCATCCATTTGAACATATAACCTGCTCTGACTTGCACTGGATATTTAAAGTTTCAGGAACAGGATTTTCTTACTACTTGCTCTCAGTTTCTTTTACCTAGATTTGGCAAATCTAGGACCAGAGTTGTGCAAACTAAAGACATCACTAGTGAGCTGTGATCTCATCGTTGCCATATCTGCTGCTCTAGTTTATTAACATTACCTTTACTTATAAATGACTAGTACTATGCAGGTTACTGTACAAACTAACATACAAAGAAGTCCATGCTAAATGTTTATATTGTACATCTCACATCACTAAGGTGTGTCAAAAGATAAAAGTAGTAACCAGTTTCATAAATATTGTTCAGACTGGTGCCCTTTGTGAACTTCCAGGAAAAGATATATTTTACTGATGAAAAATACCACGCAGTTCCATCTACCTGGCAATCTTGAGTTCCCCAAGAGAAAGACAGGAAAAGGACTGAGGGAAGGGACCCAGTTAAGAGGTAGGACCACAAGTAAGAGATGTGGCATGCTTGAAGACTAATAATTCACTATAATGCTTTTCTGTGAAATGCTGATCTATCTGGCCTCATATCTAATATATTTTTATATCTGTATTATACTTTTCTCTCCTTCCTGTTTCGATTGAGTTGTTCAGTTAAGTTACGGTAGTTTATTTATACTTTATTCTACATTGTATCGCTAGATATTTTACTACATACAGTCAATGCTATAGGTATCTGTAACCGCTTCTATTGCTTCTAAATTGTCATTGTTATTTCATGAGCTGGAGCTGTTTTGAGAACTGTTCATGGAGAATAAATAGAAAATTAATAAGCCAACAAACAGATCATAGTAAAAAACACAGATATAGCTTAGAAGGTTAATCAATGTGGACTATGAAGCTCCTGTAGAGATTTATAAGGAGATGAAATACCCACCACTAGATTCAGTCTGTCCATAGTTGACAGTCTTCAGAGTCAATTTCACATCAAATGCATCGATGATAATAATCGTGATCCCTCAAATCAATTCAGACTTATAATGCCCATTCCCAGATTTTAGGTAGCAAGTACTCAGAAGTGGTTTACCATTCCCTTCTTCAGGGGGCACCTTGGGGCTGAGCAGCTTGTCCAAAGCTACAACACACTCAGTCTTCTATCAGGAGACATAATAGAGAATCACATTCCCAATCTCTGGCTCCACAGCCATTTAGCTAACTCACTGAGCTATCCAGCCTACCCAAATGCATCTACAATGGCTATGTTTATTAATATTCCAATTGTATCCATAACATGAAAGAGAAGGCCATAGCTATCATGCTAGTTGTAAACTAATAGAAAAGAAATAGAAGTAGTCCTTCTCTCTGTTGCCAAGGGATGCTTTACCAGTCACATACAGGTACATCAGTCTTTCCCAGACTCATCTGTAACCTGGCCTACATTAACACATTTATTATAAAAAGAAACTGCTGCTTTTAAGTGAAACCGAGCAAAACAAATTATCATCAACATTTTGCAAATTGCCATAATTTCATGCAATAATTTAAGGCAAATCAGTCATTGTAAGACACTAAAAAAAATAAAATTAAAATTTAAAAAGTTATAATAATTTATAATAACTACAACAGTATGTTCCAAGATGACCCCAAATCACCTATCACAAATCTCTGCACCTGTAACAAAGAGAATCATTCAAGGGCAATCTGATCAACATGTGTGTCAACTGATAAAGACTTCATAGTTGAGCTTCCAGTATAGCAAAGCAAACATTTAACTCTCCTTTCACAAATCTGACACTTTAGAATATTCTGGTAAAATTAAAGATAGTAAGCTTCTACAGCACAGTAGATTCTAGTACTTCACAACAAGGAGACTGATCAGATAATCTAGACAAGACACATATCACTTGCTGAAAATTAGCTACTTAAAAGGCCTCTGTGCTAAGGGGTGCATAAAAAGCTTTGAAGAATCCTCTCCAAGTGAATGTGCCAGGCAATTTGCCAAAAGACAGACCATTAAAGGCTTCAATGATCTCTTCCTTAGAGATGGACCTGCCAAGATGAATCCTCTCAGATATACTAGAGAGGTTAAGTGAGGTTACAGAGTCCCTTCTCTCCCAAGCTGTGGGTATTTTACCACTCCGAGCATTTTGCTAGAGAAATAAATGAATACTTTAAGAGTTTATCTTTAATTAGGCGTGTACCAACAGTGTTACCTTGTGCTGGTACTGTGCTTGGGCTTTCGTCCGACTTGATTAACACAGTAAAACAGAGCACTGTTTCTGTCATTCTCCTGGAGTCATTTGTTTTGAAATCTGTGGGTTGCATTCATGTTGAGAGAAGAAGTGGCCACTTTCAGTTCCTCCACTAAGTTATATCAGAAGAAAGCACAGATGTGAACCCTCCTGAAACTTTTTTTAAAAGTTCAGGACATATCAGAACTACCGCATTATCTATTTATTTAAAAACATCAAATATTCTTTCCAAATGACTTACATTTATTTTGTAACTGAAATCATTTTGGACTTTTTAGCAACAGAGTATCTTATCAGGACCTCACTTCTGTTTCACTTAACTGATAAAAATTCCTACTTAGGGGCTGCCACAGGCACTCTGGCACCTCAGTCTGTGACACAGAATAGCTCATACTGAACTATTAGTTGATATATGAATAGCACCCTGAATTACATAACGTACGTTGTGTATTTAATACTCTGCTTCACCTTTGTCATGGTTGTTTTATTCTGCATGTAAAACAAAACTTTCCCTATGTTTCCAGATGAATGTAAGGTTTATACACATGGAATGCAGAAATAATTAGAAAAAGACAAATGTGGTAGATGCAAAGACAACAGATTCAATGTAAAAATCTCTTGGGAAGCTATCAATTTCCTTTTCTTTTAAACATAATTTAATCCGAAAATTGCTTTATTAATGAGGTCTCAGCAACTTCATAATGGCATAAGACTTCCTATGAAAATCAACATTTAAACAGAGAAAACAGAACATATTGTCACTATTTTTAGATGAGCAGGTAAGACCTGTAATTAATGTCTGCTCTTTAGTGAAGAAAACAGATGTTTTCTTCACTATGTAATTAGTGAAATTAATGAATTCTAATGCTTCCATGCAAATGATTTCTTTACCTCTGAAATCAATCATTTCAACACCCAAGATGTTATCATCTGAACAGATTCACCAATATATCACAATTTCAACTTGCTCTACTGTATTTATTATGTCATTTTTTCATTTCTAGTTGTCTGAAGTGTTTTCTAACATTCTCTTAGTCTGTCAACATTCTGGTGTCTACAGAAAACAGAACATGATTAGGTATTATGACATTTGTCTAATTTGTAGTAATTACACGCATTGCTAATCACTGAATCTGCAAATCTTATTAGAACTACCTTAGAATATGGCTGGATTTATATTTGAAGCAGAATTTGAGGTGAGTTCTAAGTATAACAAATTCTTCTTATTTCACTGTTTTAGGGGCTGGAGTCTCATTTTTTTAAAAAAACTATTACCCTGCATAGAATATAGAGAAATACCTGGGCCAGAAGCTCTTTGGGCTATTTTGGTTTTCTTTATGAAGGAAAGAGTTTTTATATATGGACGTTTTATTTTTTGAAAATTCCTCCCACCTGCCACCTCATGATTCAAATAATCTCATTATAGTCTATCCATCTTACCTGCCAATGTATTCAAAGTCAGTTTTCAAAGTATTCAATTGGTTACTGGAATGTTTAGTATTTTTATAGAAACATTCAATACTAACCATTCTTCACATAGGTTTGGTTTTATTCTGTTACCCTGGAAACAGCTGAACACATAATATGAATTAACCCCCCCCCAAGAATATGACAACAGATTTAAATATACACATGCAGTATGCACATGTGGCACCACTGATGCAACCCATTTTAAAAGATATGTATTATCTCACTGTAAGGATACAAGTGAAACAAAACATTTCTTGTCACATCCAATTAATTAAAAAGATACATATCCTCTCATCTGCTTTACTTCTTTCATATGCCTTATGCAATCAAATCCTGTGATGAAAAGTGTCCTAATAATCTTCTAACCAGTTGCTCTCATATGCAGCCCGATTTTCAACAAGTTAAAATGAAAAGTCTTTTAATCATCTTATTATCAAAATTTATTGGATTGTACCAAAGTTCAAGGGTATTAAAATGTGTAAAGGACACAAAAAAGGAAAATGGTTGGGTTATAGATTTTGACTTCTTAACTAGAAAATTGACTCAAAATAGATTTTCTGATTTACAATGAATCAAAAGAAAAAAAAACCTTCGAGCATAGCAAAACTGGCACAAATGTATCAAGCTGCAAATGAATAAACATTTGAGAAGATTTATTATTAGAAATTGCAATAAATTTTCAAAAGATGAATTGATTTTAGTTAAAAGGTATAACTGACAATTTATTGGGCGGGAAGATGCATTATTTTCCAATTGTTATCCACCTACAGTAAAACTGATTTGTGTCCTATTGTATTTTATGGAAAAGGAGAGAGCAACTTTCAGTGATTTAGATTAAATGTATTAATCATAACCAGACACTGTGAACGATATATCTACTATTCAAGAAGATTTTTGACATTTAATTCTGTAGCAATATTTTGACTCTGTACCTCTCTTCCTAAATCTAATTCCTGCTACAGTTGGCAGATTTCTTCCTCTAAATTTTATGGGACTTAAAGTAGCATTTTAACCACCCATGCGGTAAATAATGCAGGATTAGAAATATTTAGTGTTTTGTTTCCCTTTGAAGACTACAAATCCATCAAACCCAAAAGGGGTTTCTTTAAAAAAATCTACAATTTTAGCCATACCCAATATTAAGTACAGCGAAATTGACAAAGTAAAGCATAGGAAAAACACATCTTTTAAATATTCTGGCATCTCTGAAGCCAGCTTTACCTTAACATATACGATTTTTAAAAATTATCATAATGCAGGTTAGTAATTAAGTGTTCAACACATTTAAAAAACTGTATCAGAGACAGATAACATAAGACAAATCCTGAACAACAAATTGCTCTAAATGCGTGGGATCAGGCTTCTCTGCACTTAACACACATTTCAGTGCACACTACCCATTTCAAAAAGTTGGGCTAGGTGTAAAGCTCCATATCTACCATTCATGAGATATGTTTAAGGTCATTCCTTATCAGATTAGGTTCATGTACAGTCAACTTAAACAACAGTACTAATTTATTTTGGACTCACTAAGCCCTTACTCTCAGCAACTTAATGAGGAAGTAAGAATTCAGACTCTATTCAGCAGGCCGAGGCAAAGAGGAAGTCACAAAAGCAGCAAAATCAGGGACCTGGACAGGGGACAGATTGGATTTGTATTCAGTGTGGAAGGGATTGTCACTCTCAAATTGGCCTCCTCAGCCACACTAGAAGCTGTTCCAAATGCTCCATACAGAGCACGTTACCATAGTTTTTCGAGACTGAAGGATGCCTAATTCAGCAAGTAAACATAAGCACAGCAGCATACTTTCATGCAGACTGGGGATCTAGGTCTCAAAAAACTGAAATGTTTCAGCCCTCACACTCTTTATTCATCTTCTAAATAGGAAGTGACTATTACAATATGTTACATTTGCATCCAGCGCTCCCTCTTGTCCACATATACACTGCTCCAACTTCTTCAAATGTAATCTCCATCCCACCTTCAAATATGGTGTTTTTGAAACTGAAATGTATACCAAGGTTATATTCTAACGTGAAAAGTGGCATTAAATCCAGCCTGGAAATAAGCATTAGTTACAGTGGCATTTGTAGGTTGCATTCATCATTTTTCTGGAAGATATCTATTTACCTTATGGACTGGAATTCCTGACTACATTGCTGAGGAATAGTGGATCTTTTGCGAGGCCCACTTCCTGCTGTGAATCTCTACTTTCCCTATGGCACATTTCTTCACTGCAAGTGTTGCTAGAAGACAACAACAACAAAGTCCTTGTTGAATGATCATTTCGCTTCATAAATTATAAGGATGGGATTACTCTTCCTTTAAACACTCGGATTTGCAGATTCTATATTCTCATTTAGCCCTGAATACCCAAGGTTTGGCAATGGCCAGGAATGTATTTGCACAGTTAATGTTAATACAGTGGTACCCTGCAAGACGATGTTAATTCATTCAGCGAAAATCGCTGTCCTGTGAAAATATCATCTTGCGAAATGCGGTTCCCCATTGGAATGCACTGAAATCCGTTTAATGCATTCCAATGGGGAAAAATTGTCATTTTGCGAAAATCACCCATAGAGAAACCGTTTTGCAAAGTGCAGATCAGCTGTAAAAATTGCTATCTTGCGAAAATCTGTCCCGAAAACACCCATTTTGCGAGTCGCGGATTCAGCTTTCAAAATCGTCATCTTGCGAAAATCAGTCCTGAAAAAAAAGTCTTGCGAAGCACGGTCCAAAACATCGTCCAGAAAAAATCGCCTATAGGAAACACCGTTCTGCGAAGCGCTATAGCGATCGCAAAAACTCATCATCTAGCGAATTAACAATTTTGTGAGGTCATCGTCTAGTGGGGCACCACTGTATGCTCTCTTTTCTCAGAGCTGTTCCATTTGGCTATGGTGAAACAGGCTTTTATTTCATCCCATTTCAATTACTAAAATGTGTTCTAGGTGGAATGTCCTTCAAAAAGTGCTTGGGAATTTCTGATGGTCCTTCAATGTAAACACGCATAGGAGTTTCTGGGACTTTTTTTGTTACTGTTTTAAGTTGCTGTGAATTGTTTTAAATTTATGTCAGATTTTACCATGTTTGGATTGTACTGATATTCTGACAAGTTGCTTTTCATTACTTTGTTAAGTCAGAATACTATCAACAATAACAGTGTATTTAATACATGTTGCACACAAAACATACATCAACTGGATAAAGCACAGAGTTTCCTCCAGTTAGCCCATTATACCTAGTTAGTTAACATTTTATTAAGTATTTGCTTTCTCCAGTTGGATGCACATTTTACATGGAATAATAACAGTAGTAATAGCCGTTACAATTGTGATGATGGCAATATTTTATGCCTAATAATTTTGCTACAACTAGTTGAGTGCCATAATTCAATTCTACCACAGCCCACACAGGTTGTTTGTCGGTATTTAGTGAAATTAAGCTCAGAGTTTCCTGCAGCTAGCTCATTATACCTAGTTAGCATATTGCCAGGAGACATGATATTATGTTGCAGGGATACCACTGTTTGTACAGAATGGCAGAATCAGGTCCAGGTTTGCAGTGCATGCAAAGGTTCTGACATGGCCCTGCACTCAGATGATACCTTGAATGAGAAAATGTCTTTTCTCAACTTTCTTTCCTTCATAGGTATTGAGCTGCTGATACTGTGCAGGCATAACAAACCCATCTGTGTTAAAAGCGAAAGAATTAGATCATCATCCCAATTCTGTCCAATAAGTTGCATTTGCTATGAGCTTGTAACATTAATCTTTCTAACAGCACATTTAGTTCCAGTGTAACAATCTAATAGCAGTAATTACTTCTTGTTCTGCATTATCATATGCCAGAGGTATTGCATTCTTCCTTCGTTTTTGTTATTGGATTATCAACATTTTAAATACTGTCTTTGAACTTTCCTTACCAATAGCTAATAAGCATACTGTTTTCCCTTGAAGCCCAGATCTCCAAGGGAGATGTACTGGATATGACTAGGAGGTACAGGAGACAAAAGATTGCCAGGCTGCTGGTAATGCATGACACTGTGCATGACAATCTATACTGAAATGTACTATTGCCCAATAATGCAGATATGCTCACTTCATTGTGCCTAAAAATTAACATCAAGGAAACTTACAAATAGGGGAGGCAATATAAGCAAAGAAGATTGTCTAAATAAATATATTTACTACCAGCATTTACAGAATAATGAAAGCACACAATTCTGTCAAAAAGATATGTTCATAAATTAAATGAGTAGTACAGCTATTGTTTTTACACCATCAGAAGTAGCTTCTGAAAACATTTGGCTGTACAAAATATCCGTCTTTCTGACGATTATTCAGCCCGGCCAAATACATCTCTATATGTTACAATTTTATAACATCCGCTATGTAATATGCAGGATGAAGACAAGATTTCTACTATAGACACACTGTTTCAGATAATTCTTTACTCTCTTTATATTTATACACAAATACAGTATATCTCTATCAAATGATATCTAATCACATTGATACAATTTAGAGGGAGGCAGTTTTTTTTGTGTGGTTAAGCCATGTATCATCAACACCATGAAGTTAACCTATCAGTTGTAATAGCTTCTATAAAATACCGGAGTGAGATTGCAATAAGCCTAGGAAATGGGCTACAAATCCCAGATATGCTCAAGCAAGCAGTGAACCAAAAATAAAAATAGGGAGACCTGAAACCAGCAACTAGATACCATTCATCTGATTCATTACCCTAAAGGCAAAGTTCACAGGCCAAGGTTTTAATGTAGACTATTCAACTCAGAACTGCTGTTTCGGAATAAACTTTTCCAGGTTATCCCAAATGATTTCCAGATTCTATCTCCACTCCCAAAATCATATTAGATTTACCAAGCAGGGAAGCAGAAATTTAGGATTATGTTAGTTACAACTAAATGCTTCAAATGAAGCTAATCAGTTAGCTACGTTTTTCATTTTCAGGTGACATTATGGCTTCTAGGAAAAACATTCACTGATTCCAGTACAACAGAGTTATATTACTACCAACGGCACTAAAGGAGATAAGGCAGTTCTGACTATGGATCCGGTAATATAGATGCAGAAGAAAAAGTGTATATAGTCCATAAACTAATTTCCACCAATTGCAACAAAATCATTTTGTGTTAAAAGATAATGAGGAAGTGTTTCCAAAATAAATAAATAAGCAGATCACTTTAATATATAAAGCTTCTCTAGACTGTACTTAACGCTGTCATTTTGACCTTCAGCAACGGCATTCACATTGTGTTCAATGAATTGATACAGTTCTAAAAGGATAGCCAACTATTAAAAACGTCAGAACTGAGTGTCACCTTTCTGATTTGTATCCTGTAAAAGAATTACTTTCACTTATGCACAAACAGTAGATACTTTCAAAATGCTATAATTTAATGGAAGATGCAGTTCATTGTAAATTATGAGAACCAGCCTACCATTGTGGTTGGGTTTCCTGCAGCTTTTTTGATGTTCCTTGCTGGCATTCCATGAAGGTGACTAAATCGTGTCTGGAAGTCTACGAAACAGAATTATAGCTTAACCTAAACACACCCAGCATATATAGATTTGCAGTTATTAAAGACCAATCTAGGAAATAAAGATTCCTTCTTGTCTTGTATTTTTATTGCTAGCCTTAAGCCTGCTGTCCTCTTTTGTTATAAAAACTGCACACCCACTGCAAATGAATCAAATATGTAAAATAAAGGTACCATATTTGCTGTCAACTGAAGCCAATGCAGAGATGATTATTTTCCTGCAAAACTGATAGTGCCAAATATATACTATGTAATCTCATTATATAATATAGGTTTGTCCAAGTGAGAACTATGGGAATTTTAAACCACTCATATTTATACTGGAAGCCATACAGAGCTGGCAAATACTAACTGTTATGCACCATCAAGTTAGAACTGACTTATAGTGACTTTAAAAGGGCTTTCAAGGTAAGTGAGATATTTTAACAGTTATACCCTTCCAGTGAGTTTCCATAGCTGAGTGGGAATTTGAACCCAGGTCACTTGAACCTAGTCCATCACTACATCCACTATACCACACTGAGTGTAACAGCTGTACGGGCACACAAATAAGCTTTTTCATATGAAGATGGCACTTACACTTTCTAAAAATAAAATGAGGGAAATCTCTCCTTCAGTGTTGCCTATCAGTTCTATATCTTTACTTACTGCGTTGTAAGATATAGAGCCACATAAAGACAGTATTTTCTGAAATGCAATAGGGCAGTTTTGCACTTAATGCTAGTACAGCATTAGGGCAAATCCAGTACTGCAACTGTGTCAGGAAGAAGAACCTCTTCTTCGCTCATTTCTATTCAAAATTTATAAATGCAGCCGTATTCCCCTGTAGATCAATGTAGATGAGCAAATAACTAAACCAGATTGCAACCTGATCTTTTTTCTAGTTAAATTTCACTCTTCAAGAAAATTTTAGAAAGCTGGAAAGGCATGCTATTTACTGACATGGCATTTTTAGAGCAGAAATAACATTCTCCATTTCCCCTTTTTAAAATGGCTATAAGTGCAGATGTTAATTGTGTTCCAACCTTTCATTTACCAAATATTCAGTGCTAAACTGTGTTGGTGGTTGCAATGGAACTTTACTCCTCTCCTCTTCCTACAGCAGCCCTCCATGGTGCCTGAAAACCCAAGAGCTCTGGGGATTTCCCCTGTATTATAGAGGCAGCAACAGGGAGGGGGACTGTCCCACTCAGTTGCATTGGATTCCACTGTCGCCCATGTGGCAGAAGTACACCACTGGATGCTGCCTATAATTAAGCCACCATTTTGGAGACTATTGCAATATTACTGCAGGTAAAGGAGTGCATGAAAATAGCAATGTTCAACAAATGCCTACAACTCTCACTCTAAAATGTGAAGATGTTTCATGGTTGTCTAGAACTAACTATGGCTTTTCCTATTACTTCCTATGAAGAATTATCAGAACTTGAAAACTGCTCTGAACCAGAGAGCATGTTGGGATGACAAGACAACAAAAGCCTTGAGAAAATGAGAAGAGCCAGGCCTATCTAGTCCAGTACTCTGTTGTCACCATGACTAACTAAAAGTTCACAAGCAGGACATCACAGCAATAGCACTCTTCCATCCCTGTTCCCCAGTGACAAGAACTGGTTTATGGTATTAGTATACAGTAGTGCCTCTAATCCTAGACCTAACATTCAGCTACTTGACAAGCAGGCATTTGTAACCTGATAACCATGACAACTATGGTGAATGCCACAAGAGTGCTATATAATGCCACCTATAGCTCTGTACAGGTAAAGGTAAAGGTTCCCTTTGACATTTAGTCCAGTCATGTCTGCTCATCCCCATTTCCAAGCCATAGAGCCAGCGTTTGGCAGTAGACAGTTTCTGTAGTCACGTGGCCAGCACGACTAGACATGGAACGCCGTTACCTTCCCACCGATGTGGTACCTATTTATCTACTTGCATTTACATGCTTTTTGAACTGCTAGGTTGGCAAGAGCTGGGACAAGCGACGGGAGCTCACTCTGTTGCATGGATTCGATCTTATGACTGCTGGTCTTCTGACCTTGCAGCACAGAGATTTAACCCTCAGCGCCACCACGTCCCTCTATAGAGCTCTGTATAGAGCCACAGCTAAATTTTACAACAGCCAAAATGCTTCTATGACAATGTACAGTGGTGCCCCGCATGACGATGACCCTGCTAAACAACAAAACCGCAGGATGATGACTTTTTTGCAATCGCTATAGTGATTTGCAAAACAGGCATTTCAATGGGGGAATTCCGCTTCATGATGATTTGGTTCATGCTTCGCGGACCGTTTATTCGCACAACGACTATCTTTACAACTGATCATCAGCTTCACAAAATGGCTTCCTGCTGTTTTCTGGACCCATGCTTTGGAAGACAGAGATTAAAAACAGCTGATCGGCGCTCACAAAATGACAGCCCTATGGAGGATCTTCGCTTGGACGACGAGGTATTTTTCCCATTGGAATGCATTAACTGGTTTTCAATGCATTCCAACGGGGGAAACTGTTTTCGCATGATGATGATTTCATTGTACAGCAATTTCAGCGGAATGAATTATCGTCGTCATGCGGGGCACCACTATATTTGTAAATTAATATAAAAGCTAGAGAAGAACTATGCAGTAAATGACAGGGGTCTGATTTTTGAACATCAATGCCTCATAATCTCCTACTAATGTTTATCCTGGTTAGGCCTGATTAGGGCCAAAAAAATCCCTCAGAGGGCCAACGTTACACAATGGTAATGGCAAATACTGCAGAAATTTGAGAAATTCTGAATAGTTAATTTTTTAGCTATAACAATAAAAAACATTTGCATATTGTAAAGTGATACCATTTCAATTAGATTATTTTTTTAAAAAAAGCTGCTGACCTCTCTTTCCTGAATGAGACATAAGAGGGAAGCTGCCTGTTAGGATACTTTCAAAGACTGGATCAGGTAACTCTTTCTCCAGTTCTGCAGAGTCCTCCTTTTCCCACCAAGGAATGATTCCAGTGATCCCACAGGCACCTCCAGGTTCACTTTCATGAAACCAGTCACTTTGCTCATCATCACCTATGATTAAAAAAACAACAACACAAAGCCTCACTTTAAAAAAAGAGAGAGAGGTTCAAGTTTATTAGGCAAAAACACTGCCTTCATAATCAGAATCAGTTGCTATACACTAGTTGTTTCTATTGTTGTTCAGAACATGGTGTTTACCACCATCACAGCAAAGCATAAACAAGACATCCACAAGAAGACATAAAATATAATGTTTTACAACCAAATCAGAAATGTGAAAAATAAATTAGCTAATCCTTTCATGATGACAGAGAAATCCCTTTAAGTTACTGCAGTCTCAGCTCTAACACACATACACACAAACACACACAAATACAAACAAGCTTTAATCTCCTGCAGTCAATTAAAGGGTATAAAACTGCAAACTAGTTCTCTGCAGTTGGTAATGTTATATAATTAACTTAATTTCATGATTTGTCTGGTACATAAAATGGGGAAACTACTATGAACAGATGTGACCAAATAAAATTAATCTGATTAAATTCATTAAGAAATAAGTTTTGAAAAAGTTCTTTTTAAATGGAAGATGACAGTACCACAGGAAACATCAAGAGTCCAGAGATATTTTAACAGGTCTTCGAAACTAAAAATTCAGAAGTAAAACAAAATGATGCACTTCAGTAAATCAGCATCTGAAACTCTTACATACATCTATGCTGAAGTCACTTTGGAAATCAGTATCCAAAAACATGTTTTATTTTCTGCGCCAGGCTGCAGCGGAACACTAGAAAATATGGCGGGGGATATCAGAGACTACAGTCTGGAACTCTAGCCAATTATGGAGAGAGTTCCACAGCCTAGCTGATGGCACTTTGTCACCCTGAAAGCAGTGAAGAAGGAAGTGATTACCTACACATCATACTAAAATATGCATTTCCTTTTTTTTTTTTTTTGGTATCTTGCAAGTCTAATAACATTCTGGACAGTAGTAGTAGAAGGTTTGCAAAATGGAAAGGTACACATAGCTGTAAGGATACAGTCACCCTGGGAAGAGCATTCCAAAAAGTTTACCCATGCACATTAAAGATAAATCTTGTACTGTATCTCTTTCATTATCTCAAACCATGTACTTAATCTGGTTGCTTTACTTTTTCAGATTATATTAAAGGAAGTGCTTTCATTTGTTTGCACTTACCAGGACTCTGCTATTACAGGGGTCCCCAACCCCCGGTCCATGGCCTGGGCTGGACTGGGCCGTGGAGACAGAGCTCCTCCCCCCCGCATGCACTCCCCTCCGCACAGCCCCTTTGCACATGCGCACGAGTGCACTCATGCTCCCCACCCCTTCGCACATGCATGCGAGTGTCCCCCAAGCACCCCTGCCCTTCGTGCATGCGCGTGAATGTGCGTGTGCCCTTGCGAGCGCCTTCACTCCTTTGAGCAAGTGCAGGGGGTTGCCCTGCCTTCCCCAACAGGTCCGCAGTGTTAAAGAGGTTAGGGACCACTGTGCTATTAGTCAATTACTACATACTTAATACTGCATTTGGATACAGAGTAAAATTTGTTTGAATAGGATCAGTACAGTTTACACCAACAGTAAGTGTATGTTTTAATGGAAAATATTATGTCAGCTGCTTATTACCAGGATGGAATCATTCAGTCATACTTATTCAATAAGAAGATGCAGATTGCAAGACAATTTAATTTCATTGATTGAATGATTCTTTGGGGAGGCAAACCAGGCCATTAAAATATACTAATACCCTGTTTTCCCGAAAATAAGACAGAGTCTTACATTAATTAGGGCTTATTTTCAGGAGATGTTTTATTTTTTTCATGTACAACAATCTACATTTATTCAAATACAGTCATGTCATCTTCTGGTTGCTGCACAATGGTGGAGGGCAAGGTTTCACTTAACAAGGGCTTATTTTGGGGTAGAGCTTATATTACAAGGATCTTGGAAAATCATACTAGGGCATATTTTCAGGTTAGGTCTTATTTTAGGAGAAACAGGGTAAATACTGTACTATATACAGAAAGAATAATATATGCTGGCAGTGATAACCCCTAAATCAGAACTACCATAGAATTTAACCCAACTTATCTCCCTTCTGCTAAAACTATTTACAGTAGCTCAATTGGAGACACAACATACTCCAGAATTAGTCCTGAGGAACCCTGTTTTTAACCCGGAGAATCCATGGCTGATGAGATTACATGTCCTGTGTAGCCTTGGACAAGCTGCATGCTCCTAGAGTGCTACCTGAAGGAGCTATGGGCACACCATTTCTGAATACTTAAAAAACTTTAGGGTTGCTAAAAGTTCAAATCAATGAGGTTGCACATAATTATTAAGAAACATTAGCAGTTCTCTCCTCCAGTTCCACCAAGAGGAGCTTACTCTGTTCTATGATCTATTAAATGAAGCATAACTTGTTCTTAAATAGATGACTGAATGTCATTTGACACAAAGGGCACAAATGAGGGCCCTGTCCTTTAGCACTATGAGGCTGCTATCTCATATCTTCATTTTGGAGTGACCAACATCTGCCAAGCTATGTGATCATAACTGAAAATTGGTGGATGGTTGTGTTTTGTTGTTGTTGTTTTTAAATAATTGCTGTATATGCTTTGTGTCTTTAACTCCATTTCACATTTTTTTAAAAAATCCAAACAGTTTGAATTGTTTTACTGCAGACATACAGCGATACTTGTGTAAGGCTGCTGGCTGCATATTATAACTGAACATCTGATACTGCCTTACATCAAAGTCAGCCCCTTGGTTGACATAGCTCAGTTTTCCTCTTCTTTGATGGAATAGAGCAAGAGTGAGAACCATGATGTGCTCCAGATGCTGCTAGACTGCAATTCCCATCAGCACTAGGCAGCATAACAATTAGCAAGGACTGCTGGGAGTTTCAGATCAACATCTGGAAGGCTACACATATCTCACCCTAAGAAGAGATTTTTCTTAGGTCTGCTACTTAAGAAGAATTATCGCACCATCTACATAATGGGGGGACCCATGAACACACTCAAACTGGTAACATTAGTTGTAAATTCCTTTGCATGATAATAGGTAATATTCTTGGTGTTTCCCCCCACATGAGACACACATCATTTCTTGTTGTTTTAAACAGATGCTTTGTTTCTTATCTGATCAGTAAAACAGAGCTGGG
The DNA here is from genome assembly GCF_051106095.1 of Pogona vitticeps. Classification (NCBI taxonomy): domain Eukaryota; kingdom Metazoa; phylum Chordata; class Lepidosauria; order Squamata; family Agamidae; genus Pogona; species Pogona vitticeps. Next base: position 33,037,484 of record NC_135783.1, read on the forward strand.
CAACTATTGCCCTCCAAATATTTCTGAATTGCAGTTGCTAGAACTGCTTGTCACAGGCTACAGCGTACCTAGGATTGATGGGAACTGCAGCCCATTTAACATATGGACAATCACTGTTGCCAATCCCAAATAAAAATGACTAACTTTAATACTATTATAACTACACTACTTCCTTGTGCAATTGTATCACTTGTGGAAAAAGAGGTTTTCATATGCATAGCAACAATTCAATAGTATCATCTTCAGTTCCTGAGGTGATACTGGGGCTAGGGCTCAGTACGAGTGCTAGAGGATCAATCACGCATTTGTTTTTACATTTGAACCCTTACACTTGATTGTACAAATTGCTATCACAGTTACTATGTCTCATAATATCAGGATAGTCCCATCCAGCTAATGTAGGATGTAGCAACATTTTCCAACCCGTAAACAAGCACATACAAACCAAAACTTCCTGCCACAATGCCTTACGCTTCAAAAAAAAGCTCAGTCAGAAGGTATGCATATTTATTCTTTAAAAATTAAGTGTGGTGCATTGTCACCTTAAAATCCTAAATGACTTGGGCCTGAATTACCTGGAAAATCCCATCTCCATTTATGAGTATACCTGGATTTGAAAATTATCAGATTTCCTCCCCCCCCCTTTTCTTTTTTTGGTCTTGCCTAGAGATGCAATATTTCCCAAAATTTTCCTTTTTTCCATTTTTTTCGGGAAAAGAATGGAACATTTTGGAAATTTTACAACTCTAGAGATATCTTATATAAATAAAGTCTTCTTCATGTTATATAGTTTGAATACCATGTCACAGACATGTTCTTCATAATTGTAAAAGAACATATCCCACACTCCATTTTTTTTTCAAAATTTCCAGAAAAAAATTACTTTGGAAAAAAAGTTTTCTGGTTTCTTTCCAAGCCATCCCATCGCTAGTCTTGCCTCACTCATAGGTGCATTTGCTGATGACATGTGAGGGACCGTTCTCTGTCACCCCTAAGCTGTGGAATCCTTTCCCATGGGAGGCCAGGCTAGCCTCTCATTGCTGTCCCTCTGCAAGCTTGCACACAATTCTCTTTAGGCAGACTTTTTCTCAGTAACTGCCTACCTAATAAGGGGCTCCTAAAATAGGGGTGCTGGGTATTTCTTAATTGTTTATTTTAATATTGCAAGCTGCCTTTTGTCTTCTTAGGAATAAAGGCAAGAGTGCAATGATTTAAAATAAATAAATATAATAAATCTTGGTGTGTAAACATTTTTTTTAAAAATCCACCCTCAAATTTCTATGTAGTAGCTTTAAAAAACTGGGCAATGTTTACAAGACATAAAATGATACTGTCTAGAAAGCAGAATAAATAAGTAAACAAATGAATACATGGTTCCAGTACCTTGTCTTCCCTCATCATTGGTAAACAAACCAGCATCACTACTGCTCAGACTGCTGGATTCGCTGTAATAATGGAGAGAAAGAAACAGATCAAAAGTGCAATTGATATCCCAGTCATAAAATTTTAAAGAGATAAGATTGCACTCAGATGAAACTTAAGCCTTAACAAAACCTAAAAGAAAATAAGGTAGTTTAAAAAAAAGGAAAAAAGAAACATCAAGCTGAAAATATCCCAGTTCCATTAACTATAGAACATATTATTTTTGGCACATAAAACCACAGGAATCTAATGGGACCCTGACAGTAAGCCAGATGTGACTGCAATGAGGTGCTGACACAATTGATGCATTTTATTATCTGTTTCCATCAAATGCTCAGTGCTCTTTTCTTATGCTGTGCTATTCAGCTTGATCCAAAACATCACTGCTATGTTAAAAAGAGGGGATCTCAATCAAACCATTTCAAGCTTTTCTTCAGCACACGAAACGCAAGTGTCTAGAGATATAATGACTTTTTGTAACATTTGCAAATATTCTGGAAGATACACCACATAAAGGTACAATGGAAACCCATTATTAACAGGGAAAAAAAGAATGTTTACAGAATGACAACCTATTAAAGCAAAGGTCACCCTGAGAAAAACAATATATTCATAAATGTACAAAAAAGAAAAACATGTTTCTCTCTAACGTCCTACTGACACGTTATGTCCTAATGTGCATCATTCAAACAATGTAGGGAAATATACTGTATAGTAGTTATTCTTTCATTTCTTAATATGATATCCTGCACTTTCTCCAGTGAGCCTAAGGTGACACACAAGGCTCTCTTCTTCCCCATTCCATCCTCACAACAACCCTATGAGGTAGCTCAGATGTAGAGTCTGATTGGTCCAAGGCCGTCGAATAAATTTCATGGCTGAGTGGGGATGTGAGTCCTGCCCTCCTGAGAGCCAGCCCACCACTCTAAGCACTATGCCATATCCTCAAGTAGAGATTTAAATTAAGGGCAATATGGATCTAGCTAAATCAGGGTGTGTGTGTGGAATGGTAGTTGGCTGCAAAGGCAGCATCCAAATATTTTTTATATATAACATGTGAAACAGCTGTCAACTCTGAAACAGAAGCACATAAGCATGTTGTCTGGGGAATATGGTTTACCATTTTTCATACATCTGTTTTTTCACACATGATCATACCTTTCCCCTAGTTATTAGGATATTCAAATATAACTAAATATCTTGTCAAGAGTATTTGCTGCTTCTGTGGTTAAATTGTGCAAATACGCATGAGCCGCCTTTCAAAATTTGCTGTCAATATTCATTCTATCATACCTGTAATCATTTCCCAACATCACATCTGAAAGCAAATCCAATTTATTTCATACTAGTGAAAGTAGATAGCCTCGAGTGAGTTGAAACAGGCCTGAGTTTGATACTACAGCCATCAGGCAAAATGTTGTAGTCATCAAGAATTAGACAAACCGTGTCCCTGTCACCATGTCTGTAAAGCCATGATGTCAGGGCTTTTAGGCATACCTGCTACCATAGTACATACCCACAGTAGCTTTGTACAGGTCTGCCCACTCTGTGCCCAATCAGTCCTTTATGGGTTCATCCCTCAGCTTTAAACTTAATCAACTGCAAACAAATGTGCTGGTTAGGTCTGCCATCTAGTGACTGAAGATGGTACTGCAAGTCTCAAACTATTTCAATAACCAAATAACACAGTTGTAGGCTCCTATGGTTCTAGTGATAATGTATTCCAGGTTCAAATGTCTAGGTTTCATTATCTTGGTATTATGACTCTGGCAATCACATACATACATTGGATAACCAAACAAACTGCATCAGAACACAGACAGAGTTCTGACTCCTGTCCTCTGAAGATGCCGGCCACAGAGACTGGCGAAATGTTAGAAAGAACAACCTTCAGAACACGGCCAAAGAGCCCGAAAGACCACAACAACCATCAGATCCCGGCCATGAAAGCTTTTAAGAATACATAGGCTGGTCCCTTCATAGGTAATATGAGTTTCTCCCTATTTGAATCTGATTGTCTACTTTAAATATAGAAGAATTTATAGAAGTACTTTCTTTGTGAAATCAAATTAGACAGCTCTTTCTTTATAAATGACAGTTAGTTTTGTTTTTTGCTTCAGTAAACTGCTTTTTTACTTGTTTTAAATGGATGTATTTAATGCACTATTGCTACTGTCCTTTGATATTAGAATTATCTTCAACAATTAGGAACACAGAAAGGTGCCTTATAAGAAATCAGTTCATTGGAGGATCAATACTGACAGCCACACCCTTTCAAGATTTTAAGGGAGAAATATTTCCCAACCTTCCCTCTTGAATGTACACCTTAATGTAGCGAGGGAATCTGAGTATGTCTGGAAGCCATGCTAACAAGAGGCTAGGCTCCATTACAAGCCTGGACTCCTACCAGGGCCACCCAACATAGATTGATCAAAAATAAAGCACGTGACTAAGATGCATCAACCCTCTTCCATCCAGGAGTGATGGAACGGAGTAACTCCTGAATAGCAACTATGTGGCAGCAATGGAAAGTGATACAGGCAAAGGATCTTCCACAGACAATGGCAGTGATACTCAAGCTAACTCTTGTTAGTACTTCACAGAAGAAAACTATGGTAGACCACTTCTGAATATTTCTTACCTTGAAACCCTTTTTAGTGAGATAATCCAAATAAGATAAGGCTGGAAGATGAGACTCCTAGGCCAGAAGGCAATCAGCTGCAGGGAAACAGCAAAGGATGAGTATGAACGCTGCTGCTGCTAATGAAACAAGTAGCTTAAACCCAAAAGGACCTTCTGGACAGCCAATGTGGACAGAGGTGCAAGTCTAAACTGAACTAAAAGGAGACAGAAATAGGGTCAGAATTTTAAATGTCTTTACATACAGGTCTCTGAGATATTGCAAAGACAAAGGGGAATTAGACATGCTGAAATATCAACAGAAGAATATATTATCTGACCAGGATAAAATAAAGAGAAGGTGGAAACAATAGGAAACAATACACTGAATAACTATATAAAAGATATGCAGGAATGGAACATTTACTTGAAGAAGAATCCTGTGATGAAGATCCTTCAGTTTCAGAAAGAGAAATGAAAGCTGCTCTTGAAGCACTTGGAAGAAGTGAATCACCATGAATAGCAACAGAACTGCTCTAAGCTATACAGATTAAACCTATTAAAATCATAAGAAGAATACACCAATAGAAAACAAAACAGCTCACAAACTCGAAATGTTGTACATTTCAATTCCCAAGAAAGGAGACACCAAAGAGTGCAGTTCATTGTAAGACTACTGCATTGATTTCTCATACAACCAAAGTAATGCTTAAGGTTTCACAACAAAGACCTTTACCCTATGTGGAGTGAGAAGTGCCTGATATTCAAGATGGATTTGAAAGGGAAGAGGTACTTAAGATCAGATTACAAATACAGTATACACTGACTACTAGAGAGCACCAACGTACTTCAACAAATCAGTCTGTGCATTACAGACTACAGCAAAGACTTTGTGAATCATGAAACACTATGGATCCTTCTAAAAAAAGGGGGTGGGTGGGTTTGCATCAGCACTTGATTGCTTTGCCATATAATATATGTATAGTGTGGACAAGAAGCTACTGTTAGGTCAGAATATGGAGAAATGGAATGGTTTCCCACAAAGCTGCCATACAAGGAAGTATTTTATCTTCTTATCTGTTCAATCTGTATGCAGAATATATCATATAGAAACTTGTATCAAGATACAGATGGAAGCAGAATGAAAAATGGTGGAAGAAATACTAGTAATTTAAAATACAGGCATGATACCATACTACAGACAGAAATGCTTCCTAATGAAGGTGAAATAAGAAAGTGCAAAAACAGTACTGCAGCTTCATATTAAGAAACCGATAATCATGTCTGCAGAAGAACTACACAACTTTAATGTTGACAATGATGAAACTGAAATTGTTAAAGATTTTGTATACTTCGGTTCAATTATCAATGCAAATGGAGATTACAGCCAAGTCATCAGAAGAAGACTGAGCCTTGGAAAAGCAGCTACGAAGGAACTAGAAAAGATCCTCAAGAGCATGTATCACGAAGCATCACTGGAGACTAAGTTGTATATCATCTACACAGTGGTATTCCTGATTACTAGGAACAAATATGAAAGCTGAGCACTGAAGAAAGGGGGGAAAATTCAGCAGTATATTATAATGTATTATAGTATTATTATATTTTGACCTTTAAATACAGAAGTGGAGAAAAACACTGTATTATGTCATGTTTGCAAAACAAAAGGAACAAAATCTCAAAATGAAAGGAAGATTAAAAGTAACCTGTCAGTCATGTTTTCATCGGAGCCCTTTTGTTCCTCATATTCCATTTTATCCTTGTTTGCCAGGTGGATTTCATCATTCTCTATGACCACTCCTTCATCCAAAATGTCTGGTCCTTGCCTACTTGCTGCTAGTTTCCTTTTTTTAATTTTGCTCTTTGCTAGTTCATGATGCTGGTAAGACCTGTTGTCATTGTCCATATCTTGATCCTTAATATTATCATACTGTTGTGGTAATGTCAATGTGTTTGTTACTTCAGAAGGTAGATCAATTGCCATTCGTTTCACCTTTCGTCGTCTACGGAGAGTCCTATTTCCCAAGCTGTCAACTGCAAGATCAGATTCATGCCAAAGAGGCCTTTTGCCTCGCAGGTTATTTAAATTTGAAGTTGGCCTGCGTTTTGCAACCAACAGTTGGTCATCAGAGTCACTATGGTCTTTCTTATTATTAACATGGTTTTCTCTATAATCCTTGGTTGGTTCTTCAAGGCTAGAATCAGACCCTTCACTTAAACAATGACCAGTCTCCCAAGGATGGTGGGTATTAAATGAACGTCGTTTCCTTCCCCTTCGCTTTCGGGCTTGGCGTTTTAGAAGACAAGAGACACTCCGAGAATGATCTCCTGTATCGGCAAAACCACCTCGTGCCTGTTCTGAACTTTCCTCCAAAGCTGAAACCAAATCATGAACTAGTTCCTCCATGGTCTTACTGAAATGCCTGTAGTTGGGAAAAACATAACTGCTATTACAAGTAATTCCATAAAAGCAAATTATCAATCTCTAAAAACTGTGACAATCAGGGATTGTAATGATTCTGGAACTCTTTTCTTCTCCTCATTTTCTAAACACCACCACTACCAACAGCAAACTAAGTACCTCAAACCTCCCACCATTTTACATATTAATATATCTTCACACGTTTTAATTTAGACAAGGTTTGCATATACTGGATTACAAACAAGACATCATAAAGGCATATGCCAAGTCATGAATTAAAAAGTTTCTGTCTTTCACAATCAGCAATTTCCTGAAATCTCTATATTTGCAGATAAGGCACAGGTCCATCTCTGCAGCAGCACAGCTTCTGCAATTACCCCAAGGATAATGGAAAACCCACCTCTTCCCAGTGAGTTGTCTTATCATTCACATAAAAGCTAGGAAAGGTAGAGCACTGTCTCATTTCAAAGGAGCTTTCAAAGAAGTGACAGAATAGTCTTTCTGTTTTCTCTTCCACAACTCCATCACAGGCTTCAGAAAGGTACAGATATTTACACTATTCCTTGCCTTCTCCAACACGTAAGTTTTTGTATCTGTCCCAGTCCTTTGCATGTGTAAGAACTCAAAGCAATGGGGTGGGATGGAGCGGGGAACAGAATTTGGTCTCTTTTCATTTTATATGGGACTTACAAAGCACTATTTTTACCTTCTGTAAAGACAGCATAGAGGGATGTGAAGAGGACTCAGGGAAGGAAAGTATTATCACAGATAATTTTCAAAGATATCACCATGTTAGTATGTTTCAGCATGTATAACAATACATCAAAGAAATTGGATTGCTACTAAGTGAAGCATAAATTTGTGGACACCTGACTACCAAAATAAAACTTTCAATGCTTCAGGTATGTAGTTTTGCTTTTTGTTACCAGTGAGGGAGGGATTCATTTAATTACTTTGCCCTTTCATTTAAATTAGCAGTTGTTATCGAGATGCCAATCTAGTGAAATGATTAACTGCAAAAAGCCTTTATACTCACACACACATGTAACACAACTTTAGAAAATGAAAAATATGTCTTTCATTTTAGGTGAATAATCCTAGAACTGCAGAGCTGGAAGGGGCCCTATGGATCATCATGTCCAGCCCGCGTCAGAGAGGAACAGTGGGGAATCCAACACTCAGTTTCCAGCTCTGCAACCTAAACCACTGAGCTCTCCAGCAGTTCTATATTAATGTGCTTAAATATTACTTATGGGCTTACATGGAGAAGCAGAATACCAAGAAAAGACTCAAAGCAGAGACACTGGGAAGAAATCACTGTATTGCTGTACCACTGCCCTCCTATACTTACAGTATTTCTATAATGTTACCTGGAATGGCATACTTGCATCACAAAGGGAGCTAATTTCCTCCCTATAGTTGTTGATCAGCCTTATCCAAATGGCCTGTGAGAGTGCCTGCAATGGTAAAGTATTCATGCACTTTCCTAGTTGTGTGGATAAATGCATAAACATACATTTCTTGGGTTCCAGTGCAACCACTGGCTTAGACAAGCAAATGCCTCAATCATTCAGACTGGTACACACTGAAGACACAGAGTCTACTGTCTGCTAGTCAGCTTGCTTGACTGGAAAAAATAGAAGGTATTCACTGAAAACTAGAGATCTACTAAACTAAACAATTTTAATGTTTTACCCCCCCCCCAAAAAAAATCAATTATACCTACTGCTCAACATCTGAATGGTGCACTCCAAGAGAAAAAAAAGAGATAGGGCAGGCCTGCAGTTTAGACTTAGGTAGCAACTGCTAATTTTAATGAAAGAACAAAGTACAGAATAAAGTTATATTTGAGGAAAAACCAGTATAAATTGAGCATTTAAAATGTTTAGTCAAAACCAGTTCTAAACATTACCTTGTATACATTCAAAAGCATGTAAATTTGTCAATTCTTAAAGCAGACAGATGCCCAAATGATGTTTCAAAAATTTTTCATACTCAACCATTGTCAGTAGATGAACAGACCACCCATTCTATTTTAGAAACTCAAGTACTAACACTTTTAAAATAACTATACAAGCAACAGTAAACATTGTTGAGTATTGAACACTCAACTTACATATTAGCAAAACAAATCTATGTTAGTTCTAAGCTGTTAGCTGTAAGCTGCCCCTGCCAAAGTTCTCTGAAGCATTTTTATATTCCACCTTCAGTATTTCACATCACACTGAAAAGACAACTATGGTAAGGCCTCTCAGCTAGTGATGAAACCTATTTCTTTTCTTACAGAAGACATTAAGCTAAAGTAATTGTAGTTTGCCTGCAATGACATTTACACTTACCTATAACAATAACGTTTACTAAATACTAATCTCTCTACACACTACCAAAGCAGTTATAGTTTGCAGTAATTACACTTTAATGATGTTTAAGGCTATAATCCTGTGCCCAGATATGTACACTTAACTTCCTGAATATAATGGAGTTAAATGAAGAAAGCTGAAGCCTGTCAATCCAGGCAGATAAAAAGAGAGGAATTCAAAACAAATAAAAAGACATTCTCTCTCTCTCTCTCTCTCTTTCTCTCTCTCTCTCTCTCTGTGTGTTTCAATTAGGGTTCATTTTCCTAAGAATCTGGTTTAACATGAAACTGGAATGTAATAAAAACATGTTGACAATATTTTAAAACTGAAAAATTACTACCAATCACACAGATTGAACTAAAGTACCCTGTTTCCCTGAAAATAAGACCTAACCTGAAAATAAGCCCTAGTATGATTTTTCAGGATGCTCATAATATAAGCCCTACCCCCCAAAAAAGACCCAGTTACAAGTGAAACCCCGCCCTCCACCATTGTGCAGCAACAAAAATATGACATTATTGTATTTGAATAAATGTAGATTGTTGTACACAGAAAAAAAAAAAACATCTCCTGAAAATAAGCCCTAATGCGTTTTTTGGAACAAAAATTAATATAAGACCCTGTCTTATTTTCAGGGAAACACAATATTTTTTCAATACTGTATATAGAAGCACAGAGGGTGAAAGTAACTGCATGTGACAAAACAAATTTTATACTGTGCTCATTACTGTTGGGTTGTTAGTTGACACAGAAGCCAGTATCTATCATAGGTGACAGGATCCAGAAGATACCATCCACCAGGGTAATCCCCATTAGTGCCATGCACTATTTTATTGCTATCTGCTGTACTTGTATCTATATATTGTACATATAGACTCTGCAGTTTCAGAATCCCAAATAAAACCCATCTCACTACAGCAGGCTTCAAGCTGAAGAATGTCACCCTCCAAACACCCACAGAGAGCAGTGGGCTCATGGGAATATGACACAAAGGCACAAACCACCTCTCATGTTTTTCAAAATGTATGAGAGAACTAGGACTTCTGTCTTCTCATGATTTGGTTTAGTATGCTTAAATGCAAAAAGGAAGAGTGAAGCAAGAAGCTCCAAGAAGTCATTATAACAGCACCTGTGGACTGTAAGACAAAAGAGTTGCAGACTTTGCTTCTAGGTGATACCATGATACAATTAGAGAACAATTATATATTGCAGCATTAATCAGTATATATGGCTACTTGTTCTGAACATATATATGAGCATGTTGTTGGTGATAGATGAGCAAATGGTTGTGGGCTCCTTACATGATGTCTCTGTCCCTTTACAATGAATATTTATAAAATACTAAGGCTTTACATGCTGCCAGCACATCACCTTACTCAGAAGCCAAGTAGAAGCATTTATTTCCACTCACAGCTTCAAAAATCAGCCTAAAGAGAAGCCTCACACAAAGCCCTTCCATTTAGAGCAGTGTTTCCCAATCTGGGGTGTGTGAAATGTTTTCTGGGGATTGTGGGTCACCTTGTATGTGTTGTAGACCTTGTTAAAATAATTTCTTCCTTGACCTTTCAGAGTGGATATTAGTTAGTGCATATGTTTATGTATAGAAACAGGTCCTTCAAGGGAAAAGGATACCTCTGTTTTCTGAGATTACTTTTCCTCTTTAAAAAACCTTTTTATGCAAATGTGGCAGGGGGTAGCAGGTTACTTGGGGATCACCACTCCAAAAAGACGGAACCACTGCTTTAGAATCTACAAACCCATGGCTACAACTGTGACAAACCCAGACCTACTGGGATCTATCACACAGTTACTAAGCTGCCACCAACCATTCCCTATAATAAGTCACACAGACCAGGGATGGATTTTTAAACAATAAAAGAATAAGGTTTATTTTAAATACAAACAGGGTAAATAAAACAATCAGGTGAATAAAATAAAGTAACGTGGCTTATTCTCACACACACAAGCATACAGTTTGGTTCACCTAGAACCTTTAACTTAAAGCACAGACCCTGAACCCATCAGTTCTGGCTAACCCACAGACCCCTGAACCTTTCAGGCTGGTACTCTGACACACAGTAGTACCCTGTCAGACACCCAGACTCCCACAACAGCTTCTTCTTCCCCAGCTGCTGCTTCGTCCCAACCCAGTGTCTCACAGTCTGTCTCAGCATCCCCCTTCACCACACAGGCATCACATATTTATACAGTACAGCCCCTCCTCCTGATGTCCCGCCTTCCACTCCCCATAGGATGGAACTTTCCCTCCAAACCCATGACAGACAGGTAACATCAGTGCTGTTATGTAACACCTCCCCTCTTTATAAGTTGTTTTGTAGGGGGAAAGCTAACGTGCTTTTCACCAAAAAAACAACCTGTATAAAATACACAACAACAGTTATACATACCATATAATACTTACTCTAAGTTAACCATAGCAATTAGGCATTTTAAACATTTACCATATACATTACATCAATTTACCTTTATTCATACAAACCAATTCAAAAACAGGTACATTTTACTTTTTGTTTTCATTATATACATATAGTCCATGTTCTTTCGCCGTCTTCAGTCTTCAGGTCTTCTTGATAAGGCGTCAGCAACACAGTTCACTGACCCTCTGACCACCTTCACTTCAAAGTCATAGTCCTGTAGGTTTAAAGCCCACCTCATAAGTTTGCTATTGTGGGTTTTCATTGTCTTTAACCATTGCAATGGTGAATGGTCAGTACACAGAACAAAATGTCTTCCCCAGATGTAAGGCTTGGCCTTCTGGATCGCGTAGACTATGGCCAAACACTCCTTCTCCACGGTTGCCAAATGTCTCTCACCTTTTTGAAGTTTCCTACTCAGGTAGGACACTGGATGCTGGTCACCATTCTCATCCTCCTGGCACAGAACTGCTCCTACCCCGCTGTTAGACGCATCGGTGTAGATGATGAACTCCCGGTCGAAGTCTGGAGCACGCAGGACAGGATAGTTGATTAACGCCTCCTTCAACCTCTGGAACGCCGCCTCACAGTCGCTGGTCCACGGGATGCGGTCATCAGCCTTCTTCCTCGTCAGATCGGTCAGCGGAGCCGCAATCTCGCTAAACCTCGGGATGAACTTTCTGTAGTAGCCCACCAACCCAAGAAATGATTTGACTTTTTTCTTGGTGTTGGGTCTAGGCCAATCACGAACAGCTTCTATTTTGGCCTTCAGGGGTTTTATCATTCCTCCCCCTACCATGTGACCCAAGTATTTTATTTCTGGGCTACCCAGCTGACACTTGCTGGCCTTTACTGTTAGCCCTGCTGCACTTAACCTCTGCAGCACTAACTCCAGGTGTATCAGGTGATCTTCCCAGGTATTACTGAAGATCCCTATGTCGTCAATGTAGGCCACTGTAAAGTCACTGAGCCCTACCAAGGTCTGGTCCATCAGCCTTTGGAATGTGGCTGGTGCATTTCTGAGACCAAAGCTCAGGACTCGAAACTCATAGAGACCAAAAGGGCTGCAAAAGGCAGTTTTTTCTTGATCCCTGGGATCAATTCTTAATTGCCAATATCCCTTTACCAGGTCCAATGATGAGATGAACCGACAACCCCCTATGGTTTCAATCAGGTTGTCTAGCCTGGGCATTGGGTAGGCATCAGGAGTGGTTACACGGTTTAATTTCCTGTAATCAACACAAAACCTAATGCTCCCATCAGGCTTGTCCACAAGGACTATTGGAGAGGACCAAGGACTAGAAGAGGGGACGATTATGTTCTCCCTCAGCATCTCGTCCAGCTCCTTCCGCACCTTGTCCCTATAGGGTCCCGTTACTCGGTATGGGGATACTGCCTGCGGGGGTGCATCCCCTGTGTGGATCCGATGCATCACTCCCTTCACTATCCCCGGCTTGTTGGAAAACACCTGTTGATATTTTCTAAGCAGCGTTTTTAGTTCTTGCTGCTGGTCTTGGGTGAGTGCAGGACTGATCTTTACCTCCTCTGGGTTGTATTTTACTTCCCCTCTACCCTCCCAGAAGGGTAATTCCGCTTCCTCACTCTCAGCTGCTTTTATCGCGAATAAAACCCTCTGTTCCCCTCTGTAGTAGGGTTTTAGGGCATTCACATGAACCACCCTCCTTGCTTGGTTCTCCTCCTGCTCTATTAGGTAGTTCAGGTCTGACATCTTGGAAATGACCCTATATGGTCCTGCCCATTTGAGCTGCAGTTTATTCTCTCTGCAGGGCCTAAGCCAGAGCACTTCCTCCCCTGGGTCAAAGTGCCTCTCTCTAGCTTTGCGGTCATACCATGTTTTCTGTTTGACCTTCTGCGCTTGCAGGTTTTCTGCTGCCAGCTCTAGATTTCGCTTTAGGTCATTCATTAAGGTGTCTATGTATGTCACAACCTCTTGTGGGTCATCCTGGGTGACCTGCTCCCAAATTTGTTTGATCAAATCAAGGGGCCCTTTCACCCCTAAGTGTGCAGCAAACATGTCAGAGTGACCTCTTTTTAAAATCATGGGGCGATACTTTTCAGGTACCACCAGCTGACTTCTGATCCCATCTCCCCCTTTTGAGATATTCCTCAGGGTTTCTCTATATAAAATCCCCTTTTCCTCCAGAAATCTCACTGGGGTTTCAGGTGTTAGCTGGGCGTCAGTCACCTGTTCAAAACACTTTTGGAGAGTGGCGTCTGCCTTCTGCTCCTGTCCAAATCTGCTGTCTGTGGTTAAGGTTTCCACCACAGCTTCTGAACTCCCCTCTGCTTCCGTCTCTGGCTCATCATTACCCCCCTGAACTGTCCCCGTGGTGGCTTGTGAGCGTGTAATCACTAGCACCCGTTTCACATGTTCAGCCAGGTCATTTCCCACGAGCACGGCTGCTGGCAGAGTCGATGAAATCGCTATCCGCCAATCTCCCCTCCAGCCTTGAAAGTTGACAGGTACCTCTGCTACTGGCAGAGAGATTATCTGCCCCTCAATCCCTGCCACCTTCATGCTCTCATTTGGGATTATAAACTCCCTAGGGATGATATCTGGATGGCATAGGGTTACTTGGGAACAAGTGTCCCGCAGCCCCCTATACTGACGGTCAAGTATTCCTACGTCCACCCCTGCTGTCTCAAACAACTGAGAATCTGTTTTTATCAGCAAGCAGCGCTTTACCTCCAGAAGAGGACCATTTTCCTCAGCCTGATCAGCAGAGGCAGCTGTCCCAGACTGAGTAGCCATGGCAACAGGCTCCCTCTGTGACACTGAGCCTTGCTCTTTCTGGACACAGAACACAGCTTTTGGCTTGGTCCCACTAGACTCCTGAGGCACCATTCCTTTTAGCTGCTTTAATTTCTGACACTCTGAGATTAGATGACCCTTTCCCTGACAGAAATAACATTTTCTAGTGTATTTTGATTCTCTCTCATCTTGTTTTGGTTTTCCCTCCAAAATCTGAGGTCTTGGTTTCATGTCTGAGGGCTTCCCTTCACCATGGGCCCCTCCCCCTTGCTGGCTTTTCCCTGGTCCCTGAGAGTACTTGCTGTAGGTTTCTTTGGGTTTACCTACAGATTTCCCCTCACCCAAGGGCTTTCTTATTTGAGAAATAAAATCTGCGATCTCTGCGGCTGCTGCCACAGATTTCGGTTTCCTTTCCCTCACCTGGAATTTCAATTCCCCCTGCAGGACTGAATAGAACTGTTCCAGGGCTATCAAGTCTTTAAGCTGCTCATAGGTCTCTATTCCCTCCTGCGACAGCCATTTCTCAAGCAGCCTCACCAATTGGGCCCCCACTTGGGTAAAAGTCTGTTCTGGCTTCTTGGTGAGGGACCTGAACCTTTGTCTCAGCTGCTCTGCATTTATCCCATGTCTTGCAAACACCAGTTTTTTAAACTCTGCGAAATCTTTCATCCGTTCCTCAGGCATCTCGGCATAAACCTCAGCCAGGCTACCACTGATTAAAGACCGCATGATGGTCATCTTCTCAGTTTCCCTCACTGAGAAGTCCACAAACGCTCTTTCCACTAAGGAAAAGAACACCTCAGGACAATCTCCCTTGTGGTACACAGGGAATTTCTTCAGGTCAGCCTTAGACAATTGGCCTCCCTCAGAATCCCTATTATTATTATTGTTCTGGTTCAACAGTTCCAGTTTTCTTAATTCAAACGCCATTCTCTCTCTCTCCATTCTTTCTTCAAATTGCCGCTGTTTCTCTCTTTCCTCCCTTCTTTCTCTCTCTAATCTTTCCTCCATTTCCCTCACCCTCAGTTCATGCTGTTGGGCTAGGAGTATTTTCCTGAGTTCTGGGTCCTGCTCTCCTGTGCTGTCACCTTGCACTGAGCCAAATTCATCCTCAGAACCTTGGTCAATCTGGGGGTCTTTCACTTCACTCATGTCTGCTACTTGGCTTCGAGTCAAGGGCATAACCCCCCCTCAGAACAGGCTGCTTTAAAAAGTCAAGCCTCAGAATAAAACGACCACTTTTTTTCCTTTTTGCCTCAGAACCAGCTCTCCCTAGAGATTGCTGCTGTTCTTCAGCACTAAATTTGCAACAGTATCGAGTCAGAGCCTACCCCCCTCTGCTGGGCCTCTCAGCTGGCAAGCTAGCTCACTGTTGCTACGCAGTTTTGCCTCAGCGTTTTCCCGCCAAAACTAGGCTGCCTCAGAGCACCTTAATCTAAGTCTCCCCAGTTGGCACGTTCTTCTACTAGTGCACCTCCCCGTGAGGTACACCTAGAAGATTACCTACGCGCCTCAGACTGTCCCTGACTAGACCCCCCTTGCTCTGGGCACACTTGCCAAGGCTTTGCTGGACCGCTGGACAACTGGACCAGTCGTATCCCACACGCTGGACACCAATCAATGTGACAAACCCAGACCTACTGGGATCTATCACACAGTTACTAAGCTGCCACCAACCATTCCCTATAATAAGTCACACAGACCAGGGATGGATTTTTAAACAATAAAAGAATAAGGTTTATTTTAAATACAAACAGGGTAAATAAAACAATCAGGTGAATAAAATAAAGTAACGTGGCTTATTCTCACACACACAAGCATACAGTTTGGTTCACCTAGAACCTTTAACTTAAAGCACAGACCCTGAACCCATCAGTTCTGGCTAACCCACAGACCCCTGAACCTTTCAGGCTGGTACTCTGACACACAGTAGTACCCTGTCAGACACCCAGACTCCCACAACAGCTTCTTCTTCCCCAGCTGCTGCTTCGTCCCAACCCAGTGTCTCACAGTCTGTCTCAGCATCCCCCTTCACCACACAGGCATCACATATTTATACAGTACAGCCCCTCCTCCTGATGTCCCGCCTTCCACTCCCCATAGGATGGAACTTTCCCTCCAAACCCATGACAGACAGGTAACATCAGTGCTGTTATGTAACAACAACCACAGCAGAACCTGTAACCCTGTAGTCATTTTGGACTTTATATAGCTAGTGTGATATGCTTTCATGGAATATGGGCTTTGGAAACAGTATTTTCAGCATAATGCATTTTGCAATTACAACTGTGTTCTTGTGCAATTGCAGTTTTGGTCATGACTGAGAGAAGTATACTTCATGTTTCTCTTGTTCTTCTCCCACTGGAGATTAGACATCATTAGGGCTATCTTTTCTTTGGATACAACAGTTCTAAACAATGATACTGTGCTGCACCTAAGCAAAGCTGAGGTTCTTCAGCCAGTAAATTCTTCTTCCTGTGCTGTTTGTCACAATTATTTTGGTTTAGATAATCAGA
Source organism: Pogona vitticeps (assembly GCF_051106095.1). NCBI lineage: Eukaryota > Metazoa > Chordata > Lepidosauria > Squamata > Agamidae > Pogona > Pogona vitticeps. The sequence goes on from NC_135783.1 coordinate 33,054,031, forward strand.
TGCAAGAATCCGTAGTTTATGTTTGTCATTAGGTGACTAAAGTATTGTACCTTCCTACTTTTTTTATGTTTGATAATTTCTTTGCCCCCTATGCATTTGCTCTTGTATTTCCTTTTGATCACCCTCTCAATCCAAGAAACTCTTAGTATTATGCAAAAGAAGGCACATTTAAAATAGTTCTTACTTATTAAGATCCAGAGCCACATTGGCCCTCTGAGGCTGTCTGTGCACCCTTTAGATGCACCTCCAGCAAAAAGATTTTCTGGGGAAAAACGTTATTCAGGAGCAATGGTTTTGGAATTTAAAAAATGTACTCCCTTGCTCCAAGTGAACTGGAAGTGAACATCCAACAACATTCAGTTAAAACTTTGCATCAGTTTTCCTTTGGGTAGTGCAACCCCAGAGGCTTCTGATTCTCTGAAGTTGTCATATTTACTACACATTGGATATAGCTGATATTCTCTCCATTGGCAATTACATCGTTATCTAAACTGGCAAATGTTTCTCTAAAAATGTTTGAGTACAAAAAAAGCAGTTCTAGCTCTTCAGGATTAGGACCATCCCATTTTAGTTACCTACAATGTGCCTGCAACATGATCAAATTGTATGGCACATATGTGACCTTGGTCATGGTATTAATTTCTTCCTTCCCAGTACCATAATGTTTCAGCAATCCAAAAATGCTTTCCGATTCTGGAAAATAAGAAACAAAGGTGTTTTTTTTCTCAACACTCAGGCTGTCTGAAATATGCCCCTGTTGTCCATGGCTGTGGCCTCAATACATACAGCTTTATGAAATGGAAGTACTTCTACTTCCTATTCTGATGGTAGCTTTATTCCATTCCATGCTGAATGTCAGCTTCACATTCTGCAGCTCATTAGACCCTTCTCATGCTTTGTTCATTTCTGCCTCTACAACCTTACGCTATAATTCTTCTCACTGGTTGGTTCCACTTACCACAGCTGACATGAAAGGTAGATTGCTCCCATTTTACATATTCTTGCTAACTGCTGTAAACAATTTGCTGATGTGCCATGAATTCCTGCGTTGTTGGGGGGAGGGGTTGTAACACTTTTCTATTATATGTTTTTATATGATTTTAATATAGTGTTTTTTTCAGTTTTGTGCCTTTGAAGACATTCCATCAAAAACCCAACTAAATAAAATACAAGAACCACCATCCATACTTATTCCTGTGCAGGGGGTGTATTTTAACATATTACTCAGCTGTCAGATCTACAATATTTGATCTATTTCCACAATAAATGCACACTTAATCCCACCAAAGCTTTTTTTAAACATGCACCAATTTGAGTACACCTGCCTTCTTTCAATAAAAAAGGTCAGTCCCACCTATATGTTATAAGTACACAACCAAAAAACAGTATCAAGGCAGAAAGAAGTTAACAGTTCCACTTGTTGCTACTCATGATCTCACCAATTCACAACAAATTAAATAAGAATTATTTTGAGGATTTCTCATGCAACATGGGATAGGTATTGCATTTTATCAATGTAACCTTATATTTATAAGGGGTGCTTTGAATTTCCCAGAAACAATCCAATCTGCAATTGTAATTCAGCCTATAATAACAACTGTGTCCACCTACGTATTCATTCAAAAGGCACTCCATAGTTACTTACAGCCTTTCCTATTAGGAAAACCGGGTGCAAGGGAGAGCAAACCTACTTTAATAGTTGTGCAGATAGCGACATGTCAAACGGCTGGCATTCAACCATCCTACCAAGTGTTTGCTTTCCACTTGTGGAACGTTTTTCTTGGTGTGTTTTTTTTAATGCATTCTACTTTAAGAACACGAGATGCATGCCACTGCGTCTTAACTACTCCATTAAAAAAATAAAAATAAGGGCCTTACTCCCTTTTCAGGTATGAGGAACCGATCTGTAGTACGGCTGCTGTGGGAAAAATTTAGGCTCCTGGGGGGGGGACAGTTTAGATGTAGACATATTAACAGGTAAGACATGTGATAGCATCATCCATTAATTAATTTCTTAAAAGAGGAGTTGCTCTGGGGCACAAGCCCAACAGTGACCCCTGGGCCATCTTACCCACGAGGCCGCCTGCCCTTTGAGCTTTAAAAGGTCTTCCCACCAGAAGACCTGAGAAGAAGCCCCCACGCCTGCTCTCCACCTTTCCCTTCTTTTTTTAGGGCCAAGCCTCCTCCTGCCCTCCTGCTCGCACCTTCCTCTTCCTCTTCCCCCCCCCCCTCCGCCCTTTCCCCTCACCAGCTCTTCCTGGCGGCCGGAGGTCTGCTCGGGTTGGGCTCAGCCCCCCGGAACATGTACCCGGCGCCCGCCGTCGGCCGCTCCCTGGGGAGGCGGGTGCCGCTTTGCAGAAACTCGGGGAGGCTGAAAACTCTAGCGGGCCACTTGCGGGCTCTTCGGCGGCGGCAGCAGCAGCAGCAAGAGCGCCTCTCTCACTCCTCCCCCATGGCGGTATCCCGGAAGCAGCCGCGGCGCTGGAAGGAAACCGGGCCCAACCATTCCTCCTTTCCTCGTGGGGCTGGGACGCCGCGAAGGCCTCGGCGGATTATATTCTCCCCCACCTCAGCCCTTGACTTGAATTCGTTCTTCTGGCTTACCTCTCCCTCCTTTTCTTCCGCCCTGAGAGAGAGAGAAAAACAACCGCCCTAACTCTCCCTCCACCACCACCCCCGCAAGTGCTGGCTCATGTGGTACACCCGGTTGTCACGGCGACAGCGTGTACACCATCAAAGGGCGCCGGCTGGGAATAAGGGAACATGGCCACTTTAGCCAGACTGCAAGAGAGGCTCCTAGGCTTCAAGGAGGAGTATTTCCTTAGGAACAGGTAACGGAGCCCTCAGGTCACTACGCTTTCTGAGGAGCCTGGACCTTCCTCAGAGCAACCACTGTTCCCATTGACGGGATTCCCCGATTTGGGGTAAATTTCGGTCTTGATTTTAGCCGACGACTGTTCCGTACCTTGGCGAGGGGAAAGAGTCGCCATGTCAACATGAACAAGTTATGAGGAGGAACACACACGAGACGAACGGGGGCAACATCCCCCTTCTGGCCTGGGCGAGGGAGTTGTTGCATGCCGTCAAGTCGTCTCCAATTTGTGGCGACCGTATAAATCAGACCTCTCCAAAATGTCCTGTCCTCAAGGGCCCTGCTCTGCTCTTTCAAACTTAAGCCCGTGGCTTCTTTTAGGGACTTCCTCCATATTTGGTCTCGGTCTTTTCCAGCTGCCTTCAATCTTCCTCACCATTATTGTCTTTTCCGGAGAGTCTTGCTTTCCTATGAAAATATGACAGCATCAGTTTCATCATTTTTGCCTCCCGAGTTCAGGCTTGATTTGATCAGAGACCCACTTGTCCATCTTTCTAGCAGTCCAGAGTATTTGCAAAGCTCCTCCAGCATTTCAAATGAACCAGTTTTCTTCCGGTCAGCTTTCTTTACTGACCAGCTTTAACACCCCATACATGGTGATGAAGAATACAAGAGTGTGCATGATTTTGGTCTCTAGTGACACATTCTTATACAGTACAGTACTTGGTGATCATCTCTAATTCCTTCATTATTGCCCTTCTGAGTCTCAGTCTCTTCTGATTTCTTGGCTGTAGTCTCCCTTTTGAATTGATGATTAAACCAAGGTATACAAAATTTTTCACTATTTCAGTTTCTTCATTGTCAACCTTAAAGTTGTATAGTTTTTCTGTAGTCACGATTTTGGCCATCCTAATGTTCAACTGCAGTCCTCTTTGGAAATTTCTTCTTTCACTTTTATTAAGATTATTTTTAATTTGTTGTTGCTTACTGCCATTAAGAGGGTGTCATCTGCATATCAATTACTGGTGTTTCTTCCATCAGTTTTCACTCTATCTGAATCTAGTCTGGCTTTCTGTAGGATATGTTCTGTGTACAAGCTGAACAGATAAGGAGATAAAATGCATCCTTGTCTGGCCCTTTTGCCTATTGAAAACATTCTATCTCTTCATATTCTTTCTGTCTTAACGATAGCTTCTCATTTACAGTACTCTGTTATCCTTTTATCTCTTCTATATGGGTCTTCAGTATACTGTTTCTTCTGGTGTACTTTCTTCTGGTGTACTTTTCTGTTAGTCATTCAGCATTCCTAATGCAGGTTTAAATGTCTCTTTTGAGTTCTTGGAATTTCTGAAGAGGCCTTTTTTGTTTGCTTCCCTAGTTATTGTAATAGTTCTCTTGGTCTCTATGTGATAGTAGCTGGTTAAACTGTATTCAAGGTTCTAATCCTATTTCTGGCACTTTTAACTTTTGCTTCTTACATGTCATTTACAATTTTAAATATTTCTTCTGTCATCCGATTTGATTTTTCTTTTCACTACAGGCATTGTTTTTTCACATTCTTCTCTAATACTGTAATACGTACCTCCAGTTTCTATTCACAGTCCTTCTGGTTCATGGGCGGTTCTGTTTAGTAATGCAAACCTATTCCTTATGCGGAGTTTAAATTTATTCGAAATATTGTTTAAATTATATTGTGGCACTGCAAGTCTTTTAGTGTTGTTTTTCAGCTTTAGTCTAACATTGGATACTAACAGTTTCTGATCAGTAACACAGTCCCCTCCTTATCTTGTTTTGGCCGAGAGAATACAGCTTCTCCATTTTCTGTTTCCAATTATGTAGTCTATTTGATTTCTATAGTGACCATCTGGTGATGTTCAGATCTCTTTGGTTGCTTGAAGCCAATGTTCCTTCTAAGCTGTGCAGCTGCACAGTTGTGCAATGCTGTGTCAGGCATGCATGGTCCTGTGTCAGGTGTGCAGACCCATAGTCAGTGTTTCTACCCCTTTGGTTTTGGCTGGAGCTGCTTGCATGGAGGGTGGAGCCCTGCCCATGGAGGGCAGAACCCCATCTAGCAGGGCCAAAACTTAGAACATGGCTTGAACACATATTTGCAATATACAGATTGTTGGTTTTGCATAATCTAGGAGTCATTCTGGTGCATTTCTGTCTCCTAGGCCAAATTTCCCAACAACATTTGGTCTTGCCCTTTTACTTCCTCTTTTACTCTAGTCATAAGAATGGTATCAGAAGCATTTAATTCAGTCTCCAATTAGTTGCAGTCTGTATAGCTGGCTGTGAAGACAGAGGTTAGAAGTTTCATTCTCCACCATTCCTCCTGTGATTAGAGCTAGCCTGTGTCACTTTGGGCAAGCTATGGTACCTCCCGCAAGAAGTGAATGGTAAATCTGTGTGTCTTCTACCTGGAAAACTCTAAAAATCATCGCCATAGGTCAGAATTGACTTGATGGCACATGATGATGATGATTACTCTGTACGGAATTAGACAAATGATAAATTGTTTTAATTTGTTTTGCTTAGATAAGCTAGATACAGACCAGGGCTTATGATATGAGCTTGCTTGGATAAATCCTAATTAAAGCTACATACATTTCTTGGACTGGCCGTAATGATAAACTATGATTAGTTGAAAAGGTTTCCAGCTTGCTCCCCAGAGACATGAGAGAAAGTGGAAAGAGTCTAAATTATGATTTACCTTCATACATGGATCAGACAATTGTGAGAGAAGTAGATGTTAAGTAATTCAAAAGGAGAGAGAAAAATATTCAGCTCAGAGGCAGCAGAAAATGAGGCATACCGTAAATACACCTTACAGAAGAGCCAGAATTGTACTGGATATCCGTATGCATTAAAAGGAGTCAAAGAACTTGCAACATGCTTTTTGCATCTCTGTTCATGTGCCTCATGACCACATTCCTGGTGTTTTGTCACCAACCTGCAGTTAGTTATGGAAACTTCCATCATTCCTCCAGCAATTGTGTACATTGTCACTGCAGAAGAGAGCAGTGATAAATGAGGCAGCCCAAACAAAAAATTATAACTTTGAAACTGGTCTTTGGATCAGTACCAAAAACTGGACATGAAATTTCTATTTCAAAATACTGAAATACTGGACAACTCCAGCAATCATTACGTCAGACTGCACAGGGAAGCCATTGAAATCCACAAGCACAAGCACAGTTTCAACAAAAAAGAGGAAAGTATGAAGCTCAACAAAACTTGGCTCCCAGCTATCAAACATACTACGTGCAAAAGGTCAACAAACTCTACCCACCCACAAGGACAGGGGATCACTACACACAAAAGACCAGCTAACCACAGGAACAGATAATCTCTTCCCCTTAGCACAACAATACACCCACAACAATACACACTAATCACCCATCTACAGGAAAAGACGAAAACCTATCTCACAGCCATAAATACTGCACTCCCAAGCCAACTACACCAGAGTACAGGTTGCTGTACTCTCAAGATGCCGGCCACAGAGACTGGTGAAACGTCAGGAAGAACAACCTTCAGAACATGGCCAAAGAGCCCGAAAAACCCAGAACAACCAAAAAATTATAACTTTAAAACTGGTCTTTGGATCAATACCAATTTTGTCACAAGTGCAGCAGACAGTCTCCTCTTGCTCTGTGCCAAATTTCAAAGTTTGGGCAAAAGGTTTTCAAATTGCTTTTAAAAGTAAAACTGTTCCTCCTCCCATGCAGTAACAAGCAACCTTTAAATGCCCCCAGATTTAAAACAGATCAAATATATTGAAAAGACGAATCTTGCTTACCTTGAAAGAGAGTGGTTGGTCCCTACCTGTCTTTAAAAAAAAAAAATTAGAAGTAATGCAGGTTGCAGGGTCTGAAATACTGATCCTCAAAAGAAGGCTTTCCAAAAGGGAAGAGCAACCACTTTGTTATGAACAGAGCATGCATGGAACAGGTTTACCAGGGAGATTTTTGGAGGGCAATGAAAGGTTAAAGAAACAGTCAAAAGACAGGTTTTCTTTGTAGAATTTTAAAAAAAGAGGCTTCGCTTTATATAAAGGAGTAAAAGTACTCCAGCAAGGGACATTTTGTGATGTATCTCCAGAGAAATCAGGATACAGTTCTGTAAGGTATATTCAAGTATTTCTGCATTACTTTTGGAAGAAATTCAGACTGCAGGGGCTGAAATATTCAAAAAGTCCTTTCTGAAAGGGAAAATTAACCGCTTCATTATAAACCGAGTACAGGCTTACCAGAAAGAGCACTGCAAAGTAGGTACATTGTTGCAGCTTTGTGGCAGGGGAAAACTGCAGGGCAATGAAATCTGAGGGAGACAGAGTGAAAAGACAGGTTTTCTTTAAACAATCAAAAAACAAAACAGAATTGGTTTAAATAGAGGCCAAGGTCAAACAAGATACCTTTCTAGTCAAGAACAGATAAGTTCTGCTTGTTCTTAATGGCAGAACTTATCTGGGCCTTTGGTGTGCAACGTGCAACAAATATCTGCTTGACTTAGCTGTGTTTTTTACAGTATTTTTGAATAAAGTAAATTATACATTGGCTGAATTCCTATTGCTTAGCATAGTAAGTTGCAGCAGAATAGTCTCATTGATTTAGTGGGGATTTGGTGAGTGGATTTCTCTAAATTCCATTGATTCCATTGGGCATAGTCTGGTTGTCACTCACTTCAGTATAGTAATTTGCAGCTAGAGTAGACTGATTTAAATCAACAGAATTTACAGAGACCGTGACTTTCAAAATCTCCACTGATTCAGTCTGACTAGTATGACGTACTGTGCTAGCAATAGGATTTCAGACAGTGTCTTCTTTTTTTATTGCTTTCATAGCTGAAGAAAACTAAACTTGTTTGTCTTATTCTTCAAATTTTATGCTACAGTACTTGTAGAACTGAGACATGGACAATAGTCTTGTCCTTTCGAATGGTCACAAGAATGCACTAATGTACGTTATGATTTTGACACTGAAATCAATCAATCACTGAATCACTCACTCACTCAATCAATCAATCAATCAAGTGATTCCTAAATGATCAATGAGGAGCCATTCTGAAAGACATGGGGTGGCATCGTTTCAGACTTCCTCCTTTTACAAAACTGCACTCACCTTTCCAATAATTGTATGAATACATTCAGGTGAAATGTGATCCTACTCAAGAATTTTTAGGAAACATTAGAGGTTTTCCTTACTAGGTTGTTGTTAGATCTAACACTGCTCAAGGTTCTTATGTATTTATTTATTATGGTTCTTGAGATAAAAGTGAGATATAAATACTAAATGTTTTATTCAATTGTTGCAAGATGGCTTTATTTTGCCAGAACTAATAAAAGAGAATACATTTTTTAGAGAAAGTAATATGCTTCCTGTTCTTATCTTAAATGTAGCTGATCACACTGCAAAACCCATTTTATTTCTTTTCTTTTCTTTTCAGGTATGTAGATGAGTACAGAAAAACAGAATATGATGCAGCTGTAAAAATTCAGAGCTGGTTTAGAGGATGCAAAGTCCGAGCATATATCAGGTAACGAGGTTTATAACCAGATCATTGACATGATTACTTAGAAGTGAAAGCCCCATTTGAGAATTTGCGGAGTAAATAAATTTTTAAAAGTCTGTTCTGCAGACTCAGAAGCTGCTACAAATCCTAAGTTTCAATATGAACCTGTCCACGTTTAAATTTATGTTTTTCTGGTCATCTATTCCTGTTTACTATGGTTGTCATAAGCTGACACTGATGTAAAAGTGTTACGTTTTCACAGATTTCTTATTTTTTATATTATGTTCTCAATCTTTATGTTCTATGTAACATATTTACATTGTAAAAGGAACAATATTTAGCTGTTGTAAAGATCTAAATGCAATTGTCAAGTTTCAACTAGAGCAGATCCATTGACTCAGCATCTGAACAGTAAGGTGGTACTTAGATCACACAGATTTAGTTGGTCTATTCTAGTAGATAATAGCAATTGCTTTTAAGCCTTAGTATCCACTCCTTATGTTACAAGAAATCAATTCAAAATTGCCATTTTGAATTATATTGTCATTGTTGTTTTTATTTCATTATATTACTTTTATGTCTTATTGTTAGCTGCCCATAGTAGACTTCGGTTCAGATGGGAGGGATAAAAATCAAATGAATGAATGAATGAATGAAATCATAAAGACTTTAGCTGTCTTTTACTACATCTTGCATTTAGAATGCACGTTTACTCTAAAAACCTTTGCAAACCAAAATTTTTCTAAAAATTGCAAATCAAAATTTCAAATGCAGCAGCTGCTGAACATTTTGCTATTTGGAAGGAGAAAACTGAATTCCCCCACCCAGTGCTACTTTCTCATCAAGATATTTTGTTTTAGGCACCTGAACAAAATGATGGTTTTTATCCAGAAATGGTGGCGGGGTTATCTAGGAAGAAAAAAATTCAGAAAAATGGTCAAGGTAAAATTAAGTCTTATAACTTACAGTTATTATAAACTGTTCATAACACTGTGTCTCAACACAAAGTATGTGAAATCTTTTATTGAACCAGATATTCAAACTTCTGAGTTCTCAGGCAGTTGTAAATATTCAGAATTAATGGAAAATGGAACATAACACTAACTTGTCTAGGCTGATTGTGAAAAAAAGAAATATGAAATAACTTCTAACTGAGGGAGTATGATGAGGCTTAGTTTTTATAATATTTTATTCTGTGTATCATGCTGTATAAAGGCAAGTAGAGTCAGAGGTATGTGTGAAGAATGATTGGCAGGTACTAAGTGTTTGGAAAGGAAGTTGCACATAAATAATGATTGGCGGCAACTGAATGAGGAAAGTGTTATGACAATAAAGTCATACATGTTAGCTGGACAAAGTTATATGAGGATGAGATTGTGGGTGAGATAGGACGGAGATTTTATAGAGCAGGAAGTTCAAATGGGTGGAAAAGACTAGCCCTATTCATGCATTATTTATACAGAATGCATAGGGATAGAGGGAAGTATTCTACTGGTGCACTGTTCGTCATCACCTCTGTCACCCCTTTATACATAGAAGGTGATAAGTATGAATAAAGACAGTGTCTACATGAGTCAGGACTCTGAAAAATCAGGATTTCGACTTGCGGAGACTCTCAAAAGAAGTGGACTCTCCATGTGTAGAACTATTTCCACGTGAGAAAACCAGGGATCAATAGGGTGGGGCTAGGAACTTGAATAAGCCTGCTCTCTTTTCAGTCTTAGCTTGTCAAGAACATTATCTAAGACACTATAAATGGGGCTGATGGTATGGGAGGGACTGGATGCCTATTCTCCATACAAATCACTCATTGCACTGAAATGAATATTTCCTTTCCTTTTGACAAGAAATCAAGATTTAAACTTTGTGTAATTTAAAGACAGTATAGGTGTCCAGTGCAGAACCCCAATTACTATTTCCCTAAAAAAAGCTGTAGAGGTGACTGTTATGGGTGCTGTTAGACCTTCTTGGTCCTTGAGCTATTATAAAATTCACTTTCTGTAATCTGTGTGATACAGGAAGATATACGATGTATCATGTGAGTTTGAAATAATAGCTATCTCTGATCCACAATCTCTCTCTCCTTGCTGAAGTGATTGGATACAGGCAGGGTTTGAAAAATGGACTCACCCACTCATCTGTGACAAGTGAAAAATGCTGCTGGATGAGTCACAGCTCCCTCCCTCCCTGCCTCCTTCCCCTCCGCCTCTCTCTCTCTCTCTCTCTCTCTCATCTTGCAGTCCTCCCCTACCATTGCAAAAGGAAAACTGCTGTCTTCTCGCAAGAAGAGTTTGAGCGGTACATAAAGATATAGCTCTGAAGGAGAATGTAGACTAGTCCCTTGCTGGAGAATATGGAGATTCCCAGCTCCCAATTTCAACTAAACGAGGACACATCCTGGGGTAGGAGGAAACTGTGGCTCCTTAAGAGGCCAGGTGCTTTTGCTGTCAGTTTTATTTTTGCTTGAGACATGCAAAAGAAAGGCATTCAAAATATAAGCTTCATGACCCCATAGACATGCAGATAATAAAGCAGCCCAAGTCTGAGGGTATAAATCAATGATTCCCAATAAATTGCAAGGCTATAGTCCGGTCATGCTGTCTGGTGAAATTTTTGACTGACTGGTGACACATTCTAAAAATTTTCAAGCCCTGGATGATGGGCAAAGCTATGGGGCAAACATGAACATAAAGAAAGAAACAGAACCAGGTTCCCTATGTTCTTTCATTTGTTGTGGTGTTTGGAAAAGTGAACTGATCACCAAGCAGATATAAATTTGACCCTAAAAACATCAGAATTCTTTAGTTTTTCATTTCTAAAAGAGGCTCTCCTCTGATTATTTTTGGGAGCAATATTTTTAAATATTATTAAGGGACCAATATTTTTATAAGGTCAGTATTTTTTTATAAAATCCCTTTAATTAAAATAAAAGGAACTATATCTTTCTGAATATAATGAAGGAATCGAATTTAAAATTAAGTAGCATCATTGTGTTCATTTGTAAATAACATATTGCAGCCAACTGTTTCTTAATTGCCCAGACTGTTGATAAATAATCCAGTCCTGCTGCTCTCCACAGACAATTTGCTTTGGATCAGTCTAGGCAATTCAAATAACACTAATTACAGAGAAACCCTTTTGCACTGAATTCTTATTTGTTGGAGGAGGGGAAAGAGTAAAAAGGCAACTATGAACAAGGAAAAGGATTCCCCCCCTCTGATTTGTAGTTAAAATACTGAGTCTTCCCCCAAAGTCAGCATGCTATGCTAAATAAAGGACATCATCTTCCTCAAAACTAGTATTTTGCTTTTTTTATCATACAGTTATGAATTATGTTCATTTTGCATTTGTAATTAGAGGGTGGAACAGATGTGAAAGCTTAGTGTAAAGTGATGTATCCATTAAAATAACCTATCCTGCCAAGTGTGTATTTGCTGTAACAGGAGGTTCTTGCGCTTAGAGCGGGATTCATCTTTATTGGAAAGGAACCAGGAAATGTTTTCTATATCAGGGGATTCACTGTAACATGTTATCATTGTATTTATGATTTTATGATGTTAGAATGAATATTAAATGAAAGAAAATTCCCAAGGATTACTCGGGAGGCAACTAAGTACATAACATTTAGTACAGATGGTTGGAAGGCACAATTTTGCTCCATCACTGCATCCATATCCTTGAACGATTTCGACTGAAGACAGCATTTCTTTGAATTTTTCATTAAACCAGACGTCTTGAAATATGAATTCCTTTTATGTTTCTGTGAGTTTTGGTTAAAAGAACCCCAGTGAATAAATCATACAATACTACGTGTCACCAGCACTTGTGAATATTTCTGCTTTGTTATTCTACTCTCAGTAGAGCACCATTGATTATCAAACTCAGCGGAGAGCATTTTATGATCATATATCTCCATTAGCTGCTAGTTTGACTACCATAGATTTTTCTGGTTAAGCCTGCATTATGCATTAGGAAGCCTATCTCTTCAATACAAAGTTTGATTTTATTCTTGCTAAGCCTAGAACTCTTATTATGTATTATGTATAAAGATTCTTATCTTTTATATGTAAAAATAGAAGTACTGTCTTTGTGTAACTGAAACATATGCCATATCTTCCCCCCCTTCTTGATTCACAGACAGCATATTTTATTATGAAGATGAATTTCTACAATGAAATGGCTGTCAGGGTAAATATTTCTTCACTTGTTAAACAAATGAAAAGTCAATTGTGCTCTGAATTTGCTTTTAATAAAATGAGCAACCCAGAATAATATAAACTTGATTGATATGCTGATGGTAAAGTGAGGAAATGGTACATAGTTATACATTTAAAGTTACACTAAGTAGTCTGGGTTGCATTTTTGAACATTTCTGTTAGATTAAAGACAGTGATGTATAAATTTTAGCCTCTTCCAAATATTGGGTCACTTTATTATAGTAGGTGAAAATATAATTTGTTTATTTATGTATTCATGTGACTTTACATATTTACTTATATCCTGCCTTTCATCTGCAGTGATATTCAAGGTGGCATATATAGGTTTGCAGGTGGGCTTCCATCCATACCCATACCTGTTTAGGTTCAGCAGTTCTGATTTGTCACATATTTCAAGCTAGGTATTAAATGTACATGGATTTTATCCTATCCCGCTGAGTCTGGTGCATAGATGTCTGAGGAAAGCTAAGTTTATGTATTTTGTTGTACACACACGTGTGTGCATGCACACACACTCAAGAACATCTACAGAGTTAGACAGCAAGAGATTTAGAATGATCCCAGAGGCCGAACCTATGTCTGGCCTTCTGAATTGGACTTCCTGCATTACCTTGAAACAATGCATCCATGGGCTAAAAGAAAGCAGCTGTTCATGATTTAGTCACTCTAAAATTTTTCAGGATTTGTACACCGCAGAAATACAGTGATAATATAAGTGTGGTGTATGATGTAAGTTTGTTATGTGCTATCAAATTGGAAAAGACTTATAGGAACCGTAATAGGAATTTCAAGGTAAATGAGATCTTTACAGAGTGATTTACCAGTTCTACACTCGAGTGACTTTCCATGGCTGAGCAGGAATTCAAACCCAGGCATCCTGAGTTCTAGTCCATCACTCTATCCACTATACCACACTGAGTATCTATGTAAATTTACATGAATATAATTTAGACTTCATATGATGTTTATAGTCATGGGATTGCTTGTAATAACTTTTAGGCATAACTTAATGTAGTTTTAGAAGATGTAGCCCTGTTAGTCTGTGCTAGCAGATCAGATAAAAAAATAAAATAAAGACAAGAAAATAGACTTGTTCACGAAAGCTTACATCAAAACATAGCAGTTAATCATTAAGGTGTCACAATGTTTTTGTTGTGTTTATTTATTTATTTGCCTTAATGTACTCTGTTTCCTTTTCATAAACTCTAGAAATATTAGGAGATAGCTTATAGTATGCCAACCACTGGCAAAGAAGGGCTGTTTTATCATGTTTTAACGGAATTTTATTACCCTGACTGATCTTACCAAGCCATAATTATATGTATCTATTTTATATTGATTTGGTTTTACTGGTCTTTGACCGTAGTAAAGTATTGATTTTCATTAACTCTAGAAATATTAGGAGATACCTTATAGTATGCCAACCACTGTATTCATTATCCTATCACAGTAGCCAGGGGCATTTTCCTTGGTGCAGCAAGTGTGCAGTTTTCCCTAAATGAACCATAATACTCAGATTTGGTGCTTTCTTGCTTGCTTGTTTTCCTTTCCTTTATCCAAACAGAAAAGATATGAGGATACTGAGATCTAAGCCAAAATGTGCAACCACTATTCTGCCCATTTACTTTGTAAGCAGCCAGCCTGCTATCTCAGTGTGTCAATATTGCTAGCCAATCAATTAAATTGCACAACTGATTGGTACAAACCGCCTGTGGAGAAGGAATGTTCTGGTTCATTTTAAAATTATTATTTTAGTATTAGGTACAAAGTGATTACTGCCCATAAAAAGTAGATGAATCAGAAATCCAGGAGTTTAGTGTAGCTTTGATTCAGAGGTATCATGTCGCTGCCCACCCATCCCTAATGGGAAGGGCAAAGACAGGATTCATGAGCCACAATTGTTGTCAAGTAGCCCAGTATTGCCAAAGCAATTTAACTATTACAACTCAATCCCTGAACCCCATTTCAGCAAATAATTGTAATCTGTTCCATGTTTTAATCTTTTAGTTTAATTTTAAATCATATATTGTTTAATTTATCTTTTATTAACTTATTGTGTTTTTAAGTTGTGTGAATCTTAATGTTGTGAGACACTTTTGGTCCTTTGCTGGGAGAAATGTGGCATATAAATAAAACAAACAAACAAACAAACAAACAAACAAACAAACAAACAAACAAATACATAAATAAATAAATAAATAAATAAATAAATAAATAAATAAATAAATAAATAAATAAATAAATAAATAAATAAATAAATAAATAAATAAATAAATAATACATTTTGTTGTGGGGAAATAGGATGCTCTGTAAGAAACCTACAATATAGTCCAGTGTTATTATTTAGTGTCCTGGTGTGTTGGCTTTTCTATAGGGAAATGCAGGAGAGGGGTCATTAAGTTGATTATTGCTGCAGTGCAATTCATTAAGGGGTACAGTATGATGTAATGCATAGCATGTCAGATGAAGATTTCACATCCTTGCTCTGCCATGGGAACTCACCAGCAATGGCAAATGACTCCTTGAACATCTCACATACCTCAAAAATCTTGTTAGGGTTGCCATAAGCTTCATGACAAGTTGTGACAACAACAGAGGGGCATTGCCTAAGCTGAGGTGTACCGGGGGGGGGGATGTGACTTATCTACAGCAAGTGGGAAACATAATGCATTAATGGTCAAACTGCAACTTCTGAGGATTTTTCTCCCACTGTATTTAGATTTCTAAAGCACTGTTGGGCTGTTATGCCTATATCCATATCCTATATCCAGGACTTAAAGAGCTGTAAGAATGGTCCAGAAGACCTAAGCCATCCCCCTAGGCACCTACCTTGAAATCCTTTGCATGTTTAATGTGGAGGTTTGTATTGTGGACTGTAAGCATGATCTGAACTCATTTATGGTGCTTTTATGATCAGGACCCCTGATAAGGCATAACATCTAATCACAAGATCACTATGCAGCTAAATGCACTTACAGGCTCCACTTCATGTTGAACAGAGATCTGAGAGACTTCCAGATAGGATGGGGAGATGGACTGGGATTCACAGGTATTTTCCCAGTCCCATCCCTCTTTCAGCTGTATCCAGATACACACAGCATCCGTTAGAGGACTTAATTGAATATTGAATAACATTGAATATGATGCCAAGGCTCAAACTATATCAAAAACCACAAGAAAAAAGTGCAGGTGTGTTGCATACATATAACTTTGCCCTCCCCCCCATTGAATCATTCTTGCAGACAACTATAATCTCACACATAAAAAGGAATTTTTTATCAGGTGCTTCTAACTCAGGGCAGAACTGTTCATGGAAATAGGTACAGTACATAAATGATTCCCAACATT
The DNA here is from genome assembly GCF_051106095.1 of Pogona vitticeps. NCBI lineage: Eukaryota > Metazoa > Chordata > Lepidosauria > Squamata > Agamidae > Pogona > Pogona vitticeps. The sequence goes on from NC_135783.1 coordinate 33,069,922, forward strand.
ATAAAGTACTTTACAGCAGCCTGGATGTATATGGTTGTCCTGCAAGGATCATTGAATAAAGCTGGTCATTATTGAAGAGATGGGAAACAGGTGGCTGGCAAAAGCAAACATTATTGATGCTATTGCTGATTATCTGACAACACCTCTGTGTGTAGTTTTAGTTCTCTATAGAAGGTTGTAAGGGAATTTCTATGTGGTGCTGTGCATTGATGAAACTGTTCAGTTGAAACCTCTTTCGATCTGACTGATTGCATTTTTATCTGTCTTTTCTCTGAAAGAGTTATACATGTTTCTTCTATCTGCTGCATCATTTTCATAATAACTATGTTTGATAGGTTACGTTATTAAAGTCTTAGATTGGAGTTCTTATTTATATCATCATATAGTCTATTCTTTGAATGACTTCTAAAGATTTTTAGATGGATTAGGACCATTAGTAAATTGACCAAACAGCTTTCGTCAACTTACTAACGGTAAGAGTTTTGTTGCTGAATCTGAACCCAGTTTTTCCAAATCCAAGTACCATAACATAATCACACTGTTCATGACTGCAGTGGAGAATAAAGAGACACATAGTCTGTTCTATGTCAGTGTAAGCTTAACGATACAGAGTGGTTTCACAAGAGCAGCTATCAGGAACAAGAACTAGATTACAATTGCTGGTTCTAGGTACATAAAGCTTCTACTATCTTCGACCATTCTCAATGGGGCCATATTGCCCCCTGGGGGATCCTGGCACATTTGAAGGAGGCCACAGACTGGAAACAATTCTTCACGCAACACCTTATAAGGTGCATTATGTGATTTATACTACCATGAATCGTCCTGTATTTCTTTCATATTGTGTTTATAGCCATGGCCGAAAAAGGTTAAGAATGGCTATTTTAGATTCTCAATACTGTATTTTTGTTCCAGAGAAAGAGGAAGGATTTGGTAATATGAATTTGGAGGGTGTGTTCAGGTTTTATAGGCTAGCAGTGTGAAGATTCTACACAGACTCTGGTTTCCTGCTCCCACAATACATAATTTCCGTACGATTTAGATATTTAATAATTTTACTTTATTTCAATTTGCACTTGACGTTCAGCAGAAAAAATGCCAAAACTGCTGTAATTTTTGTATTTTGTACTAGTACAATATTAATGAAATCAGTGGGATTATACTAATGCAAAACGAGAATAATCTGAAAATTAATCTTTGTGATAGAATACAAAATAAAAAGCCCATATGCATGTATCTGGTCTACCAAGATTTTCATTTGGTCTGTGTGTACCACTTGCCTACTGCGTACTACATTGTAATGGCTATTGCTACACACAAACGTGTCTTTCTTGCATCCTAAGTATAGGCTGGTTGCTTTAGGTGAAAAAGGAGGAGAAATGGTTTTCAGTTCCAGGAAAAGAAACCTTGGCAGGCCTAATATAGCTCAGAGAATACAGCTGCCCACACTTTGTGCCATTTACAAATACAAAATACCTGCAGCTTTGAAAAACAGTTTTTAAATTAGGTGTAGGAAGAAAGGGGAAGTGCCTGGCTAGTGTAATGGATTCTGTATCATATGTTCTTTAATGCTCTCCCTTAATTATATCTGACCTGCCACTGTCAAATTCCACCTTTTGAACAAGAAGAAAATCCTAAGGAAAGCAATTATTATAATGCATATTTTCTCCACAATTCAGATTTACCTTTGGAATAATAGGTTGTAATATGTTGGTCTCTTTCATTTGAAAGACTGAAGGGTCGCTATGAATTTTCAGCAACAAAGATCATTCCTATTTTTTTAAAAAATATATATATAATATGAGCAGATGGCTTTTGATATATCAAGGTTTTACCATTTGCTTTAGTGCTTAAAATAAACATTATTTATAAGACCACTTACATTTTGATGTTACTTAATGAGGAATATGCATCATTGATTTGACTAGCTTAAGAGGTCATTTAGAACTTGCCCGTTAACAAGCTGTAATCTGCTGAGCACACAATGACTTTGTTTAAAATTATCTGTTTGGTACTGATCAATGACAATAATTGTTTGGTACCAATCACCATTGAAACTTGCTAATTACTTTGAAGGGCATACACACTTACCTTTTGTAGGAATGTGTAAATGTTCACCTTGGAAATAGAAAGTGAAGTAATAGGAATGTTTTTTTTAAAAATTTTTTTGAGAGACCACATGTGTATATAAGGTATATATACTATATTGAAAAGCACTAGGAAAAAATTAAGCATGTAAAGATATTGAAAATATTGTGTTTTGCTCAGATGACAGGTGATTTAGTCTATATAAAACAAATTGATTGCAAAGGTTAGTAAGGAAAATTTGTGTACACAGACTTCCTCATAGAAGTGTTTCCATATATTTTGGACTACAATTCCCATAAACACAATAAAGATCTCTATGGGATTATCACAATGGTAGTCCAGTACATTTGGATGACATCAGGCCAAAGAAGGCTGGCCTATGATATTTATGCTCAAAAGTATCTGATGAAATTACATGAAAGGGGTAATGCAAAGGGGATGATGCTTTTGAATTGTGATGCTGGAGGAGTATCTTGAGAGTCCCCTGGACTGCAAGGAGAACAGACCTATCCATTCTGAAGAAAATCAACCCTGAATGCTCACTGGAAGGACAGGTCCTGAAGCTGAGGCTCCAATACTTTGGCCATCTCATGAGAAGAGAAGACTCCCTGGAAAAGACCCTGATGTTGGGAAAGTGTGAAGGCAAGAGGAGAAGGGGATGACAGAGGATGAGATGGTTGGACACTGTCATCGAAGCAACCAACATGAATTTGACCCAACTGTGGGAAGCAGTGGAACACAGGAGGGCCTGGCGTGCTCTGGTCCATGGGGTCACGAAGAGTTGGAAATGACTAAAGAAATAAACAACAATCTCTGATTCTAGGCATCAACACCTTTTGATTTAGTAACCTTGTTACAGCTCACTAGCTAGGTATTTTGACTAGCTTCCTCAATTGGCATCCAATCTTGGGCTTCCTTAGAACACAGAAAGGAAGTCTAGCAGCTATTTAAGGCTAATGGCATAAAGTGCCAATAGTGCAAATAATAACAGATCCAAGGATGTAGCATGGTGTGTGTACAACCTAAATTTAGTCTTCGGCTCTGATGATACAGGGATGACCATTTTTTTCCTGTGCTTTTGATCCTAGTCAAGTTAGGGGCCTTGAAAAGGCAATGAGCAGTTGCCGCAGTTTCTACTAACCCACTAAATGGTGTGGGATGGATAGGAACTGTGGCTGGTGCTTCCCAGCAAGCTGTAAGCTGATACTTTGAAACCTCTTGCCCTTAACACCCTGAACCAGCCACCAAGTCTGCATTCCACATCTTGCAGAACACAAGGGTTAACACTCCGGAACAAATTTTAAAATGTTTTTGTGTTTTCCCTATCCCATGATTTTGACACCATCTTGCCTAACAACAAGTTCTGAAGAATTCAAAATCTCATGCTTTGTTACTTTTGTAACATTTAAGTAATCTTTAATAAAAGGTTTTGAGTCCCAGTGTAGTGGATAGAACGTTACACAAGAACTTCAAGAGGCCTGAGGTTCAGATCTTTGCTCAGCCACGGAAATTCAGAGGGCTCAATGGCAAACCACTCCTTGAACATTTCACATACATCAAAACCCTATTAACATGGCCATATATCAGAATTGACTTGATGGCAGATCACAAGGAAAAAAAATATTTTTCAACTCTGCATGTTGTTTTTACTTATGGATCACATGTATGTTTTTTATATGTGGGGGGGAAATCATAATTCAAAGCCAATATCTTACTCCTTACTCAGTATCGCTAGAAACAAGGAAAATGATGATAGAATCCATGTATCTCCCTAGGTGGAAGACAAGCACTACTATGCTTCTGTTAGTTCTGTTGCAGTCACCAATTGTTGCGCAAGTCTTTCTACAAGGTAGGGGTATAGCCTTGCCCCTCTCATCTGAACCACCATTCCAGAATGTCTCAATACTCCAAGGTCTTGTTCCTTAAGTGTGCCTAAAGTGGAAGAGGGGGAACGTCAATCTGGCAAGGGACTAGAGTGGAAGATTGTTACATTCTATAGAGTGTTGAAAAGAAAGAAGACTAATTTTTATTGTTCAGTGAGCTTATGAAGCCCGGTTTTAATGACTTTACATATTTTTGTTGTCGACAATTTATTGCTTGGATCACTTTAAAAAAAACTGGAGAATCTTTTCCAGCTTGGTCTGTTTGCCTCCGGTAGGAAAGATTAACTATCTGAAAATAATGAAAGAAAGCAGCCGCCAAGGCAGCAGCTCTTTCTCTGTTGTAAATACAGTCCAACTCTCTCATCCTTGGGAGTTCAGGGAAAAGTGATGCTGGGGAAGCAGATGCTTCAACTTGTCCAGCCTTCCTTATGTATGCTGAGGAAGCCTTCAGGGTGCTTCTAACCAGAGCAAGCAGGATAGCTTTTCATGTGATTATATAAAGCCAGAGCATGGAAGTATTAACCTTCCATACTACAGCTTCCACAATTCCACAACTATTGGACAGTTTCTACTACAGTATGTATTATTCTTCCCCAATTCAATACCCTCTGGGCATTTTAGATGACAGCATCCATATTATTTTCTAATTTCACATGTTGGTTGGGGTTATGGGAATTATGACCTAAAACTTCTAGAGAGCACTAGATTGGAGTATGTTGATATATGTGATTAACTTTAATTTGATCAACTTTGCTTTTTGATTATAATCGTAGTCATTTAGTTGTGTCCGACTCTTCGTGACCCCATGGACCAGAGCACGCCAGGCCCTCCTACCTTCCACTGCCTCCCGGAGTTGTGTCAAATTCATGTTGGTTACTTCGCAGACACTGTCCAACCATCTCATCCCTCCTCTTGCCCATACACTTTCCTAACATCAAGTTTTTTCCAAGGAGTCTTTTCTTCTCATGAGATGGCCAAAGTACTGGAGCCTCAGCTTCAGGATCTGTCCTTCCAGTGAGCACTCAGGGTTGATTTCCTTTAGAACTGATAGGTTTGTTCTCCTTGCAGTCCAGGGGATTCTCAAGAGCCTCCTCCAGCACCACAATTCAAAGGCATCAATTCTTCGGCGGTCTGCTTTCTTTATGGTCCAGCTCTCACTTCCATACATCACTACAGGAAAAACCATACCTTTGACTATTCGGACTTTTGTTGGCAATGTGATGTTTCTGCTTTTTAAGATGCTGTCAAGATTTGTCATCGCTTTCCTCCCAAGAAGCAGGCGTCTTTTAATTTCGTGTCTGCTGTCTCGATCTGCAGTGATCATGGAGCCCAGGAAAATAAAATCTGTCACTTCCTCCATGTCTTCCCCTTCTATTTCCCAGGAGGTGATGGGACCAGTGGCCATGATCTTAGTTTTTTTTATGTTGAGTTTCAGACCGTTTTTTGCACTCTCCTCTTTCACTCTCATTACAAGGTTCTTTAATTCCTCCTCACTTTCTGCCATCAGAGTGGTATCATCTGCATATCGGAGGTTGTTGATATTTCTTCCGGCAATCTTAATTCCGGCTTGGGATTCATCCAGTCCAGCCTTCCGCATGATGTATTGATTATACATTATAATATTGATTATATAATCAATATTACTGGATTATAATAATACTTATAATTTATCTTAGTGCTACTGTAGCAGTGGGTTGTTCTTGTTGTTTAGTCGTTTAGTTGTCTCCGACTCTTCGTGACCCCATGGACCAGAGCACACCAGGCCCTCCTTTCTTTGTAGCAGCAGTAGCCTACCTTGATTAGCGGAATTACTATACTTCTATGCAGAATACATCATGCGAAAGAAGGTGAAAGAGGAGAGTGCAAAAAATGGTGTGAAGCTCAATATCAAAAAGACTCAAATCATGGCCACTGGTCCCATCACCTCCTGGCAAATAGAAGGGGAAGATACGGAGGCAGTGACAGATGTTACTTGTTGGGCTCCATGATCACTGCAGATGGTAACAGCAGCCATGAAATAAAAAGACGCCTGCTTCTTGGGAGGAAAGCGATGACAAACCTAGACAGCATCTTAAAAAGCAGAGATATCACCTTGCCAACAAAGGTCCGCATAGTCAAAGCTATGGTTTTTCCAGTAGCGATGTATGGAAGTGAGAGATGGACCATAAACAAGGCTGACCGCCAAAGAATTGATGCTTTTGAATTGTGGTGCTGGAGGAGGCTCTTGAGAGAATCCCCTGGACTGCAAGGAGAAGAAACCTATCGATTCTGAAGGAAATCAGCCCTGAGTGCTCACTGGTAGGACAGATCCTGAAGCTGAGGCTCCAATACTTTGGCCATCTCATGAGAAGAGAAGACTCCCTGGAAAAAGACCTTGATGTTGGGAAAGTGTGAAGGCAACAGGAGAAGGGGACGTCAGAGAACTAGATGGTTGGACACTGTCATTGAAGCTACCAACATGAACTTGACCCAGCTCCAGGAGGCAGTGGAGGACAGGAGGGCCTGGCTTTGTCTGGTCCATGGGGTCACGAAGAGTTGGACACGCCTTAACAAACAACAACATACTTCTAAAGAGCCTTGGATCAACACATCCTCTTATAATCTCTTTCTGGTTTACAACATTTTTTAAAACTGTTATTTTAAATTTGCTTTAAGCCTTTTAGAAAGCTTGGTTGTTGATATATTATTTTTCCTGACACCCTTGTTATTGGACAGGCAAATATGTACACATTCCTAATGTTAAAATAGTATTGTCCCTCAGAAAATAAATCAAATATTTCTTATAAGTGTTCGAAAGTCGGCTTTCTTCTATTGCAAGCAAATATATGTGCTTTTTCTCCTACAGATTCAAAAAAGATGGCGAGGCTATTACATCCGAAAATATATCCATAATTATTATGCACTGAAGAAGTACCTGGAAGCTATTGCTTTGAATAATGAGATGGTCAGGTAAAGATAAAGTACTGCATGGTAAAACTTTCAATTCCTTTTTAAAAAATTTCTAAATAGTTTATGGAGCTAATTAAATTATTTCTTCATGGAAAGAATTGCCTCTATTATCCAATATATAAAGTAGACTTCTTTTACCCTCTCTTTATAATAAGCACATGCTGCCAAATTATGATCTCGGTTATACCAGTATGCATGATGCCAATATGATTCTGTTGAATTCACTGGACTGAGCCCAAAACTGAAATACATGCAACAGCACCAAAGTTATCTCCTTGCAGTTGCACAGAAGAAAATGCTCCAGACTTTTTGTGTGACTAAGCCTGTAGAATGGAATGGCACAAGAGGCCTGGGCAGAATCCTAGTTTCTTATGTAACCGTGTGACTACATAGGCATTCCCTGCCCTCCCCATCCCCCAGCTCCCCTTTGCACACCTGGTAGTGGCTGCAGGGCTGTCAAAAAAGTTATTTTGACCAAGCTGTTCTAGTGCATTATTGGGCTCCGCTGCTGAGTGAAAGCACATACTGTATCTAGCTTGCGCTTATTACGTTTTTTAGGCACACGTTCAAGACTTGCCTGTGTTTGCCAGCCTTCCCAGTTTAGTTCTGCTTTCCCATTTATATATAGATAGCATAAGTGTTGTAACTGGATGTTGTGTATAGTTTGTATTCTATTGTTTGATTCTTCATCGTGGTCTTCTGTGAATGCACACAAAGGGTTAATACCAGCGCCAGCGTTGGGCCTCTCGGAACGTTTTCTAGCTGCAAGAGAAAAGTAACAATGTTTAGGACTACCCCTACTGCGCACGCCCAGCCTAACCGTCCCTCAGTTCCATTTTTCCGCCTAGCGGTTTGGAGCCTCTCGTTTTAGCTGCGTTTATTGCTGCGTTATTGCGATCTATCTGATTTTTGGCTTTGACCTTTGCTTCGCTCACGGACTACCCTAGCGCTTTTTCCCTTCAACTTGACGACCCGGTGTACTTTCTGGCTTACTCGGACTGTGTTTGGACTGCTCTGCCTTATCCTTGGACTTGTCGTTTCGGTTTCCTTACTACCCTATGTCCCCTTCAGGGCCGTTCAGCAGGTGTGTGGTGTGCGACCGCAAAATCCCCCATCAAGACGGCCACGATACTTGCCTGTATTGTTTGGGCGAGTCGCACAATCCCAAAGCTTGCCCACACTGCAAAGCCTTCACTAAGGCCGCTCTCAAGGCTCGCCAACAGCGCCTTAAACTTCATCTGTGGGAGTCAACGTTGTCTTCCACGGCGCCCTCGGAGGGGGAAATGGCTTCCACTTCTCGAGCAGCTCCTGTTCACTCAGTCGTCTCCAAAGTTTCCAAAATGTCGAAGAAATCCGCGTCGTCGAAATCGGCCGCTCCTGCTTCACCCGAGCCTCCGGCTCCGAAAGCTAAGCCGTCGAAATCGTCCAAAGCTAAGGCGGCCGCCCAGCTTAAAATGACATCTATTCCACTTTCTCCGAGCTCGGGTTCCATCCCATCGCCGATTCTTGAGGAGTTGTCGAGGCGCTTCGGGGCCTCGGCCGAGGCACCCGCGCCTCCTCCTGCTCGACGTACTGAAGCGATACCGCCTTCGGGAAGGTCTTCCCCGACGCCGAGCCAGTTAGTCGCCGTCACTACTGGCCTCGCTTCTGCCCCACATAGCCCTTTTCCTGCGGGCCAGGGGTCGCCTCCCGTGTCGATCTCGTCCGTACACTCGGACTCGAGATCTCCTCGAGAGAAGATACCTCGATCACCTGTGCGCTCGAGGTCTAAATCTCCTCGAGGCAAACGTTCTCGCACGGAGAAGCATGACTCCCCGAGTCGGTCCCCGTCCTCCGGCCGCTCGAGGTCGAAGTCTCCTCGACAGAAACGATCGAAGAAGAGGCATCGAGCTTCCACTCAGTCCGACTCTAGCGATCGCTCGGACTCGAAATCCTCTAAGCGTAAACGCTCTAAGAAGAAGCACCATTCTCATCGACGTCGTACCAAGCACCGACGTCGGTCCTCTTCTTCCCGTTCGGCGGATTCCGACCGCCCTAAGCGTCGTAAGCACCATCGACGTCGACGCGGCCGTTCGCGGTCTCCTCCTTCGTCGTCGACATCCGCCTCTCGAGACCGGTACCGCAAAAAGATCCGGTACATATATGTCTCTTCTTCTTCGGAGTCGACCCGACCTCGACGCCGACGCCGGGCCATTCGAGCCAAAGACCACCCTCTTCCGGTACCGGTTGCCCCTCCACCGCAACCGGCCCCTCCCACCTCGGCACCGACCGTGCTCCCCGTTCGACCCCCGACAACGCAGGTCGACGTCGAGAAGCCCCCTCCAAGGAAGAAGAGGGACGTCTTCTCTTCTGATCCAGATGAGGTGTCCACGGAGCGGTCTTCTGACTCCGATCAGGAGCAACCCCCACCCTTGCCACCGCATGATTTACCTCCGGGTGATCTGGTGCTTTCCGATACTGGCGATACTCACGCTCCTTCTCCATCTGAGGATTTTTCTTCTTACTCTCAGATGATGTCCAGGCTTGCCAAGACGCTTAAATTGGACTTGAATCTCCCTTCCCCTCCGGGAGAGGACTTGTTCTTTGGAGACATAAAACGGGACAGTACCGCTCCCCCCAGTATAGCCTTTGTGCCTGTAGTTATGGAGGCCATCAAGGAATTCTGGGCTCAGCCTGCGGCTACACCTAATGTCCCTCGTCGCACAGAACACTTCTACAAGATTCATGGGGCCGATACTCATTTTCTGCTCAAGCATCCCATTCCAAACTCACTCATTGTGGAAACAAGCTGTTCAAGGCCTTCGGCCAAAGCTCATGTTACTCCAGTCGACAAGGAGGGTAAAAAGCTGGAACTCATCGGCAGGAAAATCTACTCCCTTGTCACCTTGCTACTTCGAGTCATAAATTATCAAACTGTTTTGGGAGCTTATCACAAACAATTGTGGCTCAAACTTTTGCCTGGGTTGAAAATGATACCTGAAGACACCAGGCAAGCTTTTCTTAACTCATATGAGGAAGCTCAGACGGTATCCAAGTATGAACGTCTTTCCATCAGACATGCAGCAGAAATCTCTGCCAGAGTCCTCATGTCTGCCATCTCTATCCGGCGCCATGCTTGGCTCCGTTCTGCGGACATAATGGAGGACGTCAAGTCAAAAGTTGAAAGCCTCGCCTTCGACGCTACCGGGCTGTTCAACGAAAGACCGACTCCCATTTGGAGGACCTTCATAAGGCTAAGAGAACTGCTAAGTCCTATTCTGTTCAGACTCAATCTAGACAGCGACGCCCTCAATGGCGTAAATCTTATGGACAGTATCAATCTTCCCAACAATACCGTCCTTACAAACACCTTCCTCAGCAGCGCTCTGGCCAGTCCTCTTCTTCTGTCCAGGGCTATCAGGGATACCGCCCTCGTCCGCCCCATCGCCGCCAACCTTTTAAGCCACCTGGCAGAAAACAAAAACAGTATCTTTGACTTTCGGCCCCCCGTTTTCACCCATTCACCACCTACCACCCGCCTTCAACCGTTTCTTCACAACTGGTCTGTCATCACAAACGACACTTGGGCTCTAAAAATTATTCAGCACGGTTACCAGCTGGAGTTTATAAGATCTCCTCCGCTGGGTTTCATTACTCATTCTCCCTTCGACTCCTCGCTAGAGGAAGAAATATCATCTCTCTTAGAAAAAGAGGCCATCTCTACAGTACCACCTCACGACGTACAATGCGGGTTTTACTCCCGCTACTTCGCCGTCTCAAAAAGCGGAGGAGGCATAAGACCCATCCTCGATCTAAGACTCCTCAATACTTACCTGCGACCCAGACGGTTTCGGATGCTTACCTTAGAGTCCATCATGCACTTGCTGAAAAAGAGCAACTGGTTCGTCCTTATAGATCTAAAGGACGCATACTTTCACGTCACTATTCACCCCGACCACCGCAGGTTCCTTCGGTTCATCTTTCAGGACACGGTCTACGAATTCCAGGCCCTACCATTCGGTCTGTCCACAGCTCCCCGGACCTTCACCAAGGTCATGGCTCCGGTGGCAGCTTACCTTCGTCTCAGGGGCATTCACGTTTACCCTTACCTGGACGATTGGCTCGTAGTCTCCACCTCGCGAAGGCAATCCCTGAAAGACACAAAATTCATCCTGTATCTTCTCTCCAATCTCGGTCTCACTGTCAACAAACAGAAGTCTCAGCTCATTCCCTCCAAAACAGTTCAATACATAGGGGTCTGTTTGGACGCTGTAAAGGGTCGAGTCTTTCTTCCCCCAGAAAGAATACACAAGATTCGACGAGCCATCAGGAAATTTCTTCCCGGTGCTCGGGTGACAGCCCACCACGCCCAACACCTCCTCGGCCTGATGTCTTCTACGACGCCGGCGCTCGCGCACGCTCGCCTCAAACTCCGGTCGCTCCAATCTTGGTTTCTCACCCTTTTCGACCCCATGATCGACAGTCAAAGGAAACGCCTTCGTGTCACCCCGGAGCTCACCAGACAACTCCAGTGGTGGATGTACACACCCCATCTCACGGTTGGCCGGCCCTTTCGTCCACTCCGTCTCACCGTTCAAGTTACAACGGACGCCAGTCCGTCCGGCTGGGGGGCGCACTGCGGGCGCCGCACCATTCACGCCCTCTGGACGCCTCAAGAAGCCATGTTCCACATCAATTACCTGGAACTGCTGGCGGTTATCAAGGCCTTCAAGTCCTTCCTCCCTCTCCTCCGCGGCCGCGGAGTTCAGCTAGTGACGGACAACACTACCACAATGCACTATGTCAACAAGCAGGGAGGAACCCGCTCTCATTCACTCCTGTATCTCTCCATCCTCCTTTGGGAATGGTGTTACCGTCATCATATCTACCCGGTGGCCATCCATGTAGCCACGGAGGACAACACACTTGCGGACACTCTGAGCAGGCTTCACTATCAGACTCACGAATGGGAGTTGAACCCTCTGGTCTTCCAGGACCTTTGCAACCAGTGGGGGACCCCAGTGCTGGACGTGTTCGCATCCCCTCACAACGCAAAATGCTCCCGCTATGCCTCCCGGGCAGGTCTCGGTCACCACTCGCTCGGCGACGCATTCATGATTCCATGGAACCAGGGTCTCTTGTACATATTTCCACCGATCCCGTTAATACAGAGATCCTTGATCAAACTCCGACGCTCGATGACTCCGGCCATCTTCATCGCACCCTTTTGGCCTCGCCAAGTGTGGTTTCCCACTCTAGTCAGCATGGCTGTGGACTCAGTAACCCTTCCTATGTGGCCAGACCTACTGACCCAGGAAGCAGGCGAAGTCCTTCACCCCGACCTCGACACGCTCCATCTGACGGCGTGGAGGATCGTCCAGAAATTCAGGAGGTCTTGACCAATGCCATCAAACCCTCCACGTCTCGCTTGTATGCCTACAAATGGAACAGCTTTCTGAAATTTACCCAGCAGAGGGATCTCACCTCCTCACCTGTGTCTCTTTCCACACTTCTGCAGTATCTCCGTTACCTGTTTGATTTCCACCTGTCTATCTCTACTATCAAGGTGTACCTGGCTGCGGTTGTCTTCTTTCAGCCCAGAGCTTCTCCCTCATCCCGCTTTTTCTCCCATCCTACCGTCAGGATGTTTTTGAGGGGTCTCTCTAACCTCCGACCTCCCGTTCGTCCTCCACTCCCTCAGTGGTCCCTCCATTTGGTTCTGCATGCCCTATCCAGACCCCCATTTGAACCTATGGCTACCTGTGACCTCAAAATGCTCTCTTTAAAAACGCTATTCCTAGTGGCTATCACCTCTGCTCGTCGAGCTAGCGAGTTGGCAGCTCTCCGCCATGACCAACCTTTTCTTCAGTTCTTTAAGGACAAGGTTATGCTTTACCTGGACGTCTCTTTTCTTCCTAAGGTGGTCTCCGACTTCCACGTCAACCAGCCACTTATTCTGCCAACTTTGTTTCCGTCTCCGACGACTGATGTTGAACGCATGCTCCACATGCTCGATGTTCGACGGTCCTTAGCTTTTTACGTATCCAGGACCAAAGACTTTCGCCTGGCCAACAGACTCTTCCTTTGCCACTTTGGCCCTAAGAGGGGTTGCCCGGCCTCGCCGTCCACGCTCTCTCGGTGGCTCGTGTCTACCATCGCCCTTGCCTACGAGCTCAACCACAGAGATCCTCCACAGGGACTTAAAGCCCATTCCACCCGGGCTGTTGCCTCCTCCACTGCCTTACTTCGTGGCGTCGACCTGCCCGACATCTGCCGGTCCGCTACGTGGTCTAATGCCTCTACCTTCATAACCCACTACAGATTGGACGTGAGGGCAAAAGAGGAGACCAAATTCGGGAGGGCAGTGCTAGCATCGGCTCTTCAGTGACAGCCCACCATCCGGTTAGTAAGCGTGCTAATCACCCTTTGTGTGCATTCACAGAAGACCACGATGAAGAAAGAAAGGTTACTTACCTGTAACGATGGTTCTTCAAGTGGTCATTCTGTGAATTCACACAATCCCGCCCGGCCTCCCCTCTGTCTGTCTGTCACTGGCGTCTCTCTGACTCGAGGGCCTATGGCGGACAAATGGAACTGAGGGACGGTTAGGCTGGGCGTGCGCAGTAGGGGTAGTCCTAAACATTGTTACTTTTCTCTTGCAGCTAGAAAACGTTCCGAGAGGCCCAACGCTGGCGCTGGTATTAACCCTTTGTGTGAATTCACAGAATGACCACTTGAAGAACCATCGTTACAGGTAAGTAACCTTTCTTTATTGTTGTACACCATTTTTAACTCTTCAGATATAAATGGCTTATGAATAATTATAAATTAATTGATAGGGGACTGAAAGAAGGAAGTATTGCTGGGCCAATTTAATTCTTCGTTACAGATGATGAGTTTCACTAAGAGCTGCGTGCGATAAATAATTTGCTTAAATTTCCCTCCTTGCAGTGGGCCTGGTCAAGTGCAGATCCTGATTCAGGAGCAGGTTCCCCACCTAGCCACCTCTGTTGAACCTCAATGGCTTTAAGTCCCAAAGCCATGTTGTCCTTAACAGTCCAACTTCTGGAAGACTTTCCCAAGGCACTCTCCATCCAGGTCTTGAAATCTTAGATTCGTTCTACATTAGGATGGTCTCCGTGTGCGCCCCCCCCCAAGGGCCGGCTCCTGAATCCCAAGATTTAAGGTGCAAAACTGCTGAATGCTGTTGAATGCCAAGGCATCCATAGGGAGTTCAGCATTCCCGTGGCTTCCTCTCTGCCCAACCCATGAGCCTGTCCTCATATTTACACTCAGCACTGTGCGAAACCAGTCGTCCCCAACCTTGGGCCTCCAGATGTTCTTGGACTACAACTCTCGGAAGCCTTCACCACCACCTCTGCTGGCCAGGATTTCTGGGAGTTGAAGTCTAAGAACATCTGGAGGCCCAAGGTTGGGGACCACTGCTCTAAACTGTCTTTCGTCTTGAGGGCAAATTTATGTCGAACAGACCATATGTTCCTATTCAACTCAAACATTCAGTCACTCTCACAATTGACCTACAGGGAGAGTGGGTAATTCAAGGCTTGAATTTAAAGAAAGCCAAGATGGACACAGGAAGTCTCTATAAAGCCTCTCAGTCCCATCCACCTTGACCAGGAGAGAGGTGGATGTTAGCATCTACATGAGATCCCTCTAACCCAGGGGTCTCAAACATGCGGCCCGGGGGCCATTTGCGGCCCGCCGGACAATAGTTTGCGGCCCTTGTTTTGCCTGCCCCCCCCCCGAAGCGCCCATGCGTCCTCTGCTGTCAAGAGTTAAAAAAAGCCTCGTCTCCCTCGCCGGCTCTCTCCCAAGACAACGCCTCTTGCACCCTCCATCCGGAACTGCAGCCTGCCAGCCAGCCCACCTGTCTGCCGGCTGGCAGGCTGCAGTTCCAGATGGAGGGTGCAAGAGGCGCTGTCTTGGGGGAGAGCCAGCGAGTGAGGTGGGCTGCTGGCCCCTTTTCCCTGAGCGCCTGAACCACCGCTGAGCGATGCCTGAGAGTGGAGCTCGCTCCCAGCCTGTCCTCGAAGAGCACCTCCAAGCCTCCAACAGCAGCTGCCGCCACTGCCTCTTCCAGGGAAGCGGCTCTCTGGCTCTCTTTCTCCCTCGGCACCCGCAGCACCAGCCTGGCCAGCGGCCACCTCGTCCTCTTTGTCCTCAGCTCTAGAGGCTGCCTGGGCTCACCTCGCAAAGTTTGCTCCTCTGTCGTGGTGGGGGTAGCTGCTGCTTCTGAGTGTGCTTTTTTTGAGGGGGGCCCTCAGAGGAAGGTTGCCGGACCTCCGTGTGTATGTGTGTGTGTGTTTGTGTGTGTGTGTGCGTGCGCACCTGTGGGGATCCCCGCCCCATTCTGTTTAATTTCATGGGTACCGGTGGGGGCTTTTCTCCTTTGGCAAGGTGAATTCTGTGAGGGATTTTTAAAATAAATTTATGTCATGCCCTTTCCCCCCCACCAGCTAGGCAGTCACCAGTGCTCCCTCCCTTCTCCACTTCTTTGTCCTGCTGGTGGTGGTGGTGGTGGTAGTGAAGAAGGAGCTGGAGGGGGTCGTGGCTGGCATCCCTCCTCTTCCTCCTCCTCGAGGCCCCAGCCGGTCTAAGGAAACTCCTGGGCGGCTTCCCAGGCTCTTGCTCCGCTTGGTGGAAAGTATGATGCAGCCCAGACTCACCCAGACTCTGCCTCCAGCAGCCCCCAGGTAAATTGATTTGAGACCCCTGCTCTAACCCCTTCTGGGAGGAAGGGAAAGTGCCCACATCTCTGCATGCAGCAAGGCCCAATGTCTCACATTAGGACTGGTGAATTTACTCCATAAAAATACAGTAACATTTTGCATCATTTAGTTTTCACTGTCAATACAGGTAGTAAAAATGAAATGGAAAATCCTATGGCAGCCAAAAACACAAATCATTCCTATTTATCACAAGATGAAAAAGCTACTATATGTCTAGATAGCCCTATTTGTCTCTGTTTTTGTTGTTGTTGTTAACATGTACATTCATGTTTTCCTAGTGAGACAGCGCTACTTACAGAGATAAATTAGTTTGCTTAATTCAAGAGCTGGGGGTGCACTTGCTAGATGTATAGACTTGTAATCTGTAGCTCTATATACAAAAATTGCCTTAGTTATGAACAAGAAAATAATGTAATGAAATTAAAAGCTAATACAGAGATACATCTTGGGAGCAATAAAGCAAATAATAGGAAAACTTGCAATATAGTCAGTTTGTCTTCTATTTTTACAGTCTCAATTTTTTTATTATTTAATTATTAAATATTTATTTATTATTCACTTATTCAACAGGGATTAGTGCAAAGTTCTGTAACTGGGGGAAAAACCAAATGCACAGTTACAAGATGGGGGATACCTGGCTCAGTAATACTACATGTGAGAAGGATCTTGAAATTACTGTAGATCAAAAGTTATGAGCAAACAGTGTGTTGTGGCTGTAAAAATGGCAAATGCTATTTTAGGATGTATTAACAGAAGTATAGTCTCCAAATCCCATGAGGTATTGGTTCCCCTCTATTCAGCACTGGTTAGGCCTCATTTAGAGTAATGTCCAGTTCTGGACACCACACTTGAAGAAGGATGGCAACAAACTGGAGCAAATTCAGAGAAGGGCAGCAAGGATAATTGGGGCTGGAAACCAAGCCCTATGAGGAAAGACTGAAAGAACTGGGATGTTTAGCCTTTAGAAAAAAAGACTGAGAAGGAGATATGATAGCATTTTTCAAATACTTGAAAGGTAGCCATACAGAGGAGGGGCAGGATCTTTTCTCAATCATCCCAGAGTGCAGATCACATAATAATGGGTTCAAATTACAGGAAGCCAGATTTAAGCTGAATCTTAGGAAAAGCTTGTTAACTGTTAGAGCAGTACGACAATGGATCCAATTACAGTGATGCCTGGGCTTACGAAATTAATCCGTACTGGACCAGTGGATGTAACTCGAAAATTTTGTAAGCGGCTGGAGCATTTCCCATGGGAATGCATTGAAAACCATTTAATCCGCTCCAGCCCCACCAAAAAAATAAATAAATCCTGGGCTTCCAAAGCTGCACCCACTGCCCACTGCCTCCTGTCCCATTGCCTTCTGCCTCCCGTCTCCATGGGGACAGGAGGTAGAGGGCACTGGGGACAGAAGGCAGAGGGCAACGGGGACGGGAGACAGAGGGCAGTGGAGGGGGTTTGGAAGCCCTGGAAGCCCAAAGCTGGCAGCGGGCATGGAGGTCGGGGCAGCTTTTGGCTTCCCAGGCTTCCAAAGCTGCACCCACTGCCCTCTTCCTCCCGCCCCCGTTGCCCTCTGCCTTCTGTCCCCGTGGGGATGGGAGGCAGAGGGCAGCAGGGATGGGAGGCAGAGGGCAGCAGGGGAGGCTTTGAATTTCCTGCCCTTTCCCCCTGCTTTTCGTACATCGAAGCTCTGGCTGTAAGTCGAACCAAAACTTTGCGGCTGGAGCTTTTCGTACCTCAAAATTTTCGTAAGTAGGGACATTTGGAAGTCGAGGCCGCACTGTATGTTGGGAGGTAGTGAGCACTCCAATGCTGGAGACATTCAAGATAAAACTGGATAACCATCTGTCAGATCTGCGTTGACTTGGATTGCTGCCATGAGCAGGGGGTTGGACTCCATGGACTTAAAGGCCCCTTCCACCTCAATTATTCTATTATTCTAAATTAAATTATTTATATGCCACTTTTCTCCCCATAAGGGACCCAGTGTGGCTCACAACAGATAAAATAACAAAATTAAAAACACTGTGTAAATATCATGTTAAAAAAATTAAACATAAAGATTAAAGTATCACGTATACAAACAATTCATAAGCATTTCAAAAACATAAAGCCAATATATATATTGGCTTTAACTGTTACTTACAGCATTTAATGTTTTACTTGCTGCATTAAAGGTATGAAATGAGCTGAGAAAATTATGTAACTCCAGATTAGGCAGAAGTCATAAGAGCCTGTTCTATCCACAGACCCTCTGCCATGGCCTCATTATGCCTCATTGGAAAGAAGTTTCACGGAGACGCTTTGGATTAAACAATACATTAAGAACAAATATGGGATTCCCAGTAGTGGCTGAATCCTGTTGCAGTTATGCAAATAACGTAACTTTTGGAAGCAAATTGTTGTACGCTAACAAATTTCCTTTGACTTTGTTGCATTTGGAGTTGTATAACTCAATGTCCAGCCTATGAAAATTTCTTAAATTATAGCAGTTGACCTTTAAAGGTTATGTCGTTTGCGTAACTGCACAACAGGATTTCAGCCAGTGTTTTCTTTGTAACACTACTGCAGGGCAAAGAGAACATGAAGAGGAGAATTGAGCAGTTTCCAATTCTCCCCTATGAATACCAACACCAAGGATCCCTCCAAGGTGCACAAGTGCATGCATACACTTGACTCCACCTCCCTCCACACAGTATTCCTCCTCCTCCACACAGCCCCTCTGGTTCTAGTTGCAACAGAACTCCATGCATATGCAGGAGGGTGGAGTTGTGGGTGCACGCACAGGAGAAGTGCAAGAGAGAGGTGGAGCTCTGCCCAGCAGGGCTGAAAATTAGAGGGTACATTGTCCACCACTCATTTTAACTCTTTTTTTTC
Organism: Pogona vitticeps; assembly: GCF_051106095.1. Lineage (NCBI taxonomy): Eukaryota > Metazoa > Chordata > Lepidosauria > Squamata > Agamidae > Pogona > Pogona vitticeps. The sequence goes on from NC_135783.1 coordinate 33,088,449, forward strand.
TCTAGGTGACTTCTGACATTTGTGGAACACAATTGATATGAGAGTGCTTAAGGGAGAGAATCAGTGGACAGGAGAAAGTTTAAAAATTCCTCTCCCATTCGCTGATTCTGTACTACATATCATCCATGGGTCCTGTGTTCATGGAGCCATGTTTGCCAATGAACTGTGTACTGTAGTTTTCTTATCCCAAGCAATCTGGACAGAGGCAAATAGCAGTTCATTTTTAAATCAAGGATATATCACAAAACTATATTCTTATTATCCCATTTGTACTGTAGAAGTCTGGGCTCAGCTTTAATTCAAAGCCCAAATTGAAAAATAGTTATTCAGCTATTCTGCCAAATGTTTAATAAAGCCCCCAGCAAGTTAAAATAGCACCTTTTATTTTTGACTTTGGAACACACTCAAGAGTTCAAATAAACTTGCAATCTTATATCCTTCTCCCAGTCTTGAAATATCTTTGAAAAAAATATCTGCTTTATTCTGGTGTAATCTATTTTGATAATTTATACCCCACCTTATCTTTATTAATGAATGATGATGAGTTGACAAAAGAATGTTTGCAAACAACATGTCAATATTTGTTTCTGTTCACGGCTCCCTATGTTCCTTCAACTGTAACCAAGACACAATGCAGAAGTTCTTTAGGGGCTGTTGCTAGCACGGCCAACATCTAGATCTCTGCGTAAGGCTCTGTCCACTCTGGATAGACCAGAAAAAGCCTGCAGGCTAGAACACCTGCTACGTTTCTTCATGCAACATTTATCACTGTTTGGCAACTCAATAATAGCTTGGAAATTGGTGGTGGATGTTACACATGATTCTGAGTGTCAAGGTCTGGATGTTTGCCATAGGTGATTGCGTCAGGTAGCTGACTTTAATAGTCAGGAGCTACAAATATGAGTTAGAGATGAGGCTCAAGTAGAAGTGAGGCTGGTAAGCAAGGAAAGATTATGCTTCACTGACTAACTAAAGGCAGAAACGTACAGTATGTATTCTTATTGTTAGTCCTACCCAAGCCCATCTAAAATCCTGAGGCTGCTTGCCAGTCATAGAGGTCAATCTCTTTTTCTTTGTTTCCTTTTATTCCTCCAGAAGGACTGTTGGACCTGAACACAAGCAGTATTGGGTGGCTAGATGGATGAGATATGGTCCAGACCCCAGAACCCCTTTTAGATTCTTTAATAATGGGAATGATGATGAAGGTGACATGCCATCCAGCTGATTTTGATTTATGGCAACTGTTTCCCAGTTTTTCTAGGTACTGAGTACTCAAATATGGTTTACCGTTCTCCTCTTCTGGAGGTGCCCTGGGACTGTGCAGCTTGCCCAAGGCTGCCAACGCTGGCTCTTCTCCTGAGAATCAAATTCCCAACCTCTGACTTTGCAGCTAGATACTTAACCCATGGAGCTATCCAACAAACTGTCAGTTTCTTTAGAACTTTGTTATTTTACTAGAAGGAAGATTATTTCAACTTTTTAAAAAAAGCTAGATGCTCACCAAGCAAGAGTTTGAAACTGGATGTGATTGGTTTTGAAAATGTTAAGAAGTAGATTCCCACAGTAGATAGTGTAGGCGATTAAACAGGATTGTGCTTTGTCCTGACAGCTGTCCAGACCCAAATCCTTATTCGGATTAGATACTGAGTGTGTGTGTATATTTTTCCACAACTCATTCTGTAACTGATAGAATGCTAAAAGCGGCCATTTAGTCCTCCTTCACGCAAAAAGTAAATTATTTTTATACACGCTGTAATTATTCTTGAGGAATGTTTGACAACTGGATAGCTGATTGCCTTAGGTCTCTGGCTACAGAGCCAGAGGCTGGGAGTTCAATTCCCCACTGTGCCTCCTTGAGAGGGGCTGGACTCAATGATCCAGCTCTGCAGTTCAAGGGTGGTGGTGGTGGTGGTTACTTCAAAGGGTGTAGAAGATAGTGTTCTGCCTTTTGCAAACATATTACAACCGTGCTCTGCTTCTGCACTGGTGACTTATTTTCAGGCATAATTTAGGCAGGTGATTTTCTGCTACCAGTGTTTTCATTGAATAGCACCTCGATGGTGATGGGGTAGGGAGGTCTTGAAGCAGCTCCACTGTGGTAAGGAAACAATTCAGAACAGTTTGGCAGCTGAAATGTCTCTATATTTATGGACTATCTTTATATTTATGGACACTTTCCATCCTGAGCAGGGGTAGGATGTGTGTGGCTCTGCAGATATTGTTGGACTGCTGCTCCAAAAGCCCTGGGCGATACAGGCAACGGGAAGGGATGGTGGGATTTGTAGTCCAGCATCATCTGGAGGGCCACATGTTCCCCACTTGTGTCTGAGAAATTGATTTTGCTGTTAAAATCTGAGCCTCGGTATGTGTCACACTTTTATATCACTCCAAATGAAACAGATTCCACAGTCATCGTCTTTATCTAAAGTGGGATCTTAACTGTAAAGTTAAGTAGAAAAGAAGGGAAAGGTGCAGTTTCATTAAGCTCTAACATATCATTGGCTGTCAGGCTGGCCTTGTTACGCTGTCCATCCTCATTTAACTATCCCACAAGATCTCTTAATGAAGTTAAGCCCCAAGTTCACTCCAATAATTCTGTGGCAAGAGTTTGTGCAATGTAACAATTCATCACTTGTCAGGAAGGCACTTTTAGTTTATACATTTAATAAGGGCATCCTCTAGCTTGGTTAATTAGAAGTGAACAGTTTGCATATTTACTAAATGTGGAGTGTCATTGCCACCACGGCCTATTGCCTACATGAATTATTTCTCTATCTGCAATAAACAGCTGGGTAATTATTACTGCCATAATCAGATAAATTCCCTCTGTAAGGCTTTTCTTACATGGCAATTCTTTGAACTCATCCAAAGCTGAGCAAAATTTATGAACTCCGGCAGCTAGGCCACTTTTTCATGGTATAGTGTCCCTATTTCAAGGACACATGTAGCATCATAAATATTGTGTAAATTAGGGGGATGAATATGATCACTTTTAATATGTCTGATTTTTCAGAATACAATTTATAGGTTGAAACTGATTAAATAATCATTCTGATTTGATCTAGTTGTAGGTAGCTAACAGGCAGACCATCTATATTTCAAAGGTATAGATGCCGGCCCTAGGTCTAGAAGTAAAAACTTCAGGGAGATAAGCAGCTAGAGGGAAGCAGGAGTTGCCTTATTTACATTAATTGGTCTGTTATTCTGGTGCTTTTCTCAGTTTTCCTTGAATTTCGAAGCAATTGTTTTGTCAGGTGATTGAGAGTATCACTTTTCACGTCACATCTAATCACAGAATTAAAATAATGCATTTTGTCTCTTGCAAGAATATATTGATGAGTCTCCCTAGTTAAGAGTTGACTAATTCTTTATGCCTGTAAGTGAGTTGTGCACCTCCTGAGCCATCCCATCTATATAAGTTTTGTTTTGTTTTAAATAAGCTCTGGTTCATTTTCCTGATTTGGCTTCATGGTTTTGTTTTCCCAGTTTGGAATAGCAATGGTAGGCAATGACTCTTCACTACAGTGGTACCTTGCTAGATGACGATCCCGCTGTACAACGAATCCACAGGACAGTGACTTTTTGTGATCGCTATAGCGATTCGCAAAATAGTCATTCCTATGGGGGAATTCCGCTGGACATCGATTAGGTCCGTGCTTCGGGACCGTTTATTCGCAAGACGACGATGTTCATCGGGTTCCTAAAATGGCTGCCCTGTGCATCACAGGGCAGCCATTTTAACAGCTGATCAGCGCTCGTAAAATGGCTTCCCCTATGAGCGATCTTCACTGGACGACAAGGTAATTTCCCCATTGGAACACATTAAATGGGTTTCAGTGCATTCCAGTGGGGAATTGTTATTTGCATGACAACAATTTCGCTTAACAGCGATTTTCCCGGAACGGATTATTGTTGTCATGCGGGGCACCACTGTACTCTATATTAAGAAAGAGACAATAATAAGTCATTAAGTGGGAGAGCTATGTGAAACAAGAAACAATATAAAGAAAGTACATTAAATCAATGTGCAACACACGAAGGAGGAGACAACACATGAATGCAGAGGGCACCTCTTTTTTTAGTAGCTGTATTTTGACTGATTTCTGTAAAGACTTAGCAACTTGAGTTCACTGTCACAGAGTGTGATAAAATAATCACAATCCACTTCCTCCCCTAAGTCGCAGCTTCCCCAAGACATGCCCCACTCTAAACCTTCCTTGAATTCATGCCATTCTCATACAGTAAAGATGCTAACTCTTATAGTGAAACTTTATGCTCCCTAGCTGCTATTGCCAAGCTCCCAACCACTAGTAGGAAGGTCTTAAACCTTCAGTACATGATTTTTTTTACATGCTAGCATCATTACAGTCTTTTTTCCACTTTGGGCAAAATCCTGTTGGGATTTTATACCAGCAAAACGTCTGGGAGGGAATTGTTTCAAGTTAAGAAATCACCATGAACATTATTGCATGCTAAGTTGCACAACTCTGTACACAGCACTTAAACTCTACAATAATCTCTTAACTTCATTTGCATTATTTTCAGGTGTAACTAACAGGAGTTTGGCCACTGTGCCCTCATAACAGTAATAGAGAGGATAGATTTCTGTTCTTCTACCCATTGTAACACTTACTGGCCAAAATCCTGTTGCACAATATAAGCAAAAGTCGGAACTTTCATTCCATTCCTCTCATGTAAATAAAAACCTCCAGCTCTGATTCTCAGGGCCATGTATGCACACTAGCTTGGTGCACCACTATATTATGAAATAAAATTTTTTTCAGCCTCTTACATATGTTCTAAGTGCGCCTTTGTGGACAAATGCACAAGACAGGCCAGTTGCTACTAGGTTTTTCAGATCCAGTGACTGAATTTCTGTTTATTTATGTATTTATTTATTTATTGGATTTTTACCCCGCCCCTCTAGACCATGTCTACTCGTTGCTTAGCGTAGTAAGTTGCACTAGTACAGTCCCACTGAATCAGTGGGGATTTGCTAAGGCAACTCCCTCCTCCATTGATTCAAATGGATGAAAGTTTGGAAAGGAATTGAAAAGTCCAGCTCACTGATCCTTGTTGTTCGATTAGCAGCTCAGAGTACACTCCTTTCTATACTTATCTAAGGATAAGTTCCACTCAGCACAGTGCAACTTCAATAAGTATGCACAGGATTGCAATTAAATGGTTGCTGGCTTTATATTTTAGGATGGAAACATGCAACGGAAAGCTGCAGAAAATGGAGAAAAATATTACTTTTGAAATCATTGTTATTAAGATTCATTTTGAAGCTGAACAAATGTGTCAACATAATACACAGAATCCAATAAACATGGTGGGGAGATTATTGAAGAGGATAATGCTTCAGGGACACCTGTGCCTTTGGAGTTCTTTTACAGATGTGTAGGATGGGGAGGTCTTTTGACAGTATAATTGTCATCCTGTCAGCAAGCCGTCCTGTGCACTGGCAAAGTAACACTTTTGCAAAACACAATACTTTTGGCTGATTTTATGACCCTAAATCTTTTAAAATGTGGTGGTATTAAATGTCCTTTATATTTTATTTTGGGCTAAACCCAATTGTTACTTCCAAGTAGAATAGATCCTGTGGATCAATGGGACTTTTATAAGTCAGCATATACATAAATTCCGTTAATTCGGGGTTCCACTCCAGTTGGGATTAAACAACTGGAATTATTTCACCCTTGTATGTTGCCTTTAAAAGGATTTGGCTGGGAGGGACTGGGGTGAATGTCAGTCAATCCCGAAGCAATCAGTTGTTACCTCTCTGTCTCAGATTTTTGAAGAGAGACACACCTTTCTACTTGAGAATTCTTTTCCCCCTCTTTTTAGTCAGACTGACAAGTGTCAATCAGAAGTGTACTGTCAGCTATATAGTTGGACTGTAGTCAGTTAGAATGTAGTCATGTAGTGAGTCGGAATGCAGCTAGTGAATCCTTTCCTGTAACCAACTAATATTTTTCTACACAATGCTCTTTGTGATCTCTGAAGAGCTGTGAATAAAACGGAACTTTTTACTCTTTTCTTACCAGAGTCTTTTAGTGAGTTATTGAGATAGTAACTGACAGTTGAGGAGAACTTACCAACAAGAGGTGGTTGCTGTGGGAGTCTTGAAGTTAATTCTGCTCTGTAGGTCTCTGAACTTCATCTTCTGCATAGCTAAAAACTTTTAAGCAACAAAATGTTCACACTCTGGTACAGTGGTGCCTCGCTAGACTATGATAATCTGTTCCACTGAAATCGCTGTTTAGCGAAATCATTGTCTAACGAAAAGCATTTCCTCATTGGAATGCATTGAAACCTGTTTAATGCGTTCCAATGGGGAAGAATCGTCGTTGTCTAGCGAAGATCGGCCATAGGAAAGCTGCTTTGCGAACCGCCGGTCAGCGGTTTAAATAGCTGTCTTGCAAAGCTTGGGTCCCGAAAACACCCGTTTTGCGAGCACGAAGGGAGCGGTCAAAATCATTTTCTAGCGAAAATTGGTTTGTGAAGCAGGGACCAAACATTGTCCAGCGAAATTCCCCCATAGGAATCACTGTTTTGCGAATCGCTATAGTGATAGCAAAAAATCAACGTCTAGCGAAAAAACTGTAATGCGGGGTAACTGTCTAGCGAGGCACCACTGCAATAGATTCAACCTTTTGTTATTGTTTTATTGTATGTAACTTAGAAACTCAAATTGTACAGTGTGGCTAATGCTTGAAATACAGATAATTGTGATAAAGAGAAAATCATTATTTTTATTCTGATCATAGAACATTTATGTATTACAGTATTGCCCCATTTAATGACGAAACCACTTTATGATGAAACTTTTTGCGATTGCTTTTGCGATCGCAAAATGATGTTTCCTATGGGGGAATTTCGCTTTGCGATGATTGGTTCCCTGCTTCGGGAACCGATTCTTCACAAAACAACAATTTTCCAACCGATTGGCGGTTTCAAAATGGCCACCGGGTAAACAAAATGGCCCCCTGTTGTTTTCTGGGACAGATTCCTCGCTGCACAGGCAGGGAAAATAGCCGCCCTATGGAGGATCTTCGCTGGATGGTGAGTTTACAGCCCTTTGGAATGCATTAAACGGGTTTTAATGCGTTTCAATGGTTTTTTTCTTTTTGCATTACGGCGTTTTCGTTCTACAGCGATTTCGCTGGAACGAATTAACGTCTTAATATGAGGCACCACTGTATTTGTTACTCATGTTGATATATATTTCCCATTTCTACACTTGGAGAGATTCTCAAAATGTTTAAGAAGGAGAAAGGCACTAAATTTTCTTTTCTACAGTTATGTCTTCTGGATTATCACCCAAGTGCAGTTCCATACACTTTCTAATTTTAAGTATACATATGATTTATACTTTCTTCTACATGTCTTTGCCTCATTTTCCCTTTTGCTCAGGCTAACTGTGCTGGTGAAAGCAGTTCCTAGGGCAGGACACTACACCAGTGACTTGTGCAGCACTGCCTGTGACACTGATGCAGGCCAAATGTGTGAAGCATTGGAAGATGCTAATGTAGCAAGATGAGAAAGATCAGCTTGCAGATGCTGTATCTATGGTCTCTAAAAATAACTGTTAAGTAGATCAGATTTACTACGTACATTGAATATTATTGGTTAAAAAAACAATAACTAATTGATGGATTGAATTGATATTTGCACTCCATTGAATCAACAGCAATACGTTGTGATACTTCTCAGTTACTCCAATGATCACATGTTCAGTTACATGTTTTGGTGGATAGCAATGTGATCTATAAGGAAGTTAAAATTGATGCAGGTTAACACCTTTCATGCTAATGTTACCTATTGCCTACACTGCAGGAATTTTATGATTTGGGATCTGTGCCGCTTTGCATCACAATAACTGTTTGGTCTTTCCTTTCCTAGGCAAGTTGTGCTACTTATTGATTTATCTGACATTCCATTTGCTTTATATAATACTACAAATTTATAGGTATTCACTTAAAAGGTTGGAAAATTCTTGTTAAGATCCGAACTGTAATATTTTGATATGATTCAATAAAAGGATGTCAGCATAGATCTGTAAAATGTTGGTGCTCTGCGTGTCGCCATTATAATCTGAATACTGCTGACGTAATTGTGGAAAGACATGCATCAAGGTGCTAGAAAAATAATATGTGTGTATTTTTAACATTTACAGAAACAAAAGGAGCACTGTCAACTAGATTTGCATCTCATAGCTGAAACCAACACCATTGCATACTGCATAAATGAAAACTCAGAAATAACAATAAGTTACCTTGGCACATGAATGTGTTTTATTTTTAATACTTAAACAAAAGTGAAAAATTCACTGCCTACTACATTTGTTGTCTATAATCTTAGTTGAATTGTGATGACAAGTGCTAAGATATGAATGCATTTAATAAGTGAAAAGATTTAAACAATTGTGACATTTTATACTTCTGCTCCTATTTCTCCAACTTTCCCAAAGCATTATTAGCCCATCTCTTTTTCTGTCTCCATGTTTTACAGCATAGTGTCAGTCAGTGGAGCACATAGATATTTTTCAGGGGGGAGGCGGATCTGTTCCAATCTGTCACTGCATCATCATCGTCCTAGAACTGCAGAGTTGGAAAGGACCCTAGGGATCATCAAGTCCAGCCCTTGTCGAGGAAATCAAACTTCCAACCTCTGGCTCTGCAGCCAGAGACCTAAACCACAGAGCTATCCAGCAGGTCATATGATGGCCAGAATCCTATTGGTAGTCCCAGGTAAGTAGACCCACTGAATCAGCTGTTGAAAGGTAAATCAATATTTATGCTTATCCCATTAATTCAGTGGTTGTACTTTAACTGGGACTACAAATAAGATTCTGGCCAAAAGAGTTTTATATCACCTTGAAGACTTTATTTTATATCAGTTTCCATGGACTGTCCCACAGAAGATGGGCTGCACTTCATGAAAACTGATGCCAAATGGAAATGTTAGTCTTTAATATGCCAAAAGGTTCTTCATTGTTTTCATGAACAATGCAGTCCTATAAATGGTTGTTGTGGGTTTTCCACACTGTTTGCCCATGTTCTTAAGGTTTTTCTTCCTAACGTTTCGCCAGTCTCTGTGGCCGGCATCCTCAGAGGACAGGAGTCAGAACTCTGTGCTCTGGTTCAGTATTTTGGATAGCTGAGTATTTTTTATAGCTGTGGGATCAGCTTTTGTCCTTTTCAGGAGGTTGGGTGATTACGGGATCAACATGTTTTTTGTTGTGGCTGTATTGTTGTGATAAGGGGGAGAGATGATCTGTCACTGTGATTGATGGGTGTCATTAGCTGGTCTTTTGTCTGCAGTGATCATGGGTCCTTGTGGCAGGGTAGAGTTTGTTGACCTTTTGCAGGCTGTATTTTTCAGTGCTGAGAGCCAGGCTTTGTTGAGTTTTAAACTTTTTTTTTTTTGTTGAAGCTCTGCTGGTGTTTGTGGATTTCAATGGCTTCCCTGTGTAGTCTAACATAACGATTGCTGGTGTTATCCAGTATTTCTGTGTTTTGAAATAGAATTTCATATCCAGCTTGTTTTAGGGCATGTTCAGCTACTTTCTGGTTGTTTTAGTCTGCAATGTCTCTCATGTTCTTTGATTCTGGTGTGTATGCTTCGTTTTGTGGTTCCAGTGTATACCTGGCCACAACTGCAAGGTATCCGGTATACTTCTGCAGTGATGAGGGAGTCCCTTTTGCCCTTTGCTGACCGTAACATTTCTTGTATTTTTGTGGTGGTCCCGAATACTGTTTGTAGGTTGTGTTTTTTTTCAAATGTTTCCCCATGCAGTCTGTGACCCCTTTGATGTATGGCAGAAATACTTTATTTGTGGGTGGCTGTTTTTCCTCTTCAGTTTGGTGTTGTTTTCTTGGTTTGATGGCTCTTGTGATTTCATTTTTGGAGTAGCCATTTGCCTGTAGGGCCCAATTCAGATGTTTGAGTTCGGTGCTGAGATATTGAGCTTCACAGTTCCTATTTGCACGGTCTACCAGTGTTTTGATTATGCCTCTTTTTTTGCTGTGGGTGGTGGTTGGAGTTTTTGTGTAGGTGCCAGTCTGTGTGGGTGAGTTTTCTCTAGACCCCGTGTTCCAATAGGAGATCAGTTTTGCGTATGACCAAGACATCTAAGAAAGGGAGTTGCCCCTCTATTCCTTTTTCCATGGTGAATTGTATATTTGGTTGGATGCTATTGAGATGGTTTAGGAATTCTTCCAATTTTTCTTAACTGTGGTTCAAAATTGCGAAGGTATCATCCATGTATCGGAACAAGACTGGGTGTGAAGGGTGCTGAAGCCAGGGTCTGTTTTTTGAAATGTTTCATGTAGAAGTTTGCTATGACCGGGCTAAGGGGGCTCCCCATGGCCACTCCATCTGTCTGTTCATAGAACTCATTATCCCACTGAAAATAGCTGGTTCTTAGGCAATGTTGGAAAAGGGCCTTGATGTCTTCTGGAAAGACCTGCTGGATGGGTGTCAGAGTGTCTTTTATCAGTACCTTGGTGAATAGGGATACTACGTCAAAACTGATCAGTTTTTCCCCGGGGTTGAGTTTTAGGGTGCTGACCTTGCTTATGAAATGTCCTGAGTCTTTTATGTAGGATGTAGCTACTACGTAGTAAATAAAAAAAGCGCTAAACATATAATTATGTCCTGTCATTTCCAACTCCTGGAGACCCTCCCAAAGGTTTCCTTCTGGTGCTACTTTGGGACCATGCAGCTTTCCCAAAGCTACAAAGGTGGCAGAGGACATCTCCAGCAGCCATACACACTCCAGGTGATTGTGGCTTTCCCCTCTCCCAAGAGGTACAATAGGGTTTTGAACTCCCAGGTTGTTAGCTAGGCATCCCTACCCACTGAACTAGGCAGGGCATAACTTAAGCAAAACCTAAATTAATCGACTGAAATGAACAGGGAAAATGTGTAATGTGAATAGTGCACATTAAAAAAAAATCATGCTCTTTTCAAGAGAAGCATGAATGAAAAGTAATAAGGCTAGCAATGTGAGAAAGCAAATTGAAAGAAACCCAAGCCCTTGTCAGACATTCTGTTTTCAATGGATCCATGGGGAGCACATTAGCTGCCTCACATATCAATGTATCCATTTGGTCATGCTCCCCCTGCTTCTCCATGCATTGAGTCATATTGAAGGGCTCCCACATGTCTATAGCTATGAATCCAACTGGAGAGCAATGACCAAAAAGATATAGCAACATTGGGATGTAGTTAGCAAATCCCAGCTGACAAGTTCACCGTGCATGGGAGCTGCTTATTTGAAGAAGGTTCTGGAACTTGATTGACCCACTAAATTCCCATTTGTTCATTGGGCCTGCCATAATGTTATTTACTACACTAGGCAATAGGATTTTGGCCATTATGTTATTAGGAATCAAGCTTTCCATGGATTATTTCTTCACTTTATGCCCTCTTTGAGAAACAATGGCAATGTAGAGAAAACTGGATGTTGATCAGATGTCCTAGCTTCATGCTGTTGTGGATATTTCTCTGGCCTAGTTCCCTTCCTAATGTAATAAAGTAGTGTCTGGTTAGAGAATTTTTGTCTTATTTAGGAGAATTCCTCTGAAGCATACTTGTCCTCCTGCATCATGCCCGGTCTTACTAATCTTTGAAAGATTTTAGCAATATTTTTCTACTGTTTCCTTTAAAGAGAGAGAGAGAAGGGGCGGGGAGAGAAATGAGAACAATGCATTTGGTCTTTCAACATTTCACAGTTTTCATAATATATGGGAGGCATAGTCCTAGAACTAAAATAGTTTAGATCTTTTCATTTTATGGAGTAGTTGAGTCTTTGTCAGATGTCCTGTTTGAATGTAGACTCCACAGAGATGATTGTAACAGACTTTTCTGTCCTGTTATGAGAAAATGCCCTGAAGGCCATTCACATGGTATTTGGAGTATTTGTTGGCAGGTACAAACCAAGTAGTTACAAAATCTGTAGCCAAGTTCCTGTTTTCTGTTGTAAGCTCTCATAAAAAGGCCTTTTAATGCAACTGTCTACTTTTTCTAAATATGGGAATGTTTTAATAATTCTCTTTATTTTGTTCTTATTGTTGCATTGTTTAACTTGGGTCTGTAATCACATAATAAATGATTTATTTGAATTGAATTAGTTTCTGTGAGCAGATGAGGAAATGATTTGCAGGATTTTTTGGCATTGATCTCCACAAATAAGGAAATTGTATGTATATACTCTCAGATGTTTTATAATTCCTTATAATTTATATCCCACTTTTGCTCCAGTAAACTCATGGTGGTATACTCGTCCCCACTTAATCTCACAGCTTTGTGAGGTGGCTTCACTAAGAGATCAAGACAGGCCCAAGATCATCTCGTTTCATAGCTGAATGAGGAGTTGAATATAGGTCTTCTGAGTCTTAGACCAACCACTACCTCACATTGGCTTTATCAGAGTACAGTAAAGGGGAAATATAACAACATTAGTACAGTGGTGCCTTGCATAGCAACGATAATCGGTGCAGCAAAAATCGCTGCAAAGCGATATCGTTGCTATGCGATTTCAAAAAGCCCATAGGAATGCATTGAATCCCCTTCAATGCATTCCTATGGGCTTCAGACTCACCTTTAAATGAAAATCCTCCATACGGCAGCCATTTTCGCTGCCCGGTAAGCAAGGAATCTGTCCCAGAAAACAGCGGGCGGCCATTTTTTTACCCGGCGGCCATTTTGGAACTGCCGATCAGCTGTTAAAAATCATCGCTTTGCGATGATCGGTAAGTGAAACAGGGTACCCGATCATCGCAAAGCGATTTTTCCCTATTTAAAACATCGCAATGCTATCACAAAAGCAATCGCAAAATCTTCGTCGCTATGTGATTTCATCGTTAAACGGGACGCCCGTTAAGCGAGGCACCACTGTATATAGGTGTAATTGGGAAACAGGTTCCTAAATGAAATTACAGAAGGAAGCTTGACTTAAAAATGGGCTCTCTTGTTTCATTTCTGGCTGAAAGCACTGTCCTACAAAATCCCATCCAAATAGTAAATGATTCCCCTCCATCTAATTTTTAAACCAGGCTTAGTGGAAGGTCTGTTGAGGACAGAAAAAAACATATGTTTGTATGATGTACTCTATAATAAATGAGTTTGTTAGATTAAAAACTAAAAGCAATCCAGGCATCCTAGGGCACCACAATTATTGGGCAATCGTTTTTAAACTAAGTAACAATTGTTTTTAAAATGAAGTTGAAAACTGCAATCTTTGAAGAAGTGATCCTACTTCAGCATGGTGCTGGATGTAGTACCTCTTCTAAAATGGTAGCAGCTGCAATCATTAAAAAAAGGATGCCTTTTTCATTTGCATTTTTAGTCATAATCTCACTGTCATAACTGAAGGACCTAAATCCATTATCACACTGGCAGTATAGTGGTAAGATAATGTCTATTCTATCTCTTTCCCTCTCCATCTCTTAAAACTGACTGTGGAGGGTTTCCCAGCCCTCAAGAGTCTGTTTTGGGAATGCATGTAAAGGAGAATTGCCCATCCCATTTCCTCTGGATTCTGCTGTTCTGCCAGCAGAAGTCCCAAGATTAGATACTATCCACAATCATATGATCACTAAAGTAAGATGTCTTTAATGGGATGACAGTAAATTATGTCTTTTCTTTCTTGATGTGTTATAGATGAAAAATGGGAAAATTTCTGTCTTCACTTTCTAAATCTATTTGCTCACATTATAGACCCTTCAGATCCATTTCCTATTTGGCTACATTATGATATCAACAGCGTGGTACACAAGTTTAGGTCTGCCCTCATATCTAATTTGCTGTTGGCAGCAATGCTACAACTTGGCTGATTGAGATGTTATTCTTCCCTCCATTCAGCTGTTTGTGGCTTGGCAAAGTGTGCTGTTTGTCTATCACTAACAAAACTAAACACCAAGTTAAGGTCAGTGAGAAAGCATTAAATTGGAAACTGCTATTTGTTGTTGCAATTTGCTGTCAACTCCCTTGCTGCTAATGGCGACCCTGTGAATTAATGACCTCCAGAAGATATTGTCATTAACAGCCTTGCTCAAGTCTTACAAACTAAAGATCATGGCTTCTTTTACTGAGTCAGGCCACCTCATGTTAGGTCTTCCTATGTTCCAGCTCTTTGTATGCTGTACTCTGTGTATAGATTGAATGGACAGGGAGATAAAATGCACCTTAGTCTGACACATTTATGGAGTGCAAATTCTGTATACAGTATTCTGTTTTTGCACTAGCCTAGAGTATAGGATAAGCATCAGGACAATTAGATGTTATGGCACATCCATTTTGTTTAGAACAATCAAAGTGTGTTCAGGATCCACACAGTTATAAAGTTTTACTGTAGTCTATCAAGCACTATCTGATTTTCTTTTGTATATTTACAATATGCTCTCCAGCACCTTTTCCCTTTCTCAGTCTAATTTGAATATCTTATTTATTTTATTTATTTATTTGATTTATACCCCACCTATCTGGTCTACTCGACCACTCTAGGCGGCTTCAAGTATAGGATAAAACTAAAACACAAGAACATTACATAATCATTTGATACAGTTACAATAAAATAGAGTGAGAATAAAATAAGAAGGAATAGAAATCAAGTATTGACTGGAGGGAAGGCCTGGATGTACAACCATGTTTTTAATTGGGTTTTAAAGATTCCCAGCGTAGGGGCCACACGAATCTCTGAAGGTAGGTTGTTCCAGAGGCGAGGAGCCACCGCCAAGAAAACCCAGTTTCGTGTCTTTTCCTTCTGGGCCTCTCTCAGCGTCAGGCTCCTCAGCCTCACCTCCTGACTCGCAAGGGTGATCCAGGTAGACCTTGGTGGGAGCAGGCGTTCCGCCAAATATCAAGGTCCTAAACCCGTTTAGGGCCTTGTAAGTAAGCATTAAGACTTTGAAGTCGACGTGGAAACAAATGGGCAGCCAATGCAATGCAGCCAGAGTTGGAGAAATACGTTGATATTTTCTCACTCCAGTGAGGAGTCTGGCCGCCGCATTCTGCACCACCTGTTTCCACATCAGCCTCAAAGGCAGCCCCACGTAAAGCGCGTTATAGTGGTCTAATCCTGAGATTACGAGCGCATGCACCAAGGTAGTGAGTGCCCCCGTAGCGATCCGCCAGAGGTGGAAAAAGGCGGTGCGGACTACCGATGCCACCTGCGTTTCCATGGTGAGTGTCGGGTCCAGATGTATGCCCAGGCTGCAGACCCCACTCTTCGCGGCCAGGGTCACCCCCCCAAATGTGAGAGAGTCACCCAAGCCACCAACCACGGGGCCACCCACCCTCAGAACCTCCATCTTGTCCTGATTCAGCCTCAGCCCGTTTTCCTGCATCTATTTCAGTATGGCCCCCAGGCAGCACTGTAGGGGCAGGACGGCATCACCTGCAGTTGGTGAAAAGGAGATGTAGAGCTGGGTGTCATTGGCATATTGATGACACGAAGCCCCACACCCCCTGATGACCCCTCCCAGCAGCCTCATATAGATGTTAAACAGAATTGGGGAGATAATCAACCTCTGTGGAACCCCACAATTGAGACTCCACAGGGCCGAAACACTCTCCCCAAGCTGTACTCTCTGGGGACGGTCCCCCAAGAAGGAACGGAGCCAGGCGAGTGGCGAGCCACCAGTTCCCAACTTGGAGAGCCTCCCCAGGAGGATACCATGGTTAACAGTATCAAAGGCCGCCGAGATGTCGAGGAGGACCAACAGAGACATTTTACCCCTGTCAGCCTCCCTCAACAGGTCATCATACAGGGCGACCAATGCCATCTCTGTGCTGTGGCACAGCCTGAAGCCTGACTGAAACGGATCCAGGGCATCTGTTTTATTCAAGTGAGCCTGAAGCTGATCAGCCACCATCCTCTTGACCACTTTGCTCATGAAAGAAACATTGGCGACGGGCCTATAATTGCGAATTTCGTCCGCCGCCATATTAAGTTTCTTTCTTATGGGCCTAATGAGTGTCTCCTTGAGGGCAGATGGAAATCTTCCCTCAAGGAGAGACCCATTTATTATTGCTGTGGCCCATTCTGTTGTTATCTGCCATTTAACAATCTGCACGTGGTAAAATTCTTTGATTTAAAATCTTGAGACTTCATTTTACCTTTTTTTCCCCATCTGACTGTAACTGCAGATGATAACTAAGTAAAGTTGCTTTTTCTATTTGAAGATGCTGATAGAATAACTTTTACTATAGAAATTTGTATGCAGCTAATGGAGAAGATGGTGAGGCTGGGCTGATATCTCCACATTTCTTTGTTTTTCTTCATTGTGCTCTGCTAACAAAAGGAGTAACCAATTATGTAGAATCTTTTTTACCTCCAACCTCAACAAGATCAACTTCACGCTCTCATTGAAGCCATGGCTGGACTGATGCACCCTTCTTATAAATCAGTGTCCACCTCAATAAATACTATAGCATATCCCCACCTCCTATATAGAAACACTAGAGGTGTGGAAAAGCTCCAGTGAAAACAGATATTGGTAGCATCTACAATCAACAGATTTGCTGCACAGTCCTGTCCACAGCTACAGAATTTTTAATTGTGAATCCATTTGATCAGCATTTGGTGGAAGAAAATGTCATGACTGTAATCCTAAGTAATTTGGGAATGTTATTTTTAAGCAGACTTTTTGTGTTTACTTGGAATTAAAACTAAGGTTACATAGCGTAGAAATTAAGGTACAAATATTTGCATAGTATGTCCATGTTTATCTTTTATTGCATTTTAGTTGAATTTTAATTGTTGTAAGCCACCCAGAGACCTTTGGGTAGAGTGGGCGGCATATTAGGTAGGTAGGTAGGTAGGTAGGTAGGTAGGTAGGTAGGTAGGTAGGTAGGTAGGTAGGTAGGTAGGTAGGTAGGTAGGTAGAAAGAAAGAAAGAAAGAAAGAAAGAAAGAAAGAAAGAAAGAAAGAAAGAAAGAAAGAAAGAAAGAAAGAAAGAAAGAAAGAAAGAAAGAAAGAAAAAATAAGCCTGAATGCATTTTTGGAGCAAAAAGTAATATAAGACCCTGTCTTATTTTCAGGGAAACAAGGTAGCTTCAACAATCATGCTTTGCTTTAACCCCCCCCCCCTTTAGGAATTTCTTTGCTTTTTGACATGGTAGAACACCATGTGCGTATAAGAAAGGAAGAAAAACTACCTTTGGAATGAGAAAAAAATAGAAAAGCCACTGGCTGAAAGCCTGCTTCACAGATCTCTGTGTGCAATGGAAATGCTAGCAGCAGGAAATCACTGCTAATGAAAGGCTTCTTTTGGTGTTCTGGGGGTGCACACAAGTCATACACAATATGACATAGTTTCATGTACCCCAGCAGTGCCAAAGGAAGCCTTTAATCAACATTGATTTGCTAATGATATTGATGTTATTCCCACTGTACACATGGAGCTGCACAACAGGATTTCAGCCCTGTATAACTAAACATAGGAAATAGTCGACAATTGTATTCTGAATTAACTGGATTCACTACAAGAAGCAAACTAATGTTTCTCAGACAGTGTTAGGTGGATCTCTAAGACGCCACTGAAAAGGAGTTGACATTTAACTCTTTCTCTGAAATAGACAGATCTTGCATGCTACAAGGTGTTACTCATACATTTCCCCCATAAGGTGTTGATGTGCTGCTCAGTGTTTGCCCTTGAAAACACTGTTCAGGAGCAGATTGTTTGTTAGTTCCACCAAAACCTGAACCTTTCTAGCAGGGAGGAGAAAACAACAGTTTTCCAACTCAGTATTGTTTACATGGGTAAAAAGCACAAGCAGAATCTTCAGGCTTTATAAAGGAGCAGAACTGAGGGTTTGAACCTCGGTGTCAGTGAGTAATAGCTGTAATAAAACATTTGTCCCCAAGGAGAAGTAAATGTACTCTGTACCATTCATTTTTTTTTGGAGGTGATAACATGTAAACCTGTCACCAGCCATAATTATATGGTAGCTAGAATTACTGTGGAAGTGGAGTAGAGCCATTGAATTTAATGGGACTAATATTTGGATCAAATCTGTAGTGCATTTACAGAATAGTCAAATTACTGCAGGTGGAAATTCATATGGAAGTACCATAACTACAATCCTGATGGACTTATACTGCCAAGACAGAAAGAAATGTAGGAGGCATGGTTATGTTCATTTTATTTCCTTTGATATTGTCACTTTCCTTGCAATGATTGGGAGGGAGATTGTATATATGCAAGCACCCCGACATGTCACAGATGTGTGTGGGAACCAGGCGGTCTTTAGATCTTAGGGAATCAATACCTCTCTTAAGCCCACCACTTGATCCATGGCATTTCTGGACCCATAGGATTCTAAGGGAAGGGCCATAGTATCTTCCAAAGTAATGGTTCCCAAACTTAGATCCCAGATATTCTTGGACTATTACTCCCAGAAATCCTGGCCAGCACAGCTAGTGGTGAAGGCTTCTGGGAGTTTTAGTTGAAGAACATCTGGGGACCCAAGGTTGAGAACTACTGTTGTAAAGGAATTGGAAAGAAGTATCCATAATCAAGTCTGTACCCTCAAAACAATTCCTCTGCCTCTGGTCTATGACCAATGGGATGGCCTGCAATGGGATTGCAGCCTTACACATCCAAGCTGACATTCTTCTGCTTTGTTATGCATGTGGAAAGCAAACAGTGTAAAATCTAGTCATTTCTAGCAGGCAATTGAGTAGCTACTAGAATTATTGGATACATGTACTACTCCTGGCTTGGTAAGTGCTCAAGAATCCTTGTTAGGCTTCATTATTTGCTAGCTAAAAGTGACTGAATATTATATTCCTTGCCTTCCACAAAGCAACAGGGTTTCAGCCATAAAATAAAGTGTGACTAATTTGGACTTGGCAGCACATAGCAACAATAATAGTTTTCATTTGTAATTTTAATACTGCTAAATCTGGCACTAATGATTCAAATTATAATTCAGTAAATTGTCCTTGTAGAACTGAAATACTATTTAAGAGAGGTGCATTTTATCTTTTTGGGTGTCCATCAACAATATATTGTCAAGGCATTTCCAAGATGAGGTTTCAGTAGTCCTAGTACAAAAGTACTGTATTACAATACAAAAAATTCAGGTTGTTGGTTTGCACATTTATTTATTTCTAAAAATATGTACTTTCTCTCCTTCAGTCTGTGGTTTTCATGGTAACTGTGAGGCACAGATAGCAAATATTTGGAATCCACATAAAGAGAAAGAATTAATAGACTAGAACCAGATACTGAAAAATAGGAATAATATTTTCAAGACACATAGCAATTGTTCTGAAGCAATAAAATTATAGAAAAGTGTAAATTACCATTTACCATATTTCAACAAACATCATAAATGAGATTTAATTTTTCCAAATTATGAATCATTCATTCTAAAATATACATATTATAATCAAATTAGTTAGATGATTGAAGATTTTTTGGTTCTTATAATTAAATTCATGTTAAAATTGAAATACATATTTTTCTTCTGTCTTGGTCAATACTTTCTCATTTTTTGAAGGATGCAAGATTTTACCATTGCTGAGGATACGGTGTAAAAAAAAACGAAAAATATGCACACATATATTCATAATTTGTCAGCTTTTTTCTATGACACTGAGGCTGACCAGAGAAATTGGCAATGAAAAAGAGTAATTACTAAATAGAAGACATGTGCACCAATGTTGACAAGTGTAATTGTTTAAAAAAATCTGAGAATGTATGTTTATTTATGTTTAATAATACTGTTGTGAACATGCTTTTTTGCTCACGTTCATGACTCTGATATCTACACCTTAAGGACAAAGAAAGGTCACCAGTCCCTCCAACTCCTAGTTCTTTGTCAGGAGTGGACACAGTTAATGAGGTTGGTTTGGTACGGCACAAATTCTCAGACACAGATAGAGATCCTTTCAGTGGAAACAAATTTGTTTGGCTTTACCAGGTTACTTAGCGATTAATAATAGCCTTGCGATGCAGGTCAGACAGGTCAGTTTACCCGCTTGCCAACACAATCTAAAAAGCACAGCAAGTCCAGATCCACAAGCTCGGAGGACTCCAAACACTATGCATAAAGTAAAACAGGCTATTTTCCAACTTCTTTTTTCATATTAATAAGCAATTTTCAAGAGAAGTATGGCAAAATGGGGGCCATGCCACTCTAAGTAATTCATTTAGTTTGCAATTTAATCTTATGTTGGGGAAAAATTACTCTGCTGCAAAAGCATAGCATGGTGATTTTTAAACGTCAGAATGTTTCATAAGTAACCTTGTATGAAATATTGTATTAGAAACCTTTAACAGTAAACGGCAACAAAAAAATATATCCAGGAATTGAAAAAGAACAATATATCCTCGCCTCTCCTTAATTTATTTCAGTTTCATTCTACGTTTGACTTGTGCATTTGAAATAAGAACATGTGTGATTTACTAAACATTTCACTCATTTCACACGCTAGCAAGGTTATGCTCAAAATCCTCCAAGGCAGACTTCAGCATTATGTGGACCGAGAACTCCCAGAAGTAGAAGCCGGATTTCGAAGGGGCAGAGGAACTCGAGACCAAATTGCGCTGGATTATGGAGAAAGCCAGAGAGTTCCAGAAAAACATCTACAGTACAATACTTCTGCTTCATTGACTATGCAAAAGCCTTTGACTGTGTGGATCACAGCAAACTATAGCAAGTCCTTAAAGAAATGAGAGTGCCTGACCACCTTATCTATCTACTGAGAAATCTATATGTGGGACAGGAAGCCACAGTTAGAACTGGATATGGAACAACGGATTGGTTCAAAATTGGGAAGGGAGGATGACAAGGCTATATATTGTCTCCCTGCTTATTTAACTTATATGCAGAATGCATCATGCAGAAGGCAGGACCGGATGAATCCCAAAACGGAATCAAGATTGATGGAGGAAATATCAACCTCAGATATGCAGATGATACCACTCTGGTGGCAGAAAGTGAGGAGGAATTAAAGAACCCATAATGAGGATGAAAGAGGAGAGTGCAAAAACTGGTCTGAAGCTTAACATCAAAAAAACTAAGATCATGGCCACTGGTCCCATCACCTCCTGGCAAATAGAAGGGGAAGATAGGGATGGAGTGACAGATTTTACTTTTCTGGGCTCCATGATCACTGCAGATGGTGAAAGCAGCCACATAATTAAAAGACGCCTGTTTTTTGGGAGGAAAGTGATGACAAACCTAGACAGCATCTTAAAAAGCAGAGACTTCACCTTGCCGATAAAGGTCCACATACTCAAAGTTATGTTTTTTCCAGTAGCAATGTATGGAATTGAGAGCTGGACCATAAAGAAGGCTGACCACCAAAGAATTGATGCTTTTGAATTGTGGTGCTGGCGGCAACTCTTGAGAGTCCCCTGAACTGCAAGGAGAACAAACCTATCCATTCTGAATGAAATCAACCCTGAGTGCTCACAGGAAGGACAGATCCTGAAGCTGAGGCTCCAATACTTTAGCCATCTCATGAGAAGAGAAGACTCCCTGGAAAGGACCCTGATGTTGGGAAAGTGTGAAGGCAAGAGGAGAAGGGGACAAGAGAGGACGAGATGGCTGGACAGTGTCACCGAAGCTACCAACATGAATTTGATCCAACTCTGGGAGGCAGTGGAAGACAGGAGGGCCTGGCGTGCTCTGGTCCGTGAGGTCACAAAGAGTCCTACTGAACAACTAAACAACAACAACAATAACTCATCTGACTCTGTGCTATGGATTGGATTAATATTTGTGAAAAGCAAAAAAGCAAAAATAACGTGGATTTTTTAAAACACAGTTTATATATATATATATATATATATATATATATATATAGAGAGAGAGAGAGAGAGAGAGAGAGAGAGAGAGAGAGAGAGAGAGAGAGAGAGAGAGAGAGAGAGAAACTATCATTCCCACATTACACATTTGAACCACAGTATCCCATAGGTAGACTTCAACTCACTCTTTGGAAAGACAAATAGTTCTAATGGCTGTCTGAATAGCTCTGTGATGCAGTGGGAGCCACTTCCCACAAGCTTGGTACTTTGGCAAATCGAGGTGACTTTACAGCATGTTTTGGATTCATCCTTCTTACCTTATTCCACAAGCCTCTCACCATATTATTCGCTTCTGCTTCAGTGTTGTCTGAGCCATAGTTCTGGACGAAATTCGGCATATAAATATAACACAGTAAATACAATGAAATGAAAATGAATAAATTGACTTTTCAGTGTTCATGGGCAAACAACGGGCATTTTTATGCTGGTGTAATATGGATTGGGCAGTAAAAATGTTTAATTTAAAAGAAGACTTCCTACTCCTCTTTCAAGTTCTGCGGATCCCTTTTGTCCTAGAGAGCCTTGGGATAAAAATAAAAGGAAGCCTTTAACAGTCAAAAATCACCCTTGGGTCACTAGCAGCAGTCCCAATCTGCAGCAGCAGCTATTGGGATGCATGAAAATGAGGAGAAGAATTTCATTCGTTCGTTCGTTTAGTCGTTTAGTCGTGTCCGACTCTTCGTGACCCCATGAACCAGAGCACGCCAGGCCCTCCTATCTTCCACTGCCTCCCGGAGTTGTGTCAGATTCATGTTGGTTGCTTCGGTAACACTGTCCAACTATCTCATCCTCTGTCGTCCCCTTCTCCTCTTGCCTTCACACTTTCCCAACATTAAGGTCTTTTCCAGGGAGTCCTCTCTTCTCATGAGATGGCCAAAGTATTGGAGCCTCAGCTTCAGGATCTGTCCTTCCAATTTCATTACTTTAAATTAAATATTTCTGGCACCTGATCTGGGTTGCACCTGCATAATTTTATGCAACAGGATTGTGACCAATGTGATTTTAAGTTACATTAATAACCTCCTGTTGAATAGAATGGTAAGATCCAAAAGGCTGTGCATGGTGTTCCACATGTGCACGGAGGCTTTTCGGGATCCCTGTTCCAGCTCTAGCTCCTTGACTCTCTGAAAGGTCACTCCTGAGAACCATGATGCTGTCTGGACTGTGTGCAGTATCATACAGAGGAATGTAGATTAGGGGAAGTTGGTGCTCTTCCAAGTACATACATAAATGCATTTCTTTTTTTTTTCTTGCTTCCTTTGTGTTCTTGGATCACTGCTATTAAGCATTATACTAGATATGAGCCAGTAATGTTAGAATTGATGGGAGTTAACTTCAGTGGGGTGTGGATTGCATCTGCGGATGTTTAATTGATTTGGAATACTGTATGTTGAAGTAATATAAATATTTACCCTACAGGAACAGAAATATTTTCAATGCTATATTTTATGTAAGGTGCCCAGAAAAAGGTCAGAACTTACCTAATTAACATTTATTAAATCTACATACATCACTGAACAAAATTTATGTCTTTCACATGCAAGGTTAATTTGAATTAGCTGTTTCTTAATACCAATAACAACAAATGTTAATCAGGCTAACTTCTACTGTGGAATAGATGGGGGGAAGGGCATACTGTAATATGTTGTTACTATTAATGTTATGTAATTGTATTTAATTTCAGAAATGTTTTTATAAGTCTTCAATTATTTGCAGTAAGGTTTAATACAATAATTAAATAGAAAACAGGAGCAATTCCACAGGACAGAACATTTCTGGAGGGTTTCTCTTGCCTAACTGTTTAAATTTTACTCTCCGTGAAATATGTGTTCAATCATAGTCCTATACTGAATCAGATCATTCTTTTATCTAACCCAGTCTTATCTACTCTGATGCATAGCAGTTTCCCCAGACTTCTAGGACAAATATTTCCTAATTCTGTTACTTGACACTTATCACTTAGTTATGGTACCCTCTCAATAAACATATAGTATTTGGTTATTGGTGCAGTCCTTTCTCCAAAAGCAATCCCACTATTTCTGTACGCGTTGTAGGGTTGTATCTTAGAAAACAGGAAAATATTTCAGAAGAAGTAATGATGAGTATTTCCTTGCTTACAGCTTTCCTTGCTTGCTGGGCCCTCCCATGAAAAAAATGCTGAAATTAGAAAGACTGTTGACTTATCCCAGCATGGCAATTATGCTGTACTTGTGGGTGGTGATATACACTTAAGTAGTTATTATAGGGTGGCTGCAAATCTTTACCACATCATGCATATATTCATATACTCAAAA
This sequence comes from Pogona vitticeps, assembly GCF_051106095.1. NCBI lineage: Eukaryota > Metazoa > Chordata > Lepidosauria > Squamata > Agamidae > Pogona > Pogona vitticeps. The sequence goes on from NC_135783.1 coordinate 33,112,579, forward strand.
TGTATCTTTGCAGCTCTCTGTTCTTAAATAATGCTCAGAAATTAGAACATTGCTGATTTGGCTTCGGAACTGAGCACAAGCTAGAGACAAGGATGTGTGTTAATTCATTTCTCCACATACAAACCCACTTCACTATGAAGCCTCAAACTCCCACTTATTCAGTTAAAACTTGCTTGTAGGTAAATGCTGCAAAAAGATCAGTTGTAGCACATGGGCAGAATGTGGATTTAATGCCTTTGTTCTAACAGTACGAGCCCTGCATTGCTAAATGTGCTAAGCAGATCCTGGTGTTGTTGATTTCAGTAAACAGTGGACAGTGCCAGCATATCCTCTCAAAGAAAAATAGGCTATGAGACTGTTTTAAGGCATATTTTCCCTCCCGATCCTGTAATCAGTTGAATTGTTTTGATGCAGGAAAGAACTGGACGAGTTTGCAGAGATGAAGGAGAAAGAAGAGGCGAAAAAAGCTCTTGAAAGGGAAGAAAAGAAAAAGGATTACCTAGCCCGAAAGATGCATTACCTCCTTAGCACTGAGCAGGTTGGTGTACCTGTCCCTGACAGCTCATGCAAACCACTGGGGCCCCAAGCTTGACAGAGATAAACTAGCAGGCTGAATGGGACATGACTTGTTGAAAAGATATCACAAAGACACTACTTCGAGTTCAATTTAGTGCATTTCTATAGGCGAGAGCAGGTACCATGACTGCTGTGTGACAGCAGCTTCATAGAGGCGGCATCAGCGCGGCTGGCAGAAAGAGTCCAAGTCAGCAGTTTGATCTGCCACTGTGATAACACAACACGAAGGGCATAACCTCACTTTAAAAACTCATTTTGACTGGCTGATTGTTGTGTTGTCTCACTTGTCAAGAACTAACAAGTTATTAAGCCAAAGAGAGGGTTCATTTTTCCCGTTTTAATTGAGCTAATGTTTGGATCAGAATTACCTTTGTCTGCTCAGTTTTGAAACAGCTTGTTAGTGTGAGTTATCTGTTGAAAACTTTAAAGGAAGATATTCCTGGGTCAGCAAATTTATCTTGATTATGTTCTTGCAGCCATTACTTTTGAATGATTCTAACTGATCTATTTACTCTTGTCAGAATATTTGTTTGAAGTCTGAAAAGCTGTGTAGTATGACAGGTGTTTCCCCCTTTTAATCCCTACTTATGATCATCAGTGCAAATAAGTCCTTGTTTGCCTGCAATATGTATCTACTTATATGAACATCTATATAGGGAAGGCAAGCAGAATTATTTCGGACTTAAAAGCATATTCATTATTGATGATTACACATTTTATTTAGTCACGTGATCACTTCTGGATAAATGCCATTCTTTCACTCAGAGATCAAACATAGAATGTCAGATGATTTTGCAACAGGCAAATTAGCATTTTTCTGTCATGTCAGTCATGAATAGGCATTGCTAGAATTTGTTTACCGAAGCTGCATGGCAATTAATTATAGAAGAGTGAAACGATTAGTAGAAATCAGTTATTTTAATTGTAAATTTAGTGAAATCAAGTTTTGTTTATCAAGAAATAGGGGGAAAAAGACAGGATATGGGTATTATTAAGAATGAGTAATTTATCTACTCTCAGAAACAGTATCTCTGGGAAGAGATTTCACATGGTTTTAAAACTGATTTTAAAACAGTCTACAGAAGTTATAAAATTAACTTCATTTAGGACAGAACATGAGACTGTTTCAGGTTAATTTGGAAAATGGAAATCTCACAGTCAGGATCACAAATTGTACTGAACAACCTTGATGCAATATACAATTAAATTGGCTTACTTTTTTGGAGTATGCATTTAAAAATAATGTCCCTGCCTGAAATAAGGTGTGCTCGATGAGATGTTATTTGACAAGTGGCACTTCATGTCTCAGCCCTCCCAAAATGCACAAATAGTGTTGCAGCATAGCAGTGTATCCCACATGCATTGTCAAGTTAATGCAGATCATTAATGCAAGTCCAGTACTATGCAAATGATGTTCATTTTCTTATGTATTAACATTCTTATGTATTAAAATTTATACATTTGCTGCATACCCTTATAGGTTAGTTTCCCAAGGTGCCTAATACTGGTATAAACTTGGTATGGAAAGAAGTTAAAAATAGAATTGGAATAGTATTTTGATTAAAACTCAAGTTGCTAGAGAAAGATGCCTGGAGAAATAAATGACAAGCTCTAAAACTTTATCCTTATGAAATATTGAGCTTTTAATCAACGTTCTTCGTTTATCGGTGGTTTCAATAACTAGTCAAGTAACACCTAACACATCTAAAGCCTTCCTTTGTTTGAAGAAAATTCTTTCTTCATGATCCCTGTAATTATGAAGAAACTGGCTGCAGAATCTATGCCAATGTTACCAAAGTCATAAATTATGTTATCTGCTCCACCTACTGGTTACCTTGTGCAAAACTGCTTACATTGAACTGCTGCTAGAAATACATCCACATGGTGCACATTCTGCGATCTTGTTCTTATCATTTCTATTGAGCCTGAGATTTGAAAATGGACATCTGAATTTACATTTTTCTTCATCTCCTTTCCTTAGGAAGAATTTGGCTGTTTTATTCGTAGTGTTGTTCTGAAATGTTTGTCATGGCCCCAGCAAAGACCAGAAGGCATTACTGTATTTTATTCTTTAAGAATTTTTGTCCTTGACATTTTAAAATAAACAAGGAACAATAAAGCAGGAATTGCAATTGCAAGTAATTTAATAGATGCAGGCACTATAATTTCCTAAGATCCAAATAATCTCTTTCAAAACTATGTACTTCACTGCGAAGAGCTTTTTAAAAATACTGTATGAGCAAAAGCAATAATCCCTTTTCCTGAGTATGGGTGCCCCCTTATTTAAAAAACAAAATTATCACACATTAGAAAGACAATGTGGAGTAGGCTGAAAAAGCCAAATGCCTAATAAGTTACAGTAAACACTTTTTGGATATTTAAAGCAGATTTTGAGGACTTGAGAAACAAAAAGTATCATTTTAACTATATTCTGTGCCTCACTGTAGTGTACCAAGGTGGCTCCTAACATGCCTGTCCTTGTGCACATAACTTTGCTTTATTTCTAAATAGTCTGTACCATAAACTTGAATTTTCCTCTTCATTCTTAACAGTAAAACTATTGTTTCCTGTGTCTGTAAATCTACAGTTCATTCAGTGATCCAGGAGCACTGAAACTGAGACAGGGATTAGAAAATTAAAACATTAGCTATGACGTTGTGGTGAATGTCTTCCCTTGTCCTCAGGCATGTGTTATTGATTTTAAAAGAGCTAAGTAGTCCATTGTAACTATGTTGTCTGCTACTTGTCAGAATCTGTGGATAAAGATGACATGTCTATAAAAAGCATTTTCTGCTTTTTATACAACTCGATACGAACAACAATGATTTTGTCCTTGAAATGTAACATACAGTACAGCTTTATGGAATGAAGCAATTTCTGAGAAAGCTGTAAGATGTAACAGATTTCCTCAAAACAAATTTAAAATTATTCTCTGAAGGAATTGGAAATAAATACCTACCAAAAGATCTGCTTGAATTTTACTTGCATTTTTGTGCTCTAATAATTCATATTAACAAATATGCAAATAAAATAAAATTTCCAGATTTAATTCTTAGTAGAAATAATAGTTTGTTAATGTATAGTCCAAATATGAGATGAGTGTAACATGCATTTAGATGAAGCAAGACCATTACACTAATTTCCTGTGGAAGCAAAGGGATGCTCAAGCTGTTGCAACAAAGACTTTTACCCGATATGGAGTGAGAAATACCTGATGTTGAAGGTGGATTCCAAAAAGATGGAGACACTAGAGATCATATCACAAACAAACATTGGCTACTGGAGTGTACCAAAGAATTTTAGAATATTAGTTTATTCTTTATAGACTGACACAAATCTTTTCACTGTGTAGATCACGAGAAACAATGGATGGTTTTAAAAGTATGCTTGAACACTTGATTGTCCAGCCGTACTCTGGACAAGAAGGTAGCATTTGGACAGAATATGGAAAAAGAGAATTGTTTCCCATAGGCAAAGGTGTTACAGAAGGCTGTATTTTATCTGCCTATCTGTTCAGTCTGTTGGTGTACATATAATATGGAAAGGTGGAATAGATTCACATGCCAGAGGAGTGAAACTTTTGGGAAGAAATATGTGTTGGTTCAGTAATTAATCCAGATTGAGGCTACAGACAAGAATCTGAAGAAGCATTTTGTGGCTTGGAAGGACAGCTGTGAAGGAATGATAAAAGACCCTCAAGTGTAAGAACAAGTCACTGGAGGCAAAGGCCAAGATTGTCCATACAATGGTATTCCCAACTGCTATGTATAGAAGTTAGATCAGTGGAAAACACTGACAGAAAATAATTTAATTTGTCAGAAATATGGTGCTGGAGGAGAGTTTTGCAGATACCCTGGACTTACAGGAAGAGAAACAAGTGATTCATCAAATCAAGGCTAAATTATGATGAAACTGGGACTGTTGTTACTTTGAACATATCATGAGAATATAAGACTCACTGGAAAAACAATAATGCTAGAAAAAGTTGAAGGTAGTAGGAAAAGTAAAAGACAACAGTATTGACTATACAGTATAAAGAAAGCCACAGCTTTACGTTTGCAGGAACTAAGCGGAAGTGTTATTAGTAGGACATTGTGGAGGCCACTTCTTCATAGATTCACCATAGATGGCATGTAATATCAGTAAACCCATCAAAACCGAAAACTTCAAAGTACCTTTTTTCCCCAGTTCTGCAGTTTATATTGAAACTATGAAAGTTTCCCTATGCCAAGAAAAACTGGTTAAAAAAGACACTGTCTGGGCCAAGGGAATATAAACACATAAGATTAGGGAGAGATGGTAGAGGAAAGAGTTATCTTATGAGGATTAAGAAGCCCTGGTAAATTTATTATTAAACAGCTGGGGATATATATATTTATCCGCAAAAACAATGACTGAAATCCTGTTACTTAGCATGGTAATTTACAACTAGAGTAAGCCCTTTGAATAAAAGGGATTTATGCGAGAATTAACTCACCAAAGTCCCACTGATTCGATAGGCCTACTCTAGCCGCAATGTATTTATGCTAAGCATCAGAATTCAATCAATAAATAGCTTTGTCTACCTCACATTGTATTAAATAGATTTACACTTCTACAAGAGTCAGTAACAGAGGTGCTTTTTACAGGTTACAACTAGATCCCCAGTGATGCTTTCCAAGGATTTTCCCAAAGAGTAGCTGTAACATGTAAAGATGACAAGGAATCTTGAAGATGAACAAATTTTATTTTTCATAAGCTTTTATTGACCACACACCCCTTTATCAGATGCCTGGAATGTAGCCTCAGAAGGCAGCTATTATACAAAAGTGATCTGTAGCACAGAGCTAAATGTAAATAGAGATGTAAAAAGTACCAGCATGCATTGCTGATGATCTGAACAGTGGTTAAGAATCACTAAACAGTCATTGGAAGGTGACAAGGGCATCCATGCATAGATAAGCAGATTAAACTAAGATGATTGTTTTAAAATATTCTTTATTATAATAAAATATTGAAGAAATTTTAAAAAATTACAACAAATAATGAGCATTAAAACATCTAATAAACACTGCTAAAGAGAAAAAAACATACTACATACACTATGCACTAGAATTGTTTTGGCGAATCGTCCTGCTTCATGAGTCGTCAAAAGTTGACCACTCATGAAGAACAAAGTTGCCCCCATGAAGCTTTGTTATTTGTCGATTCATGGGAGGTATTTTAAAAAGCACACACAATCGACATCCCCCAGCCCTGCCGACACCCCCTTCCTATTACAAGAAAAACACCACAATTCCGCTGATCAGCAGCAGATACGCAGCCACCCCCAACAGCCACCCAACCCCACCACCTACCTCCCATCCCCAATAAATTAAATGTTCTTCTTTCAGTCTTTCCAAATTACTTTGGATATTTATACATAAATACATAATAGTTTTTCAAATATTGATACCCAATTCTTTTTTCGTTTTTCTTTTCCCCCTTTATTATAATTAAATACCAGCATTTCTGTTCTTCATCGTGGTCTTCTGTGAATGCACACAAAGGGTTAATACCAGCGCCAGCGTTGGGCCTCTCGGAACGTTTTCTAGCTGCAAGAGAAAAGTAACAATGTTTAGGACTACCCCTACTGCGCACGCCCAGCCTAACCGTCCCTCAGTTCCATTTTTCCGCCTAGCGGTTTGGAGCCTCTCGTCTTAGCTGCGTTTATTGCTGCGTTATTGCGATCTATCTGATTTTTGGCTTTGACCTTTGCTTCGCTCACGGACTACCCTAGCGCTTTTTCCCTTCAACTTGACGACCCGGTGTACTTTCTGGCTTACTCGGACTGTGTTTGGACTGCTCTGCCTTATCCTTGGACTTGTCGTTTCGGTTTCCTTACTACCCTATGTCCCCTTCAGGGCCGTTCAGCAGGTGTGTGGTGTGCGACCGCAAAATCCCCCATCAAGACGGCCACGATACTTGCCTGTATTGTTTGGGCGAGTCGCACAATCCCAAAGCTTGCCCACACTGCAAAGCCTTCACTAAGGCCGCTCTCAAGGCTCGCCAACAGCGCCTTAAACTTCATCTGTGGGAGTCAACGTTGTCTTCCACGGCGCCCTCGGAGGGGGAAATGGCTTCCACTTCTCGAGCAGCTCCTGTTCACTCAGTCGTCTCCAAAGTTTCCAAAATGTCGAAGAAATCCGCGTCGTCGAAATCGGCCGCTCCTGCTTCACCCGAGCCTCCGGCTCCGAAAGCTAAGCCGTCGAAATCGTCCAAAGCTAAGGCGGCCGCCCAGCTTAAAATGACATCTATTCCACTTTCTCCGAGCTCGGGTTCCATCCCATCGCCGATTCTTGAGGAGTTGTCGAGGCGCTTCGGGGCCTCGGCCGAGGCACCCGCGCCTCCTCCTGCTCGACGTACTGAAGCGATACCGCCTTCGGGAAGGTCTTCCCCGACGCCGAGCCAGTTAGTCGCCGTCACTACTGGCCTCGCTTCTGCCCCACATAGCCCTTTTCCTGCGGGCCAGGGGTCGCCTCCCGTGTCGATCTCGTCCGTACACTCGGACTCGAGATCTCCTCGAGAGAAGATACCTCGATCACCTGTGCGCTCGAGGTCTAAATCTCCTCGAGGCAAACGTTCTCGCACGGAGAAGCATGACTCCCCGAGTCGGTCCCCGTCCTCCGGCCGCTCGAGGTCGAAGTCTCCTCGACAGAAACGATCGAAGAAGAGGCATCGAGCTTCCACTCAGTCCGACTCTAGCGATCGCTCGGACTCGAAATCCTCTAAGCGTAAACGCTCTAAGAAGAAGCACCATTCTCATCGACGTCGTACCAAGCACCGACGTCGGTCCTCTTCTTCCCGTTCGGCGGATTCCGACCGCCCTAAGCGTCGTAAGCACCATCGACGTCGACGCGGCCGTTCGCGGTCTCCTCCTTCGTCGTCGACATCCGCCTCTCGAGACCGGTACCGCAAAAAGATCCGGTACATATATGTCTCTTCTTCTTCGGAGTCGACCCGACCTCGACGCCGACGCCGGGCCATTCGAGCCAAAGACCACCCTCTTCCGGTACCGGTTGCCCCTCCACCGCAACCGGCCCCTCCCACCTCGGCACCGACCGTGGTCCCCGTTCGACCCCCGACAACGCAGGTCGACGTCGAGAAGCCCCCTCCAAGGAAGAAGAGGGACGTCTTCTCCTCTGATCCAGATGAGGTGTCCACGGAGCGGTCTTCTGACTCCGATCAGGAGCAACCCCCACCCTTGCCACCGCATGATTTACCTCCGGGTGATCTGGTGCTTTCCGATACTGGCGATACTCACGCTCCTTCTCCATCTGAGGATTTTTCTTCTTACTCTCAGATGATGTCCAGGCTTGCCAAGACGCTTAAATTGGACTTGAATCTCCCTTCCCCTCCGGGAGAGGACTTGTTCTTTGGAGACATAAAACGGGACAGTACCGCTCCCCCCAGTATAGCCTTTGTGCCTGTAGTTATGGAGGCCATCAAGGAATTCTGGGCTCAGCCTGCGGCTACACCTAATGTCCCTCGTCGCACAGAACACTTCTACAAGATTCATGGGGCCGATACTCATTTTCTGCTCAAGCATCCCATTCCAAACTCACTCATTGTGGAAACAAGCTGTTCAAGGCCTTCGGCCAAAGCTCATGTTACTCCAGTCGACAAGGAGGGTAAAAAGCTGGAACTCATCGGCAGGAAAATCTACTCCCTTGTCACCTTGCTACTTCGAGTCATAAATTATCAAACTGTTTTGGGAGCTTATCACAAACAATTGTGGCTCAAACTTTTGCCTGGGTTGAAAATGATACCTGAAGACACCAGGCAAGCTTTTCTTAACTCATATGAGGAAGCTCAGACGGTATCCAAGTATGAACGTCTTTCCATCAGACATGCAGCAGAAATCTCTGCCAGAGTCCTCATGTCTGCCATCTCTATCCGGCGCCATGCTTGGCTCCGTTCTGCGGACATAATGGAGGACGTCAAGTCAAAAGTTGAAAGCCTCGCCTTCGACGCTACCGGGCTGTTCAACGAAAAGACCGACTCCCATTTGGAGGACCTTCATAAGGCTAAGAGAACTGCTAAGTCCTATTCTGTTCAGACTCAATCTAGACAGCGACGCCCTCAATGGCGTAAATCTTATGGACAGTATCAATCTTCCCAACAATACCGTCCTTACAAACACCTTCCTCAGCAGCGCTCTGGCCAGTCCTCTTCTTCTGTCCAGGGCTATCAGGGATACCGCCCTCGTCCGCCCCATCGCCGCCAACCTTTTAAGCCACCTGGCAGAAAACAAAAACAGTATCTTTGACTTTCGGCCCCCCGTTTTCACCCATTCACCACCTACCACCCGTCTTCAACCGTTTCTTCACAACTGGTCTGTCATCACAAACGACACTTGGGCTCTAAAAATTATTCAGCACGGTTACCAGCTGGAGTTTATAAGATCTCCTCCGCTGGGTTTCATTACTCATTCTCCCTTCGACTCCTCGCTAGAGGAAGAAATATCATCTCTCTTAGAAAAAGAGGCCATCTCTACAGTACCACCTCACGACGTACAATGCGGGTTTTACTCCCGCTACTTCGCCGTCTCAAAAAGCGGAGGAGGCATAAGACCCATCCTCGATCTAAGACTCCTCAATACTTACCTGCGACCCAGACGGTTTCGGATGCTTACCTTAGAGTCCATCATGCACTTGCTGAAAAAGAGCAACTGGTTCGTCCTTATAGATCTAAAGGACGCATACTTTCACGTCACTATTCACCCCGACCACCGCAGGTTCCTTCGGTTCATCTTTCAGGACACGGTCTACGAATTCCAGGCCCTGCCATTCGGTCTGTCCACAGCTCCCCGGACCTTCACCAAGGTTATGGCTCCGGTGGCGGCTTACCTTCGTCTCAGGGGCATTCACGTTTACCCTTACCTGGACGATTGGCTCGTAGTCTCCACCTCGAGAAGGCAATCCCTGAAAGACACAAGATTCATTCTGTATCTTCTTTCCAATCTCGGTCTCACTGTCAACAATCAGAAATCCCGGCTCATTCCCTCCAAGACAGTTCAATACATAGGGGTCTGCTTGGACGCTGTGAAGGGTCGAGTCTTTCTTCCCCCGGAAAGAATACACAAGATTCGACGAGCCATCAGGAAATTTTTCCCCGGTGCTCGGGTGACAGCCCACCATGCCCAGCACCTCCTCGGCCTGATGTCTTCTACGACGCCGGCGCTAGCGCACGCTCGCCTCAAACTCCGGTCGCTCCAATCTTGGTTTCTCACCCTTTTCGACCCCATGATCGACAGTCAAAGGAAACGCCTTCGTGTCACCCCGGAGCTCACCAGACAACTCCAGTGGTGGATGTACACACCCCATCTCACGGTTGGCCGGCCCTTTCGTCCACTCCGTCTCACCGTTCAAGTTACAACGGACGCCAGTCCGTCCGGCTGGGGGGCGCACTGCGGGCGCCGCACCATTCACGCCCTCTGGACGCCTCAAGAAGCCATGTTCCACATCAATTACCTGGAACTGCTGGCGGTTATCAAGGCCTTCAAGTCCTTCCTCCCTCTCCTCCGCGGCCGCGGAGTTCAGCTAGTGACGGACAACACTACCACAATGCACTATGTCAACAAGCAGGGAGGAACCCGCTCTCATTCACTCCTGTATCTCTCCATCCTCCTTTGGGAATGGTGTTACCGTCATCATATCTACCCGGTGGCCATCCATGTAGCCACGGAGGACAACACACTTGCGGACACTCTGAGCAGGCTTCACTATCAGACTCACGAATGGGAGTTGAACCCTCTGGTCTTCCAGGACCTTTGCAACCAGTGGGGGACCCCAGTGCTGGACGTGTTCGCATCCCCTCACAACGCAAAATGCTCCCGCTATGCCTCCCGGGCAGGTCTCGGTCACCACTCGCTCGGCGACGCATTCATGATTCCATGGAACCAGGGTCTCTTGTACATATTTCCACCGATCCCGTTAATACAGAGATCCTTGATCAAACTCCGACGCTCGATGACTCCGGCCATCTTCATCGCACCCTTTTGGCCTCGCCAAGTGTGGTTTCCCACTCTAGTCAGCATGGCTGTGGACTCAGTAACCCTTCCAATGTGGCCAGACCTACTGACCCAGGAAGCAGGCGAAGTCCTTCACCCCGACCTCGACACGCTCCATCTGACGGCGTGGAGGATCGTCCAGAAATTCAGGAGGTCTTGACCAATGCCATCAAACCCTCCACGTCTCGCTTGTATGCCTACAAATGGAACAGCTTTCTGAAATTTACCCAGCAGAGGGATCTCACCTCCTCACCTGTGTCTCTTTCCACACTTCTGCAGTATCTCCGTTACCTGTTTGATTTCCACCTGTCTATCTCTACTATCAAGGTGTACCTGGCTGCGGTTGTCTTCTTTCAGCCCAGAGCTTCTCCCTCATCCCGCTTTTTCTCCCATCCTACCGTCAGGATGTTTTTGAGGGGTCTCTCTAACCTCCGACCTCCCGTTCGTCCTCCACTCCCTCAGTGGTCCCTCCATTTGGTTCTGCATGCCCTATCCAGACCCCCATTTGAACCTATGGCTACCTGTGACCTCAAAATGCTCTCTTTAAAAACGCTATTCCTAGTGGCTATCACCTCTGCTCGTCGAGCTAGCGAGTTGGCAGCTCTCCGCCATGACCAACCTTTTCTTCAGTTCTTTAAGGACAAGGTTATGCTTTACCTGGACGTCTCTTTTCTTCCTAAGGTGGTCTCCGACTTCCACGTCAACCAGCCACTTATTCTGCCAACTTTGTTTCCGTCTCCGACGACTGATGTTGAACGCATGCTCCACATGCTCGATGTTCGACGGTCCTTAGCTTTTTACGTATCCAGGACCAAAGACTTTCGCCTGGCCAACAGACTCTTCCTTTGCCACTTTGGCCCTAAGAGGGGTTGCCCGGCCTCGCCGTCCACGCTCTCTCGGTGGCTCGTGTCTACCATCGCCCTTGCCTACGAGCTCAACCACAGAGATCCTCCACAGGGACTTAAAGCCCATTCCACCCGGGCTGTTGCCTCCTCCACTGCCTTACTTCGTGGCGTCGACCTGCCCGACATCTGCCGGTCCGCTACGTGGTCTAATGCCTCTACCTTCATAACCCACTACAGATTGGACGTGAGGGCAAAAGAGGAGACCAAATTCGGGAGGGCAGTGCTAGCATCGGCTCTTCAGTGACAGCCCACCATCCGGTTAGTAAGCGTGCTAATCACCCTTTGTGTGCATTCACAGAAGACCACGATGAAGAAAGAAAGGTTACTTACCTGTAACGATGGTTCTTCAAGTGGTCATTCTGTGAATTCACACAATCCCGCCCGGCCTCCCCTCTGTCTGTCTGTCACTGGCGTCTCTCTGACTCGAGGGCCTATGGCGGACAAATGGAACTGAGGGACGGTTAGGCTGGGCGTGCGCAGTAGGGGTAGTCCTAAACATTGTTACTTTTCTCTTGCAGCTAGAAAACGTTCCGAGAGGCCCAACGCTGGCGCTGGTATTAACCCTTTGTGTGAATTCACAGAATGACCACTTGAAGAACCATCGTTACAGGTAAGTAACCTTTCTATTTATGCCATTTTATCTGCAATCCTTTTGTTGCTCTTGTTTAGTCATTAAGTCATGTCTGGCTCTTCGTGACCCCATTGACCACAGCACGCCAGGCGCTCCTGTCTTCCACTGCCTCCCAGAGTTGTGTCAAATTCATGTTGGTAGCTTCAATGACACTGTCCATCAATCTCATCCTCTGTTGTCCCCTTCTCTTCTTGCCTTCATACTTTCCCAACATCAGGGTCCTTTCCAGGGAGTCTTCTCTTCTCATGAGATGGCTAAAGTTTTGGAGCCTCAGCTTCAGGATCTATCCTTCCAGTGAGCACTCAGGGTTGATTTCCTTCAAAATGGATAGCTTTGTTCTCCTTGCAGTCCAGGGGACTCTCAAGAGTCTCCTCCAGCACCACAATTCAAAAGCATGAATTCTTTGGTGGTCAGCCTTCTTTATGGTCCAGCTCTCACTTCCACACATCGCTACTAGAAAAACCATAGCTTTGACTGTGTGGACCTTTATCGGCAAGGTGAAGTCTCTGCTTTTTAAGATGTTGTCTATGTTTCTCATCATTTTCCTCCCAAGAAGCAGGTGTCTTTTAATTTTGAGGCTGCTGTCACCTTCTGCAGTGATCATGGAGCCCAAGAAAGCAAAATCTGTCACTGCCTCCATATCTTACCCTCCTGTTTGCCAGGAGATGATGGTACCAGTGGCCATGATCTTAGGGTTGTTTTTTTTGTTTTGTTTTGTTTTTTGATGTTGAACTTCAGACCGTTTTTGCACTCTCCTCTTTCACCCTCATTACGAGGTTCTTTAATTCTTCCTCAATTTCTGCCACCAGAGTGGTATCATCTGCATATCTGAGGTTGTTGATATTTCTTCCAGCAATCTTGATTCCAGCTTGGGATTCCTCCAGTCCAGCCTTTTGCATGATGTAGTCTGCATATAAATTAAATAAGATGGGGGACAATATACAATCTAGTCGTCCTCCTTTCCCAATTTTGAACCAATCCGTTGTTCCATATCCAGTTCTAACTGTGGCTTCCTATCCCATGTATAGGTTTCTCAGGAGATAGATAAGGTGGTGAGGCATTCCCATTTCTTTAAGAACTTGCCATAGTTTGCTATGGTCCACACAGCCAAAGGCTTTTGCATAGTCAATGAAGCAGAAGTAGATGTTTTTCTGGAACTCTCTGGCTTTCTCCATAATCCAGTGCATGTTAGCATTTTAGTCTCTCATTTCTCTGGCCCTTTGAAATCCAGCTTGCACTTCTGAGAGATCTCGGTCCACATACTGCTGAAGTCTACCTTGGAGGATTTTGAGCAGAATCTTACTAGCATGTGAAATGAGTGCAATTGTATGGTAGTTGGAGCATTCTTTGGCACTGCCTTTCTTTGAGATTGGGATGTAGAGTGATCTTTTCCAATCCTCTGGCCACTGTTGAGTTTTCCAAACTTGCTGGCATATTGAATGTAGCATCTTAACAGCATCATCTTTTAAGATTTTAAATAATTAAATACCATCACCTCCACTGGCTTTGTTGTTAGCCAAGCTTTCTAAGGCCCACTTGAATTCACTCTCCAGGATGTCTGGCTCAAGGTCAGCAACCACATTATCTGGGTTGTCCGGGAAAGCCAAATCTTTCTGGTATAATTCCTCTGTGTATTCTTGCTGTTGTTCCTTTTATCTCTTGACTCCCTACTTTAGCATTCCAATCCCCTAGAATGAGAAGAACATCTTTCTTTGGTGTCAGTTCTAGAAGGCGTTGTAAGTCTTCATAGAATTGGTCAACTTCAACCTCTTCAGCATTGGTGGTTGGTGCATAGACTTGGATTACTGTGAAGTTGTAAGGTCTGCCTTGGATTCATATTGAAATCATTCTATCATTTTTGAGATTGTATTCCAATACAGCTTTTCCCACTCTTTTGTTGACTATGAGGGCTACTCCATTTCTTTTATGGGATTCTTGCCACAATAGTAGATATGATAATCATCTGAATTGAATTCGCCCGTTCCCATCCATTTTAGTTCACTGACACCCAGGATGTCAATGTTTATTCCTGCCATTTCCTGTTTGAGCACATCCAGCTTACCAAGGTTCATAGATCTTACATTCCAGGTCCCTATGCAGTATTTTTCTTTGCAGCATCAGACTTTCTTTTCACTTCCAGGCACATCCGCAGCTGAGCACCCTTTCGGTTTTGGCCCAACCACTTCATTAGCTCTGATCAATCTATATCTGGTATCATTGCCACAACTTCTGCTATAATTTTGTTATCTTTATCCAACATATATTTACTCCCCAGAAACTGTAGTTCATCCACAATCTTTTTATTGTGTTTTTCTCGTTTTCTTTTAAGATTATGATTCCCTGATACTGCTCTCCTTCATCATTGTTTTCATAGTATCCCATACATTTCTCTGACTGCAGTTTTCCCTGTTGTTTATATCCTGTATTTCCATCATTTCTTTTTCTATTTCATGTACTATTTTATTTTACTGATGAATATTAGTATCTAATCTCCATCTTCTAGCTTCTTTACAATCACATCTAATTTCAATGTCCATATTTATCAAAGAATGGTCTTTTCCATGGATTAAATCAACTGTCTACTTTCGAAATCAAATTGTTGGATATAAATATACAATCTATTGTAGAGTAACTGTCATATAGAGAGGGGGGAAGTATATCCCCTTTCATGTCCTTTCAGCACTCTCCAAATATCCTTCAAATCAGTTTTGTTAATTATTGCACTCAAGGACCTTTCAACATTATTTTTATCTGCTTTAATAGGATTTAATTTGTCTTTCTCTTTATCCATAATCATGTTAGAATCCCCAGCCATTACCTCAAACACTTTCCTTATCTCGTCCACCTACTTGAATACTTCTTTTTTAAAAAAAGCTTGATTGCATTTGTAGAAAATCCATTGATCAAAGTATAGTCATCTCCTACTGTTTTCTGTACCATGATACAACATCCCTTACTGTTTTTCTTCATACTGTATTAGTCATTCTAAAATCACATTTCTGAGAGTTGTAGTTCATCTGGGGACCCAAGGTTAAGAACCATCGTTTTAGGGTAACTCTCAAGCTGAGGTCTGAGGAAGCTGACTTGTTCATAAAAGCTCTCATTAAAATATAGTACTTAGTCTTGAAGGTGCCAAAATATTTTTGTCTTCTTTTTTTCTTTTTTCTTTTCCTTTGTTTCTGCCTGATCTCCAAATATAATTCGCTTAATTATTTGCCTTATACCTCTAACCCTATATTATTCAATCTCATTGCTACTATTTAACTATCCATCTTTAGCTAGCTTTAGGAGATACAATACTTCCAACCTTACATTAATGTTCCCCTAATCTAGTTTCTTCCTCTCCCTTCCTTATGTAAAATGTCATCTTCTTATAGATGGTCGACTATAGCTTGTGAAGAACTTTACTTTGCCAGTTCTTCTCCTTTCTCACCTATCCTTTTCAGAGTTGAGTCTCTCTGGAATACCTGACTCTATAAAAATAATTGTTAATAACTAGTTATTCACTCTTACAGTCCCACTGTTTATCCATTAAAATACGTTGGCCAGTCTCAGTTATGTGCACTTCAAATCTTCTTAGATATTCTTCATAACAGTATTGAATCCACTTCTTCCCAAAATCTCAAACCCTTTTCTTTTTTCTTCTCCAAACTACCTAAACACTTTTAAAGTTCAGTTGATTCTCCTTCTTCAGCTGAAGGGCCAGGCAGTATTCCTTGTAGTTCAGCACTGTTTTGCACTCCTTGCATATCTTTATCTGACATAGCAGATTGATCAAGTTGTTGATCATCCAGTTGGGCTCACTCTTGTTCCTATTGTTGGTCATCATCAAACCCCATTTGTGAAGATCATTTTGGTCTTCCTCAGCTGAAGTTATTTTTGTATATTTTCCCGGTGTAGAAAACTCTCTGAAAAACTTTGTATCTCCAGAACTGTTTTATGTAGCTGTGAAGAATCTGTCATCCAGGTGTGGTATCTGGAAATTGAGTCCTGGCAACTGGACATCTTTATCGAGAAAGAAGTCCAGTTGCCATGACTCAACTTTCAGATATTTTATATAGCTTGTCACAATAATGATGGTAATTAACTTAATCTTCCTTCTCTAGACCATTATTTGGTAGCAGAGATCTGCATACACCTAGCCCAGTGCTTTATTATAGAACAGGTGTCCAGATTTCTCTCTGACTGCTTTCATGAAATTTTGTTTCTTATAGAAGTTAGAGGAGCACTCCATGATATCTCTGGGAGCCGTTTTTCCGTTATGTTTGAAACCAAATCTGTGCAATCTCTTCAAATATTCTGGCACACGACCAAGCTTTGGTGCCACAGTATCAATCCACTGTAAAATTTCATCTTTAAGCTTCACAAAATGGTCTACGGGATATGGTCACAAAATGGTCTACAGATTCTTGTGCTCACTACCATTCACACTTGTTGAAAAACAGCCATGATAATTGCTTTATGTTTGGGTGAGATGTGGTTAACTGATAAAAAGAAAAAGGAGTCAGCTTCTGGGATTTTCCCTTGCATGGTATCACTTTGTTGTATCAATGGTAGTGAGCAAATGAGAGCATTCTGTAGACTATCTTGACTGCTACCATTGGTACAGTCAACATTCAAACTGCCCTTTGCTATGTAAAGTTTGGCATCGTTTTTCCTGTTGACAACACCCTGTTGAAGTTCTTATGACCAAAAGCCACAGCTTGCTTTATTTTGTCACTTCATTTCATATCAAGTCTTCCTTTTTTTTTCCTACTGCCTTTAACAAGCATTATTATCTTTTCAGGTGAGTTTTTTTTTGTTTTGTTTTGTTTTTTTGTGATCTGACCAAAGTACAAAAGACATGCTCTGGGGGGTTGCAGACCACTCCTGATACAGTGGTGCCTCGACTTATGAACGTCCCGACTTACGACCATTTCGAGTTACAACCAGCTTCAGCTGCAAAATTTTGCTTCGGCTTGCAGCCGGAGCTTCCAGTTACAACCAAAAAAGGCAGGGAATTAAAATTGCTAACCATTGGTCGGCTGCTTCTTTGTAGCTCTTTTGCCCCAATGGTTAGAGTGAGTGCGATTGGAGGAGGCTTCGGACTGCCTGGTACGGTAAGGTGTTGCTTTGTGCTTTTTAAAAACTGTTGTGGATAGATTTTGTAGCGTGGTTTTCGGCTGAGGGGTTATGTTTCTGTGCTGTGATGGGTCTTGGAGGTTTGTTTTTTGGGGGGTTTCCCCCATTTCCGATGGGTCTTAGGGAGTTTGTTTGCTTTTGGGTTGTTGTTTTTTAACATTTCCGATAGGTCTTGGGGGTTTGTTTGCTTTTGAGTTTTTTTTCAATTTCTGACGCGTCTTGGGAGATTTATTTGTTTTTTGGGGTTTTTTCCCATTTCCGATGGGTCTTGCAGGGTTTGGTTGCTTTTTGCTTTGCTTTTTTTGCATTTCCAATGGGTCTTGCCCAGTTTGTTTGCTTTCTGCTTTGATTTTTTCATTTCCAATGGGTCTTGCACACTTTGCTTGCTTTCTGCTTTGCTTTTTTTGTATTTCTGATAGGTCCTGCACGCTTTGCTTGCTTTTCTTCACACCCCCCCTTTGGCCAGAATGGATTAATCATGTTTCCAATGGGTCTTGCACTGTTTTGTGGGGGTTTTGGTGATTTTTTTCTTCAGCAGAACCGATTAATTGCATTTCAGTGCATTCCTATGGGAAATGGTGCTTCGACTTGCAACCATTTCGAGTTATGGCCATCTTCCAGAATGGATTAAGTTCGTAAGTCAAGGCACCACTGTACTGTAGATTACATAAATGGGTCCTGTACTATTGTTTTCATCGTAGACATGAGGACAGAACTGGTATCTGAGTCTGCCCCAAGGTCTGATTCTTCTTTCAGTAGCTCTCTTGAAAAGTCTATTGGTGCTGATGGCTTTTAGAACCCATAACCATCTGAATAAGGCCACTTGTTTGATCCTGAACTTGCAGTCATTAACCAGATGCAACCAGGAATGATAATTTTATGTTCTTCAATAACTTTAAATGGTTTGACTGTACTGTTCTGTGAACACATAAAAATGTTTTCCCCCATACCATACTACCCAAGAGAGAGAGAGGCTAAGAGATTAGGGTTTGTAGAAAAAAATATGTTAAGCCATTTACTGAAGCTGGGCAAATCAGCTAAATATGTATTAAATCCAATTTTAGTTCCAAGTAAAATAGACCAATTAGAATGACTGAGACTTGTGTACATCCCATTGATTTTTTTTGTTTTGTTTACCTTCGCTGTTTCTATAATTATATTTACCTCTAAGGGAAAATAACTCGGCACAATCGTACAAAGCTTACATGTGGACACTGAAGTGAAGGAAGGCTATGGCTATAATCTTGTATCCACTTACCTAAGGATAGGCCTTACTGAATATTTATGTTTCCCTTCCTTAGTTCATCATTAATACTTTCTCCTGTTTCTGTTTCTGACATAAACCTGATGATTCCACAGATTACTCTAAATTAAGATTATCTAACAGAATCCACATCAAACAGATTAGTGTTATTCTTGTTATTTCTTTTAATAACATACCATCATTATTTGAGGAATATTTTAAATATTCATTTTAAAAAGTCATGACTTTTGTGAATTCTTTTTTTGGAAAAAGAAACGTTTGAATTGTTTTTACTTTATGAAATGATTTTATCCTCAAGTGCTTCTTTTATCTCTTCAAGTGGTGGGGACAGGAAACTACAGCTTTCCTCTCCATTTGAAGATTAGCAGGAGTCTTCACTGGGATTCTAGTGGAAGCATAACTGCAGTAGCCGAAATACTATCATGTTTCTTTTCACTTCTCAGCAAGAGTAATTGAATGCTGAATATCTTACTAAACGCTGGACGTGACAGTGTGTTAACACTCTTGACTATCTCCTAACAGCAGGGCAATTATTTGCTGAGTGGGATTTTTATAAATCTCCTGGCAGTAGTATGTCCTGATAATTATGATGAAGTGCATTGGTCAGTGTTGATTCAGCAATTCCATTTCTGGCAAATATTTAATTCACACCCCTCTTTTGCCCTTTTACTTTTATGAGGCTTCCTTCCTTCTTCTTTTCCTCAATCTGTTTGTTTATGTTTACAAATTACAGTCTGCTGACATCATACACTACAATTCAAGGTATAATCCAGCCTGTTGTAAAAGAAAGATTCCTACTAGTAGTTTAATAACATTTTATACAATAAAGAAAGTACTGTATTTCTCTGAATAGACTCACATTCCTCCTTTAGGCTGGGGTTGGAAGTAGTGGGTGCGCTTGAATCAGTCAAGTGTTCCTGAATGCCAAGGGGACAACGATTCTCACTGCATTTAAGAAAGGTGAAAAACACTTCTTTCAAAACTGGCATATAATGTTTAATCTGCTGTTTTTGTTTTTAACAGTGTATTTAGTTGCTTTTAACAGTTTGTAGAGTTGGTTTTATATCATTTTAGCAATTGTATGATTAATTAAATTTTGTTTTAGTTTTAAATGGTTTTTTTTAATGAAGATTGTAAGCTGCTTTGAGTGATGCCTTGTAGTGGAAAGGCAGGCTATAAATCCATGCAGTAAACAAATACATGTTAGAGTATGTTGTAGCAAACCAATTCAGATGTAGCCAGCAAAAGAGTAGTCCTGACCATACCCATTAGCCAGGATTCATTAAAGAGCAATGACTCGAAGAAAACACAAAAATTGTACATCAGGTCTTCAGTGGAAGGCTAATCCTCGACAAGTTGTATACCCCTATCAGACAATCATATTTGTTCTGCAAGGACTTTAATAATTCTTCACTTCAAATAGATGCAATCTGAATTTACATTCCTTGCATCATGTATACTTAAAAGCAGGGACCTGTTATAAATGTGGAATAACTGAACAGCTTTCGTAGTCAGACCGCTTTTGGAGTGGACTCTGCCTTTGGACCAGTAGATTGTTTATCCAAACCCACACTCCATTTTCCAGATCCTTCGAAATGTGACAGTTCTATTTACATTTTTTCTCAAATTCAGAACACAAATCTAAGGGCAAAATAGAAAGCCACCATTATCTCTTATTTTTGAAATGTCTAATATTCCCTGGGTGCTATCATTATTATCAGATAAGCATTAGAAAAACCTAAATCCAAACCATGTTTGTTGACCAGTGTATGTGGGGCGCGTAGGATAATAAGAGATACAATTATTCTGGTGAATTTGTTTAATTTATGAATTTGATACCTCCCTGTGAAACCTTCCTTTTTGCCTTCAGCATGCCATTTTCAATTACCGAGATTAACAATTATATGAAAAAAAGCAAAATGAAACATTGTTAGAGAGGAAAATGATACAAAATATTAATGTAATGCTAAGGATGGCTAGGTAGCCAATGGTACATTTACACATATGCTCTGCTTCTGGCAAAATTAATAATAATTCTGTGTCATGCATGAGCTTCCCTTGTGGAAGGGCTGATGAAGAGCAAATTCTAGGGCAAAAGAGTAGGGATCATTTGTGCAGCTCAGTTTCCCCTATGTCCACTGCATCAGAATCATACCTTTTTTAAAAAACAGGAAAAGAGGAAAAACACCAACTGAGCTTTCACACCTCATTTGCCATATTCACCATTGGGCCACTATTCAGCAGAAGGGCGTGCTGCAAGGAGGTCAGTAAGAAGCTATTAGCAGAGTCTCCCCTAGAGATTTTTCTTGGTCTTATTGAGTTGGAAGTTAGCATGACAGTACTGCAAATAACTCAGTTGTAGGTTTTTTAACAGTTAGCACAGATTTCCCTATAGTGTTTGTCACTTCAGAAAATTGTTCCTGAAAATGAAGTCCTGGAAAGCCAGCTTTGACAGAGGCCCTTGTGAGAGTTGCTTGTGAAGAAGAGGGATGCAGAAAAATGTGCTATGCTCTCCATAGACTAAAGGTGATTTGGAAGGGGGGGTAGATTTATAATATTATTTAGAAAGAAAGCTAGAAAGCATGCTTTTGCTTTTTCAAAATGCCACCCAAGCACTGAATAACTGTATAATCAAGGTACTAAACCAATTGTGTATTTTCTACCTTACAAAAGCAATGATAGTAATTTTTTCAGTGAATGTATTGAGAGGTGAAAATGTTGGGAATGGGCCCAGTGTTGTTAACAGCCTAACTAGTCCCCAAACAGTTTATTCCCACCTCTTCTTTTGAAAAGTGACTGTGAAGATAGTGGACAAACAAATGAAAAGGAAACAGATTATGCATTGCCACCATAGGCTTAACACTGAAGGGAAATCTTATGACAGTGGAACTCAAAATCCTATTCTTATATTTATTCCACACATGTTCAGATAAAATATAGGTTATTGTTCTAAGGGACTAGTGCTTAGGATGGGCATGCTGACAGCTATATTATTTGAAGCACAAACCAAAGGTACCTCAGACACTTTTAAGTCTGCTTGGTTTGAGAGGAAGAGTTTGAAGCAAGCGTGGAACTCTCTCATTGAAAGAAATGTGAGTTTATTTTGCCTTAAACATATCAAAGACATAACATAAGTATTACCAAATTCCATTCTATAGTGTTCTGTGCTGTGAATCCATATTTGTATGACTACAAGTCCTAGTTCTCCTTCATGGATTGCTGCCTTGTCGTGGCGAAGGGGCTTGAGTAACTCAGAGAAGCTATGGGCTATGCCGTGCAGGGACACCCAAGACGGACAGGACATAGTGGAGAGTTTCGACTAAACGCAATCCACCTGGAGTAGGAAATGGCAAGCCACTCCAGTATCTTTGCCAAGAACGCCCCATGATCAGAAACAAAAGGCTACAAGATATGACGCTGGAAGATGGGCCCCTCAGGTCGGAAGGCGTCCAACATGCTACTGAGGAAGAGTGGAGGACTAGTACAAGTAGCTCCAGAGCTAATGAAGTGGTTGGGCCAAAGCCGAAAGGACGCTCAGCTGTGGACGTGCCTGGAAGTGAAAGGAAAGTCCAATGCTGTAAGGAAAAATACTGCATAGGAACCTGGAATGTAAGATCTATGAACCTTGGGAAGCTGGAGGTGGTCAAACAGGAGATGGCAAGAATAAACATCGACATCCTGGGCATCAGTGAACTAAAATGGACAGGAATGGGCGAATTCAACTCAGATGATTATCATATCTACTACTGTGGGCAAGAATCCCGTAGAAGGAATGGAGTAGCCCTCATAGTCAACAAAAGAGTGGGAAAAGCTGTAATGGGATACAATCTAAAAAATGATAGAATGATGTCAATACGAATCCAAGGCAGACCATTCAACATCACAATAATCCAAGTTTATGCACCAACCAGCATTGCTGAGGAGACTGAAATTGAACAATTCTATGAAGATTTACAACACCTTCTAGAACTGACACCAAAGAAAGATGTTCTTCTCATTCTAGGGGACTGGAATGCTAAAGTAGGGAGCCAAGAGATAAAAGGAACAACAGGGAAGTTTGGCCTTGGAGTTCAGAACGAAGCAGGACAAAGGCTAATAGAGTTTTGTCAAGAGAATAAGCTGGTCATCACAAACACTCTTTTCCAACAACACAAGAGGCGACTCTATACATGGAAATCACCAGATGGGCAATATCGAAATCAGATTGATTATATTCTCTGCAGCCAAAGATGGAGAAGCTCTATACAGTCAGCAAAAACAAGACCTGGAGCTGACTGCGGTTCTGATCATCAGCTTCTCATAGCAAAATTCAAGCTTAGACTGAAGAGAGTAGGAAAAACCACTGGGCCACTCAGGTATGATCTAAACCAAATCCCTTATGAATACACAGTGGAAATAAAGAACAGATTTAAGGAACTAGATTTGGTGGAGAGAGTGCCTGAAGAACTTTGGATAGAGGCTCGTAACATTGTCCAGGAGGCAGCACCGAAAACCATCCCAAAGAAAAGGAAATGCAAGAAAGCAAAGTGGCTGTCCAACGAGGCCTTAGAAATAGCAGAGAGGTGAAGGGAAGCAAAATGCAAGGGAGATAGAGAAAGTTACAGAAAATTGAATGCAGACTTCCAAAGAATAGCAAGGAGAGACAAGAGGGCCTTCTTAAATGAACAATGCAAAGAAATAGAGGAAGATAACAGAAAAGGAAAGACCAGAGATCTGTTCAGGAAAATTGGAGATATTAGAGGAACATTTTGCGCAAAGATGAACATGATAAAAGACAAAAATGGGAGGGACCTAACAGAAGCAGAAGACGTCAAGAAGAGGTGGCAAGAATACACAGAAGAATTATATCAGAAAGATTTGGATATCCCGGACAACCCAGACAATGTAGTTGCTGACCTTGAGCCAGACATCCTGGAGAGCGAAGTCAAGTGGGCCTTAGAAAGCCTGGCTAACAACAAGGCCAGTGGAGGTGATGGCATTCCAGTTGAACTATTTAAAATCTTGAAAGATGATGCTGTTAAGGTGCTACATTCAATATGCCAGCAAGTTTGGAAAACTCAACAGTGGCCAGAGGATTGGAAAAGATCAGTCTACATCCCAATCCCAAAGAAAGGCAGTGCCAAAGAATGCTCCAATTGCACTCATTTCACATGCTAGCAAGGTTATGCTCAAAATCCTGCAAGGTAGGCTTCAGCAGTATGTGGACCGAGAACTCCCAGAAGTACAAGCTGGATTCCGAAGAGGCAGAGGAACTCGAGACCAAATTGCTAACTTGCGCTGGATTATGGAGAAAGCCAGAGAGTTCCAGAAAAAATATCTACTTCTGCTTCATTGACTATGCGAAAGCCTTTGACTGTGTGGACCACAGCAAACTATGGCAAGTTCTTAAAGAAATGGGAGTGCCTGACCACTTTATCTGTCTCCTGAGAAACCTATATGTGGGACAGGAAGCAACAGTTAGAACTGGTCATGGAACAACTGAGTGGTTCAAAATTGGGAAAGGAGTACGGCAAGGCTGTATATTGTCCCCCAGCTTATTTAACTTATATGCAGAATACATCATGCGGAAGGCTGGACTGAAAGAAACCGAAGCCGGAATTAAGATTGCCAGAAGAAATATCAACAACCTCCGATATGCAGATGATACCACTCTGATGGCAGAAAGTGAGGAGGAATTAAAGAACCTTGTAATGAGAGTGAAAGAGGAGAGTGCAAAAAACGGTCTGAAACTCAACATCAAAAAAACTAAGATCATGGCCACTGGTCCCATCACCTCCTGGGAAATAGAAGGGGAAGATATGGAGGCAGTGTCAAATTTTATCTTCCTGGGCTCCATGATCACTGCAGATGGAGACAGCAGCCCTGAAATTAAAAGACGCCTTCTTCTTGGGAGGAAAGCGATGACAAATCTTGACAGCATCTTGAAAAGCAGAGACATCACCTTGCCAACAAAAGTCCGAATAGTCAAAGGTATGGTTTTGCCTGTCGTGATGTATGGAAGTGAGAGCTGGACCATAAAGAAAGCAGACCGCCGAAGAATTGATGCCTTTGAATTGTGGTGCTGGAGGAGGCTCTTGAGAATCCCCTGGACTGCAAGGAGAACAAACCTATCAGTTCTAAAGGAAATCAACCCTGAGTGCTCACTGGAAGGACAGATCCTGAAGCTGAGGCTCCAGTACTTTGGCCATCTCATGAGAAGAAAAGAGTCCTTGGAAAAAACCTTGATGTTAGGAAGGTGTGAAGGCAAGAGGAGAAGGGGACGACCGAGAATGAGATGGCTGGACAGTGTCTGCGAAGCAACCAACATGAACCTGACACAACTCCGGGAGGCAGTAGAAGACAGGAGGGCCTGGCGTGCTCTGGTCCATGGGGTCACGAAGAGTCGGACACGACTAAACGACTAAACACACACACACACAAGTCCTAGTTTCCTCCTATTTCCTCACAGTTGGAACTGAATTATAGCGATCATCATAGGGCTTTCAAGGTAAGAGATATCTGAAGTGTGGTTTTACCAGTTCCACTCCCCCATTGAGTTTCCATGACCAAGTGGGGATTCAAACCCTGTTTTCTCTAGTCCTAATCCATCACTCTATCCACTACACCACGCTGGGAAAGTTCCTCATGCTATTGCTATAAGCAAACTTATTGCTGGACTCCATATATCTTGGAAGGTGTGTTTTGATCCACACAACCCTATATTAATCCATTAAACCACATTCTGAAACAGATATGTCAGTCTTCAAGGGGCCGCAACACTTTGCTCTTTGGGGTTTCCCCGCTCTCTTTTTGTTTTATTCCCCCCCACCCCATATTGTCAACCTGCTGAAAAAGAATAACTTGGCTAACTCTTTGGATACTTTTCTAAATGTTTAAGAAAGGCTTGGGTGTCATGAAGGGGGGAGCATTGAAGGTGCTTGTTCCCCCAAGAATCCTAAACTTGGTATTTCTTTAAAAGCTGTAATCAAGTCAACAATCAATAGGCATCATTAAGAGACTTTGCCCCTCACCAAATTATTTCTGCAGATTTATTTATTTATTTAAAATATTTTACCCCGCCTTTCTCCTTGAGAAGGACCGAAGGTGGCTTACAACAATGAAAGACAATATTTGAAGTTGAAAACAATGAGTATACAACAGTAGTTAACATCATTAAAAGACAATATTTAAAACTACGAACAATGAATAAGGAGGCCTTTTACATCATTAACAGGCAATATTAAGGCAAAGATCAATAAATATATATATATTTTTTAAAAATGTCACTTTGAAAAATGGAAAGCATAAAAATGGAAAACACATATAGTACTAAAATCCGGTCATAGTAGTAATGTATAACAATCTACCGTGTTTCCCTGAAAATAAGACAGGGTCTTATATTAACTTTTGCTCAAAAAAGCATATTAAGGCTTATTTTCAGGGGATGTTTTATTTTTTAATGTACAACAATCTACATTTATTCAAATACAGTCATGTCATCTTCTGGTTGCTGCACAGTGGTGGAGGGCAGGGTTCCACTTAATTGGGGTTTATTTTTGGGGTAGGGTTTATATCATGAGCATCCTGAAAAATCATACTAGGGCTTACTTTCAGGTTAGGTCTTATTTTTGGGGAAACAGGATATCTACAGTTTCCACACAGGTACGAAGAGAAAGGTCTTTTCCTGCTTGTGAAAGGAAAGCAAAGATGGGGCCAGCCTGGCCTCCTGTGGGAGTGAGTGCCAAAGCCTCGGAGCAGCAAGAGAGAAGGGTCTCTCCTTTGTCTCCATCAGATGCACCTGTGAAGGTGGCGGGACTCAGAGAGAAAGGCCTCTCATGATGATCTTAACACCCAAGCCAGCTCATAATGGGAGATAAACCAAGCATGCATATCTATGTTCATGTCATAACAACTCTCCTCAAGTACCTGTGGACAGAATGGTGCTTCTGTGGCTTCAAATCCTCTCCTGAATCCAACTTGTGTGCCTTCTTTGTTCTTGTAAATTTGGCCATGCTTTTTAGGGGGAAAATTGTAGGTACATTTGTGCCTTGACTTACAGAACTCATCTGTATTGGAAGGGTGGCTGTACCTCGAAATTTTCGTAAATCGAAGCAGCATTTCCCATAGGAATGCACTGAAAAGTGATTAATCCATTCTGGCAGAAGAAAAAAATACCCCCCAAAAAATGACCACTGCCTCCGGGGAAGCCTGGGCTTCCCTGCCACCATGACAGCCACCGTGAACTGACTGACAGCGACCCTAAATAGGGCTTTCAAGGTAAATGAGATATTTAAGGAGTGGCTTGACAGTTCCACTTCCCTAGTGGGTCTCTGTGGCTGAGTGGCGATTTGAACTAAGGCCTCCTGAGGTGTAGTCCATCTATCTACTGTATCATATTGGGTATTCATTATGGAATTTAGTGTCACTTTTTGTAAGTTTTATTACAACTGTGAATTCTTCAAAGAATGTTTCTATGCATTGTTCAGCAATTAGAGCATATATTGTCAAAATTTCCCTTTAGTTATATAAGCATTACTTGGAATCAGTACGGACTGATGTTTGTAAATGGTGACAGCTACGCCCGCCAATTTTAGGCCTAGAATTCCATAACAGTACTGTGTATCACTACTGCCCAAATAAAATATACAGTGGTGCCTCGCATTACGAGCGCTCCATTTTACGAAAAAATCGCTTTACGTTGAAGGTTTTGTGATCACAAAAGCGATCGCAAAACAATGTTTCCTATGGGGGAATTTCACTTTGCGATGATCGGTTCCCTCCTTCACGAACCAATTCTCGCAAAACGATGCTTTTCAGCCAGCTGATCAGCATTTTCAAAATGGGCACCGGGTAAAAAACATGGCTCCCCGCCCTTTTCTGGGATGGATTCCTTGCTGCACAGGCAGTCAAAATGGCCACGCTATGGAGGATCTTTGCTGGACGGTGAGTTTCAAGCCCCTAGGAACACATTAATCGGGTTTTAATGCGTTTCTATGGGCTTTTTAATTTCACATTACGACATTTTCATTCTACAGCGATTTCGCTGGAACGAATTAACGTTGTAATGCGAGGCACCACTGTAATATGCTTAGTATCTGATTGTAGCTAGCCAGATCCTGGCCAACAAGCTTCATTTATTCAAAGGATCTGAATGTTCTTTCTGTTCATTTCTTTTACATTGTTGTGGTTGTTCCCTACTTCAGAGATATTTATACATTCCAGGTTTGTAATCTAATTTTCAAGTTGAAGATTTACAGTCACCTTCTGGCATTCCAAACCTGCCAAGGTCTGAGGGCTATTTTGCATTTCTATTTAGTCATGTAAAATAGAATACCTGGAAAACAGAATATAATGATTTTCCATTGCCATTGACATTTGAGTGCTATGAATGCTTGCAATGGTTATCATCATACCACAATTTTCCATATGGAACCCAGACTGGCATCTCTGATTGGCAATTACAACGTAAGGCAGAGTTTGGGGGCAGAATAGGTCTTCAAGATACAGAGACCTCTTGGTCAGTCTCCTCTATCTCAAGGCATTGGCTTTTCATGGCGATGGCTTAATTAACCACTGCTCACTGTGACTGAGTACCTGGAGGCACTGTTCACAAAAGTTGGTCCAATGGCTGATGCCTTAATTTCTGGATCAACTATAGTTATTTCACTTCACTTTTATTTCTTTACCATTTTTGGTATTCTAAATCCAAATCCTTCTTTTGGGGATAAAGCAACATAAAACAAATAATGAAAGATTCTTCCGTCGCTTTTGTCCAGACCTCATTCCCAATCCCCACCGTCGATAAAGGAGTGTGTTCAATACTTTTTAATGGCAATATATAGATAAAAGCTCACTTAACATTTTGACACCAAGTGTTGGACTCTTCCTATGGGACCCACTAATGAAAACTGCATTATAGCTAATTGGGGAGCATGCCATCCACACACTCCCAAGAGGTTAATACATTAAGAGTGGCTGGGCTCTCTTTTTAAGTTTTTTTAGAGTCAAAAATCACCAGCACATTCAACAATGTAAACATTTACTTTGTCCTTTACATTTGCTTCAATACATTTCCAGTGCTTTCTTCATTCCTCTTATTCAAGAATTCTTAGCAATTAAGAAGATATTGAAGGCCAAATCTAAATGAGGTTATGAGCACAAACGTGCTTCAAGAGGCCAAGATGATTGCCGTGAAATAGCTATTATGTTTTTAAAATAACTTGTCAATCATGTGTCTTTTTATTTTTCTATGTGGTGGCTTGAAGACTTACATACGCAGCCCACATACGCAGTACCCTAGTGTACTAAGGCATAGCGCTTTGTGCCAGTGTATAGACACAGGTTTTTGTGTGCACATGTGGTGCCATATGAAGAACCTCATGGAAGCAACATCCTCAGTTGTAAATGAAATTGCATGCACAAAAGGAGGACTTTGCATATACTTTGGGGAACTGCACACAACATTTAAGTAAATTTGTACTTCTTGACAATAGATTATAGGAAATGCAGCAGTAAATTGGTGAATTGTGCCAGGTTGTCTTCAGTTGCCCAGGGTGAGGAAATTTGGATTCAGGACTTGACATAGGTGACAAACATTATGAGGACCCTTGCTGACTTCTAGAAAGATTTCCAACTCTCCCAGTCCTACAAGTGGATGAAGGCAGCATAAGATCTGCAGAGATCCTATAACTGATGGTTTTCAAACAGTTTTTCAGGAAACCCTCCTTAGAATTTTTGGAAGTTGATCAGGAGTCCCTCAGTGACATGGTCGATAACGCAGAGGTGCTTCCCTGGAAAAAGCTGGTTCAGTACTACCAATATTCTTAAACATGTAAATATGTTTACATATTTGTCAATATGGTAAAAGGGAAAAATGTAGCTCCTTATTAAATCCTCTGCTTTATATATTGCACTTTCAGATTATGCAAGGAAAGGATACACCCAAATAGGCTGTGCATATGGTTCTTAAAATAATACAGTGGTGCCTCACTTGACAAGAATAATCTGTTCCAGCTAAATCGCTGTAGAGTGAAATCGTTGTCAAGCAAGGGGAAAAAAGCCAATTGAAACACATAGAAAACCAGTTCAATGCATTCCAATGGGCGAAATACCTCAGCGCCCAGTGAAGATCCTCCATAGGACAGCCATTTTTCGATCCCTGTTAAGCGAAAAATCCATCCTAAAAACAGCGGGGAGCCATTTTGCACAGCGGGTGGCCATTTTGAAACCCGGCGATCAGCTGTTTTTAGATCGTCGTAATGCGAAGAATCAGTTCCTGAAGCAGGGAACCGATCATCGTCAAACAAATCACATAAACATCGTCGTGAAGTGATTTAGTCATTTAACGAGGTAATCGTAAAGCAGGGCACCACTATAATAAGAATAACATATAATATAATATGCTGTATTTTCATTTTTTGCCCAGTGTCATAGTGAGATTTTAAGATATTTTTCTTGAAATTATTTCTGCTGATTAGATTGCACATCTAAAAATTGCAGAAGCCTCTGTCCAGATGCTAGTAGATCCATTGAATTTGCTGCTACATAATGAGTCAACCATTATGGTAATCCATTGTTTCAGTGAGTCTGTTCTGTTTGGGACTACCAGTTTGTGTCAAGCCAGAGAATTTGAAAACTGTACAAACTGAACACTGCAATGTCTTTAGATTGCAGGTATATATAACTCACCCTACAAAATGTCACCAGATCCAATGGAGTTACAGTTAAGGAAGGCTAAACCCATGAAAGAAAAAAAGAAGCGATTCCAGAAGGATGTTATAGATCCTCAGTGGCAAACCAATACAGATTCTTTTGGCTTCCAGCTAGTGCCAGCTCTTCCTCCTATTGGAAGACAAAGATCACAGGTAATGTATGCCAATGACCTTTAAGCAGACATTTCTGAGATTGACAACAGTTGCAAAATTTTGGATATACTGTACTTAAGCCTTAATTGTTATTCTGTTAAAAACATACATTATTGATCAAAATATTTTTCCTTTCTCATTTCTGAGAAAAAATGTTCTGCACTGGCGCATAAAATATAAATTCCTATTGCCAATTTACACTTGCTCGAGAGAAATGTAAGTCTTATTGGCAAATAGTCACCTATTAATGAGCTGCTTGTTACATTCCTGGACATGCTTCAGATGAGAAGCATGCCCAGGAACACCACCAGCACGTTCTTAATGACCAGCAATTTGCTGCCAAGACTTACATGATTTTCTTTCTTTCTTTCTTTCTTTCTTTCTTTCTTTCTTTCTTTCTTTCTTTATTTATTTATTTATTTATTTATTTATTTATTTATTTATTTATTTATTTATTTATTTAACTTATATGCCGCCCACTCTACCCAAAGGTCTCTGGGTGGCTTACAACAATTAAAATTCAATTAAAATACAATAAAATGTCAGTCAGCAATAGGATTCTAGCCCCTCAAGCCATTAATTAATTCTGATTTATGGCAACCTTTCCCATAGTTTTCTAGATATCAGCCGCTTTATATCTCCTAACATGAAATTGGTTGTTTTTTAACTTTTGGAAAAACACTTTTTTGAAATATATTTTTTCTGTTTTTATCTGTCTTTATAAAAAGATAACAAGTGTATCAGTCAATAAAATAATAGCTGTTAGCTCTTGATAGATAAGAACACTGAGGGCGAGGATCATGGCTGGAACTTTGAGGACAAGGTCCTGTAAATGGGACAGGTGTGTATGTGGGACCACTGTTCACATGGGACTCCACATTCATTTCAATGCTGGGAAAAGCCACAGAGTTTCATAAGCATATGTTCCAAAGCATGATACTCAAGAACATATAGGATAATGGTATATTCCTTCCATATACTGAGTTCAGTATGTTTTAGGTTGTAGTTCTATAT
Source organism: Pogona vitticeps (assembly GCF_051106095.1). Lineage (NCBI taxonomy): Eukaryota > Metazoa > Chordata > Lepidosauria > Squamata > Agamidae > Pogona > Pogona vitticeps. The sequence continues at coordinate 33,143,963 of NC_135783.1, forward strand.
ATAACTTATATGTAACCTCAGTGGGGACTCAATGAGGTTGATTTTGGAATAAATCTGAATAGGTGTGGAGTGCTAGCTAGAGCCCTTACAAAGCTCTAAGTTGGATTCAGTAATTAGAAAGAAAGCAGAATCGTAAATGTTTTATATTGTTTCCCTCCAGTCTCATTCTCAATCTCAGACACAAAATTAAATGATGATAAATGGACTTCATTTGCACAACAATCACTGAGGACTCCACTGGCTTCTCATTCAAATAAACTGTACCAGTATTTTTCACAAATTAAGAGATAATGGTGATAAAGGAGTCAACAGTCAATGTACATTCCAGAAAAAAATATTTTGTCACATGGTTATATAATAGCCCAATAAATGTTGTAAAATTAAAAAAGAAAAAGTGAATGTTTATAGAAAGCTACAAACTTAAAATTATTCCAACTGGGTTGTAATAATTAGTGGACAGTTCAAACCTATTAGTTGTTCCTTAGCATGATGGGTATATTCCAAATCCAGTGCTGAATTTGTAAAAGCACTGTTTGTTATACTGTGCGTTGATCTGATAAGTTTCTTTTTCTTGAGCTATTCTGTATGGTTGTTGTTGTTTTTAGTCTAGACACAGACAAAGAAACTTATAGAAGAAAGCTTTCCAGAACAAAGCTGAACACTTCTGTTTATTTCCTTGTGCCTTGAAGAGGGAATTTGCTTTATAATACTTTAATCCTTTCAGTGCCCTGGGATGTGCACTGTGGAGTAAATTTTCAAAGTACGGTGCGTGGATTTAACTGCGCGACTCTTATTGATGTTAATGGGAGTCACACGGCTAAATCCCTGGCAACACAATTTAGAGGTATATGTCTAGGAAAGGTATATGTCTGGGAAGGACATTGGTCTGAGCTGATGAAACAGCTGGAAATGAAAAATCCAGCAGAAAGCACTGTTTTGAAAGTGGTCTGGTGGTGTGACAATGAGGGATTTATAATTACTGGCCATCCTTGTGGCTTAGTACTCTGTGACAGCAGTATTTGACATTAAACTTCTGTACTTTACACATTAGACTCCATGCGAGTGTTAAGATACCAAATACATGTTCAAGGAGAGTGTTAAAATAGTTGTGTTTGTGCCCAGTTTTGAAGGAATAAACATGTAGCTATCCTTTGGGATTCACTTTGAGAAATTCTACTTTAACATTGCAAAGGAAGAAGTTACCTTTTAGAAAGACTGTATCCAAGAGAAAAGTGTTCATGCTGCTGATATATAAGGTCTGTCAGATCTATGACTTTTATTGCTGAATTAACTAGAATTACAGACTGATGGAAGCAAAGATGATATTGAAATTAGTCATCTCTTCATTAAAGGTCATTAATAAGAGCAATTACATTGCTTTATTATTTTTCTCTTTTATGATCTGCTCTCCAAGTCAAAAGGTGGATAGGATCCAACCCTACAGATTTTGCATTGAAACAGGCTTTTGAATTGTTATGTTTCCCTGTGCTGCAAAAATCTAGGATGTCACACTGGTTCAGTATACAAGATGGAGCTAGTTATATTTTTGGAAGGTGTATGGTACATTCAAAATGGAGAAATGTCAATACTTAATGCCATCAAAGACCTAAAAACCCTCTTAAAAACATTGCAACCACAAAACAAGAATACTGCATCAAAAGTGAGAATGAAAACTCAGTGCTCAGTCCAAGGATGGAGAGCCTTTCTCTCTGCTCAAGGTGTTGTTAGATTCCAAATCCCAGTATTCCCACTCTAAATGTTCTTCAGTAGTGTTTTTTTTTTCAACTTGGTCATTTGTCCTTACAAAACAAGGATCTTACTCCCATCCAGTAACAGTGCTTGGATTATGATCTACTGCTATTCCAGAGGTTCCCCATCTTTTTTGACTTGTGATCCCATTTTATAATAGCCAAGTAACCTGCAACCCCACCACCACATCTGCATACAAAGCATTTTTAATGGGGCAAAGTCATCCCTTCTCATAAAGTAGAGGCTTCTTTTCCCCCTGAAGGGTCTGTTTCTCTTACATGCACATGCACACTAACTTTAACATCCCACTCCAAAAGGTCAAGGAAGAAATTATTTAACAGAGGCTACTACAACACATACTGTATAAGGTGACCCAAAACCCCCTAAAAACACTTAAAAACTCCCCCCCCCCGGAGGTCACAATCCCCAGGTTGGGGAACATTGTACTATTCTTTCTTTCTTAGGTGGGAGGAGTCCCAGCCAGTATGTACACTTCTGACCATTAGTACTCCTGTTTAGTATGCATGTCTCCTATATAAATGTATAATGAAAGAAAATCGCTTTAAAAGGAAATGCTGAAGTATCCACCTGTGAACATCCATGTGAGTATAGAGTTTCCACTCTTTCCAACAGAGGAGGCAGGTCTGTGTCCCTTAAGTTGCTAATAGCATGCATTTCAGAATACAGATCATGTGGGATCGGCATTAAAGTCTTTTTTTTTCTGTGTGCTGATAACACACCAGCAAACAACAGAGATATAACAGGCTTACAGGACAATTGAAAAGGCTTGAATTTTCCAATATGCATACACATTCCCATTTGTTGTTCTGAGGAGTCCAATCAGCTAGATGAGGTCATGGCTAATTCCTTTTTCTCAATTTATGGTCTTAATTGCAAATGGCCTAGATAATGTAAGCAAATAATATTTTGACTCAATTACTTGATTGCATTCATTATTTCTAAGAAACATGGTAGGCTTCTGCATTTCTTTTTCATACCCTTAAAAGCTCCATAGTGGTCCCAGTAAAGTAAATTTATTATGGCCATAATTGTTCTAGAAGACAATTGCTGGGGGGAGGGAAGTGCACAGAATGAGTAACTACAGTGATTGTTTGCATCCTCCTTTTCTAGATATCTGATATTTAGAATGCTATGCCTTTAAAAAGTAAAGTTCCAATAAAAATCCATTAACAACTTTCAAATATAGCAATCCTCCTGTCCAGCTGTGAAAAGTACTAGATGATACTTATTTGCCATTTGTGTTATTTACGGTCCATGACTTTTATGGTAACTGGTTCCTATTATTGGTTTCTATTAATGTAAAACATAAGTGAACATAAATGAGGCGTGAATCATTTCTTTTTATTAGCCCTGCAGTCTTCACTCAGTTCTTGCAGTAACTCCAGCTGTGACTTGTTAGTGATAACCTATTTAAAGAAAGAGATCCTTCAGAATAAGAGGCATGATTAGGATTTTTGCCCCCACCTCTCTTTCCCCTCCTTCTTTCTTTTTGGATTGTTTCTCTACCTCAGTGGGTGCACAATCATGGTAAAAAGGAAAACAAGCTGTAATTAGCGACTCAACTTAATTCAGAGTTGGCTGGAAATTGTGTTGAGTTATGGTGTTAATAATATTCCTGGTGAATTCATACTGATTGCTACCAGAAAGCAAGAGATTATATAAATCATTTTGTCAGTACTGGATGACATTGTCTTTGCCAGTTATCTGTGGAATAGGTCTCAAAAACAGCATATTAGGTGTCTTGCCTGGCTCAAATTCTCACATCCTCTGTGCACGTATGCACAAAATTATGACACAAAATCATTTATACCCTGTTTCCCCGAAAATAAGACCTAACCTGAAAATAAGCCCCAGTATGATTTTACAGGATGCTCGTAATATAAGCCTTACCCCCAAAACAAGACCCAGTTAAGTGAAACCCCGCCATTCACCATTGTGCAGCAACCAGAAGATGACATGACTGTAAAATAAAACATCCCCTGAAAATAAGCCCTAATGCATTTTTGGAGCAAAAATTAATATAAGACCCTGTCTTATTTTCAGGGAAACACAGCACATGGAAAGCAGGCATATCAGCAAGGAATGAACATGACTCTCCCCTCCATTATCTAGGTGTCAGGCTCCATGGCTCTGGGAACATCTACCCCCAAGATGATATGCAAGCCAGACCATCCTTCCAAGTGGAACTGGAAATGACCAGGGGGTTACTTCCAGACTGATAGAAAACTAGCCTGCCTACCTCTCCCTCCCTCTCCCTCTCTCTCTCTCTCGGTACAATAAAGTGCATGGGTCACATCTTGTTTTGGAAGGAAATCATAACTCCTGGAACTATGATTCTCCCTTTAAAAAATAATTAAAAGGTTTACAAATATTTTGAAGGGCCCCAGAGCTACAAAACTGTCTAGGAGCCACAAGCTGCCCATAAGCCACATGATTGCCATCCTTGGCTAAAGCCAACATTGCACTAATACCCATCTTTTAGAGTGATATATCTCTCTTTCTTTTCCCCTGAGGCCTCTGGCTTGACTGAAAATCAGCTCTGCAGGATTTTCCAGGATTTTACAAACTCCTTCAACTATTTCTCACAAGGTGTGGTTTCTGAATCATTTACCATCTTGGTCACTCTCCCCTACACCAATATCCTTCATAAACTTGTGCCCAGAACAAGACACAGTATTCCATAAGAAGTCTGACCAAAGCAAAAATAAGAATTGTACCATTACTTCTATTGATCTAAATATTTCTCTTGATGTAAGAGACCTGAGATGATGCATGCAAGATCCTTCAGTACTCTTGGAAGCAGTTTGGCTGGTCTTGAAGACTTGAATTCATTTAGAGTAGCTGTGTTTTCCTGTTTGCCTCTTCACCTATCTTGAGCAGCAGCCTCCCAATGTCTTGTTTGCTCTGCTTGTGCTAGACTGAGCCCATTTTGTTCTGGGAGAAGACTGAGGCAGAATAAGTGTTTAAACCATTCCACCTCCCCATTGCCTGCAAGTATTGACTCCATCTTTTGCATGCAGTTGATCACTTGTTCCATGTTTAGCCAAAATGCCTTTTTTGCTATTTTTACCCTCTCTAACTTTGAACTCATTCTGGCTTTTACGTGAAGTCCTCCCTACAAATCTTGTCTATTCACCTGCTGCATTCTTCCCTGATGATTTGTCCCCTTTCCATTTCCTATAAACAACCATTTTAAATCTTTGCTCATCAGAAAGCTCCTCATGCAGTTACCCTATTTTCTTATAGATATTTCCCCCTTTTTCTTTCTCATAGGAATTGTTTAGGAGGAAAAGAATGTGGTGACCTCCCCCAATTTGCACTTTTCAAAAAAGAAAAGACCCAGTTGTTCCACCCTAGTTACAGCCTGATGATGGATTTTATCCACTAGGTTTTTGGTAACGCCCATTAAATAGTATTTATGTAGTGCATTAAGAATTCAAGCTCATATTCTTTGTGCTCCGTGCATTGATGTAGAGACACTGAAAAGCTGTTCCATTATTATCTTTTCCCGTTGACTTTTCCCATCAGGTGGTGAGTAACTATACCCAGTTCCAGTGTCAGGTGTATCAGTGACTCTCTGGTCCCCAGTATCTGGTGTTGCCTTGTTCTCTGCAATGCCATCTCCGTCCCCAACAGGACTCAGTTTAAAGCCGTCTAGCTCAAATTTTCTAGACTCCTAAAAAATTTGTTCTTCTAGCAGCTCTGAAATGCAGACCATAGTTTAAGACATCAAATCATCCCTGCCTACACTATCTGCATAGTCAGTGCCAGTACTCTTTTATCCCTTTCTGGGCTATAATCTCCATCAAGGAGTGATGAAAACACCACCAATACAGTTCTTAATTGGTTATTTGAATTATTTAAATTATTTATGTTAATAAATAGAGAGGGGCATGAAACTTGGTTTGGAGGTTTGTGCCAGTTCACATGCACGGCACCACAGGTGCCAAACATTCCCTGCCCCTGCCTCCTAAGCCAGTTGCCCACTCACCAGCTGGCACACACTCCTCTCCTCCTCCTCTTCAAGTGTTCAGCCAGTCTCCAGCAGGAGCAGGAGTTTGCCTGTCCTGCCTCCTTGTCTGAGTAGGCAATCAACCAAGGAGGCAGGGCAGGGAAGCCCATGCTCCTGCCAGAGGCTGGTCAAACAGCCAAGGAGGAGGAGAGAAGCATGTGACAGCTGGTGAGTGGGGTGACCCAGCCAGGGAGATGGGGGAGGCGCACGTATGAACTGGCATGAACCTCTGAACCAAGGTTTGTGCCCATCTCTATTAATAACATATTAACATTTTTTTTCAAATAAGAATGGGACATTATCAGAATTATTCTGGAATCTGAAAGATGAGTGTTTTCCACAAGCTAAAAAAAGAAGAATATAATAAAGTATCCTAATGCTCACAAAGCATTGCATGGGATAGCAACACTAAAAGTACACTCCTACACGTTTACTCAAACATAGGTCCTGTTGTGATCATAGGAGCTTATTCTAGTAGTATGAGAGAGAAAAATAACAGCCTGAGGCTTACTTCTTAATAAATGACTAAAATTCTGTTCATGCAGCTATATTGCAGTTTGGGGGATTTCATCAGCCTTACATGGTATAAACTTATGGAAGAGGAATTCAGCTAATGTGTATAGTGTCATTATACTGTCAGTTGCTTTGTAAACAAAGTGATTGAAATAATCAAAAGAGAGTGCTCTCATTGAAAAACATTTGTGCCCATGTTTTCTGCCCTTTACAATCCAAAGATGAACCAAATGCAAAAAATTATTCTGCTCACACACAAAAAAGAAAGAGTCCTTTTAAAACTTAAGCAACTCTTGTTTTTGTGGGAGTAGAATAACAAGGCTACTCATCTGGAAGTTACCAGAATAAAGTGCTTTATCTCTGTGGTTAATCATTGGTTGTATTTTCACATCGTGCTTAGAAATGTTACATTTTTGGATTACAACTTTAACAAAACCCCCAAACAGGTTGGCCAGTGCCCATGACAACTAGGGAGCACTAAGACTGGTAAGGTAAAGCTCTATCTTAGCATCTAAATAATGATTAACTACATAGTTAATGTATTTTATTTCAACTAGACATGGGCATGAACTGGTTCATCCCAGCTCATAAAGGCAGCAGCACAGATGCTGCTACTCTCCTCCCTTGCCTCCTCACCTGATTCAGCTAGTCACCAGGCCCAGCTTGCTTGTCTTTTCCACCTCCACAGTTAATCTCCCAGTCACAAGTCAGAGCATAGACTTCCTTTTGTCTGAGTGGGAGATCAGCTAAGAGAGCGGGCAGAAAAGCCTGACCTGTTGCCAGGACTGGAAGATCAGTTGAAGAGGTGCAGGAAGCTACCACGCTGGGCCTGGTGAGTGGCTGACTGAGACAGGAGGCGGAGGAGAGAGCAGCAACACCTGTGTCGCCAGCTTTATGAACTACAACAAGCTGGGATGATCTGATTCATGTCCATTTCTAATTATCTATCTAATTGTCTGTCAGTCCATTGTCTATCCTACATGGAGGATTGGAGAACCTAAGGAGAATCCCCTAGATTTTATTTTCTGGGGAAGAGAGTAGAATTCTCTCTCTTCCTCAGAAGACAATTCCTGCATCTAATTTTTAGCTCTGTAGACCATACTGAGCCTAATGAGCTGTTGGGATGAAATTTCCCAAGAAATTTCCCAACATCAGTGATTGGTAGCAAATTTAAAAAACAAAATAAAGATGACCGGCTCCATTATAAAACACATCTTTTGTCTTGTCCTATCAGGGTCCCTTTCGTGACCCCGTTGAAGTACTACAGCAGCGCTACAAGCCTTTGGAGCCGTCTTTGCAGGGAGCAGCATCAGATATGTCACTACAGCTTGCCAGAGAAAAAGTAAAAGAAGAAGAATGGCGAAAACGGTTACATGACGATGTGTAAGTTTTTTGCTTTCCTTTTTGCTTTAATTTTACTATATTACATCCATTGGTTTCTTTTGCTGTGGCTAAGAGATTAAAAAAACCTGGCAGTTCTAAAAGGTTTTAAAGCAACCACTCTGTGGAAGCCTTTCTAAGCATAATATTTTCTTAAACCCAGGAAAGCTACAATACTTGGATTTAAGCCTGTTTAGCTCTATTGAGGTTGAAAGGATCTAAATCAATTTAAATCTAAATTTATTTCGTATGGATTGATTTAACATTTGTGCTATTAGTCTATAATAATCCCATTTAAATAGTTAGGTTAGTTTCTTCAGATGACAAGTTATGGTATAGCTCTGATCTTCATCAAGGATGTCAGACATTTTTGGCCAAAAGGGAAATCAGCTGCCAGAAACGTCTCCTCCAGACTCAGTTCAATCACTGAGCCTTCTGTTTCTTTACTACTGTTTATACAGTAAAATGTTTATATCTTTCTCTGCATGAAAAGATCATAGGGTAAGCTGGAGACAAAAACTCTGCAACCCTACACACAATTTTAAATTATTCAAAATAATTTAGAGTAAGTTTAAATAGTCAATAACAATTTACATGCACACTAACAGAACTTCACAACTTAGTTAAGCCATGCTTCTTAGTTCCCAGAGATTTTAATGAGGACCCAGGTTCTGAGTTAGCTCTGAAATAAGGCAAACATTGATGCCCATCAAGCATCCCCAAAGAGAATATTCCACAACAAGGGTGTCACAACAGAGAAGGTTCAATCTAATCTAATCTAATCTAATTCTTCCACTGGTTGGCTGCAGAGAAAGCTCTCCCCAGGAGAGAAACTCTTTCAACCATTTAATTCCATGTTTGCTGTCACTGCAGCTGAGAAAAACGTATTCTATACTACCCAAAAAATTGAAAATTGGTACACATAATCCTGTTCTATTTACACATAATATTTTTCTGAAAATGTATAGAGACCATGTGCAATGTAGGGAGCAAGCGACCCCCCTTCTGCCATTGTTTGAACTATGCAGAATTCAAAGGGGGAGGCTGTTGTATCTGTCCCAATATTCTCATTTGGAGACTGTCACTTCCATGTGTAGCAATCAGTAATGGAGAGTATGGAGATGACTCACTTCCCTTATCCCATTCATTCTCCCTATACTTTCCAAATGATTGAGTAGAAACTGTGTTCACCCAAGGTTCTCGAGTATTCAAGAATTAGGATATTTTGACCTTTTCTGCATCTTCAAGCATTTTTTTAAAAATACAAAACAGAAAACACATTTTCTCTGCAACCTACACTTGAACCCATAAGCAAGTTCAAACATGTTTATGAGTAATCTGGCCTTTCTCACCAGATTACTCGTAAACATGTTCAAATCCACTCATAAGCTCAAACATAAGTTGCAGGAAAAATATGATATGTCATAGAAATCCTGTCCCTAAAAGGAATCTGTGCATGTTTGAGTGTGTTCAGGAAATGCAAATTTCTTTTATTAGACTGAAATTAATAAATTCAGTTAATGTAACTTTGGCATCTTTGACCCAATTATGGCCATGCTGTAAAGGAAAGTTTGGTGTTATTAATCTCTGTAAAATTTTGCACTGGCAAGAGATCCAGAGGTAGATGGCCTGTCTGGCTGCTGCTTCATGTGTGCATCTGAGCGTGCCCAGAAGCTCGGGCAAGCTCAAGACATTTTGCTGCCTAAAGCAAAAGAACAAATGGCGATCTTCCATCCCCGTGTCATGAGGCAGAGTACTCAAGGAAAGCAAAATTGTTTTGACACCTGCAGCAGAAAAAAAATCTTACAAACACTTCTTTCCTTGTGTTACAGTGAAAATGCAACTGAATACGTAACTAAGACACTACTACTCTTTCCTAGCAAAGGCAACATCCTCACTCTCTATGATAGTAAGGCCACTGTGCCAGCAACTCGAAAGATTACTGTCACCTAGACTTTCACAATACATGTTGCCTCTTTCAAGGAGCAGGGAAGCAAAATCCACCAATGGGATTTACTTAAGAGCAGAGAGGAGAAGCAAAGTATGAAAAGCTTGTATTTAACTCACTCGCCTTCCAAAACTTATAGCAAGTGGTGTCAAAGCACTGTGTAGGCAACTTCCACCTTCATCAAGTCCTGTGAAATATGCCCTCAGAACCATTTTGTCTGCACTCTTTCAAATATAATATATTATAGATGATCCTTCCAGGTATGTCTCGACTCTCCCTCCATCAGGCTGCTTTGAGATTTAGACTGTATATTTACAAGTCTGAAAAGCAATGGGTCGTTTTTTTTGCAGAAAGGGACACTGAGTTGTCTTACAAATCTAACACATCTGAAACTTTTTTCAAGTTGTGCCTAGTTTTTCATATGCTTTGCAACTTTAGCTATTTGCATATTTTCTGGACTATTATTGTATTATGATAAATAGGGATTATCATATATTTTCAGATAATGTTTTCTTAACAATTCAACTTCTATTTGTAACTCTTCCATTTATTTTAATTACTAGCACAGTGTGCAACATTTATTAATCAGCAGAGCCTTTTTAAGTTAAAATACTAAATTAGCTAACCCCATTAACACAGAATACTCCAAACAAGCAGTAATAGGAGAGGTAGTTACTGTGCAAATCGTATTATACAAGCGGGTGCTCTAGGGCACAGTTAAGCATGATTACCCTCTTTTGATCCAGTATTCCTCTGCCTCTTCTAACTAATTTCCAGTGGAAATTTACAAAGTGGTGCCTTCATTTTTCGAGCTTAATTTTTCTAATGAAGTTCTGGTACTTTATAACACTGGGGATGTAGATAATAAGTCTGCACATAATTAAGAAGTTCTAGAATTTGTCTGCAAAGAAGAGGTCTCTGTTACTTTTGCTTTATACAAGAACTAGGCTAGCATTTTGTCTGAAGCTTTTACATCTTCTGCAAACTGGGTTTAAAACCAAAACAGCCCAATGATTCTTAGTTTTATATCAGAAAACATAAAGTGTACAGTATAATGCTGATAACTGGGAAATGGCCAGTGTAAATCTTTGTAAAATATTTAAATAAGAATTTTCAAAGGTATGCTAATCGAGAGAATGTGCAATAAGTATGATGATGATCTAATTAGATTCTTCTTTTTTTATTTAGCATGCAGTAGTTGTGCACCAAATTATGTCTAGCACAGTGGAGCTGAATAGAAACAACCATGAACTTAGTTTGTCCCCTTAAAGTTAAGGAAACAGTAAGAATCTTAGAGGTGAAACTGATCTGAAAAGTCATCTGTTCCTGCTGGTGTAGAAAATCCCTTACTATAGCTCACTAATAGGCAGCAACTAAATCTATACTTAAAACTTTTCCCACCTTCTAAGAGTCCACAACCTTCTGAAACCATTCTTCCCTTGTTGAACAGATTGTACCATCGGGAGCATCCTTCCAATGTTTAGTTGAAATCCTTGTTCAAGTAATTTGAACTCCATGGTTTGGGTTTTACCCTCTGGGGCAACAGAGGATCTGAGAAGAGATTTGCTCCATCATCTCTATGATTGTTGTTTGTTGTTTAGTCGTGTCCAACTCCTCGTGATACCATGGACCAGAGCACACCAGGCCCTCCTGTTTTCCACTGCCTCCCGGAGTTGGGTCAAATCTGTGGTAGACCTTCAGAATATCTATTTACTCTCTCTTCTCCAGAGTACATATACAATTTCCTTTAATCTTTTCTCAAAAGGCTTGCTCCTCAGAGCCATTGTCCCCTGGTCCTGTTTAAACTTACCAATGCGTATCTTGAAGTGCTGTGCCCAGAACTGGATACAGTACTCCAAGTGAAGTGTAGTCAAAGCAGAAGAGAAATATACCATTTCTTCTCATGATCTAGACACAATAGATGATGCTAGTGTTGTATAAGTTTTCTTAGTTGCTGCATTGTACTTCTGAATCATATTTAGGTCAGAACCTACATAATTTTTTTCATCTTCTTTATATGTACTTCCATCTTTTTATAATGTACTCTTCTGGTATAACCTTGTTTTTACCACCATTGAACTTCATTTTTATTAATTTTGGTTCAATTATCTGTCATATCAAGATAATTTTGAATCCTGATTTCTGCCTTCTAAATAGAGATGGGCACAAATAGTTTCTTGCCAGGTCATCCCAATTTGTCAGTGCAGCACCATAGGTGGGACACATTCCCTGCCCCCCCCCCGGCTCTCCCAGTCACCAGCTGGTGCATATTGCTCAGCTTCTCCTCATCATGCAAATGCCCTGTTCTAACAGAAGTTCTTGCTTCCCTCCTTCGCCTCTTCCAGCAGCTGCCCACTCAAAGGCCGCTCTGCAGGAATCCCTACCCCACCTCCTCATGTCCGTCTCTACTTCTAAGGTATGAGCTACCCAACCAAGTTTGATATTGACTGTAGGTTTGATGAGCATAAGTCCATTATTTCATCCCAGTCATTGATAAAGATGCAAAGCAGCACTAGGTCCAGGAGAGAACTCTATGGCATCCCGCCATTCATTCCTCTCCAGAATGATGAAGGACATTCTATGAACATTCTTTGGGCATAGTACTTCAAATCAGTTACAATCAAATCAACAGTAGCATTACCTAATTCACATTTGATGAGCTTATCAACAAAAATATCATATATAGAAACTTGTGAAATCTCTTACTTCCACCTTGGGTCCATTTAAGGAGAAAGGCAGGGTAAAAATATTTTAAATAAAATTGAATAAATAAACAAATACTGAAATCAAGATACCCAACAGCCACAGTATTTCCTGATCTATAAGGCAACTCTAGCCTCTGCTAGAAACAAAAAGAGAGAGAGAGTCTGACACAACTTATTCCTAAGATCCCCATGCTGGCTGTTTGGGCTCAGAACATATTTTTTTCCTGAATGCCTACTGATTGCTTCATGATCTATTGAAGAACTTTTCTTAGCATCAGTGGTAGCTGCATGGGGCTTTCTCATCCCCTCTCTTCAAATATGGGGACATTTGCCAGATTCCAGTCTTGAGAACCTTATTCCATTCTTCAATGACTCTTCAAAAATGAAAAAGAGGGACTTTTACATGTGCAAATTCCCTTTGTTGTTTAGTTGTTAAGTCGTGTCTGACTCTTCGTGACCCCATGGACCAGAGCACACCAGGCCTTCCTGACTTCCACTGCCTCCTGGAGCTGAGTCAAATTCATGTTAGTAGCTCCAACCATCTCATCCTCTGTTGTCCCCTTCTCCTCTTTCCTTCACAGTTTCCTAACTCTTCTCATGAGATGGCCAAAGTATTGGAGCCTCAGCTTCAGGATCTGTCCTTCCAGTGAGCACTCAGGGTTGATTTCCTTTAGAATGGATAGGTTTAGATATTAATATTAGCTTTGACTATGAAGACTTTTGTTGGCAAGGTGATGTCTCTGCTTTTTAAGATGCTGTTGAGGTTTGTCATCACTTTCCTCCCAAGAAACGGCCGTCTTTTAATTTCGTGGCTGTTGTCTACATCTGCAGTGATCCTGGAGCCCAAGAAAGTAAAATCTGTCGCTGCCTCCGTATCTTCCCCTTTTATTTGCCAGGAGGTGATGGGACCAGTGGCCATGATCTTAGTTTGTTTTTGTTTTTTTATGTTGAGCTTCAGACCATTTTCGGACCGCAGATTCCCTTAGTGCCTTGTAATACAATTTGTCAGATATTGAAGACTTGATTTTGTTGAGTGGCTATCTGTCTTGGAATTTCCTGCAACTGTTTCCTGTCATCTTTTTTCTACTTTAGTCTCATCAAGCTATTTTCTATATAGGAAAGAACTGCTGATGTTAAGCAGTTCCAGATTCTTTCCGTTTTGTATTATTTCTCTTTCCATTTTCTGTTGTTTTCTGCCACCTCTTCATGTGACAGACATCCTGCTTCCTTCTTCTTGCTCCAAACATGTTTTTTAAAAACTTTTTTTAGTAGTCTCCAAAATTTACATCAATTAGCCCACCTTACACTCTCCCTAAAAAACTGTGGCTACTCTTTTGCACTTGTCTTTTAACATTTTACCCCTCCTTTCCTATGCATAGCCTTTTAAAAAATCTGAGCCAGCCATAAAACTTCTTATGCAGCTAATGCCATATTTTCTAGATGCCTTAAAAATGCTATTCGTCCTCCCTTACTTTTTGGCTTCTTTCTTTTGAATAAGTTTTGCCCTTCAGTATATACTTTCAGAAAGCACACACACTTTATTAGGTGACAAGACTATGCATCATTTTCAATAACACCCCAGCTGCCTACATTTTGTCTTGCTCTGGAAATACAAACAGTTTTGCTTCCAGAACAACAAAGACTGGCTATGATCCACTTTGAAAATTCAAGTTTAGTCCTACATCATACACCAACAGGTCTGAATTCTTTTTCATGATCTAAAGCCCACAACGGCCACATTACATATGAAGTTTAATTACAAACAAGACATTTTGCTCTAGCAGTCCAGTATTTAGATTCTAGGGCATCAGCCAAAATAGATGTTTTCTCACTACAAGTGGCCATGGTCCAACAGGATACTTCAGCTGGAGATAGTGCTTCCCTGAGATAATTGGGACTTTCCCTCCCCCTTGCTTCAAACCCACTTCTATGAGCTTGGAAACTCTCTAGAGAAGTTTTTTTTAGCCCCCATTGCAGGGTGTGATGAAGAGAAAGAAAGTTCTTACTCTATTGTCAGAAGCTATGGATCCAACAGGACAGAAATGCATTGTTGGATTTTGACCTACTGTTTCAATCTGAATCACAAGGTACAATTGGGCCATGAAATCCTTTCTTTCCTGCCTGTAAATATTTCCAGTGTATATTCTCATTTTGATCTACTTCTCATTTATATATATATATAATCATAATGTAGAATATAAGCTTAAACTGAATTTATATAATGCTAAGTAAAGTAATGCCATAAATAAAGGAATCTTTATGTGTATCTGTTTGCTCATATGCATATATTAATAATTATGTTATAAAACAGGAGTATTGTCTTTGAATTTTTCTAAAAATTCTACAATGAATTTGTAGAAATCTGTGGGGTTTTTTTTTTAAAAAAACCCACCTTATTTTTGAATGCTAAGGCTACCCTGAATTCCATGCTTTCATGGGCAAATTCCTGAGCTACTAGCCTTGTCATTTCAGTCATCGTCCAATCCCCAGAGAGTGCCAATTTTCCTTCATTTCTGAACAAAAGAAAAATGTACTATTAAAATGCAATTCGGAAGTGATAAAAACTGTAAGTGGAGCAGCCGGCTTTCAGCACCTCCTATGTATACTCAGGGACATTGGGGCCACATTAATTTTTGTGTGTGTGATGTCCATCCCATGTGCAAATTAGCCCTGGAAGTGCTATAATCTGTCTTATATGAGAGCCACTTGTCCCAGGAGTATATACATGCTTCCGTAGCTTTGTATAATTTAAAGCTCTGCTACTTCTGTGCTTTTGTTTTGCTAATTTTCAGGAGCCTTTGGTTTAGAATTCTGTATGGGCAATTTGACTGGCCAGATGTTAATAAAGACCAATTTGTTTCTCTGCAAGGAAGGTTGGCTGACATAATTTACTTTTGATAAAATATGATTTTCTTTCCGTAGAAGTTAGTTAAAACGAGATAATTTTTCTCTCTGCCACCAGAAAAGTTGTACACAGAATAAAAAACCTACCATTGTTATTATAAAATAAGAGTGGCTTCCTCTCTTTCTGTCCTCCACATTAAAAAAACACACGTTTCTGTGCCTGGGAAAATAGCATTCTTATTTTTCTGTATTACCTGACAGTATGTTATCATTCAGTATCTTTCAAGGACAACCATGTTTTTACCTTTGCTGATACAGGTATCTCGAATTGCAGTGACTAAAATTTAATGTGATATTTACAGGACATGGCCCTTATGTATCTGCTCCACTATTCCAGTAGTCTTAGCGATACTACATTTGAGAAGGATATGGGAATTGTTGTACGTCACAAACTGAATATGGGACAGCAGTGCGATACATCTGCAAAAACGGCAAATGCTATTTTAGGCTGCATTGACAGAAGTATGGTCTCCAAATTCCATGAAATACTAGTCGTCCTTTATTCAGCACTGGTTAGACCTCATCTTGAGTACTGAGTCCAGTTCTGTACACCACACTTTAAGAAGGATGCAGACAAACTGGAAGTTCAGCGGAGAGTAACAAGGATGATCAGAGGATTGGAAACCAAGCCCTGTGAGGAAAGATTGAAAGAAAGTGGAGATGAAAGGAAGCTAGAGTATCAGGAGAAACTTCTCAACTATTTGAGCAGTATGACACAGAAAGATTGCTTAAATTGATTTTCAGCAATGTCTAGTTGGGGTTTGTTTGATACAATATGGGTTCATTCTCACCAGTGCCTGGATATGAGGTATGAGAGGAATCTTCACTCGGGCATTAATAAATTGAGTAGAGGGGGCTTTTTCTGCTGAGAGGCAAAACCTGAAAGATTTTTTTCAAAACCCCTGAAAGCACCAAAGCATCTCCTTTTTTCTCCAAGTTATTAATTAATGGTTCCATTCTATCATCCATGGTGTTTAATATCTATATGAAGTCACTGGGGTAGATCACTAGTTTGGGGATTGGCTGCCACCAATATGCTGATGACATTCAAATGTACTTATCATTGGGGTTGGCTGAGGCTATGCATGTGCTGGACAAATATCTGGTGGCTATAATGGTCTGAATGGGGGCCAATAAACTGAATACAAGATGGTGGTTCCGTGGTTCATTAGTTCCCAGGTCTGGAAGTTGGGCAGGAGACTGATTCTGGATCAAGCCATGCAGAGGGAAAGAACAGGTGCATAGTTTGGGGGTACTCCTAGAATTATCTTTGTGATTGGAAGTTCACACGAGTGCCTGGGGTTAGTTTCAACTGGTCCATCAGCTATGATCATTCCTGGACAGGAGTAACCTTGCCATAGTAGTCCATGCCCTGGTAACCTCCTGGTTAGACTGCTGCAATGCACTCTATGTAGAGCTGACTATTTGAAAGAGCTCTTCTCCTTGTATAAACCTGCCTGATCACAAAGATCTGCTGAGGAGGTCCTTCTCTGGGCCCCACCATTGAGAACCATTCATTATCTGGAGACATGGGGGATGGCTTTTTCTGCCATAGCACCCCAACTGTGAAATGCCTTCCCCTTAGAGGCTTTATTGGCACCAACGTTAGCATCATTTCCATGCCAGGTCAAAACGTCTTTATGTATTAGAGCCTTTGGGGATGGAGGATCATGATCTGTGCAGGTTGTAGAGAAATATTTTAATGTTTGAGTGTTTGATTTTGTATTTGATTTTAAATTGTTTTAAATACCTTATGTTTTAAAATCATTTGGAACCACTTTGAAACCGGCCCTGAGATCCTGTGATATAAATAATCATCATCATGTGCTTCTGACTTACGTCAAGTGAATTCTGACTTACGGTAACCTTTTTCAGACAGAAAATATTCAGAAGTGGCTTATCATTCCTTTCTTCTGGGGGAATGATAGGCCTGTGCAACTTGCTCAAGGCCACACAGGTTGTCTCTACTCACAAGAGGCCCAGTGGGGTATCAAACTGCCAA